>NC_141694.1:1633865651-1634465651 GCF_964263255.1 Lissotriton vulgaris | reverse complement strand
GTTTGTGATTTCAGTGGCCCAGGCACAAGCAGATTTATGTGTACAGAGTGTAGGCCATATTCCTGTAGGTGTTAGTGATTGTATTGTTGCATTGAATATTGATGGCCTGAACAACAGCACATTCTTAGCCTCTCATAATACTTACTTTGTATGTGGAAACAAAGGTTATTATCGATTACCAGCTGGATGGTCTGGAGTATGTTTTGTATTGTTTTTACTGCCACCTGTATTCCTGGCAACTGCATCATATCACAAAGATTTGAAGCTATTGAATAATGTGACTGTAAATAGATACAAGCGAACTTTGTCTATAGATGATATTGACCAGACTGATACTAGTCTGCAGCAGTATATAGATTTCAATTTAGGATTATTTTTCTTTGTGGGACCTGCCCTGAACAGCAGAAAGATACGACGATTAACGAGGGTAGTTGAAGCTGTTACTAATCAAACTGCTGCAGCCCTTGAAAATCTTACTGAAGAGCTGCAAATTACTAGGATTGTTGCATTACAGAACCCAATGGTCCTAGATGTTAGCAGACAGAGGTGGGGCTTGTAGAATCATCGGAAGTAGTTGTTGTGTCTACACCCCTGACCACACTCCTTCTGTGTGCAAAGCTATTAACAAATTACATAAAATTGCAGCTGATATACATGTTGAAAATGGATCTTGGACCTTCTCTGGGTGGTTCTGGACCTTGATTTTTACATGGGGTTGGAAAGTTCTTACTGGACTATGTATAATTGTTGCCATATTATTCATGTGTTGTGTATATATTCAATGTAGCCCAATAATATGTTCTCTGTACGTTGCATTTTGTGTGCCTAATAAACAATCTGTTGCAGAGCCTACCCATAAGAAAACTATAACCAGAGAGATAGCTGATATGATGAGCATCGATATAAACGATGAGTATTTAGACTATCGAAGGAAACCAAATGTCTTCAGCAAATGCTGAAAGGGTCGTCTGTTGTAAATAAAACAGAGCTAGTATTAGGCATTCACTGAATACATGCTATCGTGTCTTTGTTCTAGTTTTCCCGCTTGTACTTGAAATACGGCCAGACTCCATTTTGCTTTCTGGCGTCCATCTTGTGTGCTATACATTGCCATGTGCTCGCCACGAGGCGAGTCCTACCTCACTGATTGTCAACCCTGAAGTTTACCCAGCAACATGCCATAAATAGTTCCTTGTGAGTCTAGCGCATGCCCAGTAGGAGTCACATCTGTCTCTGATTAGCGTAGATTGGAATGTATATTTTGGCGGGTCTCAAGAACCGTTAACTCCACCCATGTATCGATCATGTTCAAGAAATGTCCATATATGGTTGTAAATCATGTTTTGAGCTGTAACCGCCTACTTATGAGCCCCTTCTTTGTGTATAAAAGGGGGTGCTCATGTCTGAGTTCTGTGTGCTACCTTGTACAATACTGTAGAGTGTTGTGTGGGCTGTAGTACCACCTTTAAAGGTTTATTAAACTATGTCTTGTATTTCCAGTTTCCGTGCCAATTTCTTGTGTAGTCTGAGGACTCCGTGCACAGAAGGGCGAACCCTTTGCACTCGCAGGCCTTGCTGAGGCCTGTAATCATCAAGATGATGCAAGGAGGGGGTAGAGGAGGGAAGAGTCTAGAAAGGGTTATTTTGGGGATCATAGTAGCGGTATGGGTTTTTGGACGAATGAGAGAGTGGAGGTAGAGGATATATTGAGAGAGGTAAACATGTGTGTATCTAGAGTTTCTTATGTTCCTATTTTTTTTTACAAGGTCTGGTATACACTACCTTATTAAAGAAGGTCTAATAAGGATAACTACATAATAATCTTCTATCCAAAAGGGTTTATCCGAGTGAGTAACAAACAACAAAACCATTGCTTACAAAGTTATTCTGGGGCCAAAATACCAGTCAACAGCCTTCAAGAGAGTATAATAACAATCCACTCTTAAAGACCTATTGGCTTTAATAAATGTATTTCACAGTAATTAAATCAGGCTTATTATCTTTTTTTATAACTTTTCAGAATAAACAGATCAGATCTATGGCATCTGACGTAACTTTTTGAAACTAACCAATCAAGCTTATAAACTTAATTTTTGGCTTGCCGCCATAATGAAGAGAGGCCTCTTGTATTGCATATAAGCTTACAACCATCAGCAAAAGTCATAAAGTCACATATACGCAATTACAGTTGCACAAAACAATAGCCAACCCCTGTGAAAAGGGCGTGACCAGAATTATTACATTGCAAATCTTCGACTCCTACTGTTTGTCAAAGGGGGAAACCAACACCAAAACCCTTGGCTACCATGGTAAACTGTGAGATTCCATGTAGCAACATTTCTGCCTCCTGCATTTAACACAGTAAAATGACACTCCATCTGTAAAGGCCTGCTGGCGTTAACAATTGATTTTCATAATACATTTGTCAGGCTTACTGCCTTTGTCATAACTTTTCATAATAAATATATTCAACTTGTAGCATCTGATATAAACTTTTCCAAGAAAACAATTGGCTTATAGCCTTTATCGTGGGGGTGTGGCTTAGCCGCCTAAGATGGCGGACCGATCCCTCTGAAGCTCCTATAACCGGCCCACTTCAAGGCCAAAAACGAGACCCCCCATGGTGTGATCGCAGTTCCATGGGCAGTCTCAGTCGTCGGAACACCCAGTGACGGCTCGGAGACACCTGCGGATGTGGAGCATGTCCCGCTCCGTGCCAGAGACGCCGTAATGAGTTCCCCATGTGCACCCGGGCAAGATGGCGGTTGCGGAGTGCGGCGGCGGCTCTGAAGTGCCGCGAACCTTCACAACAACGCAGCTGGGGCACCCGGGCGAGATGACAGAGTGAAAACACTGGTGGACTCTGGACCTAGCGGCGTGAACAGGAGAAGCGGGACACAGGCAGACGAAGTCCGTAGGCGGCCCATCCCCTTCACTGTTGCTCTGCCGCCTGAGAGGCAGGAACGGCCAATCCCGGCAGAGACCCGAACGGCCCCAGACGCTAGCGCCCCAGGGTGCTATGCAAGCAGACGACCCTGCGAATCATCCCCCAAAGGCGCTCCTGCCCCAGAGGCTGGACGACGGTGGACCTCTGGCGTCATACCCTCAACAGTACAGCAGGTGAGGAGGTGGAGAGCTGGGGAGGTGACCGGGCGCTGCACGCCAAGTGGACCGGAAGACACTGACTGGCCCAATTGATCCATGAAACTGGGGACATCTATCTCCCTCTGAGGAGGCCCCTCACCCCCCACAACCTCGACTGCAGGGGCACCGACGGGACAAGAGTCACCCCCTAGCCAACGTGAGCCCTGATTGGCAACTCAAGGGGCTGCGGACAGCGACTCTCAACCCTTACCCTACCCCCCCTTAATCTCCACAACGCCCCCGCGGCGGGATGCCTGGCTTTCAACTTGGGGATGCCCTGTAGGGGCTATCTCACAGGGAAAAGCCAGGACGGGTTCCCAAGGCAAGCGCTTAGAGACCCCTGGGTGATAAGCGCAATATAAAATCCAATATACAATACAATACAATACAACCGGGAGAGTGGCAAAGCAACTACAGGGTTCACCCGACCCAGAGTGCCCTAGCGCTCAGCCTACGTAGGCGCCTACCACCCCAGGGACACTCTTTGAAGACCTCCTCACCCCTTGCGATGGGCCGCCGGACAACGACGACTCTGCAAGGCGCAGACCCTCAAAAGTCACACGACCAAGCGCCAACTCAGACAACACAACGGGACAAACAAGACAAAATGGATCCCACGTCCAGAAAACTAGACCAAGTGTTTGAAGCAATAGAAAGTTCCAGAGTGGCGATGGAACAAAAATTTGACTCTTTGGCCACGGACCTTAATCTTCTACGTTATGACCATAGGAAATTGTCAGATAAAGTGCCCCAAGGAGAACAGGAGTTGCAAACACTACACCCGCAGGTGCAACAACACCACCGAGACATCGCTGACCTCCAATCTAGACTCAAACTCTTGGAATACAAAACGAACGACTTGGAAGGGCGCTCCCGAAGGAGCAATATCCGCATCATGCACCTACCGGAGGGGGCGGAGGGACTGACCCTGTACAATTCGTCACTGGCTGGATCAAGACCTTCACACCATCAACAGAACAGACCCCCTTCTGCGGAAACCGGGCCTACCCCCGAGAACGTTCCGCTGAATCTCCTCCATTTTCGAGACAGACCCGCCATTCTTAGAGCAGCCAGAAGACACGGATGAATACAAGTGGAGGACAAGCAAGTTATGCTCTTCCCGGACTACTCCCAGGCAGTTCAACAACAGAGGGCCTCCTTTCAGGCGGTAAAGCGGACACTTCACCAAAAGAATATCCAATATGCCCTCTTATTCCCAGCCAAACTCATGGTAATCCACAAAGGCAACACGCACTTCTTCACAGACTCAAAAGAAGCGGACACTTGGGTTGAACAACATACTCCGCACCACCCGACGCCAGTGCGCTCTCAAAACAATTTACATGAGAGGCGACCACGGGGACAGAGACGCAAAATCACCCTAACGCAACTCAGCGCCCGCTCCACTCCACCAAAGAAAAGCTCCCCGGACCTCACCCAAATCATGGCTGAACGCAGGAAAGCGCTCAAAGCAGTGGCCGCTCTTGGCCCCCAAGATGAAACTTCGGACTTAGAAAACGGGCCACATTTGTTCAGCTCAGAGGAGGAAACCAGTGATGCCTGAGCCTCCCGGGAAGGGTCCCAAACACCCCCGAGGGTGACACCCCAGACCTAGGACTTGCTGATGTAACACAGGACACTTGGGCGGAGGTCACCCAATACTACAGTCTATCCACGCTGCTCCACTCCCCTCAGACCCCAAATGACAGGGGCAATGAGAGTTTGTTCGGGCCTGACGGCGGAACCCAGGGCTGACAATGTACCACTCCGACACTGCCCGACAACGTTCATATCACCTATGGAGCCTTTCTTATAGTCACACATTTATTGATAGTGGAGCCGACGGCGCCGGAGCAGAAGTAACACCACCACCCTTCAGTAACGGACTAAAGAACTTACATGTTCCACAGTTTGGATGTATTGCCTCGCGCAATAGGTCCCCCTAGTTGGGAACGTTTTCCGAAGTTGCTCTTTATTCCCCTCCGAATGTTATTATCTTCCAAGGTACAACGCCACCGGCGGTCATGGAAAGGCGGACACTGGGCGAGGGTCTCTGGGTTGGCGAGGGTCGGGGGGACTGCGGGACTGGGGGGAGGGGATGGACTCGGGGGCCCACAAACCCCTTACATATTCCCGGCATATCATGACATCCACGACACCACACTCGAATCTTAAAGTCATGACATTAAACGTCAGGGGGATGCACACAGCTACCAAGCGATATTCCATATATGCCTACATTAAACGGCAGCAGACACAGGTGGCCTTCCTGCAGGAGACCTATTTGACACACCAAAAGGGAGGCCGTCTTCACCGAAAGTGGCGGGGAATTATATGTGCCACTAAATACTCTGCCTTCGCAAGAGGTGCTGTAGTGTGGATCAGGCCTGGGGTGCCATTCAAAGAACACACCAGATTGGTAGACAGTCGTGGTCGTTATGCCTTTATTAGTGGTCACTTGGAGGGTCAGTCGATACTGCTTGGCAGCATCTATGCCCCTAACACAGAACAGGATCGATTTTGGGAAGTTGACTGGGATCCTGGCCCGCTACACTGAGATTCCCTGGCTACTGGGCGGGGACTACAACTGTGTATTGCATCTACTCCTCGACAGATCCCATCCCCCCGCGGAGCTCCCTGGCACACAGACAAACTGAGAGCTTCCGCACCTGGGTGGTCCGTTGGGCGCTGTTGGACGCCTGGAGATCGCGCCACCCCACGACCAGATTATACTCCTTCCACTCTATCACACATGACCTTAGGGTGCGCTTAGACAGATTCCTCTGCTACTCCACAATGCTGCCAACAATCCAACACACCGACTACCTCGGGCGAACAGTCTCGGACCACGACGCACATGTGGTGACCCTGCGCTGGCGACCCCCACCCCCGATTCCCACATGGCGACTCCCACAAGAGTGCCTCACTGATCAGGCTTTCTGTCACACACAAGGAGACTTTATCGGGGCACATTTCCAGTGCAAAGGGGGCTCTGCTTCCACTAGGGGCTTGGAATGGGACGCGTACAAAGACACTCCGTGTGGACACTGCATCCAACAGATAGTGGGGGTGAGGAGAACACTAGAAAAGGCTTTAAGTGACACAGAGACGGCCCTAGGGGGATTGTCCAAAGCCTCGGACAGAGGCGGGGTCTCCCCAGAGACACTAGGTGCGCGAAACTGACATATGCGGAAACACTCAGAGACCTACGGAAATACAACTTCCGCAAATATGCAATACACGTACACAAGGAGGGTAACAGGGCGGGCGCCCTCTTGGCATGGATGGCCAAGGAGGACATAACCTCGAAACCCATCACAGAGCTCCTAGACGAAATGGGCCAGCTCCACTACTCTCAATCTGCTATCCTCCACACATTTCAAACCTACTACATAGGAATATACCGCAGCCCAGCACCTACGCCACATGACGCACTACAGCACTTCCTAGGCGCACATAAACTTCCCACCATATCCCCAGAAGACCAAAGAGAGTTAGACGGCAAAATCACAGCACCTGAGATCAAACATGCCATTGGGTCCCTCGCTCGGAAGAAATAACCGGGGATGGACGGATTCCCGCTAGAATACTATAGCAAATTCAAGGCCCAATTAGTGCCCCGCCTAGCACTTACGCTTGAGGAGGCTCTGTCGACAGGGATCCTGCCCGCATCATTCAGAGAATCTATTATGGTGACTTTTTAAAACCCAACAGAGACCCCACGCACCCGTCCTCATACAGACCCATTACGCTCCTAAACGCGGATTGTAAAATTTTGGGGAAAATTCTAGCCGACCGCTATAGTCCACTCATACCCACGTTAATTCACCCCGACCAATCCGGATTCGTACCTAGCCGTAACACCGCAACACAATTTAAGGAGGCTCTTCCACATACAAGACAGCATACGCGACAGGTACCCCTGAGCGGCTTGCCTGATACTCGACCTGGAAAAGGCATTTGACACACTGTTATGGTCCCATCTGTTTGCGGTCCTCCAGTCCCTTAACTGTGGCCAGACCCTGTTGGCATACACGCGGCTTCTGTATAAAGGGCTCACCGCCAGGGTGAGAATCGATAAACTAATTTCTGACCCCTTCCCGATCGAAAGAGGCACCGGGCAGGGATGCCCGCTCTCTCCCCTACTGTTTGCCCTAGCGGTCGAGCCATTGGTTGTGCGACTGCGTGGAGAGGGTGAACCCTGGGGAATATCGATAGCGGAGACAACTCACTGTGTCTCCCTATACGCTGACAACCTGCTTATCTACGTTCGCGACGTCACGGATGATCTCACCCCAATATGGGACACCCTACAAGCCTTTGGTGCTATCTCAGGACTAAAGGTCAACTGGGAGAAGTCAACTGTCTATCCACTCAACCCCCACCTGGCACCACATGTAGTGACACTCGGCACGCAATCGCTCCATTGGAGTGGAGCAGCCCCTCGATACCTGGGAGTACCTTTATATCAATCCCCGACGGACCTGTATGAAGGCTACCACCGCAAGGCACTGGCTGGCCTGAGTTCAGCCATGTCCTTCTGGAAAACCTTGCCCCTGGCCCCCATCGGCGGGGTGGCCTTAGCGAAAATGATAATGGTACCCAGACTGCTTTATCATTTCTCCAATCTCCCGGTAATCCCACCCAGATCCTTTTTCCGGGAACTGGACTCATTGCTGACAACGCTTATATGGGGCAGTGGTCGACAGAGTAGCGCTCCGTACACTGCAGCTGCCCATCACAGAGGGGTGCCTGGGTGCCCCGTCCTTCGAATCCTATTTCCTGGCGGCACAGCTTCAATGGCTGTCCCACTGGACAGCGGACCGCCACGTAGTGCAAACTACAACAGCCACCGGTCGGGTACCGCTCCCGGTCATTAGACGTATGCTCCTGCTGGGTACCAAGCCATCCCGCACCCACCTGCTCCAAGTGTCCATAGCACGTAAGTGCATGATGCGTATTCATCGCCTTTCTCAAGATAGGCAGCTCTACTCCCCACTTTTACCACTGGTGGGCCTTCCTCGTGGGGAACATCACTTCACCACCAGGAGTTTATAAACCTGGACCGATCATGACGTGACGGAAATAGCAGAGCTGATCCAGGCTGGCCAGCTACCACCTACGAACAGATGATTGAGTGGTATGACCTCCCACGAGGCCAATTCCTCACGCATAGACAGCTCCTCAAGAATACCCGACCGTTCTGGGACCTAAGAGATGGGGAACCACCCACACACCCGGTACTCCATACCCTACTTCGTATGGGATCTGGCAGACATCTGGTAACATGGCACCATAAAGCCATCAGGGAACTGACAAACATCCCCCTGGACGCCCTGCGTCAGGCTTGGAAGGATGACATGGGCAGGGTTTTCCACAACACGGAATGGAAACGCGCCCTGGAATATACCAAAAAAGTATCTAGAAACGCAAGATTTAAAAACATACAATTCAACATTCTTCACGGAGCCTATCTCACACCAGACAAACTACAGCGATACTACCCAGATACGCCATTTCTTTGCCCGCGATGCAGCATACCTGCGGCAAACTTTAAACACATGTTCTGGGACTGCCCCTCCCTCCACCAATACTGGACCATGATACACCAGACCCTTCACACGCTAGTTGCCCTACCACAAATAGCATCCTGGGAGGTCTGCACGTTGGGAACCTTCAAAAAGAAAAAATCGGAGAAGCTGCAGTGGAAGTTTGCCTCCTTTGCCCTTCTTATGGCAAAACGGGCCATTGCTATGCACTGGAGGGCCCCCACGGGCCCCCCAGAAGCAGCCTGAATAGGTGCAGTAATCAAATGGGGGCGGAAGAGGAGGAGCTTTTGCGCGATGAGGAAGTACGGGTCATGCAAAAGAACCCCATCTCTCTAGAGTGGGCACAACTACTCATCCAATTCAAATATGAAACGACCCCGGAAGTCATACCAGAACCATCTCCCCCACACACCCAAGCCTCCCCACACAGATACCGGACACCCGTGTACCCCGCTCATAAGGCGGAGCAGATCAACTATAGACCCCGCTCACGATTTAGAGACGCCGACCCCGACGCGGGCCCCCCCACCCCTGGAAACCCTCCCCCAACTGTCCCACTGTCCATTTAACTGTCAGGACCTAGTACCCCCTGCACAAAGTGCCTGCTGACCCCGGCTGGCATGCCACACACATCCAGCACCACATGCTATACTAGGAAGAGTTTCCCCCACGGTTCTATGTTATTCTTCAAATTGTAGGCCGGCGGTTACGAGACCGGCGCACATTTCCCTCACCAACATCCATCACAGGATTACAGGTTTATGGCAAAACACGGGGACGGCACTTACATACACCTCTATTGACACGGGACTTCACGGACGAAGAAGTGTGGGCCCTAGCCGATTGCACTTAGATCTGCAAAGTCAGGCGAGATTTGGACCACCTGTCACAAGAAGACCGCTACATGTTCTTCATTTCTGTTTTACCATGTAACCCTCTATGTGTGTAATAATGTGTAAACCCTTTCTGCCTTACCCCCCCCCCCCCGAGGGGGCGTGATATACGAAACCTCAATAAAAAAAATTGAAACTCATAGCCTTTATCTTTGACTTGCCAACATAACCAACTCAATACTAGTGAATTCGGCAAACACACTACCACAAGGCAACCCTCAGTTGCAGAGGGAGAAAACGATTTATATCTACACAAAATACACTTGGCAAAACAATGTCAAAAACCAACTAAGGACCAGGTTATGAATTCCTCATAATATTCTAACCCATACATAATTCCTGATTACGCATGGATCAAAATTACGAGTTCGAAGGTATTTAAAGCATCCAATAATTATCGGATGCATTAAATTCCTCAACCTTTGTTACATTTCGGCAGGTCAAACATGCTGAAATTTAACAGGGGAAAACCATACGGTAATTACCAGATCATGTAAATTTTGGTGTTACTAATTGGACACACAGCCTTTATCACTGGTTTGTCACCATAACCAACTCAGGGTAACTGTAGTCTGCATACGCTTTTCCACAAGGTCACTATCAGTACACAGTTATAACATTGTAAATATGTTCAAAATAACAGGGGGCAAAACAATATACAACCCTTCCCAAAATGGCATAACAAGGATTCTTTATATGTAAAACTTGTACCGCTAGGTTTTGTTACAGGGGGTGTGGGGGTAACCAACACTGAAACCCTTACTGACTACAGTAATCTGTGAGGAGAGCACCTGTAAAAAAAAATCCTGACTACAACCTTTAACACAGTGTAATGACTATCCATTCTTAAAGGCCAAATAGCCTTCACGCCCGATTTTTACAATAAATAAGCCATGCCTACTGCCTTTGTTTTAACATTTCACAAATAATGGATCAGGCCAAGAGCCTTAATTAATGGCCTGTCACCATAAAGAACATAATCACACAGTGTTAAGCATAAGATTTCCCAAAAGGTAAAAAGTGCAATACAAGAATCCCTTTTCAGCAAAAGCGCACAATGTCTCCCCAATCAAAATCTGTATTTAGGGAAATCAACATTTGGGTGAAGCCAAATCCCTTCTCTCTATAGTCAAAATTGAGAAATATGTACAAAATGTAATTTGGCAAAATACAATGCAACTCTTTCTAAAATGGAATAACAAGGGTTCTCAAAGTAAATATATTCTACCCCCAGGTATTTGTCACGGGGGTAGGGTCAGGGGATGTGGGGGGCAGATAGCCATCACCAAAACCCCTACAAACATCAGTAATCCTGTGGCAGTCCCTGCAACAAAATACTTGTTTATACATTTTAACACAGTGTAATGATGATCCACTCTTTAAGACCTAATTGCTTCCAAGTATTTATACTGCCTTTGTTGTAAATTTTCATAATGAGCAGATTAGGCCGTAACCTTTATCAATGGCTCATCGTTAGCCAAGTCAGTCTTTCTGTGTTCAGCATAACCATTCCCACAAGGCAAAAACCTAATACAAGCACTATTTTTAGCGATTAGCAAAAGCACACAACTTCTATCCAATCATATTAGGAATTTGGGGACAACAACATTTAGGCGGAGTGTCAGGTCTTCTCTGAAGTACTCTAGAAAGCTAGTTTTTCTTTTGATCATATAAACTTTGACGAGTGCTGCACAGACATCTGGCTTGAAGGCAAAGCATTGGAGAACGTGTCAAGCTACAAATACTTGAGATTCTACCTTGATGATAAATTAAATCAACGAGAACAGATAAACTACATGGCTCAACCGGCAAGTACATTAACCTTTGCCTATAAGTAAGGCTCCCGGTTTTCCATTTAAACAGGTGTTTACATATAAATACAGACGGATTTTTTTTCCTTTGTCCGTATTTATGAATATATATGGAAAATTCTGACAAACCAGATTTCGACAAAGTGCTTCAGCCCAACGTTGCCTAAAGTGGAATGCAGCTGCACTCAGCGTGTGCCGCGTCTCGTTGTCTGACAGTGCTTCACTTCATTCAGGTGAGCTCGGGGTGTGTTTCATCCTTGGGTTGCCTAATCTGATGCAAAGAGAAACAAGCATTTGCAATGCAATAGGGCTCGCATTAGGAAAGTTTGAGCTATTGGTATTGTGAATGACAATTTCTTTTATTTATGTGATGGTTTTGAAAATAGCTAAATTAATAGCTTTGTCATTTACATTGCCAATAGTTTTAACTTTCGCAAATGTGACACCTATAGCATTTGTAATGCAATATATAAAACTTTATAAATAAATAAATAAATGTGTTGTATTTACGTGATTTAGATGTACTTATATTACAAATAACAATGCCTTTTAATTTTTTTTAAAGTATTAATACTTAAATAAAAGTTATTGTAATATATAATGGCAATAGCTTAAACTTTTGTAAATAACTTGTAAAGATTATGTTAAGTGTATTTTATTGTGACGAAAATCCAAGAACAGAAGTGAAATATTAACATCTTTTTGTGACATTTGTAATAAAGCTTGAAACATTGAGAGAACATATTTGAACCTGTTGTTGTTGAATGGTTGCACAGATTGATGCTGTGGTGGCGCTGTGTGATGTTGCGGTGGCGACGAGTGATGCTGTGGCGTTCAGTGATGCTGTGGTAGCGCATAGTGATGCTTTGGTACCCTTGAGTGATGCTGTGGTACCCCCGAATGATGCTGTGGTGGTGCTGAGTGATGCTGTGGTGATGAGATAGATAGAGTGAGGGCGATAGAAAGATAGAGGGAGGGCGATAGATAGAGAGAGGGAGGGCGATAGATAGAGAGAGGGAGGGCGATAGATAGAGAGAGGGAGGGCGATACATAGCTAGAGGGAGGGCGATAGATAGATAGAGGGACGGCGATAGATGGATAGATAGAGTGAGGGCGATCGATAGATAGAGTGATGGCGATAGATAGAGTGAGGGCGATAAATAGACAGATAGACAGATAGACAGATAGACAGATAGACAGATAGACAGATAGACAGATAGACAGATAGACAGATAGACAGATAGAGTGAGGGCGATAGATAGAGTGAGGGAGATAGATAGATAGACAGACAGACAGACAGACAGACAGACAGACAGACAGACAGACAGACAGACAGACAGACAGACAGACAGACAGACAGACAGACAGACAGACAGACAGACAGACAGACAGACAGACAGACAGACAGACAGATAGATAGATAGATAGATAGATAGATAGATAGATAGATAGATAGATAGATAGATAGATAGATAGATAGATAGATAGATAGAGTGAGGGCGATAGATAGAGTGAGGGCGATAGATAGACAGATTGAGGGCGATAGATAGACAGATTGAGGGCGATAGATAGACAGATAGATAGAGTGAGGGCGATAGATAGATAGATAGACAGACAGACAGACAGACAGACAGACAGACAGACAGACAGACAGACAGACAGACAGACAGACAGACAGACAGATAGACAGATAGATAGATAGATAGATAGATAGATAGATAGATAGATAGATAGATAGATAGATAGATAGATAGATAGATAGATAGATAGATAGATAGAGAGAGTGAGGGCGATAGATAGAGTGAGGGCGATAGATAGACAGATTGAGGGCGATAGATAGACAGATTGAGGGCGATAGATAGACAGATAGATAGAGTGAGGGCGATAAATAGATAGATAGATAGATAGACAGACAGACAGACAGACAGACAGACAGATAGATAGATAGATAGATAGATAGAGTGAGGGCGATAGATAAAGTGAGGGCGATACATAGAGTGAGGGCGATACATAGATGGTGATAGATAGATAGAGGGCGATAGGTAGATAGAGTGAGGGCGATAGAAATAGTCAGGGGGATAGATAAAGTGAGGGCGATACATAGAGTGAGGGCGATAGATAGAGGGCAATAGATAGATAGAGTGAGGGCGATAGATAGAGTGAGGGCGATAGATAGATAGATAGATAGATAGATAGATAGATAGATAGATAGATAGATAGATAGATAGATAGATAGAGTGAGGGCGATAGATAGATATATAGAGTGAGGGCGATAGATTGAGGGCGAAAGATAGATCGAGGGAGATAGATAGATAGAGTGAGGGAGATATATATATAGAGTGAGGGGGATAGATAGAGTGGGGGGATAGATAGATAGATAGATAGATAGATAGATAGATAGATAGATAGATAGATAGATAGATAGATAGATAGATAGATAGATAGATAGATAGAGTGAGGGCGATAGATAGAGTGAGGGCGATAGATAGACAGATTGAGGGCGATAGATAGACAGATTGAGGGCGATAGATAGACAGATAGATAGAGTGAGGGCGATAAATAGATAGATAGATAGATAGACAGACAGACAGACAGACAGACAGACAGACAGACAGACAGACAGACAGACAGACAGATAGATAGATAGATAGATAGATAGATAGATAGATAGATAGATAGATAGATAGATAGATAGATAGATAGATAGAGTGAGGGCGATAGATAGAGTGAGGGCAATAGATAGAGTGAGGGCGATAGATAAAGTGAGGGCGATACATAGAGTGAGGGCGATACATAGAGTGAGGGCGATACATAGATGGTGATAGATAGATAGAGGGCGATAGGTAGATAGAGTGAGGGCAATAGAAATAGTCAGGGGGATAGATAAAGTGAGGGCGATACATAGAGTGAGGGCGATAGATAGAGGGCAATAGATAGATAGAGTGAGGGCGATAGATAGAGTGAGGGCGATAGATAGATAGATAGATAGATAGATAGATAGATAGATAGATAGATAGATAGATAGATAGAGTGAGGGCGATAGATAGATATATAGAGTGAGGGCGATAGATTGAGGGCGAAAGATAGATCGAGGGAGATAGATAGATAGAGTGAGGGAGATAGATAGATAGAGTGAGGGAGATATATATATAGAGTGAGGGGGATAGATAGAGTGGGGGGATAGATAGATAGATAGATAGATAGATAGATAGATAGATAGATAGATAGATAGATA
Source organism: Lissotriton vulgaris (assembly GCF_964263255.1). Taxonomy (NCBI): domain Eukaryota; kingdom Metazoa; phylum Chordata; class Amphibia; order Caudata; family Salamandridae; genus Lissotriton; species Lissotriton vulgaris. The sequence goes on along the minus strand of NC_141694.1, from coordinate 1,634,451,019 downwards.
GATAGATAGATAGATAGATAGATAGATAGATAGATAGATAGATAGATAGATAGAGTGAGGGGCGATAGATAGATAGAGTGAGGGGCAATAGATAGATAGAGTGAGGGCAATAGATAGAGTGAGGGCGATAGATAGATAGAGTGAGGGCGATACATGGATAGATAGCTAGAGTGAAGGGCAATAGATATATAGAGTGAGGGGCAATAGATAGAGAGAGGGTGATAGATACATAGATAGAGTGAGGGCGATAGATGGATAGATAGATAGATAGATAGATAGATAGATAGATAGATAGATAGATAGATAGATAGATAGATAGATAGATAGATAGATAGATAGATAGATAGATAGATAGATAGATAGGACAGATAGATAGATAGAGGGCGATAGATGGATAGAGTGAGGGCAATAGATAGATAGAGTGAGGGCAATAGATAGATAGATAGATAGATAGAGTGAGGGGCAATAGATAGATAGAGTGAGGGGCAATAGATAGATAGAGTGAGGGCAATAGATAGATAGATAGATAGATAGATAGATAGATAGATAGATAGATAGATAGATAGATAGATAGATAGATAGATAGATAGATAGATAGATAGATAGATAGATAGATAGATAGATAGATAGATAGGACAGATAGATAGATAGAGGGCGATAGATGGATAGAGTGAGGGCAATAGATAGATAGAGTGAGGGCAATAGATAGATAGATAGATAGATAGAGTGAGGGGCAATAGATAGATAGAGTGAGGGGCAATAGATAGATAGAGTGAGGGCAATAGATACATAGATAGATAGATAGATAGATAGATAGATAGATAGATAGATAGATAGATAGATAGATAGATAGATAGATAGATAGATAGATAGATAGATAGATAGATAGATAGATAGATAGATAGATAGATAGATAGATAGATAGATAGATAGATAGATAGATAGATAGATAGATAGATAGATAGATAGAGGAGGGGCGACAGATAGAGTGAGGGGCGATAGATAGAGTGAGGGCGATAGATAGAGTGAGGGCGATAGAGTGAGGGCGATAGAGTGAGGGCGATAGATAGATAGATAGATAGATAGATAGATAGATAGATAGATAGATAGATAGATAGATAGATAGATAGATAGATAGATAGATTGATGGATAGAGGAGGGGCGACAGATAGAGTGAGGGCGATAGATAGAGTGAGGGCGATAGATTGATATAGAGAGTGAGGGGAGATAGATAGATAGAGTGAGGGGCGAAAGATAGAGTGACGGCGATAAATAGATATAGTGAGGGTGATAGATAGAGTGAGGGCGATAGATAGAGTGACGGCGATAGACAGAGAGAGTGAGGGCGATAGATAGAGTGAGGGTGATAATCTGGGGGCTGCTGGTTTTTGTGTGTTAGTATTGGTGCAATGATTATTATTAGTAGTAGTATAGTCAGAGCAGCAATGTTAGTAATGCCAGTATTGTATTGATTATCAAGTCTGTCTTGTGTTTGTCTGTTGTAACTGTTTATATCTTTTCCCCCGTGCAGTAGCGTAGCAAGGCTGCCATATACCCGGTGGAAGCGAGGACAATGTCCGATGTGTCTGCTTTTGGGGGGCAGTATATACCGCAACTATCAGAGTTCAATAAGCCCTTCGGTGCTTTGGGCCCCGATGCAACTGCACCTGGTGCACGATTGTAGCTACGCATCTGTGTAGTGCTCCGAAGCCTGTGACCAGGCCCACACTCCATAGGTATGCTAAATAAAATGAAGTCCAACTGTCCTCCATCTTGGAGAAACATTGCTCCATCCAGTGGCATCCTATTATAGCACGGGAAAGAAGGGATCCATTGAGATCTTTTCCTCCTAGAACAGCTGTGGGAAGTTTGCTGATGGGGAGTGCACGAGGGCAGAAGGCGAGGAAGAAGAATGGGGGGGTTGAAGATAAAGATGTCTCCTCGCTGAAAAGCAGATAATTGTTGTGTCACTGGCGAGGAATGGGACGGAGAGGGGAAGAGGGGAGATGAAAACATGAGGAGGATTGGCAGGGACTCTGTGAGAGGGTTTGAAGCTGATGTGCGAGTGTAATGTACCAGTGCATGCCGGAAGGAGCCGGTGAGTGCTCGCACGGTGATGGGACGGTACAGATGGGACTCTGTGACTCTATTTCCGGGACAGCTGGATCTCTGGCCGGGACTTTGGGATGCAACAGAATGTTCTGGAATGTGCTGTTTCCGGTACAAAACAGGTCTCGACAGACGAACATCTGAGAAAAAGTGTCGCGTTTTGGGAAGTCTAGGATCGAGTGAAATTGCCTAATTGGAGACATTCATGAATTGTCATACTCGTATCCCATTAAATTGGCGTTGTAAACCCTTCCCCCAGCAGATGGCTCCTTCTTATTAGTAGTAGTATAGTCATTGCAGCAATGGTAGTAATGCCAGTATTGTATTGATTATCAAGTTTGTCTTGTGTTTGTCTGAGAGTGTGGGCAGACATAAGGAAATGGATAAACAATCGAGAGGAAGAGGAAGGTATGGAAACAAGGATTAAAGCATAACAAGCTCTCGGCATTATCATCTGTCTCCATGCATGCAGGCAGACAGAGCGGTAAACATCTCACATGCCTTCCCATTGATGTGGCAGCAGATTCAACCCAGAGGGTGCCTGGAACCCCGAGTCGGGTTTCAAGGAGCAGATAAAGACGTAAATGAGTGGAAAGAACGTCCCAGCGGCGACCAAATAGAAAGCAAGAAAAGTCGCTTCCCTGCACTTAAAGTTAACTTAAACCTCACACAGGAATACCTCACACAAGTTCAACAAGGATTAAAGCATAACAAGCTCTCGGCATTGCATGGCGGGGGAGCGGCTTAGACACTTTAGTGAGGCAGCGCTGCCCAGCAAAACAAGCTCTGGCATTGCGCAGAGGGGAGCGTCTTCCTTTGAAGTCTGATGCCGAGGCTCAGACAAATTTTGTGGGATGTGGCTGGCGATGTGCATGCGCCTGGCTCACATGAACTGTACCCGATCCGCAGTTTGGATAGACTTTTGAAAGCCTTACTATAATCTCGACAAACAAGCATTGCTAAAGCAATGCCGTAGTCGAGACCTAAAAATGAGGCTGCCATCTGCACATGAAAGGCGCCCTACTAAGAGGGCGGACTCTTAGTACCACATTTGACACACTCCTTTCACAGGTCATTCATCAGTACCCCTGGGGGGAGCATTTGGTAGTCACCCCATCCGGCATGCTCTCCCACTGTCACTTCTGGATGTGTGCTGGGAGTGCTTTCTTTTATTCAGAGGAGCGGGGCAGTGTTGGAGCCTTTTGCTCCTGCCTCCGGGTGCCTTCCCCTATTGAATGTGCATTAATTTACCTTGATCAGCGCTTTCAGCAGCCCCTTGTCTTTAGGTTCGCTCCAGAGGGGAAGGGGGAGGGGGAGCAGTGCATTGCTTTATTGTGTACGCAGTTTCGCAGATCTTTTGTTGCAGAGTGAAACACTTTTGCCAAGTTAATCAATCTAAATACTTTCATTGAGTAATCTAGGGTGCTGCATCAGAAAATCATCATATGATTCTGGGCATTTCACTCAATTTCCACATGTCTGTAAACAATGCAAATGAACAAGGAAATGTAACTGGTGCTCAGGTAAGGCACTCCAAGACCTACGGGCCCAGTTCAATTGTACTTTGTGTTCGCTCAGAGAGAAGAATGTTTCTAATGTTGAAACAAACCATTTCACACCCTGCTCACCTAAAAAATGTGAACACTCACCTTGCGTTTTAGCAAGGTATAAATAGTGTAGGCAGGACAATTATTATCTCTTCTCCTCCCTCTAAAACAAAATAGAAGAAAAATCCGCTAAAATAATTCCTATGTTGGTCTAAATAATCCCAGAAAAGTTATTCTGCAATGAGAAAAAAGCATGGGTTGCTCCCTCAAAGACGCAGATTAACTTTTGACCTCTGCCTTTGAATACACAGCAAATGTGGCAAGCTAAGAACAGGATTTAAAGGCCTGTTTACAAAAAGCTAGTTCTATCCTCTTCTCTGGTCCCTAGGGTGTACAGCCCTACAGTAAAAGTTTCCAAATGCAAGTTACTTAACGTCTGTTTAGGCCCATGTTCTATTTAAATTATTTTTGCAACGTTTTCAGATGAATATATTGTGTTTACTTAATTTGAGGTATATATACATATATCTAAACCTATAACAACTGAGTGCAAGTGTGCAGTGTCTATTTATATATATGTGAAACAAGCATTTGCAATGCAATAGGTCTCGCATTAATTACGTTTGAGCTATTGGCATTGTTAAATATTGCAACACCAATTGCAACAAAAGTCTATAAATTGTAGGCCAAAAAAATTTGTATTTATTTTTTAGCAATGGTGGCAAGCTGCGCGTTAGATGAATATGTTTAGTAAAGTGCGCCATACTGCGATTGCTACAATAGTTAATTGTGGATGCGTTAACAATTGATGTGTGCACTGATGGCTGGTGGTGTGTGTGCCTGTAGAAATTGTACACGGATGGCTAGTGGTGTGTGTGCCTGTTGGAAGTGTGCACTGCTGGCTGGTGGTGTGTGTGCCTAGTGGAAGCGTTCACTGACGGCTGGTGGTGTGTGTGCCTGGTGAAAGAGTGCGCTGACGGCTGGTGGTGTGTGCCTGGTGAAAGCGTGCACTTACAGCTGGTGGTGTGTGTGCCTGGTGAAAGCATGCACTGACGTCTAGTGGTGTGTGTGTGCCAGGTGAAAGTGTGCTCTGATGGCTGGTGGTGTGTGTGTGCCTGGTGAAAGCGTGCACTGACTTCTGGTGGTGTGTGCCTGGTGGAAGCGTGCACTTACGGCTGGTGGTGTTTGTGCCCAGTGAAAGTGTGCACTGATGACTGATGGTGCCTGTGGAAAGTGTGCACTGACGGTGTGGTTTAGTGTGTGGTTGAGTGTGTGGTTGTGTGTTTGGTTGTGTGTGTGGTTGTGTGTGTGTGGTTGTGTGTGTGTGGTTGTGTGTGGTTGTATGTGTGGTTGTATGTGGGGTTGTATGTGTGGTTGTGTGTGTGGTTGTTGTTTTGTGTGTGTGTGTGTGTGGTTGTGTGTGTGTGTGTGGTTGTGTGTGTGGTTGTGTGTTTTTTGTGTGTGTGGTTGTGTGTTGTGTGTGGTTGTTTGTGTGGTTGTGTGTGTGTGTGTGTGTGGTTGTGTGTGTGTTTGTGTGTGGTAGTGTGTGTGGTTGTGGTTGTGTGTGTTGTGTTTGTGGTTGTGTGTGTAGTTGTGTGTGTGTGGTTGTATGTGTGGTTGTGTATGTTGTTTTGTGTGTGTGTGGTTGTGTGTTTGTGTGTGTGTGGTTGTGTGTGTGGTTGTGAGTGTGTGTGGTTGTGTGTGTGGTTGTAAATGTATGTAAATGTAAATGTACATGTATTTATATAGTGCAAATCACCGACCCGGTATCTAAGCGCTTGCTTAGGGAACCCGTCCTGGTATTCCCCTGTGAGATAACCCCGGCAGGGTATCCACAAGGTGAAAGCCAGGCATCCCGCCGCGAGGGGCTGTTGTGGAGATTAAGCAAGCTATTGCCCAGAGACGCAGAGTGTGAACCCATGAATCGAGTAGGCACCGGAGTGAGAATTGTCGAGTCCGTGGACATTTTAGGACTCAAGACCCCGCCGAGCCGGGAATTGAACCCTGGTCCCGGGCTGACCTCTGCTTCCAGGTCTGCCTCCTCTAACCAGTGAGCCACACTTCTCTACTTGTGTGTGTTGTGTTTGTGGTTGTGTGTGTGGTTGTGTGTGTGTGGTTGTAGTTGTGTGTGTGGTTATGTATGTGGTTGTGTGTATGTGTGGTTGTGTGTGTGGTTGTGTGTATGTGTGGTTGTGTGTGTTTGTGTGTATGTGGTTGTGTGTGTGGTTGTGTGGGGAGTGAGACAGAAAGAACTAGCAATTGGCAGTCGGGAGAGAGTTACACAGATAGAGACCATTAAATGTAGATATTCAAAGGTTGAGTGTGTAGTTGTGTGTGTGGTTGTGTGTGTGTGTGGTTGTGTGCGTGGATGTGTGTGTGGTTGTATGTGTGGTTGTATGTGGGGTTGTATGTATGGTTGTGGTTGTGTGTGGTTGTTGTTTTGTGTGTGTGTGTGTGTGGTTGTGTGTGTGTGGTTGTGTGTTTTTTGTGTGTGTGGTTGTGTGTTGTTGTGTGTGGTTGTTTGTGTGGTTGTGTGTATGTGTGGTTGTGTGTGTGTGTGTGTGTGTGTGTGGTTGTGTGTGTGTTTGTGTGTGGTAGTGTATGTGGTTGTGGTTGTGTGTGTTGTGTTTGTGGTTGTGTGTGTGGTTGTGTGTGTGGTTGTGAGTGTGGGTGTGTGGGAAATGAGAGAGAAAGAACTAGCAATTGGCAGTCGGGAGAGAGTTACACAGATAGAGACCATTAAATGTAGATATTCAAAGGTTGAGTGTGTGGTTGTGTGTGTGGTTGTATGTGTGGTTGTATGTGTGGTTGTGGTTGTGTGTGTGGTTCTTGTTTTGTGTGTGTGTGGTTGTGTGTGTGTTGTTGTGTGTGTGGTTGTGCATGTGCAGGTGTGTGTGTGGTTGTGTGTGGTTGTGTGTGTGGTTGTGTGTTGTGTGTGGTTGTGTGTGTGGTTGTGTGTGTGTGTGTGGTTGTAGTTGTGTGTGTTGTGTTTGTGGTTGTCTGTGGTTGTGTGTGGTTATGTGTGTGTGGTTGTGAGTGTGGTTGTGTGTGTGGTTGTGTGTATGTTGTGTGAGTGGTTGTGTGTGTGGTTGTGTGTGTGTGTGTGTGGTTGTGTGTGTGTTTGTGTGTGTGGTGCTGTGTGTGGTTGTGTGTATGTGTGGTTGTGTGTATGTGTGGTTGTGTGTGGGTGTGTGTATGTGGTTGTGTGTGTGTGTGTTTGTGTGTGTGTGGTTGTGTTTGTGGTTGTGTGTGTGGTAGTGTGGGGAGTGAGACAGAAAGAACTAGCGGTTGGCAGTCTGGAGAGAGTTACAAAGATAGAGACCATTAAATGTAGATATTCAAAGGAAAAATACATTGTTAAAGGCGGACAGAGAAGCAAAGGCAGGTTTGAAACAGGGAGAAAGACTGGTGAAAAGGTTATGAGCGATTAATTAAAAGAGGAGATTAGAAGAAATAAAATAAAGTGGGCACATTTTGGAGGTAGTGAAACAGAGGTGTAGGAAAGAGCGTGAGAGAGAAAAGAAAATAGCAGAGAGGGGAAGCAGGCGAATGGTCTATACACAGATATAGTATGGAAGACAGGAGAGAATAAAGTGAAAGGAAGAAACGAGAGTTGAGAGCAGAAAAAGACAGAAGTGAAGATTGTGGAGGAGAAAATGAGGCAATGAGAGAGATAAGAAATGCAGAATAGGCAGTAAAAAAGGACGAATAGGGAGAGAGGAGCGAAATATTAGAAGAGGGAGCGACGAGGAGCACGTCTACAGTTAGTTTCAAATAGTACAGCTGTAAACTGTGACTGCTCAGCTGCTCATATTTTGCTTGAAAGTACATCGGAATGGACAAATGTCCTGGTGGTTCAAGATATAAAACACAAAAAGTTATGTTTTTATAAGAACCAAGTCCACTCTTCCAGGGCAAAGGCATGTCATTTGCGGGTTCACAGTGAGTGGTGGGGGGACTGGACGGACATTTGTTGGAGAGCTGTCCTGCGTTCCCATGACCTGCCCTAAGCAAGCGCATGCGCGCAACCGTTCATCAAGAAAGCAAAAGAAAGATGTAATTAAGTGGAAAACGAACCTGAAATATAGGACCAAACACCGTAAGTGTAACACGATTTGTCACAGCTTGCAGGTTACATGCACAGTCCTCTCAGTGTGTTCATTGTCACCTTTATAATTGCACTCACTGCTGAAATTCGCCACACTTATCCTATCTGTGTGCAGTAGCCGCATTTATGTTCGCTTCCTCGTTTTCCCTCTGAATAGCAAGGGGGAGGACACCACTTCCTGTCCAGTATCTGCTTGGCAGTTAGCGCTCTAGCACCTGGGTCTCTCGGGGCTATTTAGCCCTCGCCCCTTGCTGAGTACGCAGCGGTCGCGCGCAGTGGAGCCGAAGCTACGCCGAAGAGTAGCCAAAGAGTGGCCCGTCTGCGCCCGTCCGCGACAGGACGGGGCAAGGGGCCACTCACTCTGTCTTTTTCTACTCTTCACCATGGCCTTTCTAGAAAACACACGCCTCAGGTACACTTCACAATTCTTATTAGCTCTTCGACCTCAGGGGTTGTTGAGGTGCGCCCGTGATAATTGGCCATGTCCCGAAGGGCATTTCTCCTGCTTTTCATGCAGGTTCCAAGCCACATCTACCACTATTATTAGCGGGTATCCCAAGGAAAGTAAACCAGAAATGAATGGCTGAAAAAGCTTTCTATTAAATGTTTGATCACTTCCGGCACACCAAACCGGAGGTCTGTTTCCTTACGGAAACATGGTTAAAACCACATACCATCCCGTCCATTACTTTGGGGATTCCCCTAGGATACAAAATCCTAAGACAGGATCGTCCGGATAGAATTGGTGGCGGGATCGCCATTATACATAAAGAAAGGCTGCACGTCTTAGTGATAGAACAAATCATACATATTTTTAAAATAAAAACAGGACCCAAGGATCACTGGAAAGGTGCCTTAGTGTACCGGCCCCCTGGACCCAATGCTGGCTTTACATTAACCCAAACCGAAATATTAGCCCCACACATGAAGGACAAAGAGAACTTTATTTTACTTGGAGATTTTAACTTTCACGCTGATGTACCGGAACACTCTGACACAAAGCTCCTTTTAGCTGATCTTGCCCTTCTAGGTCTTCACCTGCGAAACTGTGGCCCCACTCATAGGGGAGGCCATACCCTGGATTTAATTTTCACTAATTACCCTACCATACACTGCCATCCCCCCAAATTCATAAACTGGTCAGACCACAGTATGTTGGAATTTTCCTTCATACATTTAGCTAAACCTACTGACCCCCCTGCCACTCTGACTATCAAGCGGAGATCCTGGCATAAAGTCACCCCGGACACATTTGAACAAGTCTGGAGAGAACCAGTAATAACAGATTCTGATAATACTGAGTCGGCTCTATCCAAACTTAACAATGCACTTCTGGATGCTATCAATTTTTTGGCCCCTCAAAAATTAATTAAACAATCCTCTACTGCCAAAAAAGAGATATGGTACACTGAATCATTAAAACTAGAAAAACAAGGATGTAGAAAGCTGGAAAAACTCTGGAGGAAAACCCACACTAGCGCTAGTAAGGAGCACTATCTGCAGGCAATGTCCATCTATTACAAAAATATCAAAAAAGCTAGAAAGACCTGCTTAACATCACAGCTAGCTGAAGCTGGCAATTCCACCAGGGAATTATATAAAATCTTGCAGACCTTCACTAACCCTTTGGTATGTGAAAGCCCCGATACATTCTCCCAAGAGCTGTGTAACAATATCTCTCAATTTTTTGAGGATAAAATTTAAACTATTTACAATAAAATCACCTTGGCCAAATACCCCATGGACACTGAGGCCCCAAGTACCCCTCACTTGGAGACTCAAAGAGACACTTTTCTTGACATTCCTGAAGCCACTGAGAGTGACATTATGTCACTCTTAAACAACAAGAAAACAGGCTCCCCCCTTGATCTGCTTCCTGCTAGACTGGCGTCCACTTTGAGCAGGACACTATGCCCAATCATTTATAAAATCTTGAACCTTTCCTTCAAAGAAGCACAACTCCCTCAGCAATGGAAAGAGGCAGTAGTGAATCCTATACGGAAAAACTCAGCTTTACCTTGGACGGAACTCTCTAACCTTCGTCCCATCTCTCTATTAACCCTCCTGAGCAAACTGGCTGAGAAACATGTTAACACCCATGTCTCCAGTTTCATAGAAGTGACAGGGGGCCTGGACCACTCACAATCTGGGTTCTGGCCCAACTACAGCACAGAATCAGCACTCCTCTCCGTGACTGATAACATCAAGATGTCACAGGATAGAGGAGGCTCAATGATTCTGGTACTGTTAGACCTGTCGGCCGCTTTTGATACTGTGTCTCATAAAATACTTCTGGACCGTTTGCAGGGAGTGGGTATTGGAGGACAGGCTCTGTCATGGCTGAAGAGTTTCCTTTCCGGGCGTTCACAATCTGTCAGCTTGGGCCCCTATCTTTCCACCTCAAGGGTGCTCACGAAGGGGGTGCCACAGGGCTCATGCCTAAGCCCCACATTGTTCAATGTGTACGTGGCCCCCCTTGCTGAGGTTGTGAGGAAGTATGGATTCACACCGGTGTCTTATGCTGACGACACCCAACTCCTCTACCCTTTCCACTCTCTTAACATGAGTGTTAAGGAAAATTTTGCTGAGGGCATGAGGGCAGTGTCACATTGGATGGCCTCCAACTGCCTCCAATGCAATGTCGGGAAGACGGAGGTAACTCTGGTCTCCCGACTGGTGGCCTCTGGACTTGGGACCAGTGCCCTGCCCAAAGCTGACTGTAAAAAACCTGGGTGTGAAGCTAGATCAAAATTTAACCTTAAAGGAACATGCAAATGTCATTTCTGGAGCATGTTTCCGCACCATTGGCCTGTTAAGACGAGTCTTCCCTCTCTTGCCTGATATGTATAGAAAGACCCTTGTACAGGCCCTAGTGATAAGCCGGTTGGATTATTGTAATGGGCTCCTGATACTAGCTAATGAGGATGCTCTAAATCGGCTACAGGTGGTCCAAAATACGGCGGCAAGACTAATTCTGAACGCTCCCACAAGAACCCCCTCTAAGCCCCTATTGAGAGAACTCCACTGGCTACCCATACGGCAACGTATCAAGTTTAAAATCTGTTGCACTGTTCATAAATGCCTCTTTGGAGATTGCCCGAAATACCTGGCCCAAAAATTCCAGTTCTATAATCCTGATCGCCTTCTTCGATCAAGCAACCAACTGCTATTAAAATCCCCGCTCATCAAGAAGACCAGGCAAGGCGGCCGTGCCCTCTCCCTTGTGGGGCCGACCTTGTGGAATAATCTTCCCCTTAGTCTCAGGCAAAACACCAACCATTTATCCTTCAGGAAAATGCTCAAGACAACCCTGTTCCTGGAAGAATAATGGCCCATAACTTATCTACAGAGGTACATAACTTACCATCCTGGCGTGCAAAGCGCGGAGATACCCCGTTGGGGTCGATTCTGGCGCGATATAAGAAACTAAATAAATAAATATAATGGATTGTGAGGTAGCTTTCAGTGAGACAGCAACACAGATCCGATTACCCGAGCACGTGTTTTGTACTTTGCTTGAATTCATATAGCTCTTGGTTGCTTACCAAACTCATTGTGAGACGTAAAGCGCACGGCCGATGACAACCCCGCTTGTCAGGGCAGAGCTGGTACAAGAGAAGCGCAAGAGCACCATCACTCGTCGCAAGCCTGGCAGGCTGCCTCTGAAACTTGGGAGGGTGGAAGGGAAGAAGTGGAGGCGGGGGTGTGTAGCCAGCCCATGGGGTAAAGTGGTCGTGCCCAGTTTGTACTGGAAAAAGATGCAGTTTCTGTAGTTTGTTTCTTGTATGTGATAAATAACAGGGGGAGGGGCACTGGCGGGTCACAAATGCATCACAATGATAGTGCATTAAAACAAGTAGGGAGATAACATTCTGAAATGTAAATTCAGTTTATTCGGCGGAAAAGTTGCGGGTTGTCACCCCCATGTGGTGTTAGGTTGATTTTTGCTGAATCCTGCAGGAGTGAGACAAAAGTGGCCTGCTGCAGTATTTTTATCCGGGAGAGGAGGAAGGCAATGTGCACCGCCTTGTGAAATGGATCCAAAAAAGAAAAAAACAAGCTCTCGGCATTGCAGTGGCAGGTTACATGAGGTAAAAGTGACAATTGTGAGCAAACAAAATACAAGAGGTAGCAAACGGTGCATTACAGGAGGAAAAAAGTGACATGTGTGCAAGTTACAAAGGCGTAACTCAGGAGGCAGATGACTGCAGTGATGAAAGATGCTGGCGAATGTCGAGCCAGGGCAAACTCCTGTGACCTGCCCTAAGCAAGCACATGCGCACACCCGTTCATCAAGAGAGCAAAAGAAAGGTGCAATTAAGTGGAAAACTAACCTGAAATTTAGGACCAAACACCGCAAGTGTAACAAGATTTGTCACAGCGTGCAGGTTACATGCACAGTCCTCTCAGTGTGTTCATTGTCACCTTTATAATGGATTGTGAGATAGCTTTCAGTGAAGCAGCAACACGAAAGGCAGCGCTGGGAGGAGGGCTGGGCAACCATGACAGCATTCCGATTTACGAGCAGATGGTCCTGTTTATAAACTGCGGAGCGCGTGAAGTGGCTGTTGGCAAATGGAATCAAAACGGCCTTGGTCGCTTTGATGTTCTTGACTTGCCTTGCTTTGTGGGAGGGGTAAGGGGAGCGAAGTCCTGTGCACGCGCCTGGCTCACATGATCTGTACGTGATCCGCAGTGGGTAGACTTTTTAGGTCTCCTTACTATAAATCTCACCTACCATCCCTTTGGGATGGAATAGACGAGACCTAAAAATACTAGCTGCAGCATCTTCTTTTGTTTGCGACAAAAATAAATGTGTATATATACAGATAAAATGACCAAAAAATAAATATGGATGGATACAGACGGAAATGTTAAAAAAAATACCATAAAGCTGGGAGCCCTACCTATAAGACACTGGCATTAAAATTGTAGGGGTCTTCATTCAAACCACTGATCAGGTAATAAGGGTGAAAACACTGCCAACTTTAACCTAAGCCAGCGTTGCCTTCCAAGGAAAAGATGCTACTTTACTTAATATCTTGAAAGGGGGGGGCCCTTGGCCCCCCGCCCGCATGGCGACGCAGCGATCCCCTCTTCCCATGCCTGCCGGTGGTGTGGGGGCGTGATCTCCCGGCGCCCAATGGTACGCAGGAGGTGTGCGCCACGCCACTGGTCTGATCCAGAGGCGTGGTTCAGTCTTCCGGGTCAGAGGGGCGGGTGTCGAGGGGTGAGGGGAGGGGGCGGCCCGCCCTCTCCCCGCGTCCCTGGGAATAAAGGAGGTGGGAGCGCTCAGTTGGCCCTTCTTGTCGCCTGACGCTCCCCCACACTGGTCGTGCCCCACACTCGGGCCTCCTAATTTTCTGTTTTCTTTTTCAGATCAAGGATTGCTGACTGAAGTGTGTGGTAGCGCGACGTTGGAAGCAGACAGATGGGGAGTTGACCGTAAAAGATCGAGGACGGTGGATCTGTAGAGTGCAGGACACGCAAGTCATCGACAGTAAGAGGAAGTGGAGGGCTTGCATTTCATCGCTTCGTGTGGCCGCCGGGTGGGTCTACGTTAGAGTTTGGCCACCCCTAACATTCGGAGTAGCCAGTGTTGCGGTCGCAGTCACATGGTGCTCATAGCCCCCTGCACATCCTCCGTCTCGTGAAGGTACAGCGCGCACTGGTTGCGAATCTGATCTGTGAGTGACTTGAGCAATAGTAAGAATGCCAGGAACTAAAGCTAAGGGGTCAAAGATGGAGTTGATGTTTCAGGCCATGATGCGTAAGATGAATGCCATGTAAGCATGGGCGAATTTTGCGGATCTCGCGTTCGCGAATTTTGCGGATTTGCGGATTCGCAATCCGCAAAATCCGCGAATTCCCGCGAATTTGCGGATTTTTATTTTTTTTTGTGTTCGCCCGTGTTTCTGCCAGTTCGCGAGGGTTTTTACAATTTCGCAATTTGCGAACTTACCTGTCGGGTCGCAAGTTTTGCGAACTTGTTGTTTCTACATGTCCAGCCTGTTTGGGACACTCTTCTTCATCACTGCCACTCTCTGTCACCACTGCCACTCTCTGACTACTCATGCCACCCTCTGGCCCACCCATGCCACCCTCTGTTTCATCACCACACCCTCTGGTTGTCCAGTGTACATTATTTTCGGCAAAGCAAAGCACACCTTCCCTGCCTCAAGTGACCTGAATTAATTTGGGGCTGATTAATGTGTCACAGAATATTTTTTTAGCTGGCACCTGCTTCCTTAGTGCGCCCTGATTAGTGATCTTTTGCACTTGCTAAGTGCTTTCATTGTTGCAAAATTAGTTACAACACCTGCCCTGCCCCAACTGACAATAATGAATTAGGGGCTAATTAATGTGTCACTGAAAGAATTTAAAGTTCCAGCCTGGCACCTGCTTGTCTGCTCCTTTAGCTGTAAATCAGGACCTTTGTGGCATACAGTTAAGGTCAGAGCAGGGTCACACAATAGTTGCAAGCAGGCAACCGAATTCTGGAGGGCCCCCTCAGGAAGCAATACAAAGAATCGTTACAAATCATGAGGTTGACCTTTTGCACCTGCTCATTGCTTTTGCTTTTGCTGAAATCGTTTTGCGGTTTTTTTCGCGCTATTCGCGGGGCGCGGCGTCGTGCGAAACCGACCGCGGAAGCCGCCAATTCGTGCGAATGAGCATTTTATTTTTTTGCGGCTTGTTGTTTCGCGAGTTTTTTTGCAGTATTCGCGAGCCGCTTGCAGCGCAACACGCGAATTTACCCCAAGGTCGAGTACGGGCGCGGCCATTTTGTTTGCGTGACGTATTTCCGTTTCCGCCCGCTATGTATAATCTCGCGCAGTAAGCGCATTGCGAGTAGAGGTTCGCACGAGATCGCGCGGGAAATCTAGAGGTTCGCACGAGATCGCGAGGAAAATCTCGCGCGAACTGACTTTCGCGCTCGGAAACGGGCGCCGGCCATCTTGTTTTTCATTCATTTCCTGTGTCTGGGCATGGTGTTTAATCCTCTTGATATCTTTCCCATCCTTTGCTTGTTTTCAGTTTTTTTTTTACGATTTTGCTTCTTATCTATCCCTCTCTTTTCCTAGCTGTATATTTTTGTCTTTTCTGCTATTTTTCTTTACTTTTAAACTACTTTTGTAAACTCTTTTCTTTTCTTCTTCCCTATCCTATTCTTTCTTAATTTTCTACTTCTTCCTACCTTACCTGCCCAGACCATGGTCAAGCCAGGCGCCGTGAAGCTGCCCAGGCACTTGAGGGCCGCAGCGGCGGCGGGGAGTAGTGCTGGACCCAGTGGCAGGACAGCAGGCGTGAGATCGAGGGGGGAGCAGGTGACGCGCCGGGAGATATTCAGCCCGGAGGAAGTGGGCGCGCTGGTCTACTTCGTCCAGCGCCGCCTGCCCAGGACCATCGCGGGAGGCGGCAGGATCGCGGCCGGCGGCTACAACATGCGGGAGCGCCGGAAGCGGTGGGAGAAGGTGTGCTGGGCCATATCCCACCTCTACGGGGTCCAGCGCACCTACAGCCAGGTCACCCATCGCTGGACGGACCTCCTGGACCGCGAGCGCGACCTGCTGGACCAGCTCGGCTTGGAGATCCCCGGGCTTGGTGAGTAGTAGTAGCCATTGGCATTTAATCACTCACTACTATGATGTTTTCTCCTGCTCTGTGTTGTTGTATTGCAAATATTTGTTTTTTACATGGAGCAAGCCAATAATGCCGCTGATGACGATTACATTGTAGTTAAATTATATTTCAAAATCTTCTGTGCATTTCAGGTGCACTGCTCTCCTTCTCAGTGGGGTTGCTACTATGCTTATTTGTTTTCTATTTCGTGGTCTCATTGGCCTGAGTAACTATTATGTATGAGTGTACTTAACAGAACTGCGTAATGCTAGACACTAGGGGGCAGATTACATTTACAAGCCCCTTGCGCCACGTTTACGTTGCCTTGCGTGACGCAACAGCGGCGTAAACGTGCCGCATCCCTGCAAGTCATTTACAGCATGACGCATCTAGGGAGATGCGTCACGTTATAAAGCCATGGGCCTGCACCACAATGGGTGCGTTCCTAGTACGCAGGGTGGGCGGTCCAGCGGCTGTGCGCCTCGCAAAATTGCCTGCGTGAAATCTACAAGATTTAACGCAGGCACTTCTGCGACGCTGCTACGTCAATTCAATTCCTTATGTCTGCTCGAAGCAGGCGAAAGGACTGACACAGCATGTAAAGTATTGGGTGGCCCTGAGCATTACTGGAGTTGCATTGCGTTGGCGACGTGACTCCAGCGATGCGCCGCTCTTACGTGACGAGATGCGTCACGCAAGTGCCTACCCTTGCGCCAGGGCGCGCCGCATTGTAAATGAGGCACATCTGCCGTGTCGCAAGGGTAGTTTTGCGTGACGCATTTGATCTGGCGCATCTCTGGAGATGCGCCAGAACGCGTAAGTAAGTATGCCCCTAAGGGGCAGAATTGCAATTACCGTCGCATCCCTGCAAAGTAGCAGGGATGCGCCATTAATTGTGCGGCCCGCTACCACCACCAAACATGGTGCGCCGTATTTGCAATGCGGCGCCCCATGGGCCCAAAACGTCACCGAAGCTTTACTGCTGGAGTTGCGTCGCAACGATGGCGCAGCTCCATCAATGCTCTGGGGTACCCTATCTCCCCAATGCTGGGTCAAGCCGTACGTCTGCTTCAAGCAGGTGCAGGGTTTGTGTGACGCATCATTGTCCTAAAGGTGACTGATTGATATTTTGTAGATTTCCCTCAGCCACTATTAGGATGTGTTCCAGCGCAGGAATGCCCTCCCTTGCGCCGGAACGCCCCCTGATGGCGCAGGGCTTTATAACGGGATGCATCTCCCAAATGCGTCACGTTGTTATAATATTATACGCCGCACCATGGCGCCCTTTTTTGTTTAGCTGCTGCGTCACAAAAGTCACGCAAGAACGGCGCAAAAGAGCCGCAAGGGCTTAAATCTGCCCCTTCCTTTGTAACCCTGACAATAAGAAAAATAGTGGCGGTGGATTGATAGTTTGACTATTTAAATGACTGGTAATGTAGCAGGCAACTGTTAGTGTTGTCACTGATCTGACTGAAATCACAATGGAGTTTGTCTGTCACTTTGCGTCTTGCCTGCGGACTGCTGCCTGCCAGTCCTAGGTGAACGTTTCAGTACTTTGTTTAGTGAGTTACGTGACTTTCGAAGTCACAGGTCCGCAAATAAATAAAAAGTAACCATAATCAATATAATTTCGCGGAAATATTTTGTTATTGTTCTTTTGAAATGTTTGATTTGGTTGACATTGACAAGCAACAATCATCCATGTTTTCTGTTCTTTCTTTCATGTTGTACGTCAGCTCCCCCCAGGGGCGAGAGGAGGACACAGGAGCAGCAGGCGGCGGATGCTGTTCAACAGGGCCAGGATCGGGCAGGCGAGGGCTCCTCTGCTGGCCCCAGTAAGTTTTCATTTTAGACTAGTACCTATTTTTCCTAGCGTTCCTCATTTGAATTTTTTCAAAATTGTCTTTGCTCTTCTTGTAGACTGTATCTAAATTCTTATCCTGCCTCTACTATGACTCCCTGTGGTATTACTAGATTATTCTTATTAGTCTGTCTGTGTAGCTAACTAAGATTGCACGGTTGGCGAAACTCCCATGATTCTAGTCAGCAATAGCTCTATCAACTTAGTGCAGTCCTCTGGGATTGTCCATAATGTCTTTTGAAGTGTTCTATCTGGACTCATGCTTGCAAAAATTGCAAAACCTTTCGCTCAGTCACTCTAGTCTGGAGGACCAAAAAACACAGATTGTATTTAATTTTAAAAGTTTTTTTAAAAGTAAACACATTTATTAAAATGAAGTCATAATAAAACTAAACGTTTAACTGATAATGGAAAAGTGGTTAGTGCTGACGATTAATTGAAGACATTTCTTGTGGTCGAGCCGAGCTCTCACCTGGTTTCAACTTGATCTTGTTGTTAGAAGTCCATCTTCTGTCTGTGTGGAGAAAAATGGTGCGTGTTAAAAAATCAGCCTTCATCAGTTGTGCCAAAAGTGCAGCAAGACAACCTTCCCTGGAAAAAGGGACATTTTTTTTAACTTTAACGTAGACAGTCACAAATTACATTGTTTTCACATGTCTTCATTCCTAGACCAAATACTAGTGACTAGTGAGTGCTTTATTCTAAGATTCTTAAATGTACTTTGTAGGTGGAACATCTGGTGGCGGGGCCAGTGTGGTGGTGGTGCTCGACACGGAGGCGGAGGGCAGTTCATCAGGGGAGGAGGCGGCGGCGGCGGCTGTGAGAGTTGAGACGGTGGTGGCGGCCAGAGGTAAGCTCTTATATATTCCTTACTTATTGAGATTGAAGACTAGCTGGGAAGGCAAGAATATGAGATGCATGGCTGGGTGAATGATGAAGCAATGATGGGTGGAAGGACAACAGCCTGGGTGGGTGACACAGAAACTGTATGTGTCCATATACCTGGATCATGCTACTATCTGACTCTTAGATAGCATATGTGTATCTAGAGCAGGGGTACTCATAGTACGGCCCGCGGGCCGGTGGTGGCCCGGCAAGCCTTCCTTGGCGGTGCGCAGACCTTGCAGACAATCACTGCTCCCCCGGCCCCCACAGAGCAGAGGCTTTTTTGTATTTCACCTGTTAGCGCCCCTGCATCTCCACTCTGACAATCACTGCTCCCCCGGCCCCCACAGAGCAGAGTGGAGATGCAAGGCCACAAAGAGGTGAAATAGAACAAAGCCTCTGCTCTGTGGGGCCGGGCAAGCAGTGATTGTCAGGGTGGAGAAGCAGGGGCGCTAAAACAAACAAAGCCTCAATAATATGTTAATGGTCTTTTAAAGACCTGTTAAGTACTTTGGTGTTGTTGTCTGTGTGTGCGCGTTGAGGAAGCGGTCTCAACCCGGGCTGAAGGCTGACACAGATAGACACACACACAGTGAGATGACAGAGGGAGAGGGAGGGCAGGAGGGAGAGAGAGATGGAGGGAGGGCAGGAGGGACAGCAGGAGGGAGAGAGATGTATGTAAATGCTGGGTCTGGTGGCTCAGTGGATGAGGGCATCTGCTGCAGGGACCTGTGTGCAACCTCATGGTCACAAGTTATCGTTTTGCTTTAGCCCCGCCCCCTCTGACTCCGCCCCCACCAGTGCGGCCCTCGGCCCCAAACTACACTGTAAATGTAGCCCCTGAGAGAAAGTTTGTGAGTACCCATGATCTAGAGAGAGTAGATGGTCAGTGGATGAACTAAGTGTAACTTTGAAGAGCATGTAACACTGCACCCGCACGTCCGTTCCAGTGTAGGAAAGGCAAGGAAAAGAACTTTTAATTTTGTCCAAATACTACCATAAATAGTAGCAGTAGTTTGTATTGCAAGCACTGCATAGATCCGGTTATTATGGTGGCCACTCCCTACCTCTCTTAATAAGTTTAGTAGTACTCAGTCATTCATGTGTGGATGTATCACTGCCTGTCACTCAATAAAAAGCAAAGCACCTAAAGTCATCCCATATATAAGCAAAAACATCCCATGTGAAGTGATAGATAATCAGATTATTTATCTTCTTCAATTTTCCATTTCTAGTACTCATTTCCACTGTAGGGTGAAAGTTAAATTAATTAAGCAGTAGCCCTTGAGTTGTAACAGAGTATTCTCAGTGCCACCCGTAATAGAAAAGTAAGAGATTCACCACCTGCATGTACTGGACGGGTACAGTAACGCAACGGCAACGCAAGTCTAGGTCACTCCTCATGGCGTGCGTCTCTTTTTCTCGGGTGCAAGTTTACCGCGCTGGCATTATGCCGGCTTGCAGAAAATAACGTACCAATTTTCCAAAACAAGAGACAAGAAGAAGAATAAGACTGGTGTACTTTCATAGTCGACTCCAATGGAAGTCCACAGTGCTCATAGAATTTGTTCCTTAAACTCCCACTAATGTTAGAGCAAGGATGAAGAAGTGTGAGGTTAGATAGATACTGGCCTCAATAGTTATGTAATGCGCTTGCAAGTTGCTAGTTGTACTGCAGCACACATTTCTGCTGAATGATTGAGTTAATCTTAAAGAGCATTGGTTACAGACTATGTCTTTCTTTCTTCATATAGGTTCTCCTTCCAAACGAACAAGGAGGAAGGAGCTGGCTAGAGCGGCCCGGCAACGGAGAATCGAGGCCACTGTTGCGGAATATCGGCGGCTGGTGGCCCTGGAGGACGAGGAAAGTGTGCGGTCGACAACAACGACAACGTCGTCTGCATCGGCCTCCGTGGCCCCACCGGCTGCCACCCAGCACAGTGGTCCACCGAGACTGAGCCGGGCTGCCAAAGGCAAACGCCACCGCCGAGCAGCAAGGCCAACAGCTGCTTCTCACAGGCCTTGCACCTGCAAGGCAGTGAAGGCACGCCTGCGCCGCACTACCCTGATGGTGTCCCGCCTTCAGCAGGAGCTCGCCTTGCTCCGCGAGGAGCATGATGCCCTGGCCCAAAAAGTTAACAGCATCCACCCATAGTGTCCCTTGCCCCTTTTTTAGAGACTTTTGGGGGGTGGGAATTGGGAGTTGGGTTTTTGGGGACTTTTGAAGGACAATCGTTGGGGTTAGGGAGGGTCTTGCGGGAGATTATTTTGTTAGGGATATAAATATACTTTTTCAAACTTTATCTGAGCATACCTGTTTTTTACTGCTTGCCTGGTGGGTGGGGGTTTAACGTTGACTGTTTTCCTGAAAGTTTAGTTCCATTTTCTTCCTTTAAGTGTAAATGCCCAAATGTTTTCAACACTAAGTGCCTCTCACAGACTAAGTGAAGTGAATCCAAGAGTCCTAGGACTTTAGTAGTACTACCTTCAGTCTCTCGTCTCTCGTACTAATACTCCATTATACCCCCAAACCACCAAACGCTTATCTTACCTGTAATTTGTGTTTGAAAGTAGGGCTAGGCCCAGGGCTGGCTCCACGGGAAACACCGAATAACGTTGGCAATCTTGGTCGGATAAAATTTCCTCATAGCGGTGGTACTAGTGGTGTGACACAGTGGCAGTTGCATGCCTATGAAAAAAAAGAAAATGAAATCTGGTTTGTCCTCCTGAGCAATTCAACGGTACAACTGAGAATATAGCAGGTGACAGAAGTACAGTAGAGCAGTGCCACATTGTAGCCTAACAAATGGTAAAGTATAACTACTAATTCGGTTGAAGTTCTTTCACATTAGCAATGGTTCTTTGTCAAGCAGAGTAAGAATATATCATCGACAACTGTGGAAAGAAAGAATGCGACAGTACAGGGCCTGTGTGGAATTATTGATAACTATATTCAACATAAGGTCTCTGTAGCCAGATACCCGAGAGCCTTGCTGGTCACTATAAATCCATTCACAACAACACTGAATGGGGTTGGTCTGGAAGGTGTCACGTTTACTCCCCGTGATCCAGTCGATGCAAATATGGTTCCACCTCCAAATGTCACCAACACCCAGAAGTGTAAACACAGGGTGTTCGAGGCATTAGGCGAGGGAGAAAAATAACAAACTAAAATAAAAAATGTGGGATGGGTAAAGGTAGGGTCAGCAGGGAAAGGATACCTGTAAGAGAAGACAAGACAGGCATCAGTGAAGTGATGTCCTAACATACAAGGGTACTCTCATATAGTCTCACTAAATAGTCTGCAAGTCTCCCGCCTACTCATGGGAAATGTAGTTTCATAGTACGGTAGGCGCTTAGGGGCTGCGTAACCTGACAGAAGGTATAGTAGATAGAAAAGGAGAAATTGCTTTTTTTCTAGGTGTCCCCTCACTCACCAGGGTTGCCCCTTGGTGACATGCTTCATCATTGGGGCCATCCCAGTCCTCTACGGCCTGGGGCGTGCTGCGACTTGCGAATTACGTAGGAGCACTTACAAATGACTATGTGTGGTGCAGATAGTGGAGTGGACTAAGTGATGTGTTAAGGGATCAATGTAGAAGCCGAGAGAGAGCAAAGAAATGCAGTCACAGTCAGAGAAAAAGGCAAGGGATACTGTATCTATGTGGTTGTAGTGGTCCTGTTGGAAGTGGTAAGTAAGTTGCCCGCAGAAAAAAAATCCTCCTATTAGCGGCACTCCTCCATTGCAGCCGACGCTTCGTCCACCGATGTTGGTCACCAGAAGACACCCTGTCCACTGCCTGCCTGATGCTGAATTGTGGCTCGCTACTGTGAAGCCTGACTCCATCCTTTTTTCCCCATTGCAGAGACTGAAACCCGGCCTGTAATTATTCAACGAAAAACAGGAAGTGATATAATATTACAACACCACTGATAAATAAATATAAGGTATGTAGGCTGTGGAGTGCAAAAAGTCACAATTTGTTTTTCCTAGTAGACAGACAGTACAATGTTTTTGAAAGTGCGTACTCTGAGTCACCTTTTGAAGGATAAATAAGTATGGGCAAATTAATGTAGCGGATCTTGCCCCTCAAGCTAGGTGTACTGTAAACTGTGTTTTAGAACAAAAATAGATCTTCCTAGCAGTGCTCCCACCCAAAAAACGAGGCCTAGCAGAAAACTGGAGACAAAACTTACTTTGAAAGTAAAAGTAGGCCGAAGTACCCTAATTACCCATTACCCCCCGTGGATTGCATTCAAACCACTTGCAAGCAACCAAGCAAAAGTAGCCATAGCCAGCATCGCTCCAAGACTCGAAATCCCCCCCACTCAAACACATGCAATAGAAATACTGCTAACCCTAACGAACCCTAAGTTAAGAATAGTGGCAAAGGCTTTCTTTAACTATGCCAAATCCCCCCTTTCCCACCATGGATTTTCTTCAAATGACTTGCAACCAAAATTACACATCCTCACGAGTGCTCTAAGACCCCAGAACTCAGTTTGAAAAATCTAGAACACCCCGATACACATGCAATCCTGCTGCTAGGGCTAACCCTAACGAACCCTAAGTTACAAAAAGTGCCAAAACTAAAGGCTTTTCCGCGCGGATTTTGTCCCAACCACTTCTACCCGGTATTAGACCTTCCCAGGAATGCCCCAAGACCCGGCAACCCACCCGCCAAGAAGCATAACACCCCCAAACAGGCCAAAAGCAAAATCTCATACTTGCAATATTTCTGGGCCTTCGGTCCAAACGCGCTGCGTAGCTAGGCCATAAGTCGGGGTTGGCACGACGGATTTCCTGAAAAGCAAATGCAATCAAGATTAGAGTGTCCCAGCAGTGCTCCCAGACCACGAAACTCACCCAGAAACACCAGGAAGCCCCCCAAACAGGCCCCCGAAAACGCTACATAGAGCAAAATGTCAGAAATAGCCCAAAAAAAAATCGGCCTGGATTTAGTCCCAACCACTTCTACCCGGTATTAGACCTTCCCAGGAATGCCCCAAGACCCGGCAACCCACCCGCCAAGAAGTATAACACCCCCAAACAGGCCAAAAGCAAACTCTCATACTTGCAATATTTCTGGGCCTTCGGTCCAAACGCGCTGCGTAGCTGGGCCATAAGTCGGGGTTGGCACGACGGATTTCCTGAAAAGCAAATGCAATCAAGATTAGAGTGTCCCAGCAATGCTCCCAGACCACGAAACTCACCCACAAACAGACGGAACCCCCCCTAAGAGCACCTCAAAGGCAAGCAAGTCATCAAAAACACAAAAAATTTTCCGCCTGGGATTTGGTCCAAAACACTTTTATCCGGTATTAGAGCTTCCCAGCAATGGCCCCAGAGCCGTCAACCCAGGAGAAAACGAGTAGAAGACCCCCAAACAGCCAAAGAGCAAAAGTACAAAAATGGGGACTTAGTCAATTTTTCACAAATTTCCCAAATCACTCCGCGCGCGCTCTGCAGCTAGGCCCTAAGTCCCCTCTGCCACCATGGATTTGCTTCAAACCTCTTGCAAAGTAAAGTAGATATAGCCAGCAGTGCTCCCAGACCACGAAACTCACCCAGAAACACCAGGAAGCCCCCCAAACAGGCCCCCGAAAACGCTACATAGAGCAAAATGTCAGAAATAGCCCAAAAAAAAATCGGCCTGGATTTAGTCCCAACCACTTCTACCCGGTATTAGACCTTCCCAGGAATGCCCCAAGACCCGGCAACCCACCCGCCAAGAAGCATAACACCCCCAAACAGGCCAAAAGCAAAATCTCATACTTGCAATATTTCTGGGCCTTCGGTCCAAACGCGCTGCGTAGCTAGGCCATAAGTCGGGGTTGGCACGACGGATTTCCTGAAAAGCAAATGCAATCAAGATTAGAGTGTCCCAGCAGTGCTCCCAGACCACGAAACTCACCCAGAAACACCAGGAAGCCCCCCAAACAGGCCCCCGAAAACGCTACATAGAGCAAAATGTCAGAAATAGCCCAAAAAAAAATCGGCCTGGATTTAGTCCCAACCACTTCTACCCGGTATTAGACCTTCCCAGGAATGCCCCAAGACCCGGCAACCCACCCGCCAAGAAGTATAACACCCCCAAACAGGCCAAAAGCAAACTCTCATACTTGCAATATTTCTGGGCCTTCGGTCCAAACGCGCTGCGTAGCTAGGCCATAAGTCGGGGTTGGCACGACGGATTTCCTGAAAAGCAAATGCAATCAAGATTAGAGTGTCCCAGCAGTGCTCCCAGACCACGAAACTCACCCAGAAACACCAGGAAGCCCCCCAAACAGGCCCCCGAAAACGCTACATAGAGCAAAATGTCAGAAATAGCCCAAAAAAAAATCGGCCTGGATTTAGTCCCAACCACTTCTACCCGGTATTAGACCTTCCCAGGAATGCCCCAAGACCCGGCAACCCACCCGCCAAGAAGTATAACACCCCCAAACAGGCCAAAAGCAAACTCTCATACTTGCAATATTTCTGGGCCTTCGGTCCAAACGCGCTGCGTAGCTGGGCCATAAGTCGGGGTTGGCACGACGGATTTCCTGAAAAGCAAATGCAATCAAGATTAGAGTGTCCCAGCAATGCTCCCAGACCACGAAACTCACCCACAAACAGACGGAACCCCCCCTAAGAGCACCTCAAAGGCAAGCAAGTCATCAAAAACACAAAAAATTTTCCGCCTGGGATTTGGTCCAAAACACTTTTATCCGGTATTAGAGCTTCCCAGCAATGGCCCCAGAGCCGTCAACCCAGGAGAAAACGAGTAGAAGACCCCCAAACAGCCAAAGAGCAAAAGTACAAAAATGGGGACTTAGTCAATTTTTCACAAATTTCCCAAATCACTCCGCGCGCGCTCTGCAGCTAGGCCCTAAGTCCCCTCTGCCACCATGGATTTGCTTCAAACCTCTTGCAAAGTAAAGTAGATATAGCCAGCAGTGCTCCCAGACCACGAAACTCACCCAGAAACACCAGGAAGCCCCCCAAACAGGCCCCCGAAAACGCTACATAGAGCAAAATGTCAGAAATAGCCCCAAAAAAAATCGGCCTGGATTTAGTCCCAACCACTTCTACCCGGTATTAGACCTTCCCAGGAATGCCCCAAGACCCGGCAACCCACCCGCCAAGAAGCATAACACCCCCAAACAGGCCAAAAGCAAAATCTCATACTTGCAATATTTCTGGGCCTTCGGTCCAAACGCGCTGCGTAGCTAGGCCATAAGTCGGGGTTGGCACGACGGATTTCCTGAAAAGCAAATGCAATCAAGATTAGAGTGTCCCAGCAGTGCTCCCAGACCACGAAACTCACCCAGAAACACCAGGAAGCCCCCCAAACAGGCCCCCGAAAACGCTACATAGAGCAAAATGTCAGAAATAGCCCAAAAAAAAATCGGCCTGGATTTAGTCCCAACCACTTCTACCCGGTATTAGACCTTCCCAGGAATGCCCCAAGACCCGGCAACCCACCCGCCAAGAAGTATAACACCCCCAAACAGGCCAAAAGCAAACTCTCATACTTGCAATATTTCTGGGCCTTCGGTCCAAACGCGCTGCGTAGCTAGGCCATAAGTCGGGGTTGGCACGACGGATTTCCTGAAAAGCAAATGCAATCAAGATTAGAGTGTCCCAGCAATGCTCTCAGACCATGAAACTCACCCACAAACAGACGGAACCCCCCCTAAGAGCACCTCAAAGGCAAGCAAGTCATCAAAAACATAAAAAAATTTCCGCCTCGGATTTGGCACAAACCACTTTTAGTGCTTCCCAGCAATGGCCCCAGACCCGTCAACTCACCTGCAAAGAGGTAGAACAACACCCCCACAAGTGCTGAGTCTTTCTTCATTGGGCGTAAACCAGCCCTCTGCTTTGATGGAAATAGGAGTCTGGAGGAGGAGGATAGAGGAGCATGTTCTTCTGAACTTGTGAACCTGAGGAATGCAGACTGCGGCACCTTCAAATAAATTAGCAAACAAGTGAAGACAGTTCTGCTGATGGGCTTGTCTTTGTGATTATCTGATTAAAGTTTGAATTATATTAACTGTGCACAACAAAGAAAGACAGACACACAGGAATAAAAGTGAATAAGGATGAAAAAGAAAGTTATTGATTCGTTGTCTCATTTTCAGGGCTCGAAGTCGGAATCACGGTCCAGGAATAAGAATAAGGCTTCGTCATCATACTCTGCGAATTCAGCCCGGGTGAGGTCAGTGCCACCTGACAGAGTAGAAATTCCCTCATCTATGGTGCTGGCCACCTCCTCTTCATCCGGCACGCTCTCTCGTACTCTTATATCTGGTGGTATGAGGTGCTGATTCATCTTGATCATTGTTAACCTCTCCACATTTTTGGGCGAGAGGCGGCTCCGTTTGGGAGTTACAATCCCACCAGCCGCACTGAAAACCCGTTCAGAAGACACACTTGCGAGTGGGCAAGACAAGTAGTTTAAAGCCAGGTTGGTGAGCTGTGGCCACAATTCTTTTTTCCCATGCCAATACGCCAATGGGTCAGAATTAACATAGACCTCTGTGGAGTCATTCAGATAGTCCTTCACCATCGACTCAAGGTCCTCCTCCAAGGTTCCTCCACTTTGCGTAGCTCTTGCTGTGCCTCTGACCTTTTGAGAACCAAACCCACGCAGAGCTAGCCAATCCTCTTCAGCCTCCAATGTTTCTGCTGTCTTTCGTGCAGATGATGCGGTTGCCGGTGTCTTTAACGGCTGAGAGGTCACTTGTGCCACAGCCACAGGTGCAGAAGTGGATTGTTTTGACTGGGGATGGCCTGCTGATGTACTGCCATTTCCTTCAATTTCCAGCCGTTCTGTTTCAAACTTCTTGGCTGACAAGGCTAGCCAACGTTTGTACTTTGTAACATCTTCATCAGCAAAAGGAAAGAATGCTCTGCCTGCCAGCGCCTTTTTGTAGCGTGGATCCAGAATAGTAGCACAAATGTAATGCTGTTCTGAGTGGATCTTTTGAAGACGTTCATCACCTTGTAGGAGCTCTAATAATTTCTCAGCCAGAAGCAAAGAGTCTTTCTTTTTGTCATCTTTTCGAAACACAGAACACACCTCCTTCAGTTGGTCCTCCAGCATGTACAACAATGGGATAGCTTTTCCCAAATTAGAGTCCTCCTTGCTGACTGCACGTGTGAAGACCTCAAAAGGACGAAGCATGCGTGTTAGGCTTTCAACTATGTTCCATTGCGGCCCACCCATCCTCAGCTCCTCTATACCCTCTTTCAAGAAATATTGATCGAGTTGCGTATACTGCTCATACAGACGCTCAAGCATGTAGAAGGTTGAGTTCCAACGTGTTACCACCTCCTGGATGAGTGCTTTCACTGGCATTTGACTTTGATATAGCATGCTCCTCAGCTGCTTGCGGGCCTTAAAAGAATGCCTGAAATGCTTGCAAATTTTTCGGCAGTTCTCCAATACACTGTACGCTGCACTGCGTTTATTACCCAAGAATTTTTGGACAACCAGGTTTATACAGTGCGCCAAACACGGCACTCTGAAATAGTAACCGTCCCTCATGGCCTTAACTATATTGGAGCCATTGTCTGTGGAAACATAACCAACCTTGCGTTTTAGTGGGGACAGACAGTTAAGGACCTTTGTGTTAAAGACATCCAAAATGTTTTCTGCTGTGTGACGTTTCTCCAAACCAAACATGGCTAGTGTTGCATGTTTCCGAGCACCTTTAAAAACAATGTTAGTGTCAACACCTGAGTTTAGCTTTGCTTTAGCCCCTGAAAAAGAGACCCAGTGTGCAGTGATGCACATGTAATCAGCGCCTGCGCCACTGGTCCACATGTCTGTTGTCAGATGTATAGTGTGAACAGCACTCTTCTGCAAAGCTGCCCCAATCACCTTCAGAACATCTTCATGTAGTGCTGGAACCGCAACTCGGGCAAAATAGAACCGGCTAGGAACCTTCCATTTAGGGCAGAGCGCTGTCACTAATTCTAGAAAACCAACCCCTTCTACAAAAGAAAAAGGGAGAAGGTCCAGAGCTAGCATTTTAGCCAGCTTAGTGTTATACAGACGGGTCATTGGGTGGTTGCGTTCATATTGCGCTTCTGTAAACAACATCTTTTTAATGTTGCCCTGGACCAATGATTTACGGGATGATGATGATCTCTTCGACCCAGTTACGCTCGCTGATGAACTTTTCCGCATTGATGTCTCACTCTCTCCCACACTCTTAGTGTGGCTCCCATGGGGTGTGCTGCTGACATGGGAACTGGGTGTAAGTGAAGTGTTTGAATCGTCTTCTACCTCCTCGTCATCAGCAGATGACAAATCAACGTTTTCATTACGTGCAATTCCGGCTTTCTTGACCGCCTCTAGGTGCGGAAACCATTCGACAGGGTGCCTTCTCTCAAGATGACCTCTCTGGCCTCCGGTACCATAGTTAGAACCAAGCTTACCACGACTAAATCGAAGCTTACAAAGGCTACAAATGGCTACGTTTTCCTTTTTTGGGCAAACACTAAAGAAGTCCCAAACTGGAGACTTGAAATGTCTTCGGGGGCCGGAGGAGGCGGCGATACTGGTGGTGGTGGTCCTGCTGCTAATGACAGATGAAGTGGAGGATGTGGATTGCCGAACTTCAGTACGTTTTGCACTTTCACCACCACGAATTGAGGTCGAGGACGAGGTGGGTACCTTCTTGCGAAGAAATATGGAAGCGGTAGGTTTTGGTGTACTACTTAACTCCAAATCTAATGATTCCATTTCCATTGCCTCCTCGCCGACATCATCATCACGCTCAGCAGCTTCTCGGGATAGGGTCAAAATGTCTCTTTGCTGCATGCCCGGTGGGGCTGCAGTGACCTTTGTGATGACTGGCTCGTCGTCATCGTGAGAGGCTTCATCACCAGCAGTATCTGTCACTTCTTGTTGAGCCTCATCACACTCCATAGGTTTGAGTTTTTGGACGACCTTCCTTTTACGCTTAGGTACCGGTGGCAGATCATGGTGTGCCTCTGCCTCACTGTCAGACCGCAGTTGTGGTGGTTCCCAAGACAGATCACTTGCACCAGAACGAGGTGGGCTTGAAGAAGATGTAGACACCCCCCTTGATCTTTTCCTTGCTAGGGATGTGGAAGACAATGAATGATCATCAGGAGGAGTGGCTTCCAATGATACCTCAGCTTCATTGTCGATTTCCAAATGTGCCCCTACTTCGGGAGGAACAACTATTGTGGGCACTTGTGAACGTCCATGCACCTTTGCTTGCGCATCTCCTTTTGCTGCCTCTCCTTCCACATGTACTTGGGCGTGTACTTGCACATGGTGTTGTTGTTGCGGCTGTGGTTGTTCAACACTTGTCAGATGAGTTACAACAACCTGTGTTGATTCAGGGACATTGCTGCTACTTTCTTGCGATGAGCCAACATCACTGGTCGATGGTGATTGGAGAAGTACACTGACTGCCTCTGAAGCACTCAAGGGCTTTGACTTAAGTTGGCGTGGTGGTGGAGGCACTGAACCCAATGGAGCAGGGGTGCTGCTCTCAGGTTGGTCCCCAGCAGATCCTGCTGCTGCAGGCGTACTTTTTTTTTTGCTCCCAAAAAAAGTGGCGGGTGGCACACCAGCCTCCTTGGTAACTTGCTTCTTCTGCTCCTTACTAGCAACTTTCTTGCTAGAGGAGCTACGGAGAACTTTCTTTGGGGCCATCTTCTTCAGAGCAGGTCAGACAGCAGGCCGCAGTTGCACGAATTGTAGAGTTGTCTGAGGCCAGACGTGACGTCGCGTGACGTTATGCTGCACACACACACCGCTGCAGGACTTCTTCCTGGCACTGGTGGTTCTCTTGAGTCTTGTGCACCTAAAAAAAATGGAAGACAGAGGAACATCAGTTCAGTTATAGAGCACAAAAAAATCGAAAAACACTGCAAAATCAGCACAATCCCAATCCATCCATGCCCTCCATAATGTTTAAATTCAAGACAACCCACAGAAAGACTAGGCCCATGCAAGACTCACTACCCCTGGGCATAAATAAAGGTTGAAAAGTAGGCAAAATGGTTGGAGGCCTAACAACAAAGCCTGCATTCAAAATGGCCACTTGCCTGCCAAGCACATGGCCAGTGCCTGTAGCTGCACTCAAAATGGCCACCAGCCACATGGCATGTCCCTCCCCATGAACACACCCAAAAATCGAAAAACACTGCAAAATCAGCACAATCCCATTCAATCCATGGCCTCCATGATGTTTAAATTCAAGACAACCCACAGAAATACTAGGCCCATGCTAGACTCAAATACCCCTGGTGAAAAGGCCACAAGTACAGGCCCAAAAATCGAAAAACACTGCAAAATCAGCACAATCCTATTCCATCCATGGCCTCCATGATGTTTAAATTCAAGACAGCCCACAGAAAGACTAGGCCCATGCTAGACTCAAATACCCCTGGTGAAAAGGCCACAAGTACAGGCCCAAAAATCGAAAAACACTGCAAAATCAGCACAATCCTATTCCATCCATGGCCTCCATGATGTTTAAATTCAAGACAGCCCACAGAAAGACTAGGCCCATGCTAGACTCAAATACCCCTGGTGAAAAGGCCACAAGTACAGGCCCAAAAATCGAAAAACACTGCAAAATCAGCACAATCCTATTCCATCCATGGCCTCCATGATGTTTAAATTCAAGACAGCCCACAGAAAGACTAGGCCCATGCTAGACTCAAATACCCCTGGTGAAAAGGCCCCAACAACAGGTCAAAAATCGAAAAACACAAAATTTTACAAAAAAAAAAAATCGAAAAACACAGAAAAATCAGCACAATCCCAATTCATCTATGGCCTCCATGATGTTTAAATTCAAGACAACCCACAGAAATACTAGGCCCATGCAAGACTCACTACCCCTGGCATAAATAAAGGTTGAAAAGTAGGCAAAATGGTTGGAGGCCTAACAACAAAGCCTGCATTCAAAATGGCCACTTGCCTGCCAGCACATGGCCAGTGCCTGTAGCTGCACTCAAAATGGCCACCAGCCACATGGCATGTCCCTCCCCATGAACACCCCCAAAAATCGAAAAACACTGCAAAATCAGCACAATCCTATTCCATCCATGGCCTCCATGATGTTTAAATTCAAGACAGCCCACAGAAAGACTAGGCCCATGCTAGACTCAAATACCCCTGGTGAAAAGGCCACAAGTACAGGCCCAAAAATCGAAAAACACTGCAAAATCAGCACAATCCTATTCCATCCATGGCCTCCATGATGTTTAAATTCAAGACAGCCCACAGAAAGACTAGGCCCATGCTAGACTCAAATACCCCTGGTGAAAAGGCCACAAGTACAGGCCCAAAAATCGAAAAACACTGCAAAATCAGCACAATCCTATTCCATCCATGGCCTCCATGATGTTTAAATTCAAGACAGCCCACAGAAAGACTAGGCCCATGCTAGACTCAAATACCCCTGGTGAAAAGGCCACAAGTACAGGCCCAAAAATCGAAAAACACTGCAAAATCAGCACAATCCTATTCCATCCATGGCCTCCATGATGTTTAAATTCAAGACAGCCCACAGAAAGACTAGGCCCATGCTAGACTCAAATACCCCTGGTGAAAAGGCCCCAACAACAGGTCAAAAATCGAAAAACACAAAATTTTACAAAAAAAAAAAATCGAAAAACACAGAAAAATCAGCACAATCCCAATTCATCTATGGCCTCCATGATGTTTAAATTCAAGACAACCCACAGAAATACTAGGCCCATGCAAGACTCACTACCCCTGGCATAAATAAAGGTTGAAAAGTAGGCAAAATGGTTGGAGGCCTAACAACAAAGCCTGCATTCAAAATGGCCACTTGCCTGCCAGCACATGGCCAGTGCCTGTAGCTGCACTCAAAATGGCCACCAGCCACATGGCATGTCCCTCCCCATGAACACCCCCAAAAATCGAAAAACACTGCAAAATCAGCACAATCCCATTCCATCCATGGCCTCCATGATGTTTAAATTCAAGACAACCCACAGAAATACTAGGCCCATGCAAGACTCACTACCCCTGGCATAAATAAAGGTTGAAAAGTAGGCAAAATGGTTGGAGGCCTAACAACAAAGCCTGCATTCAAAATGGCCACTTGCCTGCCAGCACATGGCCAGTGCCTGTAGCTGCACTCAAAATGGCCACCAGCCACATGGCATGTCCCTCCCCATGAACACCCCCAAAAATCGAAAAACACTGCAAAATCAGCACAATCCCATTCCATCCATGGCCTCCATGATGTTTAAATTCAAGACAGCCCACAGAAAGACTAGGCCCATGCACCACTCACTACCCCTGGTCAAGGCCCCAACAACAGGTCAAAAATCGAAAAACACAAAATTTTACAAAAAAAAAAAAATCGAAAAACACAGAAAAATCAGCACAATCCCAATTCATCTATGGCCTCCATGATGTTTAAATTCAAGACAACCCACAGAAAGAATCAGTCCACCCACCACTGAGTACCCCTGGGAAAAGGCCCCAAAACAGCCCAAAAATCGAAAATCCCAAAATTTTAGTTGCAGCAACTGTAATGCCCCAAACAAACTTACTTGTAAAATTTCTAATCCAACAGTGATCCAAAGAAAGTCAAAAAGGCCTCAAATCCAAAGATCCAGCAGCATCCACAAAAGGTAATCCTTCCAGGTCCACATCCGAATGAAAAGTGACCAGGAGATGGACAAAGCACTGGGAGGAGCCTGCTGAACAGGAACAGGAAGTTGAAGACTATGGGGCACTTCCTTCCTCCCACCCCCCTGCCCCCCTCCCCAAAATGGACTCCTCGCTAAAAAAGTGCAGGCAAATGTCAAACTAAGGAGTTATTCACATAAAAATCATCATTTCTAGAAGGTTTATGCTGCTTGCTGGTGGATTTCTTGTGCAGAATTGCAAATTTATATTTTCGCGCGCCGCATCTCAAATCTCGCAATTGCGAAGTACCGCGAGACGTGATCTCGTCGTACTCGCGTTGACAAACTATCGCTGGCAAGCCGCGATGACGTAATCGCGCTCGCCAATTCCCGCGGGATCACACAGCAAGATCCAAAATGGCGCAGCACTCGCAAACTATCGAAAAAAACAACTCGGCAAACGATGATAAACGCCGCGCGCCGCAAAAATTGTATCACCAACGCCGCGCGCCGCCAAAAAAATCCGCTGCGTGCGAATTTGCGGATTTTGCGGGAAATCCGCAAATCTCGCGGATTGCGGATTTCCCGAAAATCCGCAAAATCCGCGAGCGGAACGGATTTTCCGCCCACGCTTAATGCCATGGACAAAAGATTGAGTTCGGTTTATGGCCTAGAGGCCCGTATGATGAAAAGAATGGATGATATCGAAGGCCCGCGCAGTAGGCCCAAGCGGCAGATTGACGAGCCTTTACCGGAGGGGGATTCCGATTCCTCGCTGAAGAAGGGTAAGGCTAAACGGCCAAGGCGCAATGCTTCTGCTCCTACACCGGTGGCGGTGCCCGCTACCCCGGAGCCGGTGTTCCCGGCCCCCTTGGCACCCGCTCCCGCATTGCCAGCAGGTGACAATCCTGTCGGGCCAGCGCCATCTGCCCCAGATGGCACACTCCCATCGCCCTCAGTGCCGACACCCTTGGCACCGTCTGTACCGGTGGTGCCGGCAGCAATACCGGATTGTGACACTCAGATCCCTCCTGAGTTAACGGCCCAGATAGCGGCGATACTTCCTTGGCTACAGAAAGGGGGTATGACGTCCTCAACGTTAGATCATGCCGCGGAGGCGGCAAAAATGGTGGAGAAGATTAGGGCGGGAACAGTTACAAGTGCGGTTCCGGCCTCTGTTTCTCCCTCTTCTGCAGGTTTGGATGCCGCTCGACCAAATGGAAGCGATGCAGGACCAGCCCCGGCGCCTGGTAACGGTAAGGAGGTAGCCCTGCCTCTCCTAGGAGAAGGGACGATTCCGTCTCGTAGTGAGGATTTAGGGCAACATGTTTCTCGAGCGGTGAAAGAGATGATTATGGGCGGGAAAGTACATATATATTTTCTCTTTGCTGTTAGACAATAGGGAAATGTAAAATGCCAAAAAGTTAAAAGAATGGATGCACCCTAGCGAATGGAGAGTACAGTGTGCGAAGTGTAGGGTGGAGGAAACACTGAGCAATTGGATCAGGGCCTTCTCCATTCTTACAGCTATAACTGTTGAACGCCCTCCAATCGTGCATGTGGCAATGGCGTGCTATCAGAGCAGGATTGTGGGTTGGAGCGAGCAATATGCCGGGGACGCATGGAAAAAATATGACGTGAATTTCAGAAAGTCGAAGGAGTTTGACTTGTCATTGTCATGGGACAAGGTGGACTCATTGTCATGGCATAAGCAGTTCGGAGGGTGCACGGCCCCCATCCAGCCCGGGACCGTAGCCAACGTGTTCCCCGCAAAGACCCAGCAGCCCTTTCGGGCGGCACCAGGGAATGAGTTCACAGGGAAAGGTAGGGGGGGCGGCAGGGAAAGAAGAGGTGTGTGTTGGGATTTCAACAAACGCTCCTGTACTAGACCCGCCGGCACTTGTAGATTCAGACATGCATGTGCAATCTGTGGTCACACCTCTCACCCCAAGACGACATGCAGAAAAAATGGTAACCAGAATCAGAGAGGGGGAAAGAAACCTGAATAGTGCAGAGAGTCCGGTTAGCCCCTGCCCAGTTAACGTCCTGGCAATGATTCCATGGCTGAGCAGATACCCAGACCACGGCGCAGATGCGTTATTGCAGGAAGGTTTCTCCCAAGGTTTCCGGATCCCGGCCGGGGGACACATTGGCAATGCGCACTGTAGGAACCAGTTATCTGTACAACAGAATCCTGCAGTAGTTCTGGCTAAGATCCGAAAAGAACTGTCCCTGGGCAGGATAGCGGGGCCATTCCAGGAAGTCCCAGTGCTGAATTGTGTCTGTTCACCATTAGGTGTAGTCCCCAAGAAAGAGAAGGGTGAGTTTAGATTGATCCACAACTTGTCGGCACCAAGAGGGGTGTCCGTGAATGATGCGATAGACGAATCAATTTGCAGTGTGAAATATGCCTCCTTTGATCAAGCAGTTGAGTTATTGCGGGGATTGGGGTGGGGCACTCTCATGGCCAAATCTGATATTGAATCCGCCTTTCGTTTGTTGCCGGTGCATCCTTTGGATCACCACCTACTTGGTTTCGCTTTTGAAGGAAAGTTCTATATGGACAAATGTATGCCGATGGGTTGCTCGATCTCTTGTGCGTACTTCGAGACTTTCAGTTCCTTTCTTGAATGGGTCATGAGACAGGCCACGGGCCACAGGCAGGTTATGCATTATTTGGCCGACTTTCTGTTCTTGGGCGCGGCGGGGACTTCGGAGTGTGCCTGGGCATTGCAGGAATTTTGCGTGCTCATGCGGGCTTTCGGGGTACCGCTAGCGCCTGGGAAGACGGTTGGCCCGACCACTTGTTTGGAGTTCTTGGGTATCGAGATTGATTCTCTGGAGGGGTGCTTCAGATTACCCGCAAGCAAAGTATCGAAGTTCAGGGCGGCATTGCGCCAGTGCCTTCAGAAGGCGAAAGTTACATTGCAGCAGCTACAGGAGACGGTGGGCCAATTGAACTTTGCATTGCGAGTTATCCCAATGGCACGCCCCTTCTCTCGGTCGATTGCCCAAGCCATGAAAGGTTTGAGAGAGAAACATCACTGCACTAGACTGTCAACAGAGGTTCGCCAGGATATGCAGATATGGGTAGCATTCCTGGAGGATTTCAATGGCAGAGTAGTGTGGCCGCCCCCCGCGTCATCGGCAGAGTTGGGTTTATGGACCGACGCTGCTGGTAGCGTGGGCTTTGGTGCCATCCTGGGCACGAAGTGGGTCACCCAGAAATGGCCCAAGGAATGGGGATCGTGGGGATTAACCACCAACATCGGTTTCCTGGAATTGTTCCCGATATGGGTGGCATTGATGGTCTCGCCGGCGCACCTTAGCAATCGGTCAGTGGTGTTCTGGTCGGACAACATGAGCGTGGTAGAATGCATTAACGAGCAAGCGGCTCGGTGCCCATTCTTACTGCGCTTAGTAAAGGAGATTGTTCTACAATGTTTGAAATGGAACGTGACCTTCAGAGCCAAACATGTGCCAGGTGTCCTCAATAATGCAGCTGATGCCCTTTCTCGCTTCAAAATGCAGGTGTTCAGTGAACAGCTCCCTGCAGCGGACCCATCGCCAGCACCTTTCCCGGTTGCTCTCTGGCGGATTGGTGCCCCAGACTACCGTACCTCGTGGCATCTAGCCTAGCCCCACGGACCAGAACAGCATATAAGGGGCATTCTTGTCTTACTGTACTTTCCTTCGGCAGGGTTGGGAGAATAACTGGGCACGTGAGGACAGTTTTGTTGCATACCTAGAGCTGATCCACAGGGAAGGGCGTTCGGTGGCAGCCGCAACCAGACACAGGGCTGCTGTTTCATTCTTTGCTCAGGCCAGGGGCGTGAGGGACCCTACAAACACGTTTGTAGTACGCAAAGCGTTGAGGGGCTGGCGCCGCATTCAGGGACACTCAACAGATTCGAGAAAGCCCATTGGGCTGGTAAGGCTTACAGCCCTGCTGTTAGCTCTTCCTGATGTCTGTAGTTCCCCTTGGGAGGTGCTGCTTTTCAAGGCGGCGTTCACGCTAGCGTTTTATGGGGCCCTGAGATTAGGCGAGCTGGTAGCCGCGTCCAAAGTGGACAAAGAGGGTGGCCTACAAGTGGCCTGTGTGGGGATCCATGTCGACACCATGTGTGTAACGATTCAAAGATCGAAGACCGACCAGGAGGGTAAGGAAGAAACGATAGTGCTTCGCTGTGCTCGGACCAACCCTTGTTGCCCAGTCTCGCATGTGGAGGCTTTTAGGAGGCAGCGGGACGGGACGCCCGGAGGGGCACTATTGTGTCACATGGATGGTACTCCTTTAACTAGGTACCAGTTTAGGAAGGTCCTGGACTTAACTATTGCAAAGGCAGGCTTGGATCCCACGGAATTTGGCTCCCATTCTTTTAGAATCGGGGCAGCAACTGAAGCAGTGGTAAGGGGACTCCCAGCCGAAAAGGTTAAAAGGATTGCCATTACAATCCCATTACCAATATTCCCACTCTCGCCAAACTGCTGGAAAAATGCGCACAAGTACAATTGGCCAAACACATTGAACAATTTGATCTCCTCAACCCTCACCAATCAGGCTTCCGAGCAGGACATAGTACAGAAACTGCTATGACTCACATAATTGACGACGCACTTCAAATGCTGGACCAAAACGACACCTGCCTCCTCATCCTTCTTGATCTCTCTTCAGCATTCGACACCGTTACACATAAGAATCTGCTAGATCTACTAAACACAAGAATGGGTTTATCTGGAACTGTTCTCAAGTGGTTCACCTCCTTTCATCACAACAGGTCACAGAAATTCAAGAGCAACAACCTGATGTCCTCGCCAATACCTGTAACGCTAGGCGTCCCCCAAGGATCCTCTCTATCCCCAACTTTGTTCAACCTAGTCATGGAACCTCTCACCACCCTGCTACAAGCATCCAATGTACACTTTCACATGTACGCCGATGACACTCAACTTTATCTCAAAGTACCATCCCCCAAAGACATCTTGCTCCTGAACTCAACAATCAGAGGCACCCAATCCTGGCTTGCCGATAATCATCTCAAACTCAATGCCCTGAAAACAGAGTTCCTTTTGATCTCACCACCAGCGAAGATCTCCACTACGCAAATTTGGCTTAAACACCTAACTGCACTCAATGTACAACCCACCATCGTGGACTCAGCAAAATCTTTAGGCATAACACTCAACACCAATCTCAACATGCAGCAACATATCAGCAAGGCAACAAAGGGAGCGAACTTCCAGATCAATACTCTGAGGAAACTTAAACCCTTCCTCCCAGCCAAAGACTTCCAAACCGCAGTACAAGCTCTAGTCATCCCTCGAATTGAATACGGCAGCACCGCCCTCTGCGGACTCCCCCTAACTACAACCGCACCACTAAGAGCTTCTCTAAACGCTGCAGCGAGACTCATCACTGGGTCAAAAAGGCACTCCCATATTACCCCTGACTTGAAATCCCTGAACTGGCTGCCTTTTGAAGCCAGAATACATCTGAAAATCGCCTGCATGACACACAAGGCGGTACACCTAAACGCACCCCGCTACTTCGCTCAGAAACTGACAATCTCTGGCGGAGCTAGAAACACTAGAGGCACAAACAATCTTCTGCTGAAACCTCGAAGATTCCGGAAGGAAAAAACATATAAGCGCTCCTTCTCAGGAATGGCGCCTAGGATCTGGAACTCACTCCCTCCTGAAACCAGGCTCATCTCCTCCACTACACTCTCTAAAAATGAAGTAAAAGCTATCCTCATGGCTAAATACACTTGAACTATTATCTCGAATTCTCTTAATACTCCAATCGGTTATACATGTCTGACCCCTCTGCTTATTTGTATGAGTGTCTTATTATTCACATGATTGGCTTTGCAGACACCTTTTTGTACTGTTTGATTTATTGATTTATCTGTCTGACTTTGCTCCCTCATGTACCCTTCTTTGTAAAGCGCTCTGATATCTGCAAAGATCTTGTCCGCGCTATATAAAACTCTCAAATAAATAAAATAAATAATAAATTGGGAGGTGGTCCTCGGAGTGTTACAAACGCTATGTACGTGTTGACATGTTGTGACATAGCTGGAGGACTCACGCTTGTATCTCTTGGTTTTGCAGTTTCTCGAACCTGTCACGCGGGAGAGAAACTTGCCGAATGTCGGCAGAAGACAGCACCATCGCAACAAAAGCAACAGGAAGATCGTCGGACATTGGTGACTTGGGTTGTGGGCCACTCTTAGGCGTGCAAAAAATGTATTTCTTGCAGGTGACAGGATTAGAAGGGCGAAAGAGGAGGGGTTCTCCATCTCATTCTTTGGGAGGGGAGGCCTGGGTATTCGGCAGTTCAGGGATTACTTTCTGGAGTTATTGTTGCAGCAACCCGCCCCCCCGTCAGTGGTGATACTTCACCTGGGGGAGAACGACTTGACCAAACTGGGGAGACGCATCCTGATAGATGAGATCATATCCACTGGGGGGTGGGTTGCTAGGACTTGTGTGGGTTGCACTGTAGTCTGGTCACAACTTATTCCTCATTGGCAGTGGCGTGGGGGGGACTCGGTCAAGGCGTTGAATCACTCGGTAAAGAGGATCAACACACAGTTGGACAAATTGTTTCGAGCCCCCCGGTTGCAGCCGATTCCTCATGGGTGTATTTGGGGGGAGCATTTCTACCTGCAGGACGGGGTACACTTGACTGAGGCTGGGAACGTCCTATGGTCGAATAACATTTTAGCATGGCTAGAGGGATATGCAAAGAGGACATGACCTTTCTGAGGAGTTGGAAGGGGGGAGGCCAGATCGTCGGGTAACAATGCTGGCCTGTGGCGGCAAGGTCATGACCGGTGAGCAGCTATTTTTTTTTATTTTTTTTACCTTTAGGTTTAAAGTATTTTATTGAAGCAGGGTGGGGCAGGACACAATAGGGCAAGGAACAGATAAACCACAGGAGCCGCACAATCAGTGCGCATTATACTGCAAGTACAACAATACAGTTACAACTTTGCAAGAGGCTTAATCCAACTCGAGAGCACAGCTTTCGCACCTGTGGTCACATACAAAGAACTAGGGGGGGGGGGAAGGAGGAGGGAAGGAAGGACAGGATAGGGGAAAGGAAGAGAAAATCAGGAGG
This sequence comes from Lissotriton vulgaris, assembly GCF_964263255.1. Lineage (NCBI taxonomy): Eukaryota > Metazoa > Chordata > Amphibia > Caudata > Salamandridae > Lissotriton > Lissotriton vulgaris. The sequence continues at coordinate 1,634,411,113 of NC_141694.1, read as the reverse complement.
GGGGGACAAAGAAAAAATAAAGGAAAAGAAAAGGGGGAAAAGAGGAAGGGGAAAAGGGGGAAAAGAAGAAAAAAAGGGGGAGGGGGGGTGAAGGGTGGGGAAACATCCCCGCTCCAAAAACCTACCCAACCAAACAGAACCCCCAACTACCATACCCCAACCCACCCCCTGTACTGTGCCATTATCTACAGCCTCCTCTTCATTCAACTCTCCAAGAATCCCCGCTATGCAGTATCGACCCCGCCCGTTCAGACAGGTGGGTCCGGAGGCGGCGTCAGCCTTAACAACCTAAGGTATCTGGGGCAAGTGATCTCCCGAAACTCGGAGCATAACAGGCTATCAAAGGGCGCCCACAGTTCTTCAAAGGTATCAGTATCTCCCAGGGCCACTAAGGACATCTTCTCCATTCCAAGGACATGCCATAATCTATGCAGCCAGCCAACTACAGAGGGAAGCGTGGTAGAGCGCCAGTGTACGAGAATATTCTGCACCGCTGACCCCAGAGCAATCGCGATCTGTCTACCCCTCTTAGACCTAAGGGGATACATCAACCCATTTGGTAACCCTAGCAGAACATAGGCAGGGAACCTCGGCAATTCTATCCCAAAGCATTTGTCCACCTCACCCAGGACCTCTTCCCAATAAGGAGCCAGTAGGGGGCATTCCCACAGGATGTGTGTTAGTGTACCAGTGTTGCCACAGTTGCGCCAGCACGTCCCTGGTATTGCCCTGTCCATCTCGTGCAGTTTCTCCGGAGTACGGTACCAATAGGTCGAGATTTTAGTGAAGGTCTCCGTAAGACCCGTGTGATAGGCCGAGTGACGCGCGCGGAAGGAGATATGTTCCCATTCCTTGTGACTCAACACTCGCCCAAGCTCCCTTTCCCACCGTTCCCGACCAGGGTTGTGAATGTGAAAGGAGGGGGTCTGTAGCATTTTATACAGGTCTGAGATCAGTTTAGCGTCCGACGTGCGAGTGATTAACCAGCGCTCATACGCCGTGATTTCCCGGTGTGCCACATCGCGCACCTGGGGTTGTAATGCCCAATGACGCGCCTGCATGTATCGCATGCGCTCCGCTTCTGGGAGGCCATAATCCCGCCTCAAGTCCTGGAAGGGGACAACTCCCTCAGGGCTGTACAAGTGATACAAAGTGCAGCAGCGGGCCACCCGCCAGCGCTCAAAAGCACCCTGCTCCATCCCGGGGCCAAAGTCCGGGTTGCCAATGAGCGGCGTAAAGGGAGAGGGGAAGGTAGTGAGCTCGTACCTGGCAGCCACCGAGTCCCACGTCCGGAGCGGGACCCGCGTCACCAGAGACGCATAGAGGTTAGGGGGTCGATGGGCTCGCTTCAAGAATGGTATTTCCTGTAGCGTCCTACCCGCCACTGCCTGATCCTGGAACAGCCAGTGCTTGTCAGACTCCCACCGGCTCCATTCCACCAGATAGCGGAGTTGGGCGGCCTGGAAATATTTCCGCAAGTCCGGTATCCCCAGCCCCCCAGATTCGGGCGTCAGCATAGCGATACTCCTCTTGATCCTCGGCCTGCGGCCCTGCCATACGAACCGCGCAATGGCAGTCTGTGTCTCCGCAAGCCACCCCGCGGGGGGCTGGAGCGGCAACGCTCTGAAAAGGTAAAGCACCTGAGGCAGGAGGGTCATCTTCACCGCGGCCACCCTACCCAGTAGCGACAACGTACCCTTATCCCATCGGCCTAATTCCTCCCTAATTTTCGTGCCCAAAGCCGCATAATTGGCCGTGACCATCTCCGGGAGGGAGGGCGCCAACAGGATCCCCAAGTACGGGATCCGGTCCTTGGACCAGCTCAGAGGGTAAAGCCTCTGTAATTCCGCTCTAGTGGCGTTAGTAAGCGAGATGTCAAGGGCAGCCGACTTCCCCAGGTTCACCTTGAAGCCCGCCACGGCAGCGAATAAGTCCAGTTCCTCTACGCAAGCCGGCAGCGACCTCCGCGGGTCATCTAGCGTCAGAATGACATCATCCGCGTACAGGCTGATCGCTTGATGGAATTCACCCATCTTGACACCGACAATATCGGGGTTCTGCCTAACTCTCTGGGCAAAAGGCTCCATGTACAGGGCAAAGAGCAAAGGGGATAGTGGGCACCCCTGTCGCGTACCCCGTTCAATGGGAAAGGGTCGAGAGCTGCCTCCGTTCACTCGGACCACTGCAGATGGGAACCGGTAACAATTGAAGATCAGATGACGGAACTTCTCCCCAATCCCGAATTTGCACAGGACCTTCTCTAAGTAGGGCCAGTGCACCCTGTCGAAAGCCTTCTCTGCGTCTATGGACAGGAGCATCCTCTCCCCAGGGATCCTGGAAGCCTTCTCAAGGATGTGGGTCACCCTCTTTGTGTTGTCTACTGTTTGCCTACCAGGCACAAAGCCCGCTTGGTCCGAATCGACCATGCCCGGGAGGTGCAACGCCAGGCGTGCAGCTAATATACTGGTGAACACCTTCAAATCTGTGTTCAGCAGTGAGATAGGACGGTAGGACCCACAGGCGGGCCTGTCCTTGCCCGGCTTCGGGATCACGGAAACCGTGGCCTGGAGAAATTCGGAGGGGATGGCACCCGGCTCCGCAAAGGAGTTGAAAAGGCGGGTCAGTAGAGGCGCCAGCTCCTGACAGAAGGTTCTGTAAAACAAAGGGATAAAGCCATCCGGACCTGGGGCCTTGCCCAATTTGAGCCGGGATATCGCTGTGATCACTTCCTCGACACGGATATCACGCTCCAGATACTGAGCCTGATCCAGTGTCAACGAAGGGAGCGGTACTGAATCCAGATAGTCCTCCTCAGCCTGGGCCAAGGGGGCATCCCCGGTGTAGAGATCAGCATAAAAGCTGCGAAAGACGTCTGCTATCTGCTCGTCAGCCGTGACCATACCTCCGGTTGGGTCAACTAATTCCTTCACTCGGTGCTGCTGGTGTTGCACCCTGAGTTTGTTGGCCAAGAGCCGCCCGCACCGGTCGCCCCCTGTGTAATATTTGTGTTTCAGGCGGAGCATCGCATACTCCGCCCGGTCCGTATCAAGGGCTGCCAAGAGTTTCCGTGCCGCCTTCAACCGCCTCGAAACCCTGGGTGCCCCTGTCCTGTGATGAACCTGTTCCAGCTCCCTCACCTGCTGGGTGAGCTCATCCCTCTTGAGCTGTCGGTCCCTATTCTCGGCCGAGGAGATCGCTATAAATTCGCCCCGGAGCACCGCCTTCAGGGCTGCCCACTGTGTCGCACGCGAAGTGTCCTCATTATCATTCACGGTCTGAAAATCCAAGATGGCCGCCCGGATCTGGTCCACCACCGATCGCCTGTGCAACAGCGTGTCTCGAAGCCGCCAGACCCCCCTAGGCCGAACCGCCGGCGGCAGAGTGAAAGCGCCCTCCACCGGAGCGTGGTCGGAAAGAGAGAGGACCCCCATATCTGCATTCGAAGCCAGAAGGAGCATTGGGCCCGACACAAGTAGATGGTCCAGTCGGGCATATGATCTGTGGGCATGTGAGAAATAGGAGTATGCGCGGGTGGTAGGGTGAAGGTGACGCCACATGTCATGCAAGTCCAGCTCCTCAAGTCGAGTGCGAATCGAGCCCGTAAGCTCACCCAACTGGTGGCGCCGCTGCACAGACCTGTCCATTGCCGCGTCGAAAACCAAGTTCAAATCACCCCCCAACACTATGTGCCTATCAGAGGTGGATGCCACATCCTCCAAAGCCCTGTGTAAGAATTGGTCCTGATGATCATTGGGGCAGTAGATGGTGCCAACAGTCAGTGCTAAACCCCCCATCTTGATCTTATATACCAGAAGTCTCCCTTTCTGCTCTGCTACCTTGCACACGACCTCTCCCCTGAACCCCCTAGAAAACAAGATCGCCACCCCTGCCGTCTTGGAGGCGCTAGAGGAGAACAACTGCGTGGGGTACGCATTCTCGAGCAGTCCTTAGCTAGCAAATGGGTCTCCTGCAACAGGCAGATATCCGCCTGTGAGTTTTCCAACAAGGATAACACCGCCCCCCTCTTAACCGGATTATTCAGCCCTTTTACATTGAGAGTGAGCACTTTAAGAGCCATCAAGGAGGGGAATCAGTGGGGCACATATCAAAAAGCGAAGCCCAGCAGGCAAACACAGAAGGCACCACTCGAGGCCTCAAAAAAGAGCAATTATGAACAGTCCACAGGCACAGTACAGTCCCCAAACCCCAACACCCCACAACTAGAAAGGCCCCCCCTACCCCCCGAAATCCCACACAACCAAATCTACACCACCCCCCGCAACAAGCCCCCCCTCTAGGCCCCAGAATCAAAACATCCACCCGCCAGTCCCGTTCCCACACCCCACTTCTCAAACTTTGCAAAAAAGACATTGTCCCAGTCCGGTCCGGAACGGACAAGACCGTGGTAAATCAGTCTAGTGGACGTCCAGCCACCACCTCCAGCACTCGCCATTCCTCCCCGCCCCCCCCGAATCCCCGCACCTGCAAAGGAAACAAGCTAGAGTAGACTCCCCCCGGAGTGAGTTCAGGCCGTCAAGGCCACTTCGCCGTTTGCCGCCACTCTGGAGGCCTCCTGGATGGCGGCCGCCATGTCCGCCCGGATCGTGGGCGAGCCCGGTCGCTCCGACGGAGGAGAGCCCCCCTCTCCCACCTGCTGCCATCCGTCACGAGTGCTTCGCCTCCGCCGCGGAGCCGGGGTATCCGTGTCCGATGCTGTGAGGCCCAGCACCGCGCAGACATCTTGGAGGGACCGGAGCTGGTGCAAAACGCCGTTCCATCTAAAAATCAGGCGGAAAGGGTGCCCCCAAGAGTACTGTGTCCCTCGCTCCCGAAGGAAGTCAGTAGCGATTTTGAATGATTTCCTCTTCTGCAGCGTGACCGCGGATAAGTCCTGAAACAGGGTCACAGGGTGGTCCCGGAATCGGAAAGATTGCTGCCCTCGTGCTACTCGTAGGATCCGCTCCTTCAGGGGAAAGTCCGGGAGGAAAGCCAGAATGTCCGGGGCGGGCGCAGTGGCTCTGCGGGGGCGACCCACCCGATGTGCTCGGTCTATGCGGATCCGAAAGTCTTCCGACTCCCCCAGAATCGCACGAAAGAGGGCCACCAGGTATGCAGTCACATCTTCACCCTCCTAGCCGGACGGCACTCCGCGGACCCGTATGTTATTCCGCCTGGACCGATTTTCAAGGTCCTCGGCGTGGGCCTGCAATTCAATCTGTTGTTCCCGCAGTCGCAGGACCTCCTGTTGCAGCTGGGTGATCTCCTCATCCCTGGAGTGACCCGCTTCCTCCACCGTGTTCACACGTTCCCCTAGGGAGTCCATCTCTCTCCTTACTTCACGGACCTCCCCGGGCACCTCACGCTTGAGCGTTTGAAAGTCCTCCCGTAGGGAGCTGAAGAGCGACTCAAGAAATGATCTCGTCACTGGGGGTTCTCCGCCATCTGCACCCCTGGCCGGGGCTGGGGAGGTCGTGGTGGGTTGGGTTCCCCCACTGCGTAGGGCGCCGCGGCCCAGCATGTCCGGCAAGGTTTCGGTCGCCCCTTCTCTGTCCTCTAGCGTTCGACATTTCAGCTGAGTAGAGGACGTTGAGGCTTGCTGTCCAGCAAAGAGAACCGCCGTACCGGCGCGGCTACACACCAGCCGGGGGTAGCGCCACACAAAGAGCACTAGGAAGACCGAGCTGCCAGGCCGGAGTTCACAAAATGGCCGACCTGCGATATCGAGAGGCCAACGCCCAAGATGGAGGTCCCTTCTCCGTCCCTGGTCCGGGATCCAGAACTCCGGCCGGTGGGCAAACTCGTGGTGCGATGGTCGCCGGGGCCCTCAAGTCCAGGGGGAGATCCGCTCCAGAAGCATGCGCACCTGCGTAAGGGTGCAGCTTGTAAGACCTGACACCGGTTAGCGACCTTGCCATATCGCCATCAATGTTAGTATGCACAATTTTCAGATGAGGATGTTAGATTCGGTTACGAAACAAGCTGTATTAGAATGTTGTAAAGGCTAGCCGATCACAATTGTCGATATAAATGTATCTAAATGTTTCTGAATCATTTTGCATAAAAATTGTATATTTTGTTTAACAATTTTATTATTTTGTATCTTAATAAATACGTCCGGGAGGTTTAGCGACCCCCCGCCTTCCAAAGACAAATCATTTTCCGTTTCGTTGTGTTCCGGGTTATTGTGGGCATACAGGGAGGGGGGCGGTAGCAGTCGCTGACCATGTGAAAAGGGGGGGCCCTTGGCACCCCGGCCCGCATGGCGGCGCGGCGATCCCCTCTTCCCATGCCTGCCGGTGGTGTGGGGGCGGGATCTCCCGGCGCCCAATGGTACGCGGGAGGTGTGCACCACACCACCGGTCGGCCGGCGCCCGACCCCTGATCCGGAGGCGTGGTTCAGTCTTCCGGGTCAAAGGGGGGGTCGTCGAGGGGTGAGGGGAGGGGGCGGCCCGCCGTCTCCCCGCGTCCCTGGGAATAAAGGAGGTGGGAGCGCTCAGTTGGCCCTTCTTGTCGCCTGACGCTCCCCCACACTGGTTGTGCCCCGCGCTCGGGGCCTCCTAATTTTCCCCACCCACCATCCCTGGAACAAAGCTGTGTAGTGCATTATGTATACCTGTTTTTAACCTAATTTTCTCCTAGGATGTTGAATTGAAGCAGAATTGTCAGTAGACTGTTTGTATAGACGCAATTGTGTATACATGTCATGTATTAAATATTTCGAGATATGTAAAATGTAATTGTTTAATGTTTTCTGTTGTTTAGGCCCTTTTTCCCATAGTAGCTGATGATTGTATGTCATACATGTGTTGTAGATAGTGTAGCTGTCCTTTAGTCCTTTTTTCCACAGATCGTCGTATTTATTAGGGTATTGGTCATGCGGTAAGGTCATGACCGGTGAGCAGCTATTTTTAAGGTCTTAGGGGGCGGCATCATCCTTTGGAGGTGTCCGCCCAGGGGAGGAGGGGTCAGGGTCTCTGGCCCATCCTAGAACTTCAGGGGCAGCTGGTAATGCAAGTTAGGGCCCTCCTTCACTGGTTAAATGAAGTTCACGGGGTGGACCGAGTAATTAACGGGCTCGGCTGCATAGGTGGACCGAGTAAGTAACGGGCTCAGCTGCATGGGTGGACCGAGTAATTAACGGGCTCGGCTGCAAGGGTGGACTGAGTAATTAACGGGCTCGGCTGCAGGGGTGGACCGGGTAATTAACGGGCCCGGCTGCGCATGCGCACCTGCGTAAGGGTGCCACTTGTAAGACCTGACACCGGTTAGCGACCTTGCCATATCGCCATCAATGTAAGTATGCAAAATTTTCAGATGAGGATGTTAGATCCGGTTAGGAAACAAGCTGTATTAGAACCTTGTTAAGGCTAGCCGATCACAATTGTGATATAAATGTATCTAAATGTTTCTGAATAATTTTGCATAAAATGTTATATTTTGTTTAACAATTTTATTATTTTGTATCTTAATAAATACGGCCGGGGGGTTTTGCGAACCCCGCCTTCCAAAGACAAATAATTTTTCGTTTCGTTGTGTTCCGGGTTATTGTGGGCATACAGGGAGGGGGGCGGTAGTAGTCGCTGACCATGTAACAACCTGTATTTTCAAAAAGGTTTTTCAGCTCCCTCAAATTGCGCCACCTGCTCAATTGCGTCTGGAATTTGGCTTAATGAATAAGACAGTTGGCGGTTATTCTCAACAATTAAAGTGTGTTACCGCTATAAGCAAAATTCATTGGACTCAATACAGAACAAGGCTTTGTGGTCAGAACTAGAGAAAGGACCTAACATATCACATATGCACTATTTGCACAATGCACTTAAATCCACTTGCATTTTAGAGTTCTGAAACAAAAATGTAATATTTAAGTCCACGCTTAATAAAGTCGCAAAACCTCACTCTCTTTTGCTCAAGAAAAGTAATTTTAGCAAGAGATCCCATGCCTGGACAGTTCTCAGCAATTACAAGGTTCTCAAACCAGCAACTTACTTAGCTTTAACATTTCTGGCCCATCTAAAAAAACAGCTAATGTCTTTGCGTTTTGAAAAATATCCTTCACTGGCAGATGACCCAAAGTGGAAAAATACTGAATTAAAAATGTGTTGCCTATGTGGAAGTACAAAAGAAGATCTTATCCACCTGATATGCATCTGCAAGAAACTTTACCTAGCAGGAGTCACTTTACTAAGAAAAGCTTTTTTGGACAGAGGAATACGATCATGTCAGGTGGCTATTATCAAACGGCTTGATCCATCTGATCCTCAGATTAACTGTAAACTGGTTAAGTTCCAGCGCATACATGATCAGGCAACAAAGTCAATACAGCAACGAGTGGGTCCACCAACAGAAGGTCTAACGCTAGCAATAACTGATTCTTTAGAACAGCCATCCTGAGGATGATACCCCTAGGAGGTAGAAAGTGGACCAGATTACCTCAAATGTAGAGACTTCTATTCTTAATCATAACAACTTGTTGCAGGTACCGAAGCGATTAACTTTTGTCACCTATTAACTGCCTTTTTACTCCTGCAAACCATGCAGTAAAAAGTAGTGTACGGGCACTATTTCATTGAATCTTAGAGTGTATATATGGTCAACAGTTGATTTTAAATCTGTGATATTTATGGCGTGACATCGGACAGTTGAATGATTTTAACATTTGTTTGATTCTTTTTTTATCATAACTGTTAAAAACAGTAAAAAAAAAATGTTTTAATTAACTAAACAATAAAAATTTACTTTACCTTAAAAAAAAGAAAAAAAGAGTGCTGCACTGTCAAGCCAGATATAAAAATGATTTTTTGTTGCTTTATGTTTAAACGGACTAAGTTGTTTTATTTTAACTATTTTGTTGTATTAACATGACTTGATTTTATTGTATGTATTTTATTTGTATGTGTTATGATGCCTTTGCTCTGAGCCGGTCTCTAAAAATGTGTCACAATTGTCATTTATTGATGCTGTAACCAATTTTAGTAAATATGTGTGGCATTACCAAAATTAACAATTTCATATTGAAAAGTAATTGTTACTCATCTTTTTCCTTGCAACTTTTATAGCAAACAAAGGCCACACTGGGCCACTTCTAACTTGCACGTTTAGACAAGTTAACATAATGTATCTACACCGTCCACTGAAATGTAGAGAGTCTTTTAGAAATATAATATTCTCCCAAGCACTGGTGACAAGACTTGTTGGTGGAACGCCCAATCTTGCTCTCAATAAATCAGTTAAAAAATTTAAAAATTGACCTCAAGGATAAGGGTTAGAGGCAACTCCATTCCAAAGCAATTCTCGTTCGTGTTCAGCAAAAATGACTAATGGTATTCTTGATGAATGCGTAGACTTCCAGATACCAACTTAATTGTGAAACATTGTTCAAGTTGGCCCTAACTTTATTAACATGCATTTTCTTTTTTTGCCACCAAGATTCACCATGAGACTTCCTACAAAAACGAGCTACTTGTCCCCTATACATTCTACATCAAATCTGCCTGCTGGAACACAGTCTGTTGTGGAAGGTTTAACAATGCCTGTTTGCACACTAGGAGACAGCTCGAGTCTTTACCTCCTGTATCTCTGCTCACTGAAGCAGTTATAAAGCCAATGACTAACTTTCAAATTTGAGGCACCTGAAATCAAAATAGAGATGTCCTGCCTACAAACCTGTGAGTTGTAGCCATTGCATTGTTGCCCATGTCAATGTCAAAGTGAATTTCATTTGCAAATATGTTATATCATTTCCTACTATTTTTTCTGATTCCTAAATCATCAGCCTTACTTTCCATACATTTAAAAAATGTCACATTGGCCCCAGTCTCCAAGCCAACAAGAGTCTGTTCGATTTTTACCATGTTATCAGTAAACATCTTCTGCCAAACCCATGGTGGAAACCTTGAGAGCCCTTCATGTGCTTTGGTAAGACAAGTTGAAATGGCTTAGACAACAGAAAGGCCACTATACAGGCCGTTTACACCCGCTCCTGACTACGCTAGCAACCTTTGATGATGTGTACACAACAGTTTCAAAATAACAAGGGCACCTAAAGTGCTTATTTCTCCAATCAAGTCTTTAGATTCACTGAATCAAAAGCTACCAAAAAAAAGAGGACGAAGGAAACCTGAAGAACACTTCATAGGATTTCATTCACGTTGAAAACAGTTCAAGCAAATTTGGAATATTAATGTTTCCTCAGCATGACCCCCATATAGCTCCAAAATGGCAACATAATAGTCTACCCAAAACCTCAAGTAGCCAACATCCCTTCAAAATGCCTCGTTCCTGAGTGGGGTCCACAGTAAGAGAATATTTTATACCATGTAGCGATTATCTGGAATTGACTTCCTACCTGTTCTAAGTGGCATTCCAATTATTATTTTTTTAATGTATTTTTATTAGATTATGCAAGAAAACAAATACGCTAAAAAGCAGATATGACTACAATCACTGGGATTTCAGAAACATTAAGTACATTATACCAAACACAGGTCTGGGAGGCTCTTCATCAAATCACACCTACAAACATAAACATGTGTGAATGAATTAGAAGAGCCAAAGCATCACAGAGGAAGATCTAGGGTAGAAGACTTCTACAATCGCTCATAGTTCCACAGCGTTATCACAAAATCCATTTGTAGTCCTATGGCTTAAAATCCTGGACTCTAAACATGAGATAGATACACTGTTGCTTGGGTTTGTATTGAGGGATAAGTCTGGAGTTGCCCCATAAGTTTAACCCTCTCTGCATCTACCACAGCAATTTCACAGAGAGGGTAAAAGAGTCTACCCCCGGCCAAAAGCAAGAAGCCCTTTGTGTCAGAACAGCTTCAACCCACAGCCTATGACTGTGTTTGGCCAATGTAAAGCGGTCTTTGGCATGCTGACTCCCTTGTGCAATGTGTTAAAGATTAGACTGCAAACGTCAACATTATCGGCGCCATCTTGCCCCTTTTCGAGCCCATTCGTGCGCGTAAGCGGCAGCCATTTTGAGCACCATGGCCTCCCTGCCCCTCGCTGATAGCCAGCGCGTCTCTCTCTCTCTTAACCTCGCAAGCATCCCCCCCCGCACGCTGACAACCCCCGCTCTCTCATGCCTTGGGTCATAAACCCCTCTTCAGCGCAGCTTCACCACAGAATCCCATCCTGTTCCCAGCGCGACACCTCCCCTCATTCCTTTCATGGCCTCAGATCCTTTTGATGCAAACCCCCTTTCCCTGTGTCCCCGTTTGTCTTCCTTGTTCCCAGGCCGCCACCTGGCCCTGCGGATACTGTTTATTACCCCGTACAGTAGGAAGCTTCCCCTCCCCATCAAAAGACCCTCGAGCCGATCAAAGCCCCCACCCTATGAGATCCGATCAACCCCATGCATTCCGTGAATCGGCGGAATGCCCTGCTGTGCGACAACCATCACCTGTTGTGACCGGGGTGGGGAATCCAACTGTAAATGTATGTGGGAACGGGCCTGGAGGGGAGATTCCGAGGATGTTCTTTCAAATATCAAAGTGTTGCGAGAATGTGTTATGTGCAATAAAGGTCATAAACCCTAGTATAAGAGGCCAGGCCTCAGAGATGTGGTTAGAGCACCTCGTGACAATACTTGCTGTCTGAATTGATGTGTTCTCCTCCGGAGAGAATAAAATCCTCGTTTCCTGCCTTCCAGTCTCCAGCGCCTGCTTCTTCATTGATTAACATTGGTGGGTCATAGAGGCGATACCGCCGGGCAACATAAAAGGGTCTTTGGTTACTGGTTGTCTTTGAAACCCTTTTTTAACAATTGGCGTCCCAAACGTGGGGCCCATCAGCGACTCGTGGATCCAGTGGGAGAGGTCCTGACGACAGAGTGAACGACTGCAACGATCGGAAGGTACCCTGTCCGATAGACCCTCGTCTGACAGCCGATCATCCGAACTTCACTGGTTCCGAACAGACCTCTCTCGAGTGATCTGCGGTCCTGACTGGGAACCATCAGGAGTGCCACGAGAAGTACGAAGAGAAGAGGACGATCGGGCGCTGGATTCGGAAGACAAGAAACTGTCCATGCGGTCCGGGTAAGGTCGTGTAAACACGACGAATTGCGAAAGTGATTGATAATTGAAAGAGATTGATAATTGATGAGAAAATACTAGTATTACTTTTTGTTAATTTATTTGGAGATTCACTGTCTGCAAACGGAGAAACAACAGGCTCTCCCTTTATAAACAGCGAAGGATAGGTACGCACCCGTCGGACCTATCTTTCTCCACCATTGAACAATTGCCCCCCCCCCATTGATTAACTGTTATAGATTGTTTTCTGGAGATTCTCTGTCTGCAAACAGGGAAGAATAGGTCCCCTCTTTGCAGATAGTGAAAGGGTAGGTGACGCAAACCTTTGCGAGCCTACTTATTCTCCCCATTGACCATATTGATTTTTTATTTTTGACCTAACATTGATTGCTCAAGATTGGTTCATGAGGTATTCACTACGTACAAACAACGTAGAATAGAAATATTCTGTCTAGTCTTTGCACGCAGCGATAAGATAGGTAGTGCTGACTATTATCCCATTGTGATCCGTCATGCCTGTCTTCTCCCCACTGGTTAGTAGCCTGTTTAGCCCGGACCGCTTATTAGAGATGAACCATCCGGCTCCGCTGGAAGGCACCCCTAATAAGGACATGTTCATGAAGCATGGATTAATCGCTATAGCCTATAGCAAGCTGTGGCATAAATATACGAAAAAGGATCGAGAAAGTCAGTGGCCACTGATAGGATCCTTTGAAGACGATAGAATAAACGCACTAGAAACAGCCCTTGGTAAAAACAAGACGACGCCCACTATGCTTGACAGCTTCGGCATGTGGCGAAAAGAAGCCGAACAACGCAAAAAGAGAACTGAGAGTAGGTTGGGAAAAGAGCTGCGGAAAGCAGCCCACCTAGCGGCCCAGAAACTGGAGAAAGAGATAAAAGAAAGAGAGGATACCAAACAGACACTAGAAATAGAAACGTCAAGCCAGTGTCTGGTTAGAACACCTTCCACGCTCTACCCTGAATTACACTCGAAACAGCGAACCAACGATGATCTGCTGCTAGGTCCTCCGATCATCCACATGCCCCCTCCATATGCCCCTTCCCAACCCTTAGCACAGCACCCACTACCCCCAGGTACAAGCGAGAGTAGCACCACGGCTTCAGCCCCCATGGCCTCTGTGCCGGCTGAACTCCTTGTACTAGATGCTACGCAAACGACAACGTTGGGCGGCCCAGAGGCCCGAAGGGTTGGTCCTGCCAGAACATACAGACTAAGCAAAAATGAGCGAGCAGGGGTCGATAAGATAGCAAAGATACTGGTAGAGAAGAGGGAAGATGAAGAGTCCGTCACGGATGTGTTTAATTCTTATACAGGGAGTCACAGACGACACTTTACTGTACAACTGTGTTACCACGTCTTAAACGCATACGAGGACCGATATCAAGAAAAAGGTCCCCAGAGCCTAACGACTCTGTACCGGAAGGTCGATATCGGGGATGAGAGTGAGAGTGATGTGACGGACCTCCTTACGCGTACGCTTGAGGTTTTCCGCCACCTCACTGAACAAAAGCCGAAAATCGAATCCACAACATCCATAGCAACCGAACCACAAACTGAACGATCTAACACCATGATGCCGATACGAGAGGCTGCCCCTTACTGGGTTCCTCCACGAGGTGAAGGGACTCACGATGACGCAAACAACAAAGATGCAAAGGGAAGGGTAGTGTACAATTGGGTCTACCAACCATGGGACCGGCAAGAGATTCTGACCTTCCGGAAATCTCTGCCTGACCTACGTAAAAACCCCACTGCCTTCTATACTGAGTTGGGTACAGCCCTAAGATCGACGATTATGACTCTGGCTGACATCGACTTGTTTTTCGGGTTATGTCTACCAGCTGATGTGTGGAAGCAAATCCGGAAAGTCGACCACTCTGACCTGTTTGGACATAACTGTTCACAACTCGATGGCATAGACAGACAACGAGAACCCGGACAAAAGCCTTTGAAAGCCATTTTAGACCTCCCGGATAAAATCGTACAGAAATTAAAAACCCTGATTCCAGAAAAGAAAGTGGACTGGTCGATAGTAACGGCCTGTCGCCAGAAACCTCAGGAGGATGTATCGGAATACTTCTCCCGGTTTGAAACGGTGTTCTCCGATTACAGCGGCCAGGACCTGACCACTGCAACCGGACACCATCTGTTTGTCCAGAATTACGTTAAGGGTTTATCACCGGAGGTCTCGCAGAAACTGCAGGCCAGCGAAAGTAGTTGGGCAGCCTCCAAACCTACGGCTATCCTCCAGATGGCCCAATATTATGAACATCAGAAAAACGAAAACGATAGAACAACAGAGAGAAAGAAGAAAGACTTAAAGGAGAGGGTGATGATGGCTCAACTGCAAGGGGTGACTATGGGACGAGACCAATACCGGGGAAACCATCAGCTGAACGTCCCTAAAACTGCACCTCCCAAGGACCGTACTTCGACTCCCCACATTGGACGTACAGATATTAGGGAGGATCAGTGTGCTTTCTGTAAAGGAACGGGCCACTGGAAAGCTCAGTGCCCAGTTCTTTTGGAACTCATCAGAAATCGAGATCCTAGGGATACAGCAAGTGGACCAAGAAATAGGGGACCACAGCGAGGGCCCCCAAACGACGCAACTAATGATAGATCAGGTAGGCCAAACACATTTGACCGACCCCGACAGAACCAATGCCAGCAATCTGACTACGATGATGTTCATGACTTTGCATAGGACTGCCTAGGGCAAGGGAGGGATCCAGTCGAGCTCCATGTTGACCAGCAAGGCCCTTATGTCACTGCTAAGGTCTTGGGTACAAAGTCACCATTCCTGGTAGACACTGGCGCAACACGTAGTGCATTATCTAAACAACTGATTCCAAGGGCACCCTTGTCTGGCTCACTAATAACATCGACAGGTTTCGATGGAACGCCCTCCACTAACCCTTTGTCCGCCCCGATCCTCTTTGACTTAGAAAACAACACCACTGACACCACTTTTTTGCTTTCCTCCAATAGCCCTGACGCAATTATGGGACTCGACTTATTGAAACACTTCCGAGCAACGATTAGATGTTCCCAAGATGGAGTCCGAGTTTTCCTTTACGACAATCCCGTTCTGCTTAGACATTGCCCCCCCAGACGCATGTTTTCCATCACCGACGCTGACACTTCCCTGCTCGACACTCTGCCTCCGTATCTGTGGGCCAAAACGGATTCGGATGTAGGACGCATGATGATCGACCCAGTGCACATTACTGTTCGACCAGATGCAACACTCCCAAAACTTCCACAATATCGGATATCGCCCGAGGGCGAGAAGGCATTGGTAGAAATCATCCAATCACTGATAGACGCAGGAGTGGTAGAGGAAGTGGTTAGCAACGTTTGCAACAGCCCAATCTTGCCCATCATTAAGAAACAGGGAGAGGGAGATGAGAAAGCATACCGCTTCATCATTGACCTTCGAGAGATCAACAAAGTGGTGGTACCCCAGTACCCTGTGGTCTCGGACATTACTACCATCCTGACTTTGATTCCCTCCACTGCCACCACCTTCACTGTCATTGACCTCAAAAACGCATTCTTTTCCATCCCCATCCACCCAGACAGCCGATATCTCTTCGGTTTCACCCTAAAAGCCCGCTCATATAGGTTCTGCCGAGCACCCCAGGGCTACACAGAAAGCCCTAGCATCTACAGCCAGGCCCTCAAGAGACAACTGGATCAAGTCCAGTTACCCGATGGAGTGGTGTTAGTGCAATATGTCGATGACATCCTCTTGGCAGCCGACACCACTCCACTAGCTGTCACAGCCACCATTCAACTCCTGCATTTCCTTGCAGAAAATGGCCACAAGGTCTCTAAGAAGAAGTTGCAATTCTGCCAACCCCAGGTCACTTACCTAGGCCACCTTTTGTCCAAAGACGGAAGGAAATTGACTCCTGACCGGATCCAAACCATTCTCGACACCCCCATCCCTAGGACCCAGAAACAGGTCCGCTCCCTACTAGGCCTCACCTCCTTCTGCCGACAGTGGTTACCCAACTTTAGTCTCGTAGTAAAACCACTGCTTTCACTGCTAGCTAAGGATATCCCTTTCCCACTCCCTTGGACCCCTGAGTGTCAGGCTTCCTTCATGCAACTACGAGATGCCCTTTGCTCGGCCCCTGTGTTGGGTACCCCCGATTACACAAAGCCCTTCTCCCTTTACACTCACGAAAGGGAGGGGTGCGCTTTATCTGTCCTGACCCAGTCCATCAGTTCAAAGCAACGACCATGCGCTTACTTCTCAGCCACCCTTGATCCTGTAGCCAGAGCCCTGCCTGCTTGCCTTCGAGCTGTAGCTGCTGCTGCGATCTCTATCCGACAGAGTGAGGGGATCGTGCTCTCGAATTCCCTCACAGTACTGGTACCCCATGCAGTTGACACCCTCCTGAACCAAACCAAAACGCAACACCTGACGAGTGCACGACTGACTGGATACGAACTGACTCTGCTCGCACCCCACATCACTCTGAAGAGATGCACCACACTGAACCCAGCAACCCTGCTGCCCTTACCAGAAAACGATCCCAATGCGCACCCTGTACACGACTGTGTGACCCTCACAGACGAACAGACCAGAAGTAGGGTTGACCTCAGAGACACGGCCTTTCCCGACCCCGACGGAGAGCTGTGGGTGGACGGTTCTTGCATCAAACTCCCCGATGGCACCACTTCAGCTGCCTATGCAGTCACCACGGCTCGAACTGTAGTCGAGACAGCCCGCATAACGCAACGATCTGCCCAGGCAGCGGAACTGATTGCCCTGACACGAGCCTGTATTCTAGCAGCAGGAACCACAGCAAACATTTACACCGACAGCCAGTATGCCTTCGGGGTGGTCCACCATTTTGGGCTCCTTTGGAGGGAGAGGGGATTCTTGACCTCACACGGCACCCCCATTCTGCACGGGGATCTAGTCTCCGCCTTGATCGAAGCCGTCCTTCTCCCCAAAAAGCTTGCAGTCATCAAATGCCAGGCACACAAAAAGGTGACAGACATTGTTGGACAGGGAAATGCACTAGCCGACACCACTGCCCGAACGACAGCTGAAAATAGGACGACAACACGCATGTACGTGACCAGGTCACAAGCAGAAAAATGGTCTGACGCTAGGGACACTATTAGAGACATTCAAATGGCTAGCACCCAACACGAACTGACTGAATGGACACGGGTGGGATTAAAAGATGACGAAGGCTGCTGGCAGACAAAAGACACAAACAAATGGTTGCTACCTGACTCGTATCTGATTCCCATACTGACTATGGCACACTCCCCTGCCCACATAGGATCAGCCCCCATGATTGAACTTGTCTCCAGAGTTTGGCACAATGATAAGATCACAGAGTCCGCCAAGCGTCTGGTCCAACAATGCTTGATATGCCTGCAACACAACCCCGGGAAAGGAACTGTAGTACCCCGGGGAGGGTTTGGGGTCCCAAATCACCCGTTTGAAGTCCTGCAGATGGACTACATCCAACTAGACAGATGTCAAGGCCTGAAATATGTACTTGTTGTGGTGTGCGCATTTAGCAAATGGGTGGAAGCATACCCAACCCGTGACAACACTGCTATGGCCACGGCAAAGGTACTGTTAAAGGAGTTTTTCCCCCGTTACGGCCTTTGTCGAATTTTGTGGAGCGACAATGGCCCCCACTTCGTAGCCGAAGTTATCCAACTCATTTTGAAGGGGTTGGGTGTAAAACAAAAGTTCCACGCAGTCTTCCACCCCCAATCTGCTGGACTAGTTGAACGACATAACGCCACACTGAAACTAAAATTGGCCAAAATAGTAGCTACCACAGGACTGAAATGGCCAGACGCACTCCCCCTGGCATTGCTCTCAATGCGTTCCACCCCTACCAAACACCACTTGACACCATACGAGGTTGTATTCGGCCGGCCTATGAATGTCTGGTCTGCACCGAAACCAACTTCCATTCATGACGTCCCGGACGTCCTAATGTCTGATTACTTATGCCAGTTGACTAAAACACTGTCTGTTATCCATCAACAGGTGCTGCATGCCATCCCTGACACTTCCAGGGGTCCCGGACACACCATCCAGCCTGGGGATTTCGTCCTGATCCGGAACTTCCAGCGTGCCAAGAGTCTGGAACCCCGGTGGACGGGCCCCTGGCAAGTCCTCATCACCACCCGAACAGCACTTCGGGTGGAGGGAAAACGCAACTGGCTGCATGCACACCACTGTAAGAAGATCTCCTCGACCCTGACCTCGACCGAAAACATCGACAACCAAGAAGAGCTCCTGAACAAGGACCGACCGTCACTAACCTGCTATCCTGATACCGAAACACTTGAACTTTCAAAATTCCCTGATCCCACAGTGCCATCGAAAGAAGGGTATTTCCTGCGTCGAAAGGAGGGAGCCTCGGCTAAGTAGACCACGGACTGAGTTAAATCTCAGAACGGTGACCTAAACACTACCAAGGGTTACCCGGAGAGAAGCAAAACAAAGTCTGTGGTTCTGCCCGCTACCGAGCACCTTGAAGATGATGGAAGCGCCAGATAAGAAGATGATGGAAGCGCCAAATAAGAAGATGATGGAGGCAACAGGAAATACCCACCACAGAAACCCAAAAGCAGACAGACTCCACAGCTCAAAGACAATTGCACTCTTCATCACAATCCTTTTCTGCTTTCTCCTCATGACCACACTCTGGATTGTGGAAGAAAATGCACCTGCTCACGAAACATTCCTGACCACTGCCCAGCCTACCACCATGAAGGAACATTATCTGATTTCGCTCTCTCCCCAACTCAGAGAGAGGCGAAAGGAATTCTGGAATAACTCCTTCGTACAACTACTTCACCAACACAACCTTGCCACCAATGCCACCAACTGTTGGATCTGTGGGTTGCTACCCCACGCCACTGGACACTCGATACCATTCATCCCTTCACCTTTCTCAGTTCACGGCTCCTGTCTTGCTTGGCTGATGCTTCTGCAAGAAAGCTTTAAGGACAATGCCACCTCCAGCAAAACCGTAACGCATTTCTACCACGGGATCTGGCGGAACAGAACAAAGACACACTTCTGCCCGCAGACCACCAACAACACAATCCACTTGGACATCCCTGCTAAAGAACAAATTGAAATGCAAGTGTTCAATAATCCAACCAGAACCACCTTCTCCTATCTGCGAAAACGAACGGCTGCCACTCTGACTGTGGCCCTGTCAGTCATCAACGTCACCGGCCACATGTGCATGGAAGGGCTTGGGACTCAGCTGGTAGGCCACAGTGCTTGCCGGTTTTCCAGAACTCTGGACTCCACCGACCCACCTTCCTTTGTGGCATCTCCAAACACGTATTTCATCTGCGGCACGAAGGCTTACACCTGGCTCCCCAAAGGCTGGGGGGGCACTTGTTTCATTTCCTTCATCCTTCCTCCGACTTATGTGGCACCAGCAAATCATCACAGACAAAAACGAGCCAAGGACATTGAACAAGCCGACTCAACAGGAGCGCAGTTCATCGATGCTATGAAAGGACTTGTCCCCCTCTGGGGCCCGATGGCAAACAGCCGTGCCATCCGACATCTGACTCAAGCAGTTGAGACAACAATGAACATCACGGCTGGTATCCTTGCTAACAACACCGCTGAACTTCAAGCGGTCCGCTTGGTGGCCCTCCAGAACCGCCTTGTCCTAGATGTGGTTCTTGCGGATCGTGGTGGGGCATGCCGCATTATTGGGTCCAGCTGCTGTACGTACATACCGGACAACTCACCCTCAGTGTACAAAGCCATCGAACATCTTCATAGACTCTCTTCAGAAGTCCACCAAGAACAAGAAGAATGGTCGCTTGGTGGGTGGTTCTGGAGCACCGTTAAGAACTGGGGCTGGAGACTATTCACCATTATCCTGATTCCTGTGGTTGTAATATGCGGTTTATGCTTAGGAATTCAATGTCTACCACCTCTGTGTACATTATGCGTAAATTGTATTTGCCCTAAGACTGTGGACTTTGGAAACGAACATATGAGAGCAATATATGATGCAGAGGTTAGGAATTTGATGAAGATTGACATTGAGTAAGCAAGTTGGCTAAGATATGTTGAAAAGGGAGGACTGTTAAAGATTAGACTGCAAACGTCAACATTATCGGCGCCATCTTGCCCCTTTTCGAGCCCATTCGTGCGCGTAAGCGGCAGCCATTTTGAGCACCATGGCCTCCCTGCCCCTCGCTGATAGCCAGCGCGTCTCTCTCTCTCTTAACCTCGCAAGCATCCCCCCCGCACGCTGACAACCCCCGCTCTCTCATGCCTTGGGTCATAAACCCCTCTTCAGCGCAGCTTCACCACAGAATCCCATCCTGTTCCCAGCGCGACACCTCCCCTCATTCCTTTCATGGCCTCAGATCCTTTTGATGCAAACCCCCTTTCCCTGTGTCCCCGTTTGTCTTCCTTGTTCCCAGGCCGCCACCTGGCCCTGCGGATACTGTTTATTACCCCGTACAGTAGGAAGCTTCCCCTCCCCATCAAAAGACCCTCGAGCCGATCAAAGCCCCCACCCTATGAGATCCGATCAACCCCATGCATTCCGTGAATCGGCGGAATGCCCTGCTGTGCGACAACCATCACCTGTTGTGACCGGGGTGGGGAATCCAACTGTAAATGTATGTGGGAACGGGCCTGAAGGGGAGATTCCGAGGATGTTCTTTCAAATATCAAAGTGTTGCGAGAATGTGTTATGTGCAATAAAGGTCATAAACCCTAGTATAAGAGGCCAGGCCTCAGAGATGTGGTTAGAGCACCTCGTGACGATACTTGCTGTCTGAATTGATGTGTTCTCCTCCGGAGAGAATAAAATCCTCGTTTCCTGCCTTCCAGTCTCCAGCGCCTGCTTCTTCATTGATTAACATTGGTGGGTCATAGAGGCGATACCGCCGGGCAACATAAAAGGGTCTTTGGTTACTGGTTGTCTTTGAAACCCTTTTTTAACAAATGCGAATCTGAGAATCGGCCTGATCCTCTTGAGAGATAATTGACTTACCAGTTGTCAAGCTGATACAAGAAATTCCACAATAGGTCGACATTTTGAGTCCTGTTTCTTCCCAAAAGGTCAAGAGCTGGAGTCCCTTCAGATAGGGGACATGCGGTTCCTTCTTTAAATCTTTAGGAGGGCTGTATTAAAAAACTAAGTGGGATTACCTCTGGGATGCTCAATGTGGATAACCAGGTGGGGTTAGGAGGATGTCCCTAGGGATCCGAGGGTATATAAGTCAAACTACACTAATAGCCCACAAGATGCCCTGGGTGTTGTGAGAAGCCTCCTGACTGCACCATATGTTTTTTAGGCAAGTGGGGAAAGAGGAGTTAATGTTGGGATGGTACTTAACGGGAAAAGGAGATGCTCTTGAATTTACAGTGAACCTTTCTGACCGCACAATTATCCTTTTCAGGGGGTCTAAGGAGGGTAACCTATTGAATATCCAGAAAGGATTCCTGTGCTTAAAACTCCCCCAAAGAAAGAATATCTAAGACTAGGAAACAAAAAATCTGGTCTGTAAAGTAAGAGGGATTGTACACATAAATATCACAGATGGTGACAGAAAGAACTGGAATATAAAGGAGACTATGCAACAGAACACACCATTGGATACATAAAAAGTACTCAACTACTAGTACTGAAGGGTGACACTGAGAGAAGGGGCACCATTATATCCTGCAATGTTATGTTATGTATGTTATGTACTGTCTCTTCTATAGCGCACGGCTACTCCAAAGGGTGTCCCGGCGCTTTGGCAAAGAGACCTGGAACTGAAAAACACAACACGGCAACTCATAGTGGTCCAAAGAATCATGCAGAAAAAAGCCAAG
This sequence comes from Lissotriton vulgaris, assembly GCF_964263255.1. NCBI lineage: Eukaryota > Metazoa > Chordata > Amphibia > Caudata > Salamandridae > Lissotriton > Lissotriton vulgaris. The sequence continues at coordinate 1,634,389,179 of NC_141694.1, read as the reverse complement.
TCTTCAGCTCCTTTCTGAAAGAAAGGAGACTGTTGGCTTTCTGAAGGGTGACAGGGAGCTCGTTCCAGCGACGTGCTGCCAGATACCGGAAGGACCGTCCTCCCATCCGGGCACGTCTAATAGGCGGCACAGCGGCCATGGTCAACCCAGCCGACCGTAGAGTCCGCCTCGGTGCATAGAAAGCCATACGCTTCCTGATGTAAATCGGGCCAACTGAATGAAGGGCCTTAAACGACAGGGTAAGAATCTTAAAAGTGATTCTTTTAGAGATGGGCAACCAATGCAGCTTATTGAGCAAATCAGATGCTTTTGCTCTGCGTGGAAGGCCAAAAATGGCTCTTGCCGCCGAGTTCTGCACTATTTGCAGCCTGGAGAGCAAGTATTTAGGCAGTCCTAAATATAGGACATTGGCATAGTCGAGTCGCGATCCAATTAGCGTCTGAACAATAATTTTTTTGTACTGCAAAGATAACAGAGGGAGAAATTTCCTGAGCATCTTCAAAATGCCGAAGCATTTCCCCGACAACCCAATGATCTGGGGTCTGAAAGAAAGGCCGTCATCGCACAGCACACCAAGGTTCTTAGCTTGTGTCGACGCCTTCTCAGGAGGAAACATGTCCTGAGGCCACCAAGATTTCCAGCCAGGATCGGGTGCACACCCAAAGAAAAGCAGCTCAGACTTATCCGAGTTGCATTTCAGGCTGTGCCGTTGAAACCAAGCGAAGACCGCACTCAGGCAGTCTTTGATCCTGGCGCCATCAAAAGCCTCTCCCTTCCTGCAAGTCAACAGGAGCTGGGTGTCATCAGCGTAGGATATGATCTGGGCACCAAAAGCCTCCGCTACCGCCGCCAGAGGGGCCATGTAGATATTAAAAAGGGTGGGGCTCAGAATAGACCCTTGAGGAACCCCCACCTCTAGCGGCGGCATTTCAGCGGAGAAAGGGGGTGCCCAGATCACCTGTCGACGACCAGATGAAAAGGATTTAAACCAGTCCAACACCATCCCACGAAACCCGATCTCCCAGAGTCTTAAGAGGAGACCGTCATGTGGGACGGTGTCGAAGGCCGCCGACAGATCAAGCATGACTAAAATAGCCTTTCCCCCAAAATCAAGAGTTTCCCTGATAGCTTCGGTGACCTCAAGAAGGGCTGTCTCCGTGCTATAATTAGCACGGAAACCAGATTGAGAATCATGGAGGATGTTGTTGCTCTCGATAAAGTTGGTGATCGAGAGCTGCACATGTTTCTCAATCACCTTCGCCAGAGCAGGAAGCAGGGAGATTGGCCTATAATTAGCATGCACAAGGGGATCTAAGGTAGGCTTTTTGAGTAACGGCAGAATCAGCGCGTGTTTCCATGCTGGCGGTACCGCTCCTGTACTCAGGGAGAGATTAAGCAGAGGGTTCAGCAAGCTGTTAACTGCCGAAGCTACTTTACCCAGGCACTTCGCTGGACAAGGATCCAAAGGTGAGCCAGACTGAAGCCGGGACAGAAGACCATAAGAGGTAGCACAAGGCAGCGGTGGAAAGACCAATAGTATGGGCCCTTTCTCTTCCACTAATGAAGGTAAAAAGATCGATTTACATGCAGGCACGTTGAGATCCCCAATAGGAAAAGACTCCTGAAAAGCCTTAATTGTGTGTACAAAAAAGTCTCCGAGTTGGCTGATCCAAACTTCCGTATGAGAGTGAGAAGGTGAACAGGCAGCAGGGGAAGCAAACTCCTTTACTATTCTAAAGAGTTCCTTGCTCATATTATCCACTTCATCGATTCTACGCTCAAGATATTCTTTTTTGCCTTCAGAAATGTGTTTGTGATACAGCTTAATAGCATCACGATATTTTAATTTATCCTCAGACTCATATTTGCGCCGCCACACTCTTTCGGCCCTTTTGCAATCTTGGCGCATTTTCCTCAATGAAGGAGTGAACCAAGGGGAGGACACATGACTATGAGCTGATTTGGCTGACTTGGCTGGAGCCAACTCATCAAATCTGGCTATCAGCCACTTACGAACCAAATCTAAGTTAGCTTCCAAGTCATCTGTAAGCTCGCAAGGATAAAGACGGAGGGCGTCTGACAGCATTTCCGCCGTGACTAGATGAAAAGATCTTAATTGTCGAATGAAATCCTTCTGCACTCTCTGGCCAATCATGGCCAGACTAAAGACATGCCTATGCTGGCAAGAAAACATATACATTGGTTTCATTTCATCACAAAAGTGATCACAGGTGATTTCAGATACAGGATTGCAAAGGCTCATCACACTATAGAGAAGCTGTTGCAACAAGTAACCTGCAACCAGCAACAGATAAGTCAAGAGATTCAGATTAACCAACAGCAAGCTCAAGCAGACAGACAAACTTTTCAGCTGGTCATACAACTGTAGTGGTGCAGGCAAGCCACAGCAGATGAGAAATACCAAGGAGCATTTCTCCAGTTACTGGAAGTGATAGCACCTGATATTCCCCCAAGCACTAGTGATTGCACTTGTTGGCAGAAGGCCCAATCTTGTTCAGATCAGTTTAAAAATGTACCTCATGGATAAGAATTAACACCATCCCCTGCAATTATTGTGTTCAGCAAAAAGGGCTAATGATAATCTCAAGGTATGTTTAGACTTCTTGTGTAAGAAAATACCTCTTTTTGCATGATCACCCCTAATGTTTCAGACTAATGCTGCTGGTTCTAAGACTCCCAGAGTATACCGAGGCCTGCTAACCAGACCTCTAACCTCTAAAAGTGTATGTTTGATTGGCTTATACCCAATTGGCATACATTGACTTAATTATAAGTCCCTACTTTATAGTACCAGGGGTACCCAGGGACTGGAAGTTAGCGTGTTCCTTCGTGGCTGCAGCACTTATTGTGCCACCCTGAGTGTGAACAAGTAAAACATGGCTCCCAGCCTGCCACAGCAGACTGGTAGACCAGTTTTACAGCGCTAACTTGACATTGCCATTTAAAGTAATGACAAAGCCAGACTCCCTTTTTAATACATGTATAAGATACCCCTACGTCAGCCTGTATAATAAGAAGTAGGACATATATTTTTATATGTCCTAACAGTAAAACCCCCAAATTATTATTTTTGCTGTGGAAAGACTAGTAGCCCCAGTGGCGAGTATAGGGTGAAATGCTCACAGCTCAGCAATGCTAACTCCTAAATGATACTAATAAAGTTGGTACATCGAGGCATGCTAATAATCATTCAAATAAACCTGACTTGATGCCCAAGTTGAATTATTTATAACTTTTTTGTAAAAGGCAAATTTAGAAAGTTGCCACTCTGTTGCCCAAGTTTTCCAGTGGCCATTTACAGATGCTGACCACAAGTCAGCCTTCTGCCCTCCTGGGGAGACGTGTGAACAACGTGTGAACAACTCCCAGGAAAAGAAACAATAGAAGGCCACTGCTTTAAGCGTCACTTTTCCCTGGTAGGAAGTCACATTGAGTGTGAGCCAAAAGGCGAGCTTCAGAGGGGAAACTGCCTTTGAAGGGCAAATGGTAGTTACACACGAGAGAGGCAGCTATTTTAATCTGGTAGGCAGGTTGGTGATGGGGAGAGAAAAGGGAAAACAGTTGCCAAACCGGTTTTCCCGTGGGTATTGACGTAAATAATTAATTTACTCTCTTAATTTCTATGCAGGTAAGTACTTAATCAATGATAACTCAATCAGAATGAAAGAAAACAGAGTCCGTGGTGTTAGAGTTTCTAAGGGTTTTATTCCTCATAAAGGAATCAGGATATCATGTTCTGACCACCACAGGGGTGTCAGAAGGGATAGATGAGCGCTGAATTTTATTGACAATACATAGCTTATATACTCGGTTTATACCATAGGAATCAATGTAAGAGGCGTAACAGCTGAGAGAAGACAAGATAACAATATACACGTGGTACTAGTACATCATCAAGAGGCGTAAACTAGGCGTGAACCAGAGGTGTGTGCTAGAAACGTCACTGATAGGTGACGCAAGTGGGTGGCACCAAGGGGTGGTGCTAACAGAATGTTGCAATGTCAGCAGAAATCGGAAGCTTGGATGCGCGCGCAGCTGCATGACGTGTGATTGACGGGGTGCAGGGGACTTGACATTTACACTGACGGAAAGAGACAGAAGTCTGGCATGTCAGATCAACTTGTACTTCTATCATATCTGATATTTGGTGTTTAGGAACTATATTATCTGGGCGGAAAGGTCTCTAGGGCAGAAGCTATTCTATGCTAACTGTGGATGCGTGTATAAGCGCCTAAGTGTCTACATGTGAAGCGTGGGGCACGGGGCCTTCCATGGAAGCATGGCAACAGAGGCTATGAATTACTTGCATTAAGACAGGTCGGCCTTTTGGCTCTGCAGCTGGAGAGGATGTTTACAGGATCTAGTAGGCAGGAATGTATTCTCGGGGAGCGGAACAGATAACTCGAAGGTTATAGTCAGTCTTGGCAGAAAGCAGGCTGAGCTGAGCGCGAGGGGCCGCGCTGAAAGTAGGACAGAGTTCACGAGTACAGAGGTAGCCTGGGCAGAGTCAGGAGCCACAAAAGAGGTTCAGATGGCAGGAATTCAGGGCCTACTCTTGCTAGAGCAGGAATACATGAAAAGTGTACTACAAAAAGACGGTGGCATAGCATACTTAGGAACGGACTATATAATCCATTCATGGTGGATCTGAAAGAGGACAAGTTAACGTTGGACGCAAATGTATTTGCGTCTTCATAGCTGGCACAGGAGGGAAGTTACATGCACTTTAAGCTGGTACATGGAGTCGGTGGGGTACGCGCTAGGGAACACAACATGGCCAAAATTTAATTTTCCTCATTCCCTCCTTGTTCCCTACGGACCCTTCATGAAATATCGATCCTCATGAATCGATCAGTCTGTTCTTGTAACATCATTTGTTCTTCTTTCTTTCGGTTACGTTTTGAGTGAAAACTGGAATGTTCAATACAAGAGGTGGCACACAGTCCACAAATCGCTGGCCCGCACTGCAGGCACAGGCAGCAACTGAATACTAGGACTAGGCCAATGCCTAGGAAGGATAGGATCTTCCATCCCCAAGCTGTTAACGTTGTCCAGAACCAACCGGACCAAGTCCAGGTACCTGGATTCTGATGTATCTGATTTGCAATTTTATGAAGACGGGTGATAGCTTGATATACAGATGGTGCATTTTGTGGAATGAAAACACAGCAGATTGACCCGATGACCTTACAGGCTCCACCTCTATCTGCCAAGATGACGTCAATTACAAGACGATTCTGAAGGACAACAACCCGCATAGCGGACTGCTCTTCTGTTAAGTTACCTAGGGCGGAGGCAGTTTCATTTACTACTGCTTCAAGTGTTCTAGTTAATCTGCGTATTAATTTACTATTCTGGACAGGTCCTAAAAAGAAAAAGAATCCTTTATTAAAATCGGTGTACTGTTCCCATGCCGTTTCTGTGTAGTCGACAAGTGGGACATCTCTTCTGGGTCTATTCTTTACTAGATTGCTATTTCTGTGGTAATCAGGAGGAGCTAGAAAAACAGGTGGCAGGAGGAATGCAATGTAGCAGGTACCATCCCAATCTGGAGGTAGACGTATGTATGCGGTATGACCACAAACAAAGTAAGAATGACTGACAGCTTTGAAAGACGATTTTCCATGATCACTGAATTCGACCACAGTAGTGCATTTACTATGACCTAAGTGTACTGAACCTTTCTTCTTGATACATAATTCACGAGTGACTGGCAGTACTGACATAATAGGTAGAACTGGCGTGTCTTCGGATTCGACAGTAAGAATCATAAGGCTAATTGTATAATTACCTAATCCATACACTTCATTTTCTAGATCAGTTCCTATTCTAGTGGGGAGTCCCTCCTTATCTGGGTAACAGACGTCTAGTAGGACCAAGTTCAGGTTTCCCCAAACCCAACCCCCATCGAAAACAGCAATGTCGGGATCTAAAGAATTAATTATTTTGAACCATGCTCCGCAGGAGCCATTGTGAGAGAACGGGTACGGAAAGAGAGGTAGGGCTCCCTTATAATTCTGGTAGGGAGGGAGTCGGCCACATATCCAACAATTTGTAGCATTGTTAGTTTGATGAGAATGGTGTAACATACTAATGAATGTATTGTTGCGCAGCGCGAGTCTGTAGGAAAGCTCATGAGGAGGTAACTCACTAAAAGTGTGTTCAGTAGAGACATTGTAAGCAGATTGTTCACGCTTGAAAATAGGATAGTAGATAGGTAATAAGATGCTAGCAATAATAATTAAAACACTGAGAATAAACATTATTATTAATGTCACTATGCAGTGACTACGGAGTGATTTGCAATATGTACGTTTCTTTGCTTCTCTCTCTCTATCTCGATCTAGGGGATACATGTCAGAAACTATTTAACCGATTCACCTAGGGGAGGACTTAAACAATTAAACTGTCTGACTTGCTAGATCGTAATTTCATGCGGTATTGTTCTTGAGGAGTTTTTTCTCGTTTGAATTCGGTAAAGTCTTTGGTAACACAGTCTTTGGTGGGGGTGGGTGTGTCTTGTTCCGGTTTCAGTCCTGGGAATGTTTTGATATGGCTTAGGTGGACCCACCCCTTTCTGCCTTCCAATTTGACTGCGGTCCTTGTGGTAAGAAGAACGGTCTTCGGAGACTTCCAGCGGGGCTCCAACGGACTTTTTCTGTCGAAGTTGCGGACGAGGACAGTATCCCCGGGGCGGACGTCATGCGGCTTCACATCAGTGTTGTCAGGGAAGGCTGCGGCAACCTGTGAACGACATGATTGGAGTGCAGACATCAAGGAGGCAAGGTAATCTGTCAACATATTAGAATCAACATCAGTAATCTTTTTAGGAATGGGCGTCCCCCACATATTCGGTGGTCTTCCAAAGACCACCTCGTACGGGGATAGCCCTGATCTCGAATGGGCGACCATTCTCATATAGAATAGTGCCACTGGCAGGGCGACTATCCAGTCGACTCCTTTTTCCTGACATATTTTGGCAAGGCGGATCTTTAATGTCTGATTATGCCTCTCAACAAGGCCTGCGGCTTCTGGATGTCGGACACAATGGAACTTCCACTGGTATCCCAGTAACAAGGAAACTTGTTTCATTAATTCGGATGAGAATGGCTGACCGTTATCTGAGTACACGACACGAGGCATGCCGTATCGTGGGAAAAATTCACGAACCAACTGTTTGGCAGTGGTCGGAGCAGTGTAATCTGGGACTGGGTATGCTTCGGTCCAGCGGGACAGAGCACAGACAACTACGAGAACATATTTAAATCCTCGACAGCGGTCCATCTGGATATAATCCATCTGGAGGACTTCAAAAGGGTGATCGGGAGGATGAAATCCACCTTGCTCTACAGGGACGCTTTTACCTGGATTGAACTGACAACAGATCATGCAAGTACGCACTTTCTGTTTTGCTGCTGCTCGTAAGTGTTTATTGTTCCAGAGATTTTGCAAACTGTCTAGCATTGCTTTCACTCCTAGATGTGCAGGACTATGTGCTGTATTTATCATGACTTGAACCATAGAGTCAGGGAGAAACCATGTAGATTTTCCCTTCGTCATCCAACCTTGATCTGTCTGGATCCCTCCTAGTTCGATCCATTTCTTTATTTCTTCTGGAGTGGCATGTGTCTGAATGTCAATAACATCTAGTGTGGGATCTCTGACTGTCATACAGATTGTCGGATCTGTTGTTTTTGTGGTGTCAGTTGTCTGAGTGTCGGTCAGTGCTGTATGTTTTGCTGTCTGATCTGCCAGGTCGTTACCCTGGGAAACAGAATCTGTGGCTTTAGTGTGTGCTTTACACTTCATGACTGATATGGCTGAAGGTAGATGTATTGCTTCTAACAGTGCTTGAATGAGAGGACCATGCTGTATCTTTGTACCATGAGAGGTCAGAAAACCTCTTTCTTGCCAGAGCATGCCGAAGTCGTGTACGACTCCGAACGCATAACGGGAATCTGTGTATATGTTGACATTTCTGTTCTTGGCTAGAATACAGGCTCGGGTCAGAGCGATGAGCTCTGCCGCTTGAGCAGACAATGTATCAATACGATGTGTTTCTTTAACTTCGGTTTCAGTGGTCACGGCATACGCGGCCACTAACTCTCCTGTACTTGTTCTCATGCACGAACCATCCACATAAAGTGTCAGGTCTGGATTTGTCAATGGAACATCTGTTAAATCTCGTCTGGGCTTTGTTACTGCATTAATGATCTCTATGCAATCATGTGGAGCTGGATCTATCATAACTGTAGGTAACAGTGTTGCTGGGTTCAGGATACTGCAGCGTCTGATTTCTATGTGTGGCTGGAATAATGTCAATTCGTAACCTGTCAGTCGTGCTATAGTCAAGTGCTGAGTCTGGGTTCTGTTTAACAGAACCTCTACAGAATGTGGAACTTGTACTGTTAACTGATGACCTAAAACAATTGAGTCGCTTTGTCTTATTGCTAACGCTGTTGCTGCTACTGACTTTAGACATGCAGGGAGTGCCTGTGCTACTGAATCCAATGTACTTGAAAAATAAGCGCAAGGCTTATGTGAACCTGCTTGATCTTGAGTGAGGACAGACAACGCTGTACCGTCACGTTCTGTAACAAAAAGTGTAAACGGTTTGCTGTAACATGGTGTTGCTAAAACTGGCGCTTGGCATAAAGCTTTCTTTAATTCCTCAAAGGCTTGTGTATGTTCCTGAGTCCAAGGGAGGACAGTCGAAGTCGCTGCCTCCTGTGTCGTTAACTGGATGAGCGGTTTAGCTAGAAATGCATATTGAGGAATCCATTGTCTGCAGTACGAGGTGAGGCCTATGAAGGCCCGCACTTCCTTTTGTGTCTGGGGTCGTGGCATGTTTACTATTAACTGAATGCGATCGGGAGTGAGCTGTCTCCCCACTTTGGACAGCAAGTGACCCAAGTACACAACTTGCTGAACACAGAATTGTAGCTTCGAAGGAGACACCTTGTGTCCCTTGTCGGCCAGGAAATGCAAAACTGTCAGAGATGCATGTTCACATTCGGGCTCACTTCGTGCGGTGATCAGTAGATCATCGACGTATTGCAGTAAAGCGGTATTAACTGGCATTTGGATACAATCTAGTTGTCTTTTCAGTGCTTGACTATAGATGCTGGGGCTTTCTGTAAATCCTTGAGGTGCGCGGGAAAATTTGAAACTTCGTCCATTTAAACTGAATCCGAAGAGATACTGGCTCTCCGGGTCAATAGGTACACTGAAGAAAGCGTTCTTGAGATCGATTACAGTAAAGAACGTTGCTTCTGAATCAATAGCAGTCAATAGGGAGGAGATATCGGGGACCACAGGATACTGTGGTACAATACATTTGTTCAGTTCTCGAAGGTCAATCACCAGCCGATATACTGGCGGTGCATTGCGGTCTGTACGTTTAAGAATTGGAATGATGGGTGAATTACAGATATTGGAGTCAGTCTCTACGACCACTCCCTGGGCAATAAGCTCTTCAATTATTTTCAGTAAAGCCACTACAGCATCGGGGGGTAACTTGTATTGTCTGATTCTGGGTAAAACAACTCCTGTCTTGAGTGTAACACGGTATGGTGTGATATGCATACAACCTACATCAGCTGGGCCTTTTGCCCATAAGTGATCTGGTACATTTTTCAATCTGACATCAAAGTCACGTAGAACATAATGACCCTTGAAATCCCGTAGAAAGAGTCTAACTCCCTCCGGGGAACAGCATATTATAGCTCCTAGAGCCTTCAGTGTTTTAATTCCTAACAGATTTTCTGGACATGATTTCGTAAGTAACAAATCTGTAACTCGAGATAATGGACCCACAGCTAGTGGTACTGGTTCCGATACTTCATTTACAATAGGCTGTCCTGAAAAACCAAGGGAAACATTCTGTGAGCCTGAGAGGGGTGCCCCTGGGACTTCATTGTGACTTATGGTAGTGCGACTTGCCCCTGTGTCAATTAAAAACTTTCTGTCTTTTCCTAATACGTGACTGTGTACATAAGGACCTTCTTGATCTACAGGAATTTCAATAAGAGGCAAATCACTTTCCCTCCCTAGGCTGTTTCATGTATAACGCTGATAATCTGGATATGCCGACTGGGCATACTGGTACATCTGTTGTGATACTTGCCGAGTTGCGGCAGCGGGCTGTGTCTGAGCATGCTGTGGCTGTGGTACTGCTACTGTCTGTACTGTATGGGACTGATCATGCATAGGCTGTGTATTCTGCATTGGCTGTTCGTTCTGTGAAGCCTGTTGATGACCCTGTTCATGTCTAGGCGGACGCGGTCTTTCTTTAGTTTTACCTGTCTCGATGTTATGTTTCAGGACTGGACATTCATGTACGTAGTGACCTGGCTGCTTGCAATAATTACATGTCCCTTTAACGGGAGCGGCAGAATGATTGGTCTGGGCCCCACCTTTTCTATGACCGTCGGCTGGAATAGTCTGAGCTACTAACATTTTCATTTTCGTGTCTTTCATACGTTTCTGTTCCTGATCTTGTTCTTCCCTAATTCTGTTCTGGTGATATTGTAACATTTGTAACATCTGAGATGGCGTATTTGCCTGCCAAGTACTTTCAACTTTGTACACTCTATTTTTGACTAATGGTAGGGCATTCTCTACTAATTTTGTTACAAAAAGGTGCGGATATGACTCACTACTGGTTTTTAGACCACTATTTATGATGAAACATTTCTCGAATCTTGAATAAAAGTCACTAGTATCTTCATCTTGTTTCTGTTTACAGGACGAGATTGCGTCCCAATCTTCCTTTCTTGTTGTCAATAATCTTGGCAAGACCTGTACTATTAAACCTGGTAATGCTTTAGTCTTATCCCCAAGGCCTAACCCTGGGACTCGTTTGCTTTCTTCGTCTTCTATTTCTGCCCATGCTATCTTTGACTCTCCTACCTCCCAATCCTTCTCCTTTAATTTTTCGTAAATGCCCGTGGGCAACAGTACTTTTAACATTTTCATAATATCATCATACGTGTAATCTCCCATCAGTAACATATCTTTAAGCTCTCTATGAAAACCTGCAGGGTCTTTATCATGGCACGGAACTAATTTCTTCATTTCTAACAGTTCTAACTTAGTCAGTGGTGTGTGAACATACACACGCTTCAAGCGTTGGTCCTCACCCATAACTGGATGTACTTCTCGTAAGGGGTTCTGACTTTCAATGCTGCCACCGCATTGCATGTGGTACGTTTTCCTTTCTGGAGGCGGGGCGGGAACATATTCGGGACTTATGAAGGTGTTATACTTACATCGTTGTTCTAGAATTACTTGTATTAATTTGGTACTAAAACCTCTCCATCTATCCATGAGTAGTGCTTCTAATGTCTCGTGTAAGGGGCCTGGATCAGAATGATGGTTTCTGAACTTGATGAGGAGGTGCTGAATCATGTATACACCTGCTATTTTCTGCTCTTCCGGGGAAAGGTTCAAGAATGTCTGTACTAACGTGTCATCATTATACATGTCTGGGTTTTCGGCCCATAACACGGCTGACCGGGCTAGTTCCTGTTCATCCATAGAATTGAGTACATGGTACCCCACTCGGTCTCGAAGCCTTTTATCAGTTTCCTTGAACTGATGTTCAGAAGAATTCGGATTTGTTAAAGCAGAGAAAAGAACTCTCTTGCTTTCTGGACACCTTTCCTAAGGTAGGCTCCCCTACCTACATATGCTATAGTATCTGTAGACCTTCCTGGTGCGTCATGTTCATCTTCCTCCTCGGAGGAAGCTTTATCATTCTCTTCCTGGTGTGCAGTCAGTACTGCCTTTCTAATTTTCTGGGACATACTGGCTATGCAATTCCCTCTATCATGCTTTCCTTCGGCTATATTTTGACCCCACTTGTTTAATGCGTCTAATTCACTTTGATCTGTTCCGGGCCTGTCTCGTTCTCTTATTACACAATTTATGAAAAATCGTAATATCTGTGCTTGAATGTCAACTTTCTGTTTATGCATGGCAGCTTTGACACTGTCGGGGTCTTTCCCGGTCTGTATAAACTTATATATTCTGTCGAGAAGTTCCTGCATTCCTACATAGCATAACAAGCTATCGGTGGCAGATCTTAATCGTAGTGATGCTAATATCATTAAATCGTCTTTTCCGGGTACTGGATCATATCTGCAAACTGACATCTTCTCTTTAAATGCTTCAAGCCGGGATAAGTGGGGAGACTGGAAAGGATTCTGCGTGTCCCTTAAGTTTAATCTGTGTGTCGGTGGCGGGGTCTGTGGACCCGCTGTCGCACCTCCTGAGGCGGATGTTTGAGCATTATCTCTCCGCGGAGTCTGGATCTGAACTGGAATTTGTCGTTTAGCAAGATCAGGTAAGACTGGTTTCGGTAGGTCTGTTTTGAGTACGGGAAGTGGCGGAGCTGTCGGAACAGAGGATGTCTGTCGCGGTACCGGCGGAACATTATCTGGGGGCGCAGTGCCACCCCCATCCCTGTCAGTAGGCAGGGCACGAACAGGCAGATTGGTGTAAGCTGGTACTATATCCTCTAGATATGAATTTAGGAATATGTCTTTAGTAGTTTTATGCATTACTTTAGTTGGAACTAATGGTGTCGGTAAGTTTTTCGGTATCTCTGATTCAGTTTCAGATGTGCCATCTGCTGCAAGATACATACCGTTTACAAGATTATTTCGGGCTCGGTCTATTTGTTCTGTTTTTACTCGGATCCCTTCAGTAACTAATTCGTTTTCCTGTTCTTTATCTGATTCTTTAAGTCTATCCTCTCTACGGAGCGCTTTGTCAGCACGCTTACGTGATTCCTTACGCCAAAATTCTATGGCGTCCTTCTGAGATTGTCTAGCTTTCTTTTTCCATAATGCTTCTTCTACCCTCATGATGCACTCGGCATCCCACGTTCCGGTAACAGGCCATCTGTGTCTTTCGTCTAGGTGTTTGGTGTAATCGGCCCATAAATCTAGATATAATATGGCATCTATGCCGTGTTTCTGGTACATAAAATTGCCTGGAGTGTCCCTAGGGGGGATAGGAATTTCTTCCTCCAGTAACCCTTTCCTAGTTCCTATCTGTTTTAACTTGTTGAAGAACGGCATCTTGCTTACTTATTACTGAATGCTAGATCCTTATTCCTTAATACTCCTGACAGCTAGATTATACGAGGAACACAATAATACACATTTAAACAGTCACATTCGTACCACGACATTAATCACATAAAAAACATTGAAGACATAGATGACTACCCCCTATACTGTATGTACTGCTCAACAGTACGGATACACTGGTGTAACAGTGCAAAAATTCGGAATACTTGATATACTGTTAAACAGTACAGATACACTGCCTAAAAACAGTGCAGACCGGACTTGCGTACCCAAACCCGTCTAGATACGACCCAGCAATGGTACTCACCGGGAAGCACGGAAACAGAAGGCCTCGGAAAACTCGACTGGACTCGACTCGGAACTTCGGAAAACTTCGGAAAATTTCGGAAAACTTCGGAAAACTTCGGAAAACTGGTGGGCCTCTTCACACCTCGGACCTTGCTTCTTTCGGCTAGGCTCTGGTCGGGATCCTCCGCACTCCTCACCGCCTCGTCTGGGCACTGATCGCAGTCTTCGTCACCTCCGTGGGTCAGAGGGAGATGCAGGAAATCCTGCCAGTACACGTGTGTTCCGTCTAACTGATGGCAGGGGACAGAGTTTGCAACGCACCAACCGGCGCGTGAGGTGGGGGAGGGGTCCCTGTTCGGGCGCCAAAATGACGTAAATAATTAATTTACTCTCTTAATTTCTATGCAGGTAAGTACTTAATCAATGATAACTCAATCAGAATGAAAGAAAACAGAGTCCGTGGTGTTAGAGTTTCTAAGGGTTTTATTCCTCATAAAGGAATCAGGATATCATGTTCTGACCACCACAGGGGTGTCAGAAGGGATAGATGAGCGCTGAATTTTATTGACAATACATAGCTTATATACTCGGTTTATACCATAGGAATCAATGTAAGAGGCGTAACAGCTGAGAGAAGACAAGATAACAATATACACGTGGTACTAGTACATCATCAAGAGGCGTAAACTAGGCGTGAACCAGAGGTGTGTGCTAGAAACGTCACTGATAGGTGACGCAAGTGGGTGGCACCAAGGGGTGGTGCTAACAGAATGTTGCAATGTCAGCAGAAATCGGAAGCTTGGATGCGCGCGCAGCTGCATGACGTGTGATTGACGGGGTGCAGGGGACTTGACATTTACACTGACGGAAAGAGACAGAAGTCTGGCATGTCAGATCAACTTGTACTTCTATCATATCTGATATCTGGTGTTTAGGAACTATATTATCTGGGCGGAAAGGTCTCTAGGGCAGAAGCTATTCTATGCTAACTGTGGATGCGTGTATAAGCGCCTAAGTGTCTACATGTGAAGCGTGGGGCACGGGGCCTTCCATGGAAGCATGGCAACAGAGGCTATGAATTACTTGCATTAAGACAGGTCGGCCTTTTGGCTCTGCAGCTGGAGAGGATGTTTACAGGATCTAGTAGGCAGGAATGTATTCTCGGGGAGCGGAACAGATAACTCGAAGGTTATAGTCAGTCTTGGCAGAAAGCAGGCTGAGCTGAGCGCGAGGGGCCGCGCTGAAAGTAGGACAGAGTTCACGAGTACAGAGGTAGCCTGGGCAGAGTCAGGAGCCACAAAAGAGGTTCAGATGGCAGGAATTCAGGGCCTACTCTTGCTAGAGCAGGAATACATGAAAAGTGTACTACAAAAAGACGGTGGCATAGCATACTTAGGAACGGACTATATAATCCATTCATGGTGGATCTGAAAGAGGACAAGTTAACGTTGGACGCAAATGTATTTGCGTCTTCATAGCTGGCACAGGAGGGAAGTTACATGCACTTTAAGCTGGTACATGGAGTCGGTGGGGTACACGCTAGGGAACACAACATGGCCAAAATTTAATTTTCCTCAGTATGTAGCCCCCAGGTAGCCACACCTCTAGGGAGAGCTATCAAGCTCCACACAGCAAGAGAGGGATTCTGTCATCTTGAGAGTGGGCAGAATATTGCATTCTGGGATACCTAGATGTCATACACTGCAGGAAGTTGTCATCAGGAAGAAAGGGACCTAGTAGGCTAGTAACACAGCACTTTCTGGGCATAAATATGGCGCCTCTGACACACAGACCTCAAATCACATCTGCTGCACTGGAGAGATGACTGAAGCAGGACTACCCTATTGTTCCCTGGACCTGGAAAAGAGAGGCTGCATCAAAGACTGGGCTGCACCTGCTGCTCCCGGGGCAGCATAAAGAGGACTGTGCTTGTGATGCACTGCTGGGGGAAAAGTCATCCTAAGCCTTAGACAGAAGCAGTTAGCTCCAAGAGTCAGTTGGCTTAATCCTGTTACAACTCCAGGGCCACAACAGCTCAAGAAGCCTGCCATAGCTTGTCAGTAACCACAATCACTTGATCGCCATTGACAGCCGAGGTGCAGCCAGGGAGACAAAATCCCAATGCTTAAAAGTTGCACTGAGTCCGCTGGACCAAGGAGAGTCATCGGCATGCAGTTTAGTCGCCGAAGAAGGACACTACCCCAAATCACTGGTTTGAATATTACTGGAGACCTGCAGACAAGTGGCAACTGGACTTTTGCTGGACCTAGCAGGACTTCGATAGACATTGACCCCTGTGGCCAAAGTCGCTCCACCAAGCCAATGGACCAAAGCCCTCCGGTGGATTTTGTTTATTTTGGTGTCTAAAAATTCCTAAAAATAAGATCTATTTTGATAGTTGTGTTTGATTTCTTTCACGTTGTGTGACTTTCTTATTCGATTGCTTTGGAAATTCTAAATGCTTTGCACTTGTTCCTTTTTTTAAGCCTGACTGCTTGAAGCCACGGCTACCCAGGGTTGAGCTAAGGTTTTACAAATAAGCCTGACTGGACCCAAGGCAGTTTTGTGAGGTGATTACATTGTGAAGTCGCACAACTACATCTAACACTTTCCACACACCACGGTGCCAAGTTAATTCCGCAACATTGTTCAAATAGACCCTACCTTTATTAAAATTCATTTGGGTTTTACTCCACCAAGATTTAAACATACCTTGCAACATTCTACCAAAATATACTGTTGGAGATGGCCAGGAGCTTTCCTTTCTGTTTTTGAGAGGGTGGTCTTTAATGCTTCTTGGCCTCTATAGAGCTGGGGGCATACGTGTAGCCCAATTTCAATTTCAGTGGCAGCAGCAAGCATTCTAAGTAGCAAAGTAAGATGGTATGATTGAGTACTAGGACATCAAGAAGGTGATGCTAGAAAATATGGGCAATGATAAGAGGCCGATTACCAAACCCTTCTCAGTACTCCGCTCAAAAATCATGATGCACCAAGAGAAATGTTTTTTCACACTAAGGATATGGCAATAAATTGCTCCCACTGCTACAAGGGAAGGAATCAGATGTTATTAGAAGAATTCATAGTGGCCATACACTCGGTCATGAACAGCTGAGTGACTCTTTCTCTTCACCTGAAATGGGGGAATTGAGATCCCTATGTTATGATGTTCTCTTTCCTCCATCCTCGCGCCTGCACGAGAATCTGTGTTGTCATCCATGGAACTTCACATGTTCCAGATTCTCTGGTATTCTGAGGAAGGCGGTTGCGGAGGCAGGAGAGTCAGAGCTCTTCCAGCAACTTAACTTGACAATAAATCTTTATTTAAATAAATGGATTTCCTTGTCACGTACTTGAACATTTTGGGGACGAGGATGCGATGTCACTGGCTCCGACTTCTACAATCAAGATTCCACGTCGTTTCCTCGTCAAGATCTTTCGACACAGCGCTCATCATCCATCACTGAAATTTTATTGGAGAAGATTAACACACTTGTCTTCCCTCTTCAAGGTACTGTTTCTGGCATTCCTAATTTTTGGCAACTTTATTTATGGTCGTTTTTTTATTTGCGTTGCTAGGCAACTGTTTTTTTTTCGTCTTTTGTTATTCACGCACATTCCGTAAGCCATGGGGCAACGCATTTCACGTCATTCAAATTTCGCGCGCAGATATTAAGCCGCGTTGTTAAGGACTCTAGCGTTGCCAAGTGCTTTAACAATTACCGTCAGATTGCGCATGCATGTTTCAGCCGCGTTACCAAGGACTGTATTTCGGAGACGTTTTTACGTTCCTCACGCATAAAGCGGCCATTTTGTGTTTCAACCTACTCTTCGCCAACCACGTTTTGCCAACCACGTACCTCACTAAGCAGTTATACTTTCTACTATTGCTAAGAAGGTTTTCTACTAACTTGTTCTATTTGTTCTGCCTCGAATCTCATCAGTTATTTTTCATTATTCAACATTATAAAACATTGTTATATATTTTATTATTAATACAGGTCTGTTTATTTAACCACTCCTGCCTCAGCTTAATTCCGCGTTATTTATTTTCTTTGTATTACTTTTCACTTATGGCAGCAACAGCAAATCAAACAATAGCCCCACTGCCACCTTTTCTTATTGTGGGTGACATTCCTAGTATAGAATGGGAAGAATGGATTAGCATTTTTGAAAATTACCTGGAAGCCATTGATGGGCTTAGATTTCAAGCTTCAAGAAAAAAAGCAATTATTTTGAACTCTCTTGGAAAAGCGGGTTAGCATGCCTTTACATTTTTACCAGAACTCTTAGGTGCAGCTGGTCAACCCATTGATAATCCTTACAATGAGGCAAAACAAAGGCTTATGAAATATTTTGGAAAACAAGTTAATATTGTAATGCAAAGACATACATTTTACACTTTTCTACAAAAGGAGAAAAAAAAACTGTTGATCAAATGGTCACTCGCTTGAGGGAATTGTCAGTAAAGTGTGATTTTGGTGCAATGACTGACTAACTTATCAGAGATCAACTAATTGTGCAGTGTAAGAACAAAAGGATGCAACAAAAACTTTGGACAGCGAGAAATCCAACTTTAATGGAAGCAATTGCTATTGCCAAAGTCGTAGAAGAATCTGATAAATGCATGGAAGAGATGCGTGCACTTGAAATGAGAAAAGAGGATACTGTCAATGCAATCAACAAGCATGTTAAGTCTGATAAGGATTCTTCTTCAGCCGTTGACAGAACAATTTTGTGATGTTAGACCTACGTTTTCTACTTTTAAGTCTACGTCAAAGGGTTCTTTCTATGACAGTAAAGGCAAATTTGTTGGTTGCTATCGCTGTGGGAGTATGACTCATGCCGTGGATTTGTATGGTTATTTTGCTCGTGACAAACTGTAAGAAATGTGGAAAAAGGGGTCACATCAGCAAAGCTAGTAGAAATCCATCTATGAATAGGGTTGATTTTGTGGATGATGATGTTGTTTCTCCTGATATGTCTCTGTGTATCGATGATAATTCCTCTGGCGTTCTCCAAAGGCCAAAAGCTGTCTTTGTTTTGAATGGGGTTTCAGTGACACTCTTAGTCGATCTTGGTTCCATTTATTTATTTATTTATTTATTTTAACATTTATAAAGCGTGAAACGAAGGCCCGTGGGCATCTCGGCACTAAGTAACTGCAATGTTTAGCCAACAAGGGGACTGGGAGATCATTGATTAAAAAGCCAGGTTTTGAGGTTTTTTCGGAAAGACCAGAGGGCCGTGCTGGTCTTGATCGAATGAGGCAGTGTGTTCCATAATTTCGGAGCAGCCACAAGGAATCTTCTGTCACCCCAGTTGACAGATTTAGTTCGGGGGATCACCAGGTCCAGGGAGCTGGAAGAGCGCAGTGCTCTAGATGGACAGTAGGGGGTAAGGTTCTGAGTGAAGAATGCTGGGACAGCGTTGTGTAAAGCCTTGTATACCAGGCACAAGGTTTTAAACTTAATCCTCTTCCTCACCGGAAGCCAATGAAGTTGTTTCATGGTGGGTGAAACCGGATGGAATTTGGGGATTCGCTCTAGGAGCCTGGCGGCAGCGTTCTGTATGGACTGCATTTTTGTTAACACTCTCTCCTGGGCCCCTAGAAACAGAGCGTTACAATAGTCTAGGGTGGAGAGCACCAGGGAGCTTACCAGCGTTTTCGCCATGTTTTCAGGTAAAAAGGGCAGAATTTTTTTGATGAGCCTAAGTTTATGAAAGGCTGAAGAGGATATCTGATTGGCATGTGGTAGGAAGTTCAGACGGTTGTCAAACATGACTCCCAGGTTCCTCACTTTGTCAACCGGGACTGGGGGCTGGCCCATGGATGACGGCCACAAAAGGGGGGACCACTCCGGAGAGAGATTGCCGAAGATTACAACCTCCGATTTGTCGGAGTTTAGCTTCAGACAATTGTGTGACATCCAGTTCCCGATAGCCGACATGCCCTGGTTGAACATGTTGGCTTTCTGAAGCCCGTCGTTTTTGACGGCTAGGACCAGTTGAGTGTCATCAGAGTATGAGGTGAGGCTCATCCCGTGTGCCCTGATGACATTGGCAAGGTCCGACACATAAATGTTAAATAGTGTTGGACTAAGGGATGAGCCTTGGGGAACTCCACACGGTAGTGACAGGGGGGAGGATTCAAAAGGTCTCACAGTGACGACCTGGGTCCTGTTGGCCAGGAAGGAGGCAAGAAGATTTTTGGCGTTACCTTGGATGCCTATGCTCTCGACACGGTCGACCAAGGTGGAATGGTCGACCGTGTCAAAGGCCGCCGACAGGTCTAGTAATATCAGGACGGCGGTGCCTCCCACATCCCGTATAGATCTGATGTCGTCCTCCGCTTTGACCAAGGCTGTCTCGGTTCCGTGGAAGCGACAGAAGCCAAACTGTGATTCATCTAGGCATTTGTTATCCTCGATGAAGGAGGAGAGTTGGGCATTCATAATTTTTTCCACTATTTTTGCTAATAGTGGGAGACTGGCGATGGGGCGGTAGCTTTTGGGTTCTTCTTTATTAAGGGTGGGTTTTTTGAGCAACGGTTTTATTAGGGTTTTCTTTAGTGTCTCGGGATAGATGCCAGTGCTAAACATGGAGTTGCAGATATTGGTTATAGAGGGTAAGACTGCATCCATGATAAGTCTCAAGACCTTCAAGGGACAAGGGTCGAGGACCGATCCCGATTTGATGGTGGATATCGTTTTTAGCACCTGCGGACAAGTGACCTCGCTGAACTGCGAGAGAATGGGTCCTTCAGGTTGAATTGATGGCCTGTGGAAGAGAGTAACGTTATTGGCGAAAACCCTGTAAATGTCATCAACTTTGCTGAAGAAGAACTTTGATAAAGCGTCGCAAAGGGTTTGGGACGGGGGAGGTGGGAGATCCACAGAGAAACCCGCCAATTGTTTGGTGGTCTCATATAGGCATTTATTGGAGTTTTGTGCGGTTTCAATTTTATTGCAATAGTACTTTTTTTTTGCGTCCAAGATAGGATGTTTGTATTTTGCTACCGACTCTTTATATAGGAGTTTGGCTTCCATGTTCACCATCATTCCCTTTCTAATGTTCAAAGAGTGGTATGTCTCTCAGAGAGTGACATCACGCCAAAGGGGTATGGAGGTGAAATTATTAACATAAAGGGTGCCATGGAGACTTCTTTTGAATTCAAAGGTAGGTCTTCATCAGGAAGGGTATATATTTCTGAAGATGGTTCCGCAATTTTGGTTTGGACACAACAGCATGACTTACATATTATCTTGGATCCTAGATCTGTTGATAAAGTTCTGGTCATTGATGAATTTCCTAATGTTAATTCTGTTCTCACAAAGTACATTGATGTTTTTCGCTCCAATTTGGGTAAGTTGGTGGGGTATGAAATTAAATTGAAAACCAATGTCACTCCTGTAAAACATCCTCTTAGAAGAATTCCTATTGCTATACGGAAAGAAGTTAAGGAAATGCTTGAGGATATGCAGAAACTAGATATAATAGAACCAGTGGAAGCTTCCGAGTGGCTTTCTCCAGTAGTGGTCACACAACAAAAAAAAGACGTCAAACTTCGCTTTTGTGTTGACCTCAGGTCTCTCAATCAGAACATCATTGTCAATAAATTTCCCCTTCCTAATATCTTGGAAATTATACTCTTGATGGACAAGGCAAAATTCTTTAGTAAACTTGATCTCAGATCAGCCTACCATCAAGTAGTACTACACCCTGATTCAAGGAAACTTAATGCGTTTTTAACCATTGAAGGAGTGCTTCAATTTAAAAGGTTACCTTTTGGGCTGGCCTCAGCGGCCAGCGTATTTCAACGCATGATGCATTCTTTGCTAAAAGATTTGAAACATGTTTACTATTTTCAAGATGATATTCTAATTACTGGTACAGATGAATGTGAACATAATGCTAATTTGATTAAAGTGCTGCATATTTTACTAAATGCTGGTCTTACATTGAGGAAAGATAAATGCAAATTTCTAATGACCGAGATAGATTATTTGGGATATACCATATCTCAATCAGGAGTCAAACCCAAAGAAGACTTGTTGACAGCTATTAGGTGTGCACCCATTCCTTCGAATAAGGATCAACTAAAATAATTTTGGGGGTTAGTTGAATATTACTCCAAGTTTGTGTATAATTTTGCACATAAAACTGAAGCTTTACGCATATTACTTAGAAAAGGGGTACAATTCACTTGAGAGGCTCAACAAACTGAAGCTTTTTAGAAAATTAAAGTTGAGATTGTCAATGCAGGTATACTGACTACGTTTGAACCAGGTAAATACACTTATGTTACTGTTGATGCTAGTGCTCATGGCATTGGTGCTATACTATCTAAAAATAAAATGTGTGGAAAAAATGGTTGCTTTCGCTTCTCGTCCTCTCAGTTGTTCAGAATGTAATTATGCTGTGATTGAGCGTGAAGCTTTAGCTGCTGTGTGGGGAGTTTCACATTTTCTTACCTATGTGTGGGGATTGCCGTTCTCTTTGAGAACTGACCACAAGCCTCTCATAAGGATTTTATCTCCAGGAGGAGCTAATAATGGTTCTCCTCGCCTAATGAGATTCACTCCCAAATTACAAGAATATACGTATAAATTGGAACACATTTCTGGATGGAAAAATATACAAGCAGATTGCTTGTCCCGTTTGCCTATTCAGTCTGGAAATTGTGATGAGTTTGAAGAAGAAAATGTATGTTTAGTAGCGAGTTTTGAAGATGTGTGTTCAGATGGATTCAAATCAATTTCCAAAGATGAGTGGCATCAGGCAGTTAATGAAGATCAAGATTTTGTTGATTTAATTAATGCCATACCCTTCTAAGATGTAGGTGGTCTAAATTGCAAATTTGGTAATTTACTGATTCAGTATTTTAAGGAAGCGGTAAAATACAGATTCCTTAAAATACCAAATTGGTAAATTACCGAATTTGCAATGTAGGGAGCACTCAAACGCTCTTCCCATTTTAGGATTCGTTATTTACCACCAACTATAAGTTGGTGGTAAATAACGAATACCTTTGAAAATGCAAATCTGTGCATTTTCAGCTGTGCCTTGTGGCAGACATACATGCCCTTATGGCATATATTTGTGCCACATCTGCACACAAGCACGATTCAGGGGTGCAACAGAGTGTCAAAGTGACAACCTGGCACCCTTGAATGTTTCCCCCATTTTACTGAATCGGTATTTACCGATTCGGTAATTGCCAAATCAGTAAATACTGATTCGGTAAATACCGAATCTTACCGATTCAGTAATGTTTACCGATTGTTTTGCTGCATAGCATTCACCGATTCTAAAATACCAAATCGGTAAAATTCAGTATTTTAGAATCGGTAAATGTACTTTACCTACATCTGGCCCTTAGTGATGAGAGGTGAAAGATTTATTCCACCAAATTCACTCAAAAAAAACTTTTCCTTCTGGCGCATGAGGGTCATCTTGGACAAACCATGACTATTAAACGCCTCAAGGTTAATTTTTGGTGGCCTGGAATGATGACGGTGTTCGAATGTGGGTTGAGAATTGCTCACTTTGTAAAGAAAGTGAGAAAAGGTTGAAAATTGATTAACAAACTCAAGGTTCTATATCTTTTGGTGCAGACTTACCTTGGGAAAAAGTTTGTTTGGATTTTATTGGTCCGAAGGATTTTCTGTCTGCCGAGTGTCGTTTTGCAATGGTTTTAGTGGATGTTTATTCACGTTGGATGCGTGTAGAATTCATGAGGAATAGAACTACTGACAGTGTAATTAAGCAACTTAGATCAATTTTTTTAAAGAGAGCTTTCCACGTATGCTGCTCACAGATAATGGTACCCAATTAACCTCTTTGGCTATGCATAACTTACTTTCAAATCATGGGATCAGACACATGTGTACTTCCTTGTATAACCCACAAGGGAACGATATTGTGGAGCGCATGAATAGAATGGTGAAGGGTACTATTCAATTGTCTGTTCAAGGTCATTGTGATGTTCAAAGAGCTGTGGAGGATATGATTTGGTCCTACAATACCACTGTCCATAGTGTTACCAATGCTTCTCCTTTTGAGATGATGTGGGTAGGGTTCCCAAAACCAAACTAATTCCTCACTGGTTGAATGGAAAGAATGAAAAGGATGCATCCTTGTCTACTGGTAAACATTTTCTGGTAAGATGGGAAGGGTATAAGTAGGAGATTTAGTCAAAATAAAGTTAGGAAGAAGAGAACATGGTATAAATACATTTTCAGATCCTTTTAGAGTTAACCCCTTCCATTCTCATGACGAGCTCAGCTCGTCATGAGGCACACTGGAGCTGCACTCATGACGAGCTGAGCTCGTCATGAATAAAGCCAAATTGCAATTTCCAGCACAGGAGGGGAATTGCCTTAGCAGCCATAGTGTTAAGGAGGTTCACAAGTGGCATGTTGTGTTGGAAAATGGGCAATGTTTGAACTTGAGGAGAATTGCCCTTTATTCAAAGAGAATTAATGTTGCAGGTTCTAGAGATGGTCTTTTGAAAAAGTATTTTCCTTGCAAAGAAATTCGAGAAGGTAAACAAATAAAACCTGTACGTCAGTGTTGTCTTCCAATAAATTATGATCATTTTGTTATGTATTAACTGCTTCTTGTTTTATGGAATAATACGGAAAGGAATGTGAATTATGAAATGTACATGTTCATTTACATTAGAACATATTTATATGGTTAGGTTTTATTATGAATTGTTGTTCTTCCCTTGTTCCATCTCTCATAGGTTTTATGCTTCTTTGTTTATTGTAAGAAAGGAAGATATGTTATAATGTTCTCTTTCCTCCCTACTCGGCCTGCATGAGAATCTGTGTTGTCATCCATGGAACTTCACATGTTCCAGATTCTCTGGTATTCTGAGGAAAGTGATTGCCAAGGCAGGAGAGACAGAGCTCTTCCAGCAACTTAACTTTACAATACATCTTTATTTAAATAGATTAATGGATTTTCTTGTCACGTACTTGAACACCCTGCATGAATGGAGGGATCTGATGAATTGCCCTCATTTGCGTCCACTGTCAATTGCAACATTGTCAATGCACGTGTTCCATACCCACCAGTCTCAGAGCTCTCATCTCTCACAGATATTCATCTTTCTGCCAGAAACATTACTTTTGAAACTACTAGCAATTCAGCCTAGGGGCTGCTTGGTTCCATTCCATGTAGGCTTGGATGGTATTTTGCTAATCCAAAACTGTGCCTAGAATGGTAAAATGCATTTGTCATTTTCAGCTCAGCATGGATAGCACCTGCTAATTCTTCACTTAAAGGCTTTGCTGTAAAATGGGCAAAAGGCATTGTCTCTTTTCTAACTTGGTGTTGATGGCACGGTGCTAATCCTATGCTGCAACATTTTGCTAAAAAAACAGATATTTGAGGTTAACAGATTTTCGGTGACATGCATCAATGAAACGTTTTGCGATTCCTTATTAGCGATTTTTAAGGAATCGCAAATAAGGAATCGCAAAACGGGATGCATGATTGAAAGTGCATAATATTTGCGATTCAGTAAAAATCGCAATTTTTACCGAATCGCAAATATTATTCGAATTCCAATTTGCGATTTCGCAATTCCCATTGATTCCTATGGGCCAATCAATGAGAATTGCGAATTCGCAAATTAGAATTCGCAAAATGTTGATGCATTCCATGGGTGCAGGGGGGCTCCAAAGGACGCCCCCCTGCACCCCTGAAATGTATTTAGAAGTGCATGTTTCAAACACACATGTCCTAAGGACATGTGTGTCTGTAACATGACAGTGTATTTAAATGCAAATTTGAGCATTTTAACACATTTTCGCAAATTACCACGAGGTTCAACCTCGTGGTAATTTGCACCCCCTAATTGCGAATTCGCAATTTTAAAATTAATCATGCATTGCTTTTAAGGAATCGCAAATTTGCGATTTCTTAAAAGCAATCGCATTTTTGGAATTCGCTAAAAATAGCGATTTTACCAAAAATGCTTGATGCATCCCAAAAACCTATTTAGGAATCGCAAACGGCCGAATTTTGCGATTCGCACCCTTTGCACTTCCTAAATAGGTTGATGCATGTGCCTGTAAGAGTCTGTGTTGCTGTAGAGTACGCCATATAAAGAAGCTGCACTTCACCTAAAACTTGAGAACTATGCAGGGTCCCCTACTATTTTTTTTGCATAATTTATCTGCCATTGGTTAGATAGATATATATATATATTCGTTACATATACATGCACTGAAAAAAACAAAGGTTAAAGGGGAATTATAAGTACATATGTAGGTCTCCGCATCGAAATGATAGGAGAGGTGAGGTGTAGGCTCCACATCTAGGTTTGTGACTACCATCTTGAATTACTCGAGTAGTACTACTGTAGCACTACTGCACATACTACAAATGCAGTTTGTGAATCAGGTTCTATCCATTCTGGAGTGTCTACAGCCATTTTCATTGCAAAAAACTCTGCAGACACTTTACCGGATATGCACTTCTTTCTTGAGATCAGGTGCTGCTTTCATTAACCCAATTTAAGAAACAGATGAGGATGCTGTACCTCTTCTACCCTGCCCCGCAGCCTTGAGAAGTCTTCCTTTAGATTACATCTGATCTTCAACCATCTGATATTTTTGAAATGATTCAAAATGTAATGTTTTGTCCATTGATACTCTTCTTTAAACTGCCAGTCCAACCATGCTTTGAGGGATGTGGGCTATACAGCCAGTGTCCCTGCACTTAAAATGACCATTTCAGGAAGACTAAAGAACAGAAGTGCTTATTATGGCGGCCCTGTGTCGCTTTTGCACCACGTAAAGGGGTACATCCATAACACAGGGCTCTCATAAAGAGTTATGAAGCCATGCAAAGCCACCCTGTGTGGCTTTGAGTGACCTAATAAATCATGAGTAAGGCGACGCAGAGCAAATCACTGCGTCACCTTCCTCTGCTCCCGGGAGGCGTTCCAGGGGCATTGCATCACCCAGGGAATTTGATGCAGTCTCAGATTTACAAAGTCATGTAAACCTGGGGAAGCGACAAATCCATACGGCTGCCGAGGTGAGGTGTAACGAGGAGAAATATGTTTATTTCTCCTCATTATTCCCTCTTTCCATGTGTGTGCATTCTCATAGGATTGTTTTTCTGCAGGAAGATGCCCCCATGGTGCAAGGGTGCTCACGTTGGCACTAGGCTGCAGAAATGGTGCCAGAGCAGGGAGAAAGGACAGGAATGCACTGTAGTGCTTAAATACGGTGCATTCCTGCCCTTTTACTTGGCGTAGGGCGGCACAGCAAGGTGCTGCGCTGCCCTATGCCAAAATCCCATAAATGCTGCAGTTGCTGTAAGAGCAGATGCTCCGGCCCTTGTTTGGCGTCCACAGGCCCAAACAGGCACAGCTATATACTAAATCCAACCTTTGCTGAAGCCGCCCTGAGGAAGAGTAGTGGATATAGGATGGAGAAGCGGATTGGCCTTAGTTCTAGGGCTCATCGAATAGTTCTGCTGAAGTTACGCTGTTGCGGATAAAGGTTTTCCACTGAAGGATTTGTGGTAGGTCTCAGGACATGGAGGGTCGGAGGCAGTTGGGGTTTGTGGGTCAAGTTTCTGTCGCTTTTGTACTCTTCGTGTAGTGGTAAAAGGCTGGTCACTCAGGAAATTGGTGAAGAGCCTCGCAGTAAAGTAGGTCTGAGCATCCAGGAGCTTTTGCCATGAGCTTCTACTTGACCATTGCCATCCATAACTGGAATGTTCCACCACTTCGAATCTTTCAAAACAGGAAACATCAGCAGCTTTCGGCCCAACTGTCAACGGCCTCCACTCAGTGCAGCTCATAGGGGGCAACAGAAACAGTTCAGAATATCGCTGGTTGGCGGTCAGGCAAGAGAGGGAAATGCCCACCAGCTAAGAGATACACACAATCTTTGTTACACCAAAGATATCAGGCAAACTTAGATTAATATACTACCTTGAAAATATACGGTTTCAAGATTCTGTATTTGTCTTGAAACATGCTTTACCACTCTAGTGCTTTAATTTTACGTTGCAGTAAAGACACACAGACACACGGGCATCTTGCTCTTTTCCCACATAATGCGAAAGTATGTAAGCAATGCTAAAATTAGGACATGCAGAATCAGCTGAAGCTGACAACAGTGTTTTTGGAGGTAATGTCAAGCTTCTTCCTGGAACCGTGGCGTCTGTCTTCTGGAACATTGGCACATCCGTGCATTACTTTGCATGTTAAATATATGTTGCAATAATATATCACGCGATTTTCTTTCAGTATGTACTATGCAAATAGGCATGATCGTAAATTCTCTATTTTAGCCTTCAACAGGGTTGTCTCAATGTATTTTGTGTGAGAAGTGGGTGTCTCCCTTTCCTGAGCAACTGCATTATAAGCAGATTTGGCGCATTTGCCTCTCAACCCATCATCTGCTGCATAATCTGCAGATTTTAACAAAAAAAATGTTTTGTCAATGCATTTTGACAGTGCTGTACAGGAGGCAACCCATAGTGGGAGCAAAAGCACAGAGTTTGGCGGGGGTGGGGGAGGAGGGGGTTAGGGGATGGGGAGCTCACAAGAGAGAGTTTGGAACATGAGGGAGACTGCAACATGCAGTACGAGGGGGTAGGTATTTGACCAGAAGAGAAGCACATGATGGAGAGAGCTGGAAAACACATGCATTCTCATGGAGTACTTAAGCAGAAAGAAAAAAGTAATTTCCTAAAATTGAGCAGTCGAAGGACAGAAGCCAGCCAGTAAGAGATGGAAGAGAAGCTGTTTTCCAGTGGAGAGACAAATACCAGATGGACACATTGAGATTGGCCTATTTTGGAGCTCTCCCTAGCGAGAGACACTAGGGCTGCGAGCGCTTTTACTTGGAAATTACTTGCTGACATTTATACTTGTGATATTGTATTTTTAAGCTGGAAAAGATTGTTTTATGAATTTTTACTTGGGGGCTTCCAAATAGAATTTTAATTGGGGTAATTACTGAGGAACACTGACATCTCTTTACACGCTGATACTCTCTTTCCCTGCCTCGCCCAGCCGTCTTGTGTGATTCGGCGCTGGCGGCGGTGGGCGCCATTTTAGGTGTGGCTGGGGGTGCGCTCTAGTCGCGCCGGCCCCCCGCCCTCCTCACACCCTATATAATGTGCGTCACGGCCAGACGGTGCAGCGGGCTGGCGCAGCGGGCGCGCCGGATGCGCGCCGAAGCCGCGCCTAAGCCAAGCCCGTCTGCGCCCGTCCGCGACCGGACACGGCCCAGGGCCATAACCCCTGGCACTGACGGTAGAATCACCTGGAGCAGGAGTGAATTAGTAAGTTTTTCTTCTTATACATGCACTCCTGGCCACCATAGCATAAGGGTCGGGAGAATGAAGGGTGTAAACACTGCCAATTTCGCTTCCGTACAGTGCCAGCAGACTCCAGGGCTAGTTGCTCTTCGCTGTCCTGCGGCCTGATCAATGCGAGGTCGCTTAGCTGCCATAAGCACGATGTATATGACCTCCTCTTTGATAAACATCCTGATTTGCTGTTTATCACGGAAACATGGTTGGAGGCTAACTCCGATCCCGATATTATTCATGCCTTACCAGACGACTACCAGATGGTGCGCCTGGATAGAACTGTAGGCAGAGGAGGAGGAATTGCGATTGCCTGTAAACAGCAATGGGCCTGCAAACTTGAACCAGTCAATCTGTCAGGATGTGAGGCGGGTGTTTTCACCATAAAGATTGACGGGAGCATGACTATAAAGGGTCTGCTAGTCTATCGCCCACCAGGACCTATGTCCAGATTCAAAGGCAGCCTTTTAGAGTGTGTCACAGAAACAGCGATCAGGAGGGATAAGTTTCTGCTGCTAAGAGACTTAAACACACACCTGGAAGACTTATCAGATAAAGGAGCTGTGGAGTTCCGTGAAGAACTTCACACCCTACAGCTAGAGCTAAAGGGGCAGCTTCCAACACATAATCATGGGCACTTGCTAGACCCAATATTTGCTAACTGGGAGGATGTCTCAGTTGCTCCCCCAGTGCCCCTGCCCTGGACAGATCACTTCTATGTTCCATTTGTTATCCATCTGCCCAAACATAAAGCTATCGCCCCTACCCCACTCAACCATTCTCGACGCAGGTGGACAAGATTCTCCCTGCAAGAGTTTAATAAGGCTCTTACTGCGGAAGGGCCCCCAGGAGGCAATGACGTGGCAACGGCAAACAAATTGCTCAATGACCGCATCACGGCTGCTCTGGACTGCACAGCCCCACTGGGTCGGCCAACAAAAGG
This sequence comes from Lissotriton vulgaris, assembly GCF_964263255.1. Classification (NCBI taxonomy): domain Eukaryota; kingdom Metazoa; phylum Chordata; class Amphibia; order Caudata; family Salamandridae; genus Lissotriton; species Lissotriton vulgaris. The sequence continues at coordinate 1,634,359,479 of NC_141694.1, read as the reverse complement.
TGTCCACAGACAAAGAACAGCTCCCTGGTTTAGCGAGGCGCTGCGCTGCGCCAAAAGAGACTGCAAACGTGCAGAAAGACAGTGGAGAGTGGCATATGATGACCGGATGAAAGAGGCCTATCTCGCAAAGAGACGCACCTATCACAATAAGATCCGGACAGAGAAGGCCACATATTATGCTGACAGAATCCAAGAGGCAGAGAACCATGCCAGGGAACTGTTCAGCATATATAAATCCCTGGCCACCCCAAAAACCTCCACTCAAGATGAAGATCACTCAGTAGCAGCATGCAATCGCATTGCCAACTACTTCGGGGATAAAGTGTCTAAGATTTACTCTGCTTTTCCCGATACACCACCAGCAGCGGAAGTGCCAGCAGACTCTTCAAGAGATGAAGCCGATCAAAATCTGTTACTCAATTTCACCACCCCTTCATCGGTGGATTTAGTTAAAATATGCAGATCTGTCAAATCTGGCTCTCCTCGAGATCCCGCCTCCCCAAAAAGGTTGGGAGACAGTCTGGAAACACTCAAACACTACATTAGACACCTGCTGGATATCTCCTTCCGCTCCAGTTCCATACCAGAGGACTGGAAACAGGCTGTGGTGCTTCCCCTCCGCAAGAAGCCCAACATTAGTTGTGAGAAGCTAGACAACCTTCGCCCCATCTCCTTGCTGCCTTATTTCTCTAAGGTAGCGGAGAAGGTGGTAAATAATCAGCTAATGAAATTTGTGGAGGAAAGCAACCTTCTTCATCCTACCCAATTCGGGTTTCGGCCCCGTCACTCCACGGAGTCTGCCCTTCTCAGGGCTACCGAAACCCTTAGGCAAGGTGCTGACGAGGGACAAACTATGACCTTAATCCTCTTAGACCTCAGCGCGGCATTCGACACTGTAGCACACTCCATCTTGCTACAGTGCCTGAACAAAGGCGGGGTGAGAGGGGCAGCGCTGAAATGGATTCATTCATTTCTTGCAGGCCGAGGCTTCCAAGTGAGGCAAGGTGATCATTACTCGGAGCGAATCTCTTTGGATCAGGGGGTGCCGCAGGGCTTGTCCCGGAGTCCGACACTTTTTAACCTTTATGTTGCCCCGATTGCCACCTTAGTAGAGAGTTATGGCCTTCGAATGGTGTCTTATGCCGACGACACACAGTTGGTCATCTCCCTGTCGCGTGCGCCCGGTCCCTCGGCGGACATTTTCAGAGCTTGCATGCAAGACCTTGCTGCCTGGATGTCCGCCAATTGCCTCAAGCTCAACGGAGGCAAGACCGAGGTGCTGGTAGTGGGGGGAGGCCAATCGGCGTGGACGTCGGCATGGTGGCCGCCTTGCTTAGGTCCAACACCCACCCCTTGCAAGAAAGCAAAGAATTTGGGCATCTGGTTTGATTCCGACCTTACCTTTGGCCCCCAGATCAATCAGGTGGTTGGATCATGCTTCGGGACTCTCAAAAGTCTTAGGAAGGTATTGAAGTTCTTACCTATCAGAGCCCGTCAAACCCTGGTACATGCACTAGTCACGTCAAAGATGGACTATGGCAATCTTCTCTACTTAGGGACCCTGGAGAAGAATCTGAGCCGCCTACAGGTTTTACAGAATGCCGCTGCCCGACTAGTGCTCAGACTACCCAGAAGAGCCGCATCCATAGCGGCCCTCCGGTCTTTGCACTGGCTCCCGATCAGAAGCAGGGTAGAATTCAAGGCACTATGTACGTGCCACCGGATTATCAATGGGAGGTCTCCTCTCCCGTTGAAAGGACTGCTGACACCCTACGAGCCGTCCCGCTCCCTGAGATCTTCCGGCTCAGGACTCCTAGTCATTCCTAAGGTGTCCAGAGCTCGGATGGGCGGAAGATCCTTTAGGCACCTTGCAGCTTCTAGATGGAATAAGCTACCCTCGGCGTTGCGATTAGAACCATCAGAACCACTCTTTAGAGCCAAGCTTAAAACTGTACTATTCGCACAGTAAGTTGTTCCGCAGGTGTAAGTTCCAGTAAATATCAGCTCCTCAGCGCGGGGACACGCCGCTGTGCGTCACCAAGCGCTTTACAAAACCCCCTGAATAGAAAAATAGACAAATAAAGCCATTAAAGATAGAAGCAAGCAAATGAGAGTGACAAAGCCAGCTAATGGTAAGCGAGGAGTGCGCTGTAAGCCCCTGTAAGTTCTTGGTATGCCCACAATAGGTATTTTGCAACCGGACAGCTTAAAAGAGCATTGACATAATTTAAGTTGATATTGATCAGTAAATGATGTCTTTTTCCATCACTTTGTTATTTATTAAACTCCCTAAATAAGCCATGCAATAGGCTAAACCCAGAACGAGTCAATTGTTGTTCATATGCATTGCGAGTCACATTAATTTGTTATGAAGACCACATAGGAGGAAGAACTTCAAGGTTGTAAATAAATGGGGGTCTAGCAGAGTCTGTGACCGAAATGTTTCAGGTGCTTGGTAAAGTGTAAATAAACAAACATATTTTACATTCACACATATGATATGGACAACTGCTTCTGCAGCTGACTTACTCCCTTATACTCTGTAATCTTGCTTAGAAAAGTTATTTAAGACTGTAAGCAATGTAGATCTAGGCATAATGGAGCGCCAGTAATGTGTACAATGATGTTATATCGTTTTTAACAACTTCGTTTGTTCGGTACGCAAGTAATCACCATGGAGTAGCTAAGGAGTACAAGTCGACTTACCCTCAACAACATTTTTTTTTTTTTTTTTATTTTAGAAATTTTTTATTTGCATCAAATGGGCACACAGGACCCTCAACAACATTATTGAGAAAACGAGTTGCTGTTGCTCATCTTGCAGCGTAAAAGTGTGAAATGGGAAGTATTAATACACTGGCAATATGGGCAGTGGCGTAACACAAAATGAGCGGGCATCTGCAGAATGTGGAGGGGCCCTCATTCTTCCATATTCTTTGCCCGTGGGCTGAGTTGCGCCCCCTGGCAGCGCAGGGGCCGCGCCCCTCAATATAGGCAAAGCGAAAATATAGCCTTATACTCAGGGCCACTGAAATTATGCTGCAGGGGAGAGCCAAAGTATGCAGCAGGGTTAGGTAAATTATGTGGCAAGAAAAGCAAATTATGCAGCATTGTGCGGCACATTTTGGGATAGCCTTTATTAATAATTTTTTCATTTTTAAACTTGTTAACACTGTCTTGGCATTAGCTTCAACTCACTAGTACCAGTTTAACCACATCGCTGCGGCGGCTATTCCGCGGCAGCGATAAGGGGGCGGGGGGGCCGCGCGGCGGGCGCATGCTGGTGACGGAACCGCTCTGTCACCAGCCGCAGTTGAGCTGTGCTCATGACGGAGCGGTTCAGTCATGGCCCCCCCGCTTAATAGAACGCGCCGCGCAGGCGCAAAATCAGCACCGCCCAGGCATGGCTGCCGGGCCATGACGGAACCGCTCCGTCATCAGCACAGCGCCACCGTGGCTGATGACGGAGCGGTTCCGTCATCAGCATGGATAGGGTTAACACAGAAATGCACCATTAAGCTACATAAAGGTAACTGGTAAACCTTTGCAAAGGCCCTATCAATTCAAGGCAACGCGTGTCGCTACGTTTTTACTAACTTTGGAAACTGTTTGAGCTAGAAATAAAAACTTTTTTAGGCCGTGGTTGTATAAGTGGCTTTCGTATGTTTAAAGCAAATGCTAAATTATGTGTCAAGACTATCCCTAAACAAGTACATTTGACATCATTTCAACAGGATTGAATCTTCTTCACTGGCTGCCATGTTTAATACTTAATGCCTGATCGGGGCAGTCCCAGGGTGTCTTAGTGAAAACACTGTCATCTTATTAAATATTCATAACCAATATGACTCCTTCCAGTTTTGTTGTACAGCCTTCAATGAAAAAGGCCTCGGTCGTTTTCTGTACTGGAACCATAAATACGGCATTCACTCCAAAACAACATCAAAGAAATACCTCCGTTGATTACTTTAAGGAACGCAATTTCTTTCCAGAAAAAAAGATGGCATTAAAATATGATCCTGTCAGACTAAGACGATTGCTATTAAGATTTTCTTGGCAACCACAGAGAGAATTAGAATTGTAGAGTACAAATTATAAATAGATGAAAGAATTCTTTTTTTTTACTTAACTTGAGTAATTAAGTTGATGTTTATACCAATATAGAATCTGCTTAACTTATGAATTGAAGGTTTATTATATCAAGTAGTCAAAATTGAGCAAATTCAGCGAGAGAGAAAAATTAATTGATTTGCTATCAAGGGTGCAACTATACCTGAACTTCAGGGGCCTAACAGGTCAACCAATGGAGGCTGGCCTAAAACTTCCAACAATGGGGCAGAGCTGTTCTTGCAGCCAGTACAAAAACATAGTTATAAATTGTGTATTTTATAAATTAAATCTTTTTATTATTATGAAGTAGTGCATGCTGATTACACAGCAGGTTGCCTACAACCCCAACTGGGCAGACTACAGAGATCAAATGCATAGAAGCGAACTGTCCCTGGAATGCAAGTCAGCAGATCTCGGAGTGACAGGGAATATACAGCATCTCGCCTACAACCCAAATTGGGCCGGCCACATAAAGTGACATTCCTAGGGGAGGGACAGTCCACGAAAAAACAGAGAACCCAGTGGGTATTAACAATTCTTATGCCTTAGCTGTGCTGAATGCAGTAAGTATATAGCATTGCACTAAAAACAAAAACTAATTAACAAACTAACTACCAGGAAAAAACAAGAACCCCCCCTTACCCACTACCCACGCTCTCTCCTTCCGACAATGGCCGCCAGTGGTGTAGGCATGCGTTAGGGAAGGCGTAAGGTTTCAGGGATGCCACACAGCGGTGATCCGACCACTCCCTAAGCCGGCATAACCAATTTGAGGATACATAAGTATGCCGGGCAGTTCAGTTCTCTGAATTCCTTAGACAGGATAGTAATGAAAGGGGACCATATTTTCGCATAGGTAGAGGGGTCTGTGCTAGCCGGCATTGACAGCCGTTCCATGCCCAAAAGTGTCCAGAGTTGGTGGAGCCATTGCCGATGGTCAGGGATATTATTCGAGCCCTATTGTGCTAACAGAATCCTATGAGCGGCATTGAGAGCCATCGCCATCTGTTGGCCCCTGACGGACCGAAGTGGGTAAGTGAGAGAGTTGGGAAGCCCCAATAGTGTGTATGCAGGGAAGTGAGGGATTTCTGTCTGGAAGGCGACGTCCAGGTCGTCCAATACTTGTTCCCAGAATCTCGTGAGATTGGGGCAGTTCAAAAGCAGGTGAATTAGTGACCTGGGGTTTCCACATCTCCTCGAACATTGGCCATCACTGAGTGCATTCCACTTTTGCATGCATGTGGGTGTATAGTACCAGTAGGAGGTCATTTTGTAAGCTGTTTCAGTGTGGCCGGTGTTGAATGTTGTATGTCCCCCCACTCTTTATCGGAGAGGTCGCTTCCCAATTCTGCCTCCCACAGTCTTTGACAGTGCGTTTTTTGTGTGTGTGGTGTTGTCATCAAAAAGCTGTAAATTTCCGAGATGATTTTCTTGTCGTCTGATTTTAGAAACAACCATTTCTTGAACGGAGTCAAGGGTCTGCCTGAGTTGGGGAGTACATTGGAGCCCAGTACCCAGTGAGTGAGTTGAGTGTGAGTGAACCTATCTTGTTCCAACAAAGAGTTTTGGAATTTGAGCTTGTCGAAGGGAATGATACAAGTGTGGTCAAAGAGGCAGCCCACTCTCTTGCAGCCACCCGCCAACAAGCGCTTATCTACCTGTGGTGACGCTTCCAGTGGGTATTCCGGGTTGGCGAACAGTGGGGTCAATGGTGAGGGGCATGTCGAGAGGCCATCTGGGTGTACCACCCTGTCCCAGACCTTGAGTGTAGTGCTCATGACCGGGGAAGAATATAGACCCCAGGCTCTGTGGGCTCGCGGGAGCCAGGCCTCCCTCCATATGTGGGAGCCCGCTACCATTTTGTCCATGAAGACCCAATGCTTTTCGGTCATGGGATGGTTCCATTCTACCAGAAATCTGAGTTGGATGGCTTGGTAGTCCCGCAGGAAATTGGGAACCACCAAGCCCCCTTCCCACTTTGAGCATTGTAATGGTTGTTTCTGTAGCCTAGGTTTCGTCCCACCCCAGATCAAGTGGTATATGTTCTGCTGGAGTTGTCGAGTTTCCCCAGACGGAGGGGAGAGCGGAAGCACCTGGAAGACATATAGGGCCCTCAGAGGTACATTCATTTTTACTGTGGCAATCCTGCCCAACCACGACAAGATCCGCCATTGTTTCCGGTCTAAGTCTCTACGGATCGCTGCTCCGAGGATGGAGAAGTTAGTCCTGGCCATTTTAGGGAGGGTCCAGTCCAATACTACGCCCAAATACGGGAGCGCCACCTCACCCATTGAAATTCATACTGTGCCTCGGAGAGCATGCTCAGTGTCCAGAAGGGTGGTGAGAATCAGGATTTGCGATTTGGACAGGTTCATCTTGAAGCCTGACACTGCCCCAAAAGTTTCAATTTCAGAGATGATTGTTGCTAGTGAAGAAGGGGGCTGAGCGATGGAAAAAATAATGTCATCAGCATAAAGGCTGATGAGATGTTGGTCTGCCCCAAATTTAATGCCACTGCTCCGGGGTTATCCCGTAGCCTCCGAGCAAAGTGTTCCATATAAATGGTAAACAGGAGCGGGGAGAACGGGCAGCCTTGTCTGGTGCCTTGTTCCACTCGCAACCCCTCCAAGTTTACCCCGTTCACCCGAACCGTTGCACTAGGCGCACTGTAAATGCTACAGATCCAGTTCAGGAACTGGCCTCCCAACCCAAAATGCTTAAGGGTCACAAGCAAATAGGGCCAGTGCACCCTATTGAACGCCTTCTCCACGTCTACTGACAGCAAGAGGGCCTCTTCCCGGGATCATTGACCTTTGTCAATGAGGTGACCGAGACACTTGGTGTTGTCTCCACATTGATGTGAGGGGATAAACCCTGCTTGATCTGGGTCGATCAAGCCCAGCATCAAGGGGTTGAGACAACATGCCAGAATGCTGGTAAACAGCTTTGCATCAACACCGAGCAGAGATATTGGGCGGCATGAATTGCAAAGCTCAGGATCTTTCCCTGGTTTCGGGATCACTGAGATGGACGCCTGTAGCATAGTTTCAGTGAGCGAGCCGGTCTCAGCAAAATAATTAAATAGTTGGATCAGGACGGGAGCTAGCTTCTTGCAAAAGGTCTTGTAAAAGATTGCACTGAAGCCATCTGGGCCTGGTGCTTTCATGGGATTTAGTCTTGGGATTGCGGCAATCACCTCTTCAATCCTAATGGTTTGGTCGAGCACTTTGGATTCCTACTGCGGTGGCAGAGGGGTGATCGAAGCCGACTGGAGATAGGGAAGCGGGTCAGGGACCATTAGTTGGTCTTTCGTGTATAGGTTTGAATAAAATGCCCAGAACTCTGCCGCTACATCAGTGGCGTCCTGTGCTACTGTGCCTGAACGTGTTCAAAGGGCTTTAACTGTATTAACATGCTGAGTGCTGTGCAGGCAGTGAGCTAGCATCCAACCCCCTTTGTTGGAGGCTACGTGGAATTTGTGTTTGAGGTGAAGCATGGTATATTCTGTCCTATCCAGATCTAGGCGTTTAAGCTGAAGCCATGCCTGTTCTCATTTGCTCCAGACTTGAGGAGCACCTGTGCGTTTGAGTATGGATTTAAGTTGTAGTTAGGTTTCCCCAACTCCTCACTTTTGTCCCTTCTAAGTTTGTTTTCATGTGCTGATTGTGCAATGAGGGCACCCCTAGTAACAAATTTAAGGGCTTCCCAGGCTGAGGAAAGCGGGACTCCCCTGGTATCATTTACAGCCAGGTAGTCAGATATCATCTCCCTGATGGAAGACACTGTGTCAGGGAGTGCAGTAAGGATTTGCATAAACACCAAGCAGGTCGTTGGAAGTTGTTTGTGGGAACAGAGAAGGTGAGAGTAATAGGTGCATGGTCGGAGAGGGAGCGGGGTTCAATGGAAGAGTCTGTGGTGAGCTCCCATGCCTAAGGGGAGGCTAGGAAATGGTCCAATCGTGCATAGGTTCTATGGGCTATGGAAAAGAACGTGTAGTCCTGTTCTACCGGGTGTTGTATGCGCCAAACATCCTGTAGCCCACAATCGGTCACCCTGGCCAACCCCTCAGGTGAGAAAGCCCCTGTCTCTCCTGTCAGTTGGGCAGAGCGATCTAAACTCCCATCCATAGCTAAATTGAGGTCGCCACCTATGAAAAGAGCCTGGTCTGGGGACAGAAGGACCCCCGCGATTGCTTCAGTTAGGAAGGCCTCTTGACGTTCATTGGGGGCATAGAGCGAGGCAACTGTGAAGTGGAGTGTCCCTAAATGAACTCGTATAGCCAGTGCATGCCCTTTATTTCAAAGGAGGGACCCAGGACTGCCCTTTGAAAGCTATGAGAGAAAAGAACCGCTACCCCACCCTTCTTTCCCTTCAAGGATGACCTGAACTGCTGTGGGAACTACGTGGAGTGCATTCTGTGGGTGTCTTGTGCTAAAATGTGTGTTTCCTGGAGCAGGCAAATATCTCCCTGCGAGTGCTCTAGGAGGGAGATAATCGCTGCTCTTTTGGTGGGAGTGTTAAGGCCTTTTACATTTATGCTAAGTAGTTTGAGCTCCATAGGGTGGACGGGAAGAGGAGCTACGCTGGAACAGGAAGGTCAGCCCAGGGGCCCAAGAGGAGAGGCGAAGGTAAATGCAAGCGCACGTGCAACCTTGTTCCCAAACATTACCAGTCGTAAGAAGAGCCCCAGAACATTACCCCAACCCCAGAACCAGATACAAAAGAAAGTAACATACCAACGAATCATAGAGTCTTTCAGGACAAGAAAGTCTGAGTCTAGTGGGACAGCCACGACGATGGCAGTCTTCTACATACAAGTTAGGGCCAGGCCTCCGCCCCTGCCTGCGTACGATCCACCCAGCCAGGAATGTCCGGTACTCCAAGGTGGGATTCTGAGATGGTGTCTCTCCACAGAGAGGGAGCGCAGCACCTCCGAGCACTCCTTTGCCATGGCCATTGGGTCTGGGTGGTATAGTGTGGATCTCGGGCCGCACTTGGGCCTTCGGTTGCCCCTTCTATGTACTTTCCCCACCGAAGAGGGTCGTTGGGATGGCGGGTCAGGAGGAGTGATCTCAAGGATCTTGTAGGCCTCCGAAAGGGAGTGCAGCTGCAGTGTCCTGCTATTCAGTTGAAAGATGAGGTGAAACAGGTGGCCCAGGCGTAGGATATCCCACAAGAGAGGAGGTGGCTCCTTATCGGGAGAAAGTCTTTTCTCTTCAAAAGTGTGGATGCTGCTAAGCCCTGAAAGAGGTGGAGGGAGTGGCCGTGGAACTAGAGCCCCTGGTCTGCATGGGCTGCTTTAAGGATCACTTCCTTTTCTGTGAAATTGTGAACACAGACCAGGATGTCTGCTGTCGAGCGAGGCAGCGCCCTGGGGGGGCCAACTCTGTGGCATCTGTCGATTTTGATGATCTTGGAGGAGGACACACCCAGGGTGATCCCAAACACCTCCTGCACATAGCCCTCTAGATCTGCTCCTTCGTCTCCCGTAGGGGACCCTCTAATGCGTATATTATTTCTCCGGGATCTGTTTTCCAGGTCCTCTGCATGGGCCTGGAGGTCAAGCTGCTGATCCTGCAGGCGGATGATTTCTTTTTGGAGGGCATCGATCTCCACGCCCCTAGACTTCCTCTAATGCCGCCGCCCTCTCCCCCACCTCATCAATGTCCTGTCAAGCCTCTCGGAGCTCCGAAGTGAGGTATTTTTTAACTGTTTGCAGATCTTCACAAAGTGAGGCAAAAAGAGATTCCAGAAACTCGCGGGTAACTCCTCTGTCCCCGCCCTCCACTGCATTAGACAGCTTGGAGGCCTCCACTGTGGCTTTCTCTTGTTGGGCTTCCGCCGGGCCCTTAAGCAGCATATCCTTGACTGAACGGTCTTTTATAGCGTTGGTGGTCGCAATAACTTCGTATTGATGCAGCAAGGTAAGTAGCCGCTGTGGGAAATTGCTGGGGGTAGGTGAAGAAGCAATCAGAGCGCTGGTGCCCACAGGATTCCAGAGTTATGAGGCAGGCCAGCTGAAGTAGGCGAAAGATCACTGGGAGGGGACTCTGAAAGATCAAGATGAGGATGGCTTGCAGGAGATTGTGTGGGTCCCACTAGCTCTCCCACCAGAGACTCAGTGTCAGTGTGGGGGCTCCTAATGCCTGTAAGGGTGAGCCGCTGATGGCGGTCAGGCCAGACCCGAGCAAGGAAACTCGTTCGGTGCAGAATGCTGGGCCTGGGCCGGGTCCCCATGAGGTCTGAGTGAGACCCTAGTGTGCTGCTGAGGTGCTGCAAGGCGCATGAGGTCAAGCAGGCCCCACTAGCTCCAACTGCGGAGGTCGCGTGCCTATAGGAGAGCTCCCAGTGCCCATGTGAATATGCCACCAAGTTGGGCCAGACCATCATGGCCAAGAGAACTTGTTGGTGGAAGGCAGGAAAGGGGCCTATCCCACCTGCAGTCCGAGTGAGCCCCTAGCGTGCTGGTGATGCGTCGAGAGGGCCTCCAGGAGGTAATCAGGACTGGCCAGGCGGCCTCAGGGTGAGGCCGGAAGAGCACGTCGGGGCACCTTGCTATGTAATCTGGCAACGGCCCCTGGTCCGGAAGGATCCAGATCCTGTGGGTTAGTGGAGTTTCAAGGGGGGCTCTGGGGTGAGCGCCGCTTGCCTCCGTGCCGAGGAGCGATGGGCCCACCCCGGCTGCTCTTAACCCCTGGTCGCCGGCCTCCGCTGCTGAAGACAAGTGCACTCTTCAGAGGGCTCGGGGGCATTGATGACACTGCTGTCGTCACGGGGGTGGCGCGGGCTCAGAGAAGCCACAGGGGGCCGCTCACTTACTGTCATCTGTGCCAGTGTTTCCGAAACTCCCACGGCCCTCCAGGCCCCCTCCGCCAACACGCCTCTGGCGTGATTCCTCTGTAGGGCCTCCGCTATTAGGTCCTCATCACGATTGTCCCCCCTCATCACATCCACTCATCTGGCTGCTTGGGGTCTACGGGCAAGAATTGGGACTCAGGTGCCACCATGAGCATCTCCTTGTGCCCTTCAGGGGATTACAGAGTAGGTTGTGAAGACTGTTGCGAACCTGCTCCAAGCCAACGTGGGAGGCCCCGTCCCACATTCCGCACAGTTGGCTCCGATTACTGGTTGGTGCATGATGTCTGACTCTCCAACCTGCGTTTTGCACCTGCCGGTGCAGCAAGATCCCCCTTGAGCATGATGTGCACCAGGGGGAATGCTATTCTAGGTGCTCATGTTCAGCCTGGGACTGAGCTCGCAGCAGGCATGTCTGCACATGAAGCCATCTTCTAAACCATGTATTTTAAATATTTTGGTCAAACCTGATACGATTACAACAAACCTGTTTTAGTTTATTTGACAATGTTTGTTGGCAGCTGAAAAATATATTTTTCCTAAATTTCTTTATTTGCAATATACAAACATTTCAAAACTCTCTGAATCGTGACCCGTAATAGTAACTTCGAACATTCCTGCACAATAGTATCTCCCTAATGACCAAGGCATCCCAAAATGATCAGATGTGCTCCATCCTGGGTCTGGTGTAGGGGGTGTGTGTTTGTGTGTGTGTGCATGCAAAATGATCAAGGAGGCACACTGTTGAACAAATCTTCAGGGAAAGGTGGGCCAGCAGACACCCTCCATTCAAACTCTCCGTTACACGTTTTATGGCCCCTGTTGCAAAGTCCCATCAACACCCAGCGAGGGGGGGTGGGTTCCCAACCCTCTACACCACACCCAGGCCATCTTCTTTTTGCACCTTCCACTGCCCATGGGGCCACTGTTTGCCAAGGAGTCCGTCTACTCTCTGTCCTCTTCCAGGCAGTACACCAGCACACCCCACATCTCCAAATCCCTCTCCGCATTTTCATCTGTACGTACCTTTCAAAGCCTACATTCTACAGCCACAGCCCATTCCAGCAAGTCAGCTCTCCACTTACCCTGCATCTGCAGCGCCAGACTTGTGCACTGAATGGCAATGCAACACCTGGCTAGCACCAGTCCCAGTTGGGAAATGTATGTCCTATCTTCCCTAGGTAGCGGCAAGATGCCTGGGATACAGTCACATAGCGGCAACTCTGCCCTGACTGGAATTAATATTATTATCCATTTCACCTCCGTCCAGAAAGAGCGCACTCTATGGTATGCCCAAGTAACATGAAACACTTCCATTCTCTGTCCGTAAAGGGAACTCAAGGTCCATATTCCAGTTATTGCAAGCAGACGTTATGGCCCTCTGTCTGTTCTCCTTTAGGGCAGCATACAACCAGGAAATAAGTCCCTTGCTCGAGCCCAGGATCAATATTACCGTCAGGACATGGGATTCACTGGGCTCCTTGTGAAAATGTGTCCATATCTTATGGACCATGTGGAGAAGTGTGGCTCAATGGTTAGAGGAGGCATACCCGGAAGCAGAGGTCAGACCCGGGACCAGGGTTCAATTCCCGACGCGGCAGGGTCTGAGCCCAAGTGTCCACGGACTCGATAATTTTCACTTCGGTGCCTACTCGAATCATGGGTTCACACTATGCAACTCTGGGCAATAGCTTGCTTAATCTCCACTACGGCCCCCCGCGGCAGGATGCCTGGCTTTCACCTTGGGGATGCCCAGTACGGGTTATCTCACAGGGAAAAGACAGGACGGGATCCCAATGCAAGCGCCGAGATGCCCAAGGGAAAGTCGAGCGCTATATAAGAACACACATACATACATACATACATACATACATACGGGACACACTTGCTTACTACAGAAACTGCCCTAGTCCTACTCCAAAAAGTGTCCCTGCTTTAGCTAGTGTTACAAAGAGTCATTCAGAAACAGGTCTCCCACCCTCTAACAGCCTCCATGAAACCACTGAGAGACATCCATGGAGATGCGGATGAGTATGAAAGGCTGCTGCCATCTCATGGGGCGCAGTCTGGCATTAGGTGCACGCTTCAGAACATGACTGACTGCCTGTGCAACGTGAGCCACTTTAAAGGGGGCACCTGCTGGTACCCTATGACCCCCCCATAAAGAGTCTGGAGAGGTCTTCGTCCATTACCAGCCCCTCCACGAGTTTCTTCTCCCAGTTGGGACCATCATCGCACCACAGCGCTGCGTACTGTAGGATTCCAGTTAGATAGTATTACTGGTGGTCCGGGAGCCCCAACCCGCCCTCAGCTAGGTCCAGTTTTAAATCTTCTGGTCTAATCCTGCTTCATTTTCCTGCCCACACTATCAACAGCCCAATGAGCTGCAGGAATAAGGAGGTTGGTAAAACATAGAAGGAGTTCTGCATTGTGTAGACACACCTGGGCAGCAATACCCTCATGCTTAATGCCACTCTGCCTATGAAGGACAGCGGTAGGGTGTTCCAGAAAATCACCAACACAGTTAGGCCGTCCATCACCTATCCCAAATTAATCTCAAATTGATGCTGCAGGTCATAAACTATCAGTATTCCCCGGTAGCGAAATTGCACCCTATACCCAGGGCAGCCCTAGATCAGTGCCCTTCGGTGTGCTAAGTATGCCAGAGGGATAAGCACCATTTGTGTCTGTTGACATGTTATCTCAACACACTCCCGAAGTCGGCAATGGGTGCCAGGAGGAGTGGAGCCGACTTTTCTGGTTTGTTCACATATTCAAGGGTTTCATCCATGTACATCGGCACAATATGTGTTGTGCCACCTACTCGTATTCCCCAGTTCTGAAATTCGCTCTCAAGTGCACAGCCAAAGGCTCCATGGCCAGCATGAAGAGGAGTGGGGACAGTGGGCAACCTTGCCTTGTTCCTGCCTCTCTACAGTCAGTGTCCTGTTTGCACTCTCATTCTGGGTTTCATATAAGAGACAGACCCAGGGTTTCCCCATGGTCCACAGCACCCCCATGGTCCACAGCACCCCCATTGTCCACAGCACCCCCATAGATACTTCCACAACAGGGTATTACATTCTTTTTCGATGTCTAGGGCCCTCAATGCTGCCTCCTCAGCTGTTCCCTGGTGGCGATCATTACATGAGCAAGCCAGAGTAGGTTCATGTGGGTTCCCCTCCCTGGCATATATCCACACTGTTCGTAGTTCACTAAGTGGGTGACTATGCGGCCCACAAGCATTGCAAATACTTTTGCAAGTAGTTTAACATCAACACTGAGAATGGACAGCAGTCGTTACAATTCGAGGTCCCTCAAGTCTGTGACTGGCTTTAGGACAATTACTATCAAAGCCTCCCTCATGTATATCAGCATGGAAGCACTTGGTTTTGCTTTCTGGAGAGCTTCAAGTACCCTAGGGAGCAATTGGGCAGAATATGTCTGCTACTACTCTACCAGGAGGCCAACCAGACCCAGGCACCTCCCACGAGCCACGTCACGGAGAGCCTCCAACAGTTCCTCCAGTCGTATCTACTCCTCTAGGCTTTTTCCTCTGATCTACTAATAGTCTGGAGACCGTTAGCATGTTTAGGTATTCCTCCACTCCATTCTCCGTATCTCCTGAAGGGGCGGTATACACCCGTGCAACATGATCTCACAGATCCAGATTTATTGCTGCCTGCCTAACCAATGTTCCATTGTTCGCCCGAGTCAGAGAAAGAATTGTTGGTAGGGGGTGCTTACAATTGAAAAGCCAGGCTAATAGTTATCCAGGCCTGTATCCCTCCCTGTGTAAACTCTCTCGGTAGTCCCACCGTACATGGCAGTCCAATCTCTCCCATATGCTTGCGACCAGACTATGCGTCTCTGCTATTGCCTCCCCCGGTGCCTGTCCTACCACTTGCCTATTCAGGTAAGTCAGGAGGCCCTCCCCCTCCAGCAGTTCCATGTTCTAATTTTGGTCTAGTGCTGTAAGTCTTACTGAGATTCTTGCTCCTCACGACTAGTTTTAAGGTGCCCCACTCCATTTCACATGTCTTCATGTAATTCCAGCTGGTGTAGCCCTGCAGTGTCATTCACATGTCTGTATTCAGGATCCCCCAGAGCCTCCAGTCGAAACCTCCACAGGGGGTTGCTCAGCTGGTGGCCCCCAACCTGCATTCCAACAAGAGGGGAGCATGGTCTGACAGAAAGCTTACCTGGTGTCTCACTCCCAGAATATTAAGTGCAGCATCATCATATAATAGGCACTTGTCCAACCGACTATGGGTTTGGAGCATGGGTGTGTAACGAGAGAATTCCCGAGCTGTTGGGTTAAGTTCCCTCCATATGTCTACGCACTGTAGCTTCGTCATAGTCTCGCGCAATCTCAATGCCATGTTCGGCTTTGTCCACTGCCTGGATGGGTGTCTATCCCGGTGCCCATTCAGGAAACAATTAAAGTCCCTGTTAGAAACGGGGTCCCTGGCTGGCCAGGGCTCATGCCAAAGTCAGTCAGAGACCATCACTCCTAAGTCAGGGCAAGGGAGTTACACGCCAAAATAACCCCTGCTCACCCTCTAGGTAACGTGGCGCGAGCAGCAAGGCTAAACTTGGAGGCGGTATGAGTTAAGTATTTGCGCACGCACCCCAGCAACAACACCCAAGGCCCACCACAAAGGAAACTCCACACAAGGTTATATAAAAAAATAGCCTTTGTATTATAGTAAAAAAACACATTATATAACACACAAACTTTACAATGTGCCAGAGGCACGGGCAGAATTTACAAGGGATTATGTACAGGACAGGGCCACATGGACCACTGTCAGGGGTAGGCACTTGTTAGAAATAATACTTGTAGGTATACACTTAGCACATAAACATATAGTTACTAGCACCAAAATAGTACATGTAGCACACAACCAGTAATCACTGGTAAAGAGTAAATACCTTCTACGCAACCCAAAAACACTGTAGGAAAATCACGCAGGGAACTAGGACCTTATCATCAGGACCTAAGGAAGGAAAACCATCACCTAAGCAGGTCACTCTTAGCAAAGGGAAGGAAAACCTAAACATAAAACATAAAACATAAAACCCTGGGACATAAACAACTGCACATGAGGCATTAAACACATTCAGAGGTGCAGGTTAGAATATTTGCGCACGAATCACATACATCAGGAAATTACAATGCGCAGGGTGCACATAGCACAACACTAGGATTGTCCCTCAGGCCAACTGGCCTCGCAAGGGGCTGAATGCCCTGAGTCTCAATGTCAGGGGGTCTGCGCAGGCAGCACAAACCACAAGCCTAAACGTATCAACTGTCCACTAAGTGCTGGACAGTTGTGAATAATAGCTGGGCAAACGTTGGGGCAACGTTGGATCCTCGTGGGCTCATGAACACAGGTGACTGGCACCTAAGAGCTTCAGCGCTCTAAACTATGGAATGCCCCCAGAGCCTCTCTCAGGGCTCAATGAACAACAGGGGGGGGCTTGGAGCCTCGTGGGCTCGAAATTAAAGATATGCCCCTGAGCCTCGGGGCTCGTAAATGCAGGTAGGGCGGGAGCCTCTCGGGCTCTAAATAAACAAATTGCCCCCAGGAGCCGCGGGGCTCAAATCACCAAAACTGCGGGTCGTTGGAGTCCCTCACGGGGGACTCAGGATAACTGCGAATGCCCCCAGAGCCTCACGGGGCTTGAACATCAATGGGCCTCTCACAGGCCCGTCCCACACACTGGAGGGGAGGGGCGGGCACCGGCAATGTGCCCCGACGCCCTCCTCCCTTCCCTCGTCTTCCCGGCCCCACTCACCGGCTTCTCCTGGCCGCGCTCTCCTCTGCCGGGGCTCTCCCTTCGCTCGGGAGCCTCGGGGACGGCCGGCTGCTCTTCTCCTCGCTGCTCAGCTCCGGGGGCGGGACTTCCGGTTCGCCTCTCCCGGGCCGCGCAGCGATTGGCTGGGCACACGAGCACTTCCGGGTCGTCGCAGGCAGCGCGGCGGCCCGGCGGGGGCTACACACACTCCTGGGCTGCGGCGGTGATAACGGGACAATGCCGGGTGGGCACCGGCTCGTAAATCATAAATACCACGGGGCAATGCCGGGTAGGCACCGGCCTTTAGATAAAATATAAAGCGAGGTGGCACTCGCTATCGAAAAACGGCAAATCCAAACGAGCAGATGCCGGGTGGGCACCGGCTGCACAACGAGCGCTCCCCAGCGCTCGGGGACAAAGTAAAGCGCGCTCAAACGCCAAGAGAAGCGCGCTCAGCGCTAGAAGGAAAATAAAGCGCTCCTAGCGCTATAAGTCAAAATAAGAGCGCTTCCAGGCACAGCAAAGCTCCAGCAAGGTCTGGAGGCAGGCAGGGGGGCAAGGCAGGGCCAGAGCCAGCACACTGGGTCTCCAGGCAGGGAGACAAGCCAAGTGGCGGTCCTCTTGGCCCCAGCAGCAGCAGCAGCCCCCTCTGGCAAGGATCCACAAGGAGAACCAAGGACAAATTGTATGGGGACACAGCCCCTTCTTATACAGTAAATTCCCTTTGTCTGTAGGTGCAGGGTGGGGGAAAAACCAGTTGCAGCTGGTTTTGAAGTACTCTGTTTACCTCAACCACCCTCTCTATTCACTGGCAGGACTAGGGACATCAGTCGTACTACAGGGGGTGGAGCCAGAATTGTGTGGGGAAAGTCCAGGCCCATCAGGGACCAGGTGCACTCTTCCCAAGCTATCAACATGCAAATCTCACACTCACCACCGGGCAGACCCATCCAGCCTTCCTGGAGCCAGGCTCACCAGCCAGCTCCAGCCAATCACACGGCAGGCATATTTTACATTAATATGCCAAGTCCTAGAAGTGGCATTTCTACACATGACACACACATGCCACATACGCCATTGCGAAGCATTCATTCTCCCGAGCTCGCACATACCAAATTCGAGCATGCACTCCCCACGCATCAGGAACTACCAGGGACACAGACATTACCCATGCATTCCTATGGGAGAGCAGGCCAGCCTAACTACATGCACGCACTTTACTCTGGGACACAGGGAAAAAGTGCGCACAGACCAGAAAATCATCCATACAGATCACAGATCTAAAGCAAAAAGATTAGGGGTGAACCTTCCTTAAGGGCCAAGTCCAACACATCCCCCTTCCAGCCAAAACGTAGGGCAGACCAATCACCACCGTGATGGGCTTCCCTGCTTGGGGCGATAAAACACGGACGCGGGCCCGCAACTGCAGGGACACCCTCCTGTTTTACGCCACGGTGAACCCCTGGGGTTCTTTCTAAAACTATGGTAGGGACTAACTGGGCTACCCCACTGGTACTCTCCAGCTGCCCTCGGCCAGGACCAGGCCCTAGGCCACCCAGGTGCCTCTGGTTCCTGCCTACTCACAAAGTGGGGGGTAGTAACCCCTGGCACATAATAGCCATTTTCCACTCTTCCTGTCTGCAAGACAGGGCTAGACAGCCACTGGTTCTCCAGCCTAGGGTCTACAACCTTAGTTGAACCAGGAGTCTCAGGGAAGGCTCTCCTCCCCTTACCTCTTCTCCTAGGGTTCCTCCTCCTCCTGCGAGGGGTACCCTCTAAACACCATTCTCCCAACCTAGGGTTTAACCCCTCAGGTGGTACCGGGGTCGGAGGTGGGCTTTCCCACCCTCTGCACCCCCTTCCAGAGTCCTGCTCCCTCCCAACCGGGGCGGTACCTCTGGAGAAAGAACTGGTCAGGACACTGATTACAGTATTCCCACCCTTCAGGTCAGGCAAACCCTGAACCTGGACCTCCAACCTCCGGTCTAGAACCTTTGGTGGAATCACTGCCTGGCACTCCAGGACTTCTGGGGACTCACATCCTATCCCCTCATCACTCTTTTCACTGGACTTCTGTACTCTCCCTACTTGAGCAGTACTGCCAGACTCCACAACTATAGAAGCTCCTCTCACAGATGCTCCAGGTCCTCCACACACTAGGAGATCTCCCTCAAGTGGACTAACAGGTAAGCTTAGGTCACCACCCTGGTGTTCCCTAAAGAAACCATCCAGGCTCTGAGGCAGGGCTTCGGGCATCTGGGGACTCTCGGTCTCACACTCACTCCCGCTCCTCTGAGACAGGCAGTAAGCCCCTACACCCTCCTCACTATACTGGGGCCTAGCTGGGCTACTCTCACCATCCTCCACCACGCTGGGTTGGAGGAAACCTGACCCACTATTGTTGGAATCACTCACTAGCGACGCTAAGGAACCTCTTGCACTTTCCCATCGGTCTGGTTCATCTGCCAGCTCACCTGGTGTAGACACTCCACACCCTAACAGGTGCTGGCGCAACTCTGGACAAACAACACTGAGCAACTGCTCTTTGAAAAACAAATCAAACAATATGTCCCAATCACATTTCGTGGGCTCCCGTACCCAATCACACAGGGCTGTACAACAGTCATCCACAAAATCTTCCCAAGACTGGTGAGACGGTTTCCGAAGGTTCCTAAACCTCAACCTATTCTCCTCCTCGGGGGAAACAGGAACCATACTCGCGGAACTGGGAGTGGGACTGTCTACACTGACATTTAAAAAGCTGCCACCACTGGACTCCACCCTCCCTGGGGAATCCAGACAATTACAACGGCACTCAGGGGATAACCTATTCTCTAGGGTTACCTTCTCCCTGAACAATGCCCTTTCAGCCTCTAGCTTGGCATGCTCCAACCTGAGCTGTTCCATCGGTAGCTGATGCTCCCTCTCTTCCTTCCTATCCAACCACTCCTCTGTGGACAGGAAAAGGGATGGGGCGCTGGTACTGACACAGGACCCAGCAAGGGACTCCCTACCTATGGGGTCCTCACTATCTGCTGACATCCATCCACTGTCATCACCATCCAACTCACATTCTTCATCAGAATCTTCAGGGCTCCTCACAGACTCACCACCCTCATGGCGTGCGGCCCGGGCCCTATCTCTCTCACTGTGCTCAAGGTCCCACTGATCCTTTTGCCACAGGATCAGGCTGTCCCTAAGCTGGGACTGAGTATCCAACTCACTCACCTCGTTGCCTCCCTTTTCACAGAATCTGACCAGCTCTAATCTACTGTACCTAAAAAGACCACAGAGATCAAAAACTGGCTCCATTTTGGCGGACGTTCTCAAGAAAAGTTTGACACAGGGAACCTGGGGGTCTGAGCTAAACAGGAGTATACAATCAACAAAATTCAGCAAGATTCCTATCTCAGAGAACTTGCACTCCACTGTCCAGTGTAACACACACTCATTCACACACACCCTCCCCTCGGACTGGTAAGGCAGTTTCTACCACCCCTGATTTTCTCAACCTGATCACAAGCGACACAGGTACCAAACTCTGGGAGCAGGGCGGGGAACAAGGTACTGGACAAAATACAAAATGACACCTTTCAGGAGAAGCAATACTGATCTTCACCTAAAAAACAATAATCCCCAAAAATGTGGTTATCTAAAAATGTAGAGCTTTGAAGTGTGGCCTGTCGCCACTGTGGTACAGCGCAAACACAAATCCTTATCCTCACCGCTGCGTCCAATGTTAGAAACGGGGTCCCTGGCTGGCCAGGGCTCACGCCAAAGTCAGTCAGAGACCACCGCTCCTGAGTCAGGGCAAGGAAGTTACACGCCAAGATAACCCCTGCTCACCCTCTAGGTAACGTGGCGCGAGCAGCAAGGCTAAACTTGGAGGCGGTATGAGTTAAGTATTTGCGCACGCACCCCAGCAACAACACCCAAGGCCCACCACAAAGGGAACTCCACACAAGGTTATATAAAAAAATAGCCTTTGTATTATAGTAAAAAAACACATTAGATAACACACAAACTTTACAATGTGCCAGAGGCACGGGCAGAATTTACAAGGGATTATGTACAGGACAGGGCCACATGGACCACTGTCAGGGGTAGGCACTTGTTAGAAATAATACTTGTAGGTATACACTTAGCACATAAACATATAGTTACTAGCACCAAAATAGTACATGTAGCACACAACCAGTAATCACTGGTAAAGAGTAAATACCTTCTACGCAACCCAAAAACACTGTAGGAAAATCATGCAGGGAACTAGGACCTTATCATCAGGACCTAAGGAAGGAAAACCATCACCTAAGCAGGTCACTCTTAGCAAAGGGAAGGAAAACCTAAACATAAAACATAAAACATAAAACCCTGGGACATAAACAACTGCACATGAGGCATTAAACACATTCAGAGGTGCAGGTTAGAATATTTGCGCAAGAATCACATACATCAGGAAATTACAATGCGCAGGGTGCACATAGCACAACACTAGGATTGTCCCTCAGGCCAACTGGCCTCGCAAGGGGCTAATGCCCTGAGTCTCAATGTCAGGGGGTCTGCGCAGGCAGCACAAACCACAAGCCTAAACGTAGCAACTGTCCACTAAGTGCTGGACAGTTGTGAATAATAGCTGGGCAAACGTTGGAGCCTCGTGGGCTCAAGAACACAGGTGACTGGCACCTAAGAGCTTCAGCGCTCTAAACAATGGAATGCCCCCAGAGCCTCTCTCAGGGCTCAATGAACAACAGGGGGGGCTTGGAGCCTCGTGGGCTCGAAATTAAAGATATGCCCCTGAGCCTCGGGGCTCGTAAATGCAGGTAGGGCGGGAGCCTCTCGGGCTCTAAATAAACAAATTGCCCCCAGGAGCCGCGGGGCTCCAATCAACAAAACTGCAGGTCATTGGAGTCCCTCACGGGGGACTCAGGATAACTGCGAATGCCCCCAGAGCCTCACGGGGCTTGAACATCAATATGCCTCTCACAGGCCCGTCCCGCACACTGGAGGGGAGGAGCGGGCACCGGCAATGTGCCCCGATGCCCTCCTCCCTTCCCTCGTCTTCCTGGCCCCACTCACCGGCTTCTCCTGGCCGAGTCTCCTCTGCCGGGGCTCTCCCTTCGCTCGGGAGCCTCGGGGACGGCCGGCTGCTCTTCTCCTCGCTGCTCGGCTCCGGGGGCGGGACTTCCGGTTCGCCTCTCCCGGGCCGCGCAGCGATTGGCTGGGCACACGAGCACTTCCGGGTCGTCGCAGGCAGCGCGGCGGCCCGGCGGGGGCTACACACACTCCTGGGCTGCGGCGGTGATAACGGGACAATGCCGGGTGGGCACCGGCTCGTAAATCATAAATACCACGGGGCAATGTCGGGTAGGCACCGGCCTTTAGATACAATATAAAGCGAGGAGGCACTCGCTATCGAAAAATGGCAAATCCAAACGAGCAGATGCCGGGTGGGCACCGGCTGCACAACGAGCGCTCCCCAGCACTCGGGGACAAAGTAAAGCGCTCTCAAACGCCAAGAGAAGCGCGCTCAGCGCTAGAAGGAAAATAAAGCACTCCTAGCGCTATAAGTCAAAATAAGAGCGCTTCCAGGCACAGCAAAGCTCCAGCAAGGTCTGGAGGCAGGCAGGGGGGCAAGGCAGGGCCAGAGCCAGCACACTGGGTCTCCAGGCAGGGAGACAAGCCAAGTGGCGGTCCTCTTGGCCCCAGCAGCAGCAGCAGCCCCCTCTGGCAAGGATCCACAAGCAGAACCAAGGACAAATTGCATGGGGACACAGCCCCTTCTTATACAGTAAATTCCCTTTGTCTGTAGGTGCAGGGTGGGGGAAAAACCAGTTGCAGTTGGTTTTGAAGTACTCTGTTTACCTCAACCGCCCTCTCTATTCACTGGCAGGGCTAGGGACATCAGTCGCACTACAGGGGGTGGAGCCAGCATTGTGTGGGGAAAGTCCAGGCCCATCAGGGACCAGGTGCACTCCTCCCAAGCTATCAACATGCTAATCTCACACTCACCACCGGGCAGACCCATCCAGCCTTCCTGGAGCCAGGCTCACCAGCCAGCTCCAGCCAATCACACGGCAGGCATATTTTACATTAATATGCCAAGTCCTAGAAGTGGCATTTCTACACATGACACACACATGCCACATACGCCATTGCGAAGCATTCATTCTCCCGAGCTCGCACATAACAAATTCGAGCATGCACTCCCCACGCATCAGGAACTACCAGGGACACAGACATTCCCCATGCATTCCTATGGGAGAGCAGGCCAGCCTAACTACATGCACGCACTTTACTCTGGGACACAGGGAAAAAGTGCGCACAGACCAGAAAATCATCCATACAGATCACAGATCTAAAGCAAAAAGATTAGGGGTGAACCTGCCTTAAGGGCCAAGTCCAACAGTCCCCTACCCAGACTACTGGCCTCCCCATGCATGTATAGCAAGAGCTCAGCCTCCAGCACTTCAAAGAGCCACAGTCATCCGTATTTGGTACATATATGTCAAGAAGGCCCAATTCCATACTGTCTAGCATGCCATGCAGCAATACATATCTTCCCTCTATGTCTGCTGTGTGACTACGCTGCTGTAATGGGACCCGAGGTGTCACCCATATAAAGACCCCCCCCCAAAGTATGATGAGTATGTCAAGGAGTGCATTTGCCCCCCCCCCCATTTTGTCTGTAGTTTCTGTGCTTACCCGTCCATCAGTTGTGTCTCCTCTAACATCACAATGTGGATCCCCATCCGCCTCAGGTAGGTATGTGTTCTATGCCATTTAAGTAAGGAATTCAGACCCCTCACATTCCATGTGAAAAAGCGTGTTGGCCCACCCATCAGGAGTTGTCAAAGGTCATAGGTCCACAGACCTGCCACAACCCACTGAAAGTGATCTTTAAAAAGGAGAATGAGTGATTTAACAATTCAAAAGCAGCTTCTACAGATTTGAGTTGAAAGAATTTTAGAACCCATTTTTACAAAGTTATTTCAAAATTATGATCTTTTTTGCTAATATTTCAAAGCATCTTTTTGTGAAACAACAGTGAGCTCATGAAATATTTTTTATGCTAGCATCAGAAAGATGTTTCTGCCTGACTGTTGACCAAAATTATGGTTTTAGTTTGTTCATCGGGTTGTTGCAACATAGTGCCAATATCGGCCCACTCACCAGCCCTCCCGCAGCACATGCATGTATCATAAGTAATCAGACAAGACAACTTTTTGTTGGGAAAAGATAGCTGCAGGTTTATTAGCATAACAATGCCAACAAGGTGGGTTATCTTACAGACGATCCAAAGGCAAGCCGCCCCTCGTGACCTACCACCTGATGGGCCAACTTGCATCGTGGCCTTAGCCAATCAGTGCTTAGCGGTTGTGGGAGGGGATAGCCACTCCCACTTCCGGTGAACCATCGGTCCACCCTCTTGCTCACGCCCCCCCCCCTACGAGGGGCGGAGCGTTCAAGCGACCCTTGGTTGTTCAGGTTTCCAACCGCCCGTATGATAGACGGGGCGCCGTCGCACCCCAGGGTCCACCGCACAGACTTCCTGGGGATATTAGGCCTCAGCACCCTTTGTGCTCCTGAAGAGGGTACCCCTTAGTACCTTTCCGCCTCTGGATCGCCCTGTAACTCCGCCTGCAACACAAATAAAAACTATTAGAACCTATCTCCCCCCCACCCTGAAGACGCCGGGTAAGCGGTAGGGAGGGAAACAGCGTCAGGGTGAGGGGACAAAGAGGACTCTAGGTGGGCGGGGGAGGAATATATACCTCTCCCCGCCCACCACCATGGCCGGAAGTGACGGTGACGTTCAGGACCTTGTAAGGGTCGAGGAAACACTGGGCTGCCCTGTGTGCCATCTTGTGGCACTACGGGGGCCGCCCTCTTATGAGTGTCAACTGCGGGGACGTGTCGGTCGGCCCACATAGTGCCAATATCGGCCCACTCACCAGCCCTCCCGCAGCACATGCATGTATCATAAATAATCAGACAAGACAACTTTTTGTTGGAAAAAGATAGCTGCAGGTTTATTAGCATAACAAATGCCAACAAGGTGGGTTATCTTACAGACGATCCAAAGGCAAGCCACCCCTCGCGACCTACCACCTGATGGGCCAACTTGCATCGTGGCCTTAGCCTATCGGTGCTTAGCGGTTGTGGGAGGGGATAGCCACTCTCACTTCCGGTGAACCATCGGTCCACCCTCTTGCTCATGCCCCCCCCTACGAGGGGTAGAGTGTTCAAGCGACCCCCGGTTGTTCAGGTTTCCAACCGTCTGTAGGATAGACAGGGCGCCGTCGCACCCCAGGGTCCACCGCATAGACTTCCTGGGGATATTAGGCCTCAGCACCCTTTGTGCTCCTGAAGAGGGTACCCCTGAGTACCTTTCCGCCTCTAGATTGCCCTGTAACTCCACCACAGCCCTTGGTGTGGCGACCGTCGCAGCCAAGGCCCACCACCAAGGCCGGCATTCCTCCTCGCTATTCCTTACTTGCTATTACTAGGGCCTAATCTCTGTCCAGCAAAACAGGTCCATGTAAAAGTGGACCGCTGTACCCAATTGTCCCAAAACGCCCTGTGAATTTGGCGTGTAGCACACAAGACTAGTAAAGCCAAATCTCTGCTCCATGAAATTACACATGGCGCAGATGAACGTCCTGCGGCCGACTGCCTCACTTGTCCCCAACAGAGCTCCATGCCACGGGAGCTAAGGGTGTGAAATCAGACCACTAAGCTCACCTGACCCCAAGGGGTGGCCAATTGCCTTTAGTGGTCTTCTGCTAGGGTGCAGCTTGCCCCCTTGCCTAGGCAAGTACGCAGTACTTTACACTGCTCCCTGGCAAACATGGCATGGAGTCACCACTAGAAAGAGGGAAAGAGTGTGTGTGCCTGATATAGACACTCAAACTTCCGTTAAGGCCAACATTGCGCAGCCTAACCTGCTTGCTGAACCTTCAACCGGGCAGCGATGCCCGGTTTCAGCTAACCACCTGTGTGTCCTTGATCTTCCACCAGGATGGTGTTGTACTACCACGTTCTGTGCCACCTGCTTCGCTGTAGTTCCTTTGGTGGCTCCACTGGGACCCTTCAGTATCCCTGCAAATACTGCGTCATGCACTAGGCCTTATAATGCCCTTCCCTGTCCCTCAGAGACATCTGACCTCCTAATGCCCCATCACGGCTATGGAGCCTGGCATAGGGCCCAGCAGCCCCAGTCAGTGTTTGCAACATATATTTTCCTTAGAGATACCAGAGATAGTGCGTGGCTAGCCCTGTCCTGCAATGCATGTCACAGGCAGTTCCCACCTGATGGTGACTATCTTACCAAGGGGATGTGAAATATGCATGGGTGTCCCTGAGTACCTGCAGAGAAGAGGGAGGAACTACAAGAGTGAATACTTGCCCCTTGTTGAGCAGTGGGAACGTCACCACAATCCTTCTTCAAACGTAGAAGCAACCTACGCTCTGAACCCGTGTTCCCCTTACCTTATAGCCCCGCAACCCACAAAAGCCTGGCTATAGGGCGGGTCTTTTTGACAGTCTTGGATGATCTCGAGGATCCATCTCTCGTGCATGCTTGCCCCCATAACATATTCCAATAGTTGGAGAGCCCACTGCCTGGTCGCAAGCTTCTACATCATGCGTATAAGTCCAGTTTGCGTTAGAATAGGCAACATTCCTTTTAACCTGTGAAGAGAATCTCCTCATGATGTCACTTGTATAAGTCGTCGCCCTTTGCCTGGCATTCGTTGGACCCTATAAAGCTATTGCAGCAGCCTATACCTGTATATACATGTTGTGCAACTAAGGGGAACCAAAGCAGGCCCAGGTTCTGAGTAGTATGTACATGCATCACCTTGGTGTGAATGGGCCTACGTGAGAAACCGGAGATTCTGAGATACAACTAAGTGAAGGTTTCACGGTGGGCCAGGTTATAGGGTGATGAGTGTGGCTTGTGCGGGCCCAACTAATAAACAGGGCTACCACAAACGGAGCACTACTTCTACAACCAGCCCATCTGCTGGCATGTCCATGACTCTAGTTGCATCAGATTAAGGAAGCTACCAAATTGCTATCTAGCGTAGCCCACCTAGAGCTAGCCGCCCCATCTATGGCTGCCAACTTCCAACCAACTGCCAAGTGTGACATAACATCCTTTCGGTGCACTAGGAGTGAAATTTAAAAGACTATGAATGACACTTTCTTGCTGGCAATAAAACCATGAAGCTGAGGGATACCCGATATCACTGATTACACCCATTTGACCAGCAAGACTCTAAGAGGACCCTGTACCAAGGCTGCTACAATGAGATATTGTCAATTTTGGAGTGTGCATGTGTGAAACAGACCTATATACAATGATTTGGTAGTCAAGGTGACAACAACATGTTGCACCCCAAAGGCCCCAAGCCACCGCTGTACCTAAAGAGAGTACCGCCCTCCCCAACCCGGGGACGGGAGGCCCGAGACTGCCCCTATCGCGCCCGAGACACCAACCAGGCGAACAGCCCCTATATGGCTGTGGTATAGAGGTATACTGAAAATGTAACGAATCTGGACAGCGAGTTGAGGAGTTCAACAATCGCTGGAATGAACAAATCAAAAGCTTCTCACACAATTCTACTAACAGTACTTAGTGATGTACGTACTCTTACAAGCCCTATCCAGTGGATGCAAACGTTACACCTAACACTGTTTCTACTTTTCCCCTGCAAGAAGTCTGAACCGAGTTGCCACCTTGCCCCCCAAGAGCACTTCACCAGGAACAGCATTCAGGCTACTGGCCGAAAGCATGCCCTGGACCCCACACACTGGTTCCAATGTGCTCTTCCCCTGTACCTGCTCCAAGCCCAGGCAGGCCTTTCTACTAGGCATAGTTTGACCATTATGGGAAGAAAACTGCGCGTTTCTAGAAGAGATGACAAATCCATGAAAACCACCCCTAGTCAGCAATGACCAGTAAGCCTACTGCTACCACGATCACCAGGATCAGAGTCCCTTACTTGCGCGCCCGTTGCTGTGAAAAGAACCCATTCCATTATTGCATAAGGGGTGCAGGGACCGTCCAGCCACACCCTTGTAAAAGAAAACGTTCCAATTTTGTCACAGGGGATGAAATATGTGCCCACACTCTGTGACCGCATACAGCGAGAGACCCCCAATAATTGCCTAACACATCCCTACTTGCCCAGACTCAACAGTTGTTTTAACGGAGGAAACATCCCGTAGTTGCACAGGACTACCTGCTCTCCTCCTACCTGCCAGCTGACTACTAAAGTATGACTTCCATGGAGCGTAACCTGCGTGCCCCATCATCGGGCCGTAATGACTCCTGGTGAGAACCTGGGTGTCCCTTACCCTAGCTCACTGGCCACAGTGTGCTAAGACCCTCCTACCTGTTGATAGTTCGGGCGGCCCCCATGAGAGAGGGCAGTACTTCAGCGCGGATCCTGCATAAGAGACATAAAACAACCATTAGAAGCCCCGCCCCCCCTCATAAACCATTATGAATTCTTTACAATGAGACTGGGGCAACTGCCCCCTTGCTACCAGGCCAAGCCTGTCTGTCAGTTACGAGAACTGATTGTTCCAACTACATTGTCGTAGGATTTGGGCGGGGCAAACCAATGCATATCTACAGTGCCAGAGGCAGTAGTGTAGAGAAGTGTCTTGCTACTAAGTGTATAGTTCAAATGCTAAGCTGAGAATGGCCATAGCACATAGGAGAGTGTGTATAGGATCATCTCATGCCTTGTCCCCTTCCCATTCTACACAAGACACCTCCTCATCCTAACATATAAACTGTCCTCACCGTACTCCTCCTAAAAAGGCACTTCCAAAATCCATGTATGCCCTCTCTCTTATCTGAAGGAATACTATAGTTATAGCCGGTTCTCATCTCCTTGACCGAGGAAGGGTCATCCTAGTGTGTTCTTGTGTTTAAGACTGCACCAATTATTGCAGCATACCTTCTACCTGTGTTAGGTACTCTTAAGTACCATGCGCACGTCACTTAACTCTTTTAACACACTGTCTGCTACATCTACATGAGTTCTGCATGTTTGTCAGTTACGAGAACTGGTTACATCCATATTACATACTGGAAGGAGAAGGGTGGGGCAAACGCTTGCGCAGGGCGGTAGTGTAGTGCCTTGAACTAAGTCAATATTCAGATCAAAGTCTGATGATGACCATTGCACTATGGTGTGATGATGGGAACACATCTAACTCGTATCATGCCATGCTACCTAGGAACACCTCCTCGCCTACAAACCGACCTAAAAGTTCTCAACCTGAAGAGACACTTCCCAAATCCATACATAGCCCCCACTAGTATCACTAGGAAGCCTCGTAAAAGCACGGTCTATTCTCAATGACAATGGAAGTGTCCTCCCAGAGGTTCCTGAGGTTAGAGAGGGGCATGTATTGCCGAATTATCCTTCTTCCTGTTATATGGTATGTTTAAGTAACCTGCACACTTCGCTTGTATCCGTAACACACTGTTAGCTATCTCTTACATCGTGTTTGCGTCCGGTACTCGCACAAGTGCCACAAATGCCTACGTGACGTTGTTGTTGTGTTTAACTGTCTGCCATGTCTAGAGGGCAAAACCTCTACTTGTATTCTGTAACTACAGTGTGATGCGGAGCACCAAACAATGCTCGAACGCAACAAAGCCAACCGTTTATGCAGTACACCCCCCTCATCTTCTGATAACAACGAGTGCCTAAAACGCTGCCCTGCCTAGTCCAAATGGCCTCCCAGACACTATCTTACTGTCTGGAAATACCAAAAGGCATGCAGCCAGGCACCACTGACACCGCTGGCACCTGCCCGGACCAACTCCCGCCGCAGAATGCAAACCCGGGCCTCCGTGACTGCCTTATCCCAACCTGGCAGCAAACCGCTGCCGTACCGAGAATTAACACACCCGTTGTGCTACATCGTGTGCAGTTCAAAAGCTCGACGGAGCCCCCAATGCATCCAGGATCATAGCACCTGCGCTTGTTGCCAAGCCCTAGAAAACAACAGCACAACCTATGCGCTCCGAAAATGAGCGAAGCAAACGCACTAATTAGTCGCGACCTGACGAGGGGTGTGGGAGATCGTTGCGCCATGAAGATACATTTTATATAAACAAACAATGGTTCGACAACTGTCCAACAAGATCCCAACAAAAAAGTGAGAGCGTTTAGTAAATTCACGCTAAGGAGCTAAATGCATAGGGAATTTATACAATATTCATTTATTTGTAATTATAGTTTTTCATAGAAAAAGTTTCAGGTGCTCACATAAGTGACAGTGTGCAGGACGTGACATAAGTGACCAAAAGTGAAACAAGACATCACATAACAACAAGATAGATCCACATAAATATATACAATAAAACAGGGGAATTTTCTTGTATGAGTCGACGACGTTTCGATCTATATGAATCTAGATCATCATCAGGACGGAAAGGAGCTTCCTGAAATCAGAGTTTATTCCTGACTTGTAATCATGTTACGTAAGGAACTTCATGAATATTTACATTAACTGTCGGAATTTTGCCACAAATCAATTGAAGACTGCCCTGTTTTTTCAATGTATTCGCAAGGGAGCAGCTCGATTTCTCAGTTGTAACTTGTTTGTTCAAGTGAAAGTTTAAAGCTGTAACGGAGCCATAATCCTCCGGGCACTAATCTCCCTCGATGGGGGCAGCACTTGGGGGTCTCAATCCAGAGGCAGGATGTCCTACTTCAGGAAGTAGGACATCCCGGCGTCGCGTACTGCGGACACGTTACGCTTCTGGTTTGAGACCCCCAAGTGCTGCCCCCGTGGAGGGAGATTAGTGCCCGGAAGATTATGGCTCCGTTACAGCTTTAGACTTTTACTTGAACAAACAAGTTACAACTGAGAAATCGAGCTGCTTGCCATATTCCTAGTTCCGGCGTAGACTCCTAAAATCAGTAGCTCAAAGCAGCCTCGACACACGAGGCCGGTGACCAAGGGCAGCAGGGCAAGGCAGGAGCTGTCGGGGAGAGTGTAAAAGAAGAAGAGTCTCCGGCCTGGAAACACCCCTTGCGCATAAAAAAGTCTGACAAATAACAGCACAAAGGAGAAAGCGTACATCCTGTTCGCGCCATCCTCACATACACAGCGAATAAAAGGAAAGGGAAGCAAAAATGGCAGTACCCAGGCGCCCGTGCCTTGGCTCGCGCACAGTACCCTAAGGTCGCCTAGAAGCCAAGGTGGCCGAACCCACCTGGCGCCCTTGCCCACGTTGGCAGAAACCGAAAGCCGCCATGGTCGCCAAGGTGGCCGCTCCCTGGCGCCATTATTCGCGTGTTCCAGATGAATCTGCCACCAACCACACAAGGCCTGATATGCCACGGTAATCGTGACTAAGCCCAAAAGAAACTACAGGCCTCAATCCCCCAGTGGGAGTGAGGGGGCCTCCGCGTTAACACAATGCGTGGACTCTCCCAAATCGGCCACCACACTTGCCACTAATCTTCCCTCGGGCCGTCCTACCGAGCGCCCTAGGCCCCAGAGTGGGGGACCGGCAGAAACAGAAACCAAAACAATCACAAGCCAGAAAATTCTCATCTGTAAATCGCATATGCATAGCACAACTCTGGTAAAAGCGGGGTGCGATAACCATGTCAAAGGCAAAAGGGGAGCTATAAGCAAGGCCCAGCTAAAGGCCCAGCCAAGCGCATCTAATTTATGTTAACACACCATTGAGCATGCACCAAAATGATACTGGTTTCCAAAGCCCCCGCCGAGATCAGCAAACACCAATCCCCCCACCGCCAGACCACAGGGTCCAACAACCGGCCGAAACGAGACCCCTGCCACCGCTTTATCATGATCCATTCACAATATAAACGTCCCGTCCAAGGAAACTAACTTCAGGCGGGCATACCGTTTGTGGCGAATCACAAAACCTTGTGAGCCTGCACAAGTATCGGGGGAACTCCTAAACCCCCCCCCCTCTTAGGCATCACCAATCCAACCACGAGGTTTTAGAAGGGGGGGGCCTTAAATAAGTCTCCCCTCCCTTGCAGCTCCCTCCCTCAGACGACGACGAGAATCTCCGCGTGAGGAAAGACTGCACTCAAATATAAAGAACACTTTAGATTCACTCCTGATGTAACTTCTTGACACCCGTCTCTAAAGTAAGTGAAAAGTTATTAACTCTGCATAGACTCCTTACTCCCATATAATAGCACAATAGAAACCCCTACTTCCGAAATCACCAAAGCACTGTCTGTACCTTCACAAAGAAACTAATCACCAAAACTCGCTCGATCATTAGAGGCAAGCCGCATATCACCATCCGTGGCCTCTCCGTGGAATCCAGCACCACTGCACCCTCAAGTCAATAGGCGGGCCCACACAAGCGACCCCACATGCCCCCGCAATTACCGAGGCCGTGCACCGGTGTACCTCCTGGGGTGCAGGGCAGGGGCATACCGCACGCGACCCGCGGCTTCGCCTCTGCACCCCCACTGTCCCCTCACCTGAACGGCGATAAAATCACAAACCATTAACAAACCGACTCACCGCCAGAGAAGCCAAGCCGTCGCCCGGCAGAAAAAACAGCACAACCACGCCAGACCAGGCCTCTGGACTGCGCGACCAGAGGGCACCCAAACAGCGTCAGGGTGAGGGGACAAAGAGGCCGCTAGGTGGGCGGGGGAGGAATATATACCTCTCCCCGCCCACCACTATGGCCGGAAGTGACGGTGACGTTCAGGACCCTGTAAGGGTCGAGGAAACACTGGGCTGCCCCGTGTGCCATCTTGTGGCACTAGGGGGGCCGCCCTCTTATGAGTGTCCCCTGCGGGGACGTGTCGGTCGGCCCACATATGCTTGTTTGACGTCGGTCGTACACATGCACAGGTCTCAAAATATTGAGCTTGGTGGGTTAAGTGCACCTGAGTTTGGGTGTGTGACTGGCAACTCACAGATTTGATTCCTGATGCCTTTTCTATTCCTCATGCGACTGAATAAGGGACTGACAATCAGTTGGCATTATCATTTATTGAATACTCTGCCAGGGATTTGCAATATCCTAAATCAAAATAAAATAGTTGTTGTTAGCACCTCATATTTAGCTGTTCTCATACAAGATGACTGAGCTATGTCCACGCAGGAAGCCACCAGGCGTAAATAACTGTAAAATATGGAGTTAATATTATAATAAAATATTGACTTGAGTAACTTTGCAACAAATGGTATTCTAGCATGCAAAGAATACGAGTATTCCTTCAAGCTGCAGAACACTTAGAATGGGGGGCAGATGGGCAATGTTCTCCAGAGAAATCCCTCTAACAGAAACATAAGTCATGCATCTTAGTAGTATTAGTTATAATTACAAAAACATGCTTTCAATTTTGTTTGGTAGCCAACTGCACATAAAGTATCAAAACCACTAAAATAACAGTTGCTTTTAAATCCTTCATTGTTTTGAATTCTCCAAAATTCATTTTTAGAAGATTGACCATATTATCTAAAATGGTTATTTCTAAATGTCTATATTAATTATAGCAATTAGCCTGGCCTGGGTAGAAAATGGGACACACTGGAAGAGGACACAGGAGAGACACCAGGCAGACCACATGGTTACCAGTTTGTCACTGTAATGCTGGCACAAGCAGGGCACAACTTAGTATTTATATTATGCCAAGTCTGATGTATGTTTGTAAATACAAGTTTGTGTTTTAATAAATACAAAATTGTATATATTTTACATACATTTACATATAAAGGTGGATTGGTTACAGCTCTATATCATTTCCCCTGACCTCAGTCTGATACACCTAAACTGCTTCCAGCTAGTCGTACTGTCTAAAGAACGATGCTTTGCCGTTTATCAGATAATGTTCGGTGTTTAATTTAGGAATATATAGCACATGCTGCCAGTTTCATGACTCCCAGGGCAAAGACAGAGATGAAAACTAAGGACCTACTTGGAGTGTGAAATAGCGGGAACATCACCACAACTCTACAATGCTTCTGTACCGCCAAACTTGCTGTTCCCCTGCTCTATTTAAAGTTGGTGGAAGGCCATGTTTAAATCAGTGAAGCCTCTTCTAGCTCTGCTGGTGTAAACGTAGGATTCGGATGCTAATTAGTGCACACAGTAGTTACCAATACCCGGGTGTGGGGTATTAAATGGTTAACAAAACTAACTTCTCCAGAGTTTGCCCTCTCAGAATGAAGACTTAGTGGCACATTAGGATGGCGGACGGACTTTGTCCGCCTGTCATCCCGACGTAAAAAGGGACCGCCCGCCATAAGGGCGGGGGTCTCGTGGGGGCCATTATGATGCATCCGCCTCAGTAGCAGGTGCATTGCGCATAGTTAACATTGCGTCGGGCAGTGCGGAAACACCGCCCGCCGCAATGCTAAAAATGCATGTCATGCATTTCAATGCACAACATGACAGACACCGCGCGGTACCCGTCACGTTGTACATTGAAATGCCCCCATGTGCACCTCCCACCCCCCCCCCAGAGTCCATGGGGGCCCGCAACGGGCCCCCGCAAGAAATTCCCACATGCCTTTCCCGCCACGGAAAGGCATGTGTCCGCCCCCATCATAATATGGATGCCGGTGTCTAGCAGACACTGCCACCATATTAAACTCTTTTCTGCCCGGTCGACTTATCGGCCGGCCAGAAAAGCGGCGGACGGTCTTTCTGTCTGCCGTGGTCCCCCGCCATAGTAATATGGTGGGGGGAAATGAGTGGCGGGCGGGGACGGATGTCGGGCGGATCACCACCGCCATGCAGGCGGTGGCAATTCGCTCCGCCCGAGATCCTAATGACCCCTCCAAGATTTGAAATCGGTATTTCTCACCGCAGTTCCTATATGTTGTGAAATTATGTTTTAGATCTTTACCCTGGATGATTTCCTCAGGCTTTTTCTGGTGAAATTGGTCAGGAAAAAATTGCAGAGTGTGGTAATTGATGCTGAACTTAGAATTCCAATCAGTGTGCAAACACCCATTTCTGTACATATAACAAGAACAACCCGGCGGAGACCTAATATGTATATACAAGGTTATATACATTTGAGGTACCATACATCTAATTATTATTTCAATTAACTGTGTATCAAAATCAAGTAGGAAACAAATCACAGGACAAGCTTTGTTTTTATCAAAGATACATTAGACAAATTCATACATAGTGAGGTGTAAAGAAAAAAATAATCATAGTGCAGACGACATAGTGCTCAAATTATGAACATATTTACAACACAAATGACACTAATGGTTATATCCATTATTTTAAACAGTTCACATCCAGAGTAGTGTGAAACTGTACACAATCTCTTACTGTCATGTATATGACTAAACCAAGAGAGAGTTCTTGTAGACTGATTATTAAGGTCTCATTAGGCCGTAGTCATTTGACTACCGCACCGCCTTGATTGGGAATGCATAAGTTAGCCAAGGCCCATTCCAAAGGGCTGAGGGGCCACAATCCCTCACCTTTTGGCTACCATAAAGATTGTCTGTAAGGAGCAGCAAAAGTTATGAATGAGGGACTGCTCCCTTCCCTCACAGCCAGTGAGGGAAGGCAGCAGTCCCAAACCTACTGAAATCTCTGAGGCAGAGCTTCGCCGGTAAGCATGATTTTATTTGTAATGTTTGGTGTGTGTATATGAATATTTTAGAGTGGGTGTTGTGAATGGATGTGCGTGTGTGAATGAATGAATGAGTGTGAGTGTTTATGTGTGCATTTGCGCTCCGACCGCTCCCCTCCCTGCTAATAATACAGGCTGCCACTGGCATAAGTAACTCAGAAATTCATCACTGCACCTTCAAATAATTTGCTACTTGCTTTGGAGGGTTGTGACATTAAATAGAATCATAGCTAACACCTGATGACAGAATAAATCATTTTTTCATTCAGTCTCTGTTAAATAATGCCTGATGTTATGAATGGGTTCAAAGCATTAGGATTATAAAACAAACCACGTTTTCTGCCATATCTGTGTTTTGGACATCTAAAACTGTTATATAAATGTCAATACAATGCACCGTCAATGCTTCTCTCTATTCATTTATTTATTTGAAAAGTTTTGTATAGCGTTGGCTAGACCCGAAGGTATCAGAGTGCTTTACATGAGGACGAGCATTGTTTCAGCCCATAGTTACAAATTGCATAGTTACAAGTTACACAGTTTCAGAGCAGAGTTACAAGTTGCTGGTGCGTAGGTACATGCATTAAAAACATACGTAAGGGAAAAACCAGGTAAGGGGAGAGATTCAGGGGAGAGTGGGAACATTGATGGAGTCTTACATTCTCTGTTGGTACCTGAAATAATAATGTGGTGAAATTCCTGTGCTGTATATTTTTAGATGTGGTAGGATGTGATAACTGGGTCTTTCCTCTTGAGGCAAGCATGGCCTATATTACAGGTTTCACAGTGCTTATGGGTGAAAACTGTTCCAGAAAGTAATTGCCATACTATGCAGGAACAATCAGTCAGTCCCATGCACGTATTAGTTATTCCCCTCAGAATAGGGAATTATTGGGTGGACCCAGATGTACCAGACAATATTCTGCACGATAGTCCCTTTCTATGGGGTTTAACACACATTTGCCACCTTCCCTTAGTGGATGGTAAAAGTGTTCAGGGGGCTGTGATAAAAGTACACTGGGCGGCTGTATAGAGGGGGGGAAAGATGAACAAACGTTTTCTGACGGGAGGGAGCTTTTAATGCTACCGCCAGGCCATGCCTGAATTTGGGGCAGACGTTATGGAAGTGGTCTCGGCAACAATGCAGTCTTTAGCTGCTCGATTCTCTAGCTGCCAAAGCAAGGGTATTGGTGGTGGTGGTATTAGTGGTGGGGTATTAGTGGTGGGGTTATTGGTGGTGGTGGGGGTATTGGTGGTGGTATTAGTGGTGGAATTGGTGGTGAAGGTATTGGTGTTGGTGGTATTGATTTTGATGGTGGTGGTATTGGTGGTAGTATTGGTTTTGGTGGTGGTGGTATTGGTGGAGGTGGTGGCATTGTTGGTGGCGGTATTGTTATTGGTGGTGGTGGTATTGGTGGTAGTGGTACTGGTATTGGTGGTGCTGGGACTGGTATTGGTGGTGGTGGTACTGATATTGGTACCGGTGGTGGTATTAGTGGTGGTATTGGTGGGTGTATTGGTGGTGTTACTGGTGGTGGTGATATTAGTGGTGGTAGTGGCGGTATTAGTAGTGATACTGGTGGTATTGGTGGTGGTAATGGTAAGGTGGTATTGGTGGCGATGGTATTGGTGGTGGTGGTATTGGTATTGGCATTGGCGGTGGTATTGCTATTGGTGGTGATATTGGTAGTGTTGGTGTGGTGGTACTGATGGAATTGGTGGTGGTATTGGGGGTGGTGGTGGTGGTGGTATTGGTGGTGGTATTGGTGGTAGTGGTACTGGTATTGGTGGTGCTGGGACTGGTATCAGTGGTGGTGGTGGTACTGGAATTGGTACTGGTATTGGTGGTACTGGTGGTGATGGTATTGGTGGTGCTACT
The DNA here is from genome assembly GCF_964263255.1 of Lissotriton vulgaris. Classification (NCBI taxonomy): domain Eukaryota; kingdom Metazoa; phylum Chordata; class Amphibia; order Caudata; family Salamandridae; genus Lissotriton; species Lissotriton vulgaris. The sequence goes on along the minus strand of NC_141694.1, from coordinate 1,634,322,189 downwards.
TGTATTGGTGGTGATGGTGGTATTGGTGGGAGTATTGGTGGTGGGGTATTGGTGGTGGTGGAGATATTGGTGGTGGTGGTGGTAGTGTTATTGGTGGTGGTGATATTGGTGGTGGTAGTGGTGATATTGGTGTGGTGGTATTGGTGGCATTGGCAGTTGTATTGGTGGCGATGGTATTGGTGGTGATATTGGTGGTGGTGGTATTGGCATTGTCGGTGGTATTGGTATTTGCGGTGATATTGGTAGTGTTGGTATGGTGGTGGTGGTACTGATGGTGTTGGTGGTGGTATTGGAGGTGGTGGTGGAGTAATGGTGGTGGTAGTAGTAGTATTGGTGGTGGTGGTGGTGGTAGTGGTATTGGTGGTGGTGGTATTAGTGGTGGTGGTGGTGGTGGTGGTACTGGTATTGGTGGTGGTGGTACTGGTATTGGTGGTGGTGGTATTGGCAGTGGTGGTATTGGTGGTGGTACTGGTATTGGTGGTGGTGTTATTGGTGGTGGTATTGGTGGTGGGGTATCGGTGGTGGTGATATTGGTGGTGGTAGTGTTGGTGGTGGTGATATTGTTGGTGGTAGTGGTGGTATTAGTGGTGGTATTGGTGTGGTGGTATTGGTGGTGGTATTGGTGGCGATGGTATTGGTGGTGATATTGGTATTGGCATTGGCAGAAGTATTGGTATTGGTGGTGATATTGGTAGTGTTGGTATGGTGGTGGTGGTACTGATGGTATTGGTGGTGGGGTATTGGTGGTGGTAGTAGTATTGGTGGTGGTGGTAGTAGTGGTGGTGGTGGTAGTGGGGTATTGGTGGTAGTAGTATTGGTGGTGGTGGTAGTGGTGGTGGTGGTATTGGTGGTGGTAGTATTGGTGGTGGCGGTATTGTTATTGGTGATATTGGTGGTGGTATTGGTTGTATTGGTGTGGTGGTATTGGCAGTGGCATTGGTGGTGATGGTATTGGTGGTGATATTGGTGGTGGTGGTATTGGCATTGGCGGTGATATTGGTATTTGCGGTGATATTGGTAGTGTTGGTATGGTGGTGGTGGTACTGATGGTATTGGTGGTGGTATTGGAGGTGGTGGTGGGGTATTGGTGGTGGTAGTAGTAGTACTGGTGGTGGTGGTAGTGGTGGTATTGGTGGTGGTGGTATTGGTGGTGGTGGTACTGGTATTGGTGGTGGTGGTATTGGTAGTAGTATTGGTGGTGGTGTTATTGGTGGTGGTATTGGTGGTGGTGGTGGTGGTGGTGGTAGTGGTGGTGGTGGTGGTGATATTGTTGGTGGTAGCGGTGGTATTGGTGGTATTGGTAAGGTGGTATTGGTGGCAATGGTATTGGTGGTGATATTGGTGGTGGTATTGGTAATGGCAGTAGTATTGGTATTGGTGGTGATATTGGTAGTGTTGGTATGGTGGTGGTGGTGGTGGTGGTGGTACTGATGGTATTGGTGGTGGTAGTAGTATTGGTGGTGGTGGTGGTAGTACTGATGGTATTAGTGGTGGTATTGGTGGTGGGGTATAGGTGGTGGTGGTAGTAGTATTGGTGGTGGTGGTGGTGGTGGTATAGGTGGTGGTGGTGGTATTGGTATTGGTGGTATTGATATTGGTGGTAGTGGTACTGGTATTGGGACTGGTATTGGTGGTGGTGGTACTGGTATTGGTGGTGGTGGTATTGGCGATGGTGGTATTGGTGGAGGTACTGGTATTGGTGGTAGTGGTGGTATTGGTGGTGGTGATATTGGTGGTGATGGTATTGGCATTGGCGATGGTATTGGTATTGGTGGTGATATTGGTAGTGTTGGTGGTACTCATGGTATTGGTGGTGGTATTGGAGGTGGTGGTGGGTATTGGTGGTGGTATTGGTGGTGGTGGTAGTAGTATTGGTGGTGGTGGTGGTGGTAGTGATGTTGGTGGTATTGGTGGTGGTGGTGGTGGTATTGGTGGTGGTAGTATTAGTATTGGTGGTGGTATTGGTGATAGTGGTATTGGTGGTGGTATTGGCATTAGCGGTAGTATTGTTATTGGTGGTAATGATATAGGTGATGGTATTGGTATTGGTGGTGGTGGTATTGGTGGTGGTATTGGAATTGGGAGTGTAGAAATGGAGACAAGGCCGTACTAAGGAGTGACTAACAAGCCTATTAACAAATCCGAAGGCAGCATTTACGAAAAACAATGACACAAGCCAATGATTAATATGGGAGGAAAGTGGGCACAGCTTCTCTCCCATACTCCCATACAACAGTCTCGCAAAGCGAGCAGTGCATGTGCGCTGCTGCTAGGCTCGACCTAAAAACGTTTTTGCACTAGGTACATACTGATTGTGTATTACAAAAAATGTATATATTTAACACACAGTGCATCTCCAAAGTTGCTGCCCTGCCTTACTTGAATGACAGAGTGTAGAACAGTGCCACATCTACTGAGATATGGCTCTGAATTACTCTTTCCCTGTCCCAGCGCACTTTAGACTGATTTGCAGTACAAAATCTATCCTTTAATACTGTTCCCACTTTGCGCATATGCTGTACAGTGCAGAGCACGTACAAAGATGGAAAGATATGGAGACTTTTACAAGTTGCTGCACTATTACACCTGCCTCGAGGAGGCATACGTTTTAGCGCAAATCTCTGTTTATCAGTACCAGTAGGTAGGGATTTGTAAGAAAAGCCATTAGTGGTTGCCTTGATGCAAAGTAGGGCAAACTATCCCATAGTGCTAATGAAAGGAAAATAATTGATAAAAGGGCGCGAATACCGGAGGGGGTGGTATCATGCAGCCAAATTTGCCACCATATCGTGAGTGGGAGTAATAAACGAGTGGGGGACTCGAAAGAACAGGCTAGGCCATGTTTTCAGAGTCTTTCTGAATTGGCTGTAGCTGACTAAAGATTTTATATGAAGAGGTAAATAATTCCATATTTTGTACCATCTGAAGCTTAAGAGACTGCTAATTAGAGTATTACAGTAGTCAATGCGTGAAGAGACGAAAGTTAAACAACATATGTTTGCAGGGTATTAAAAGGGATTTTTTTTCTTTAATCATCTGATGGTATTGGAGTATTTTGATGTGACTTGATTCATCTGGGTGGCAAAAATAAGCGTGCCATCAAACACTGCAATAGTTTAGGCAACATTCCAATGCAAATCATGAGTTTCTTTAGAAAACATCCCCCTACAGCACTTTGAGCTGAGTTTGCGTCACTTTTGTGACTCAAACCCGACTCAAACTGTTAGTAAATTTGGACCTAATTCTCTTTCTATGTTTTGCAGCACCCTCATACTGCCTTTTGTACAATTTTTACATAATGACGTGCACACTCACAGGACTTTCAATCACATGATGGGTTCTCTCCTAGCACCACAAATACACGTCATTATTCTCTGGTGCATCAGAAAGGATTCAGTTCTGTGACTGACTGCAAAAACACACATCTGCAGTGATCAAATTACGCAAGTGATCTTTCATAACATAAAATAATGCATTTCTTTCTCACAGTTACCATCATTTTTATCCACTCCAATCTCTGAATGAACTGCAAAATACTTTGCACGAGGCTGGCCTTAAGGTCCTATCTCCAGCAAAGCCTAGCACACATTTGCTAAAGAACCTTGGGCCGGATTACTAACCTTTCACTCAACTTGATGCAGCAGGGTAACTTGTTGCATTGCATTGAATGAAAGGAAGAGAGCAGAAATGTACCACATCTACCAAGATATGGTGCATTTCTGCTCTTTGTACGGGCACTCTTCAGAAAGCCTAGTGCCTCTGGCCATGGTGCTTTATGCGGTACAAAAGGGGGTGATGATGGACGGAGCATCTGAATCAATCAAACACTCACACCCAGTCAAAAGATCTGGGTTTAATCCATCACCGTTCTTTAGCCCACTCTGCCACCCCAGTTCAGACATGGCTATATGCAAATCAGTCTGACCCTGTGCCTCATGGGAACAGTCCAGCCCGAACTGCCAACCATGGTGCTTTATGGGCAGGATTGTTCTTGTGCAGGAAGAGATACCTTCCTGCATAAAAACAATCCATAGAGGTGTAGTCCTCTTTCTATGTGCGCTGCACACATAACAGGGAGAAATATCTTTATGAGACTCTTGATAAGGTGTAGCATTCTGGCACAGACCCAAGCTTACTGCCGTTAGCAAATCTAGGTTTCGAGATACATGGCTGGATGTATAGGAGTGCCCAGCTCCACCCATGTCATGTCTACCCACCGCAGTATAGTGCAACACAGAGCAAGGAAGTGCATTTTGTTATTTTTTTACCACGCAAGGCAACGCAAATCGACCCTTGAGTGGCTTTGTAAATCTCAACTAGTATTTTGCGGCGTGGCAGAGCCAAAAATGTGGGGCAACCACAATACAAAATGTTAGTAAATCTGGGCCTGTGTAAGACCTAGAAGCGGTAGCAGCCTGGACTAAGATACACAATAGAGGGAGCTTTCAGCGTAATCCACAACTGCACTTCAATGTCACCTTTGTTTTTTCAAATTTTACTGAGAATTAAAAAGGTGTGCAAATGACATGAGATATTCAAGTGAATGTCCAAATAAGAAGTCAAGTCCAGAAGATTTTGAGCTACGAAGGGGAAAGGTGGTGGTAGTGCTGGTGGTGGGAGGGGGATATATGTTCTATGACTGATGTAGTAGATCCTAAAAACTGACAAAGATCGTGCCAAACACAGATAATGCTGGTCTGCATCAGAGAGTGGAGGCTAGGTTCGGCAGGCAACGTTTGCAATGAGCTACAAGTAGGAGCAGATACATTTCTGCTAATTCTCACCTTTCTGTTCATCACTGTTCTCGCCAGTGTGATGAAGGGGTGCGCCTACTTACACAGAATCTGTCCACTTGTAAGGGTAGATCAGCTTTTATACTATGGTGCTGATCCCAGTTGATACGATTGCTTCCGGTTCATTTGCATCTGCCCATCATTCATTTATCTATGCTATCTACAGAGTATGCATGCTATCTTATGGTCTCATCAAAGCACTCCTTTGGAAATAAGTTTACAGATGTAGTGATGCTAAAGTTACTCTGATAGATCTACAAGCAAATCTCAGCCCTTTTCCTGATTTTCCAGTAGTTTGTTTAAGCTGTATTCACATACATACGAGGGGCTACCTGATAAAAATGGAATCACTGACAGAATATCGATGTCGAAAATATCAGAGGAGGAATATCGACATCAAGAATATCGAAGTCCTATCTACATTAAGGTAAGTGCAAAAATATTGAGAAAAAAGATATTGTTGTAAAAAATATCTTTTTTTTATTGTTTAAAAATAATAAAAATTTAAATAAATAATACATAAAATTAAAAGTAATACATATAATTTGAAAACAATTAACATATACATATAAAATATAATATATATATATATATATACTTACTCAAGGGGGCTCAGGGGTGAGTGGTGGTGTTTGTTCATCGCTCTGGGCTACATAACTTGCGCGAGGGGCGGACGCTCAGCGGGCGCGCCAAAGGCAAGCCCGTCTGCGCCGGTCCGCGCCCGGGAAGCGACCAGCGCCAGCCATGCTGCCCAGTGCCAAGTAGATCTGCCTAATGCCCGCATGGAGCTGAGTCGCAGTGAAATCCTGTCAATACGGGAACGTATGACCAGCTGTGGCCATGACTGATGTGTCCTGGATTGCATAACAAAAGTATGTCAGGTCTGCAACTTTCATTTTAAACCCTCCCTGGTTGATACCTCTTTTTCTAATCAGGTTTTAGGGGCTCTCTCACTCCCGGCTGATGCAGGCCGCATTAATTAATGCTCGGTCTCTAGTGAAACATACTCAGGATATTTTTAAGCTCCTGGTAGATAGCCAGCTAAATCTGCTTTTGTAACAGAAACTTGGCTCAATGACTATGCGGCTCCCGATATTACACTAGCCATTCCTGCAGGCTATAAAATTGCTAGAATGGACCGGTCAGTAGGTAGAGGGGGGGGTGGGTAGTGTACAGAGATAATTGGATCTTTACGCAGGAAGAATATCATGTCATTAAGGATGGGGAAGCATTGGATTTTGCCCTTACTATCTCACCACATTTTCTTTTTGGGGCTTCTTTAATATATAGGGCTCCCGGTCCTGCGAGTTCCTTCCTTAAATCGTTGGATGACGCCATTGTACCTAGGGCCCTGCACTACACTAATTTTCTGCTGATCGGCGACCTCAGCATCCATTGGGATCGCAAAGAGATGACCAATATGAGCGAATTGAAGGATACCTTAGATCTTGCTCATTTGACGCAATGGGCCAATTCTCCGTCCCATAGTGGGGGCCATATACTTGGTGTGATATGTTCTAATTTATTTTTAACAGTCCAAGACCTTTTGCCGGTCACTTGGTCTGATCATTCCTTAATCCATTTTTTCCTGGTTAATTACATCTCCAGATCCTTTCTTCAGGTTAACTGAAAGTAGGCCTCCCCCCTCGCCTAGAGCCGGCAGCTTTTGGCAGAGTTTTGTCAGAGTGACGTCCATTGGCTGGGGAGGGATTGGCCGAGGCAGTAGGAAGCTTTCACAAATGTATTGCCAGAGCAGTGGACCAACTGGCTATACCTCGGGATCATAAGAGAGTTAGAATGACTCCGTCCAAGCCCTGGTTTTCCAAAGAACTTAAAGATAAAAAAGTGTGTCAAAAATTAGAACGCAGCTGGCAACAAGCGTACCGCCCGCTAGCCAAATTAGCCCTTAGGAAATGTCAGAAGTGCTACTATGATGCAGTTAAGAACGCCAAAGGTCAGTTTATGCAAAACCCATTGCTCAGTCCAGGAATAACTCAAAGGAAATCTTCTCGATTGTCCAGAGCTTTTTGAAGACAGTTGCAGAAAGTAAGGCAGCCCCACCTCTAATGCCTGGTGCAAACAACTTTCAGATTTCTTTATTAATAAAATACAAACTTTTCAGGCCAGTTTGGGGCCAGCTAGCTTGGACTTCACTGAGCATCCAGCCCAGGCCATTAGCGAGCGGGATCGTACTCTCATGAACTTGACAGATTTCACACCCATCCCATTGGCTGTTACCCTGGCCATTCTTAAAGCACTCAAATCGGGATCCCCAGCAGACCCCTGCCTTGCCAGGCAGCTGACAATGGTGGCTACGGTAGTTAATCCGGAAGTTAATAACATCATTAACTTGTCCCTGCAGTCTGCCACAGTGCCTGAGGAGTGGAAACAGGCGAAGCTATTACCCCTGTTAAAAAACCCTCACTTAAGTCAGACACCCTGTCCAGCTATCAACCAATCTCTATCCTTCCTGCGATGTGATGAAGGTTGGCAAGAAGGTAGTTTTTAAACAGCGGTCTGCGTTCGTTGAAACCTCTGGTGCTCTTCACCCGGCTCAGTCCGCCTTTAGAGCCTCATACAGCACTGAAACCGCGTTGGTCGAGATAACAGGAGCTATCAGGGACTGCTGTGATTCTGGTGGCAGAGGGGCCCTGGTTTTATTAGACCTCTCTGCCGCATTTGATACGGTTCCACACAGACAGTTGGTAGCTCGCCTGTCTAATATTGGAATTTCAGGCCAGGTGTGGGAATAGATAGAATCCTTCTTGGACAACATAAGTGTGGGTTCCGCTCTTCTCATTCACGCCCAGAAGCATTACTACAGGTGTCCCTCAGGGCTCTACATTGAGCCCTTTGCTTTTTAATGTATCTATGACCCCATTAATATATTTGGCAGAAGGATTGGGTGCCAAAATTATAGCTTACGCTGACGACACCCAGCTGCTTTTCACTTGGAAGAAAGATGAGACTTCTGTGGAATCAGCTAGAAACTGCCTGATGCAAGTCTTGTGGCTGTCCCAGGCTCATCTTAAATGTAATGTGGAAAAATCAGAGGTCCTTCTCTATGGGACCTTCCCGCCAAATTTTCGAGATGATTTGTGGCCAGCGGGCTTCCCTAAACCAAAAACCCAGGGCAGCACAGCAAAAATCCTGAGAGTTTGGTTCAGCAAAGATATTGGATTTCGTACTCAGATCAATAAGCTGGCAGGAGTGTGCTTTGGCACATTGAAGCTTCTTAGGAAATTCTTGCCGCTCCTGCCAAAAGTGGCCAAACAAATGGTGACCCGCGCTCTGATCTTGTCGCGCCTTGACTACGCCAATTCCCTTTACATTGGCCTTCCTTGCTATCAGATAAAAAAGCTCCAGACCATTCAGAATGTGGCAGCTCGAATGCTGCTAGGCATTCTGCGCAGCCATGGTATTAAGTAGTCTTTATGCGACTTGCATTGGCTTCCTGTTGACCAGTGCATTTTGTTTAAGGCACTAACTATCACTCATAGTGCCCTTTACAAGTCTGGGCCCTGCTATCTTAGGAGGCGTTTCAACTTCTATACGCCACCCAGGCGTCTCCGATCAACAGGTCAATGCCTTGTTGCCATCCATCGCCTTTCCAGAACGGGAGGGAGCTCCCTTTCCGTAAGGGCAGCCAGGGCCTCGAACAGTTTGCCCTTTGAGATTAGAAATCATGATGATCTGAGGATATATATATTTTTTTTATTTTTTATTTTTAAAAACCTTTATTGTACAGTTCAATAAAATTACACGCACGGGCCAACAACTGCAGGGGCCGGCCGCGACACAAGAATAAGACCCACTATATTATCAAATGACACAGCTCTTCAGCCGACAGCCCTGAGGTCCGGCAGCGAATAAGGATAAACATTGTATTGAACTCACAACACGTTGCAGGATAAGACGAAGGTTTCATTTTATGTTTAACCCCCCCCAATCTAAAAACCAAGGAAAAGGAAACAGACATATCTGGTGCCATACATTCAAACACTATGATAAAGTGAGCAGGTACAAAAATATAATAATCACAGATCAATTTAAAGGGAACGACCGAGACGCCTGCGCTAGCAAGCACAAAACAGGATGTACGACAAAGCAATCTATAACCCAACGCAGTCGCCCGCACCCAGACTCCAGGATAGAAAAAGAAGTATGGTCACCAGATACTGGAATACATGCGAGATCATGATAATACCACAACGTTCTGAAAAGGGAGCGAAAGGAAAGCGTGAGATAAAGAAATCATAAAGACTAAACTAACTAACAAAACTATAGACCCATCCCCCACCCTGCACCCCTGCATGTGGCTTTCGCCTAACCCCAACTAGCAGCGTGCCTGTCCCCCCGACTAACTAAACTACAAAAAGTAAAAGGAGAATGGAGGAGGAGAATGTCATACAAACTTCCAGACACCTTTCCCCCCGCCTGAAACGAACAACCCCTGTCCGAAGACCACCAAGTACTCAAAAATATTATAGACAGAGCCAGACAGGGGAGACGTTGAACACCGCCTAACCTGCCGCAAGCATTACGTTAGCGAATCCCTAGTCCTCAAAAGCCCCGAAATCAGACCCAGACCAACAGTCTCATCCTTGACTCCTCCAATCTTTTATGCGGACTCTGTCCGCTAACACCATCACAGCCCCAGGAGAGTCAAAGTTCATAGGAAGTTCAAATAAGATTAATATGAGTTCAATCGAACACATTGAGTCTCTGCAAGCATCCGCCACCAGTAAGATCTCCCTCATCGAGATGCAGCCCAGATATCTTTTCCTCCGTAGATGTAAAAGAACCAAAAGGCGGGAAGGGACAGTAGTGACTTTCGGTTTTTGCTAGTCGTAGTCTCAAGGAGTGAAGAACCAGGTAGCTCCACAACAATCGGCTGCGATGGTGAATGCAGCGATACCCCAGAGACACAATTCCGCAATTATTCTGCAAACAGGTCAATGGCGTCAAAACTTTATTGCACACGGGGTCTCCATCCTCCTTTACTACGGGCATCGTGGGAGAATCAGTTCGTTGAGAGTCATGCAATAGAACAGAGCCCAGACTCGGTCGCCCAGTTTCGATGTCACCAGAGATCATTTTATGGACAATGGTCTCCAGATGCAATTGAAGTGCCCCGATGGCGGCCATTACGGACTTCAAAGATGGCTCACAGATCGTCCGATCCGCCTCCACTCGCTCGGTTCCAAGCATGGGCGGGTTCCTCAGAGAGCCGGGTCTCTCCGGGGGAAGAGGCAAGAGCGGAGCGGACGGCAACGGAGGGTGCATTATTGGTCAGCAGTAAACCACCGTGAGCGAGGGTCCCGGCCCAGCACTCCCGGGATGTGGCGACGGGTCGCCGGGGACTCCCCTCCACAGCCGCAGACGAAGCCTATCACCACTCCGTCAGTATAAAACAGACCAGACACTCGCCACCAAAAACAGGACAGGATAACCTCCACTGTAAGAGACCGGACCCTATCTGAGTCCCACGGGCGATGTTATTCAACTGCAGCCCGGCTGGGCAAGTACTAGAGGCCCCGGCTCAGAAGCTGGATTAGGCCGAGATCTTAAACACGACACAACTCCATCAATCTGGGCGATAAAATTCTCAGGGCCGCACCGTCAAATTCAGCAACAGTTCATCCACACGGGGGTTGGGCGTAAAATCAGGATATCTGGCAGGATCATAAGCAGCAGGCGGGGGTCGGCGGAGCCGGGAGCCTATGCGGCCATCTTGGTTGCTGCGTAGCTCCTCCTCTCGATCTAAGGATATTTAAGAAGCAATTGAAAACCTTACTTTTTAATTAGACGGCGTAGCTTCTACTTTCCCTCCCGCTCACCCCCGCATTGGTCTATTGCGCCGGGACACTTACGGGTAGCTGAGCGCGTTATAAATTTGCGGTAACATAACATATAATATTTACAATTAATTACTCTAATAACTTATAAATTGTTAAAATACATTTTATAAATTATAAATACATACATACACAAACAATAATATAAATAAAAATATCAAAACTATATATAACACATTTTACAAAATAATTTTACATAAATTAAACACTACATTAAATATAACAGTAAATATTGGCTTGCAAAGGGGCAAAAATTACTGTTCCAACTCCAGAGAGTGGAACAGTAGAGAAAGTGTTGGATAGAGTAGAGGTAAACATGACTATTCCAACTCCAGAGGGTGCAACAGTAGGTAAAGTGTTGGATAGCGTAGGGGTAAATATTACTATTCCAATTCCAGAGGTGCAACAGTAAGGAAAGTGTTGGATAGCGTAAGGATAAACATTACTATTCAAACTCCAGAGGGTGCAACAGTAGGGAAAGTGTTGGATAGCGTAGGGGTACAAATTACTATTCCAACTCCAGAGGGTGCAACAGCTGTGAAAATGTTGGAAAGCGTAGGGGTTAAAATTACTATTCCAACTCTGGAGGATGCAAAAGTAGGGAAAGTGTTGGATGGCGTAGGGGTTAAAATTACTATTCCAACTACAGAGGGTGCAACAGTAGGGAAAGTGTTGGATAGCGTTGGGGTTAAAATTACAATTCCAACTCCAAGGGGTGGAACAATAGGGAAAGTGTTGGATAGCATAGGGGGTTAAATTGACTATTTCAACTCCAAAGAGTGCGACAGGAGGGAAAGTGTTGGCTAGCCTATGGGTCAAAATAAGTTACTAATAATTAAAATAATACGTTTTTTGTAAAAAATGACAATTTAATTACTAAATTACAACAATTTAATTAACAATACCAATATATTATTCTTTAAAAAGAATTACCAATGAATAATTAATTAACAATTAAAATACATACAATTAAATCATTATTATTAAAAATGTATTAACAAATAGTAATAAAATACAAAATTAAAAAAATGCAATATCAAAAAATAATAATGATTAAAAAACATTTAACAATTAGTAATTAATTAATACATTGTTGATAAATACCAATACATTATAAAAAACTCAAATTTGATTACCAATTCATAATTAATAAACATATTTAAAAAATTAAAATTAAAAAATATATTACCAGTTTAATAATTAACAATAATTTAATTAACAATACTCAACACTAAAAAAAAAAGTTGATTACAATTAAATTACTTCCTACCCTATTACCCTATAACCTCATAACACACTTTAATAAAATACACTTAAAATAATTACTGATTAATCAATTATTACAAATTAATTACCAATTAATATAAATCAATTACCAATTAATAATTAACATAAAAATATTTATCAATACCAAAAGTAAAAATTAAATATTTACTTAATTACCATTAGATTACTTACCACCCTATTACCCTATAACAGGGGTCTTCAAACTGTGGGGCGCGACCCCCAGGGGGGCCGTGGAACGATGCAAAGGGGGTCGCGCCTTCACAGTGTCACTTCTGCCTCCAGGGCTTCAGCCCCCCTCCTCCCCCATCCTGTGTCTCAGCCCGGGCTGCTGCAGCGCAGCTCGCGCTCCTGGGGCCTCGGCTGGGCAGTGTCTGGAGTCTTATCTCCGGCAGAGTTTTTCACAGGTCTTTAAAGACCATTAGCATATTTAAATGCCTTTGTTAACCGATTACCAAAGATTAGTTTTTTTGTGGTTCCCCACTCTGCCTATTCCTTACATTTGTATTTTTACACTTACTGCTGTAGTGTGAGAATGCATTTAATGAAAATAAATATAAAGTTGGGTTGCCAAAAGAAACATGCCTGCTATGTGTTGTTTAAAGATCCTGCAGAGGGCTACTCTTGACACTAAATTGAGTTATAAATAAAAAAGTATGTATTAATTAGGTATGTGACTTTTCTGTCTTTATTCTCTTTAATTATTAGTCATGGATCATTAAGGCATCCCTAGAACACAATTAAAAGTGTTTTCTATTTATATTTGCTGTTCTAAGTATTCACAGATAAGTGCCAAAAATACAGCTGTAGGTGACTGCTTATTTCTGGGCCATCAAAATAATGAGCTGGTAACCCTAATCATTAGACTGGAAGTTTGTTGCAGGATCAGCACATTATTTATTTCCCCCACCCTCGAACCCTGATTAATGCCATTATAGCAATAGTTTAACTTATATCTGAAACCCTACGCTTCAAGTTTTCGGGAATGCACCCTGCTTTCAGACTACTCACTTCTCATTCTCGCCTTCTTCACTTTCACGTTCACCCTGCACTCCCAGCGATCACAATGCACTCACACTGATCACAATGCACTCACACTGATCACAATGCACTCACACTGATCACCATGCACTCACACTGATCACCATGCACTCACACTGATCACCATGCACTCACACTGATCACCATGCACTCACAGCAATCACCATGCACTCATAGCGATCACAATGCACTCACACTGATCACAATGTACTCACACTGATCACCCTGCACTCACACTGATCACCCTGCACTCACACTGATCACCCTGCACTCACACTGATCACCATGCACTCACACTGATCACCCTGCACTCACACTGATCACCATGCACTCACCCTTGCTGCTCCCGGCCATGGCCAGGCGAGCTTCTAATGTGGCAGCGCGTATTCCTGCTGATTGGGAGGCCCTTCACAGAGGTTGACTAGACACCTTTCTGATGTTAATTTCTGTATTGTGGTTATAAACTGGTACTGATGGGGTGAAATCTTTCCTCAGTATTACTGTGTTAAAAAAATTCTAAATAATAAAGCAATGCTATCCCAAAATACGCAGCATCACAGAACATTATTTACATTTTCTACTCACACAATTTAGTGAAGCCTGTCGCATAATTTGGTCCTCACCTTCCTCATAACCTAGAGGTTTAGAAATGTTTGTCAGGAGGGGGTCCTTATGCTTGAAAATGTTGACAGGGGGGTCTCGGCATCCAAAAGTTTGAAGACCTCTGCCCTATAACCTCACAACACACTTCAATAATAAATTAATACACTTAATATAATTACCAATTAATACATTAATAAAAAATCATCGCCAAACAATAAAAATTCATTACAATTAATAATTAACAAAAATATTTATCAATACCAATAAATTAAAATTAAATGTTTACTTAATTACAATTAAATTACTTCCTACCCTATTCCCCTATAAACCCACAACCCGCTACAGAACTAGAACGCAAGATTTAAAAATATTTAATAATTCCTAAAAAATATGTAATTAATTTACTGTCATTAAATTACTTCCCACCCTATTCCCCTATAAACCCACAAACCGCTATGGTACTAAAACGCATATTTTAGATAAATTAATACTAACTACTAAAACTGTAATACATATATTTTAAATATAGTACAATAATTAAAAAATATATATAAAAACAAAACATATAAATATCGATATTAATAACATCAACATTTTTGCTATCAATATTACTAACTTCGATATTAACAAAAATGATATTTCTTACCTTCAGGTCAATATCCTGGTCGTCTATATTCTTGATTTCGATATTCTGTCCCTCCGAAATTTTGAACTCTATATTATTGTCTGTCGAAATAAAAAAGACGAAATTTAGACTGTTTACCATAAAAATTATTGAAGTTATACATTTTGTCACCTTTTCATGAACTTTCAAATGAAGGTTAGCATTATTAGGGAGCATTTTGTGAAGGGATTATCCTCACTCTGTGTATTAGACAGAGACCAGATTAAGGGTATATGATAGTACAACTAAAGCCCTGCAAAACAAGAATATGAAATTCGATCTATCAATTGAGTTATCACATGTGGATCTTCCTTGAACACGTCAGTCACCTCTTGCTATGGTGAGCTAACACATATGGGTCACAGTGCCTGAAGAACACTTAAAGAAACTGTTAGAAATACAATACATTGGCCTGTTTTATAGTTAAACATATATGCTGCTCTAAAGAGTGATGTGTGCCTTGAATTAACTCTCGAACTGCATGCACCTATTTTTTGTTAACATGGGTTATGAATGAGGACGTGATCAGCCTAAAGTGAAAGCTGTGATGAATGACTGATACACTGTACCCATATTTTTGTACTGTAATAGATCCTCATTTTGAAAGACAAATATCCCTATTTGTGTGTGAAGAGATGGATGGATAGACAGACAGATAAGATAGACAGGTAGGTAGATAGTTAGATAGACAGATAGGTTGATAGTTGCTATTTAAAAAAAATGAAGGCTAAAGGGAAAACAACATCTGGCCAAGGTTCAACAATCTACCATCAAAAGGATACAAAAATATATTTACACTTCAGTGTTATTTCTTCCCTCAGGAAGTATGAGATTGTTTTCTCCGTGGGAAGCATCCAACACCTTCGAGGTCTGGGCCTTGCCTCATTAGGTATTTTTGCTGTTGTATCACTTATGAGATTCCATCTGCTGTATTTCACAACCATATGCTTAATTTCCATGTTCAAGTTCAGGACATCACTGCACCACCTTTGTTTACTGAACGTATAATAACAGCTATTACCTTTTAGAGGTTGAGTAGAGCATTTTGTTCTTTATGTTAATCTTCTGGCTCATCATTGTAAGTGTGCATTTTTTTATGAGTGTTTCTTAATGAATTTAAATTTCCTATTAATACTCTGAGCTATTCTTTGCTATTTTTCTATATTGGACTGTTCATAACCTGGAAAAGCAAATACTCTGTTATGCTTTCATTTATTTCTATCTGTTATGGATTTATAGTAATCTATGCTTTCCTGTCCATTATCCCTAATTCTGTTTTCATGTTCCTGAATGTTTGTACACGTTTGTGGGCATGGAGTGTCCTTCTCAACCAAGTTTACTCCCTATATGCAAATGCTTCTAATTGTTTCAGGACAATCATTCTCCTGCTCCTGTGTGTCGTCAATCTTTGTCTGCCACTCTGAAATTGTTTCACTTAATAACCTTTCTTACTTCTGTCATTGCTAATTGTGAGTGCAATGCTCTGAAATTGTTTCATCACATGCTTATTCTACTCTGGTTACTGCAATGCCTGTAGAGGGTTCTGGAACATGCACAGGGTTCACACACAGAAAACAATCAATAAAAAATGTATAACATGAGCGAGACCTTGATTCACGACCGTGCAGCCCCTTACACGGATCTGGTGAACATACTGGGAACCGTCATCAGTATTGTTGTTAAATAATTCTGAAAGGCCGCATTTTTCCCAATTATCCATGTCACTCAGCATGCTGGCAGTATTGTGTTGTTTGGTCAAGATTATTTCTATCAAATGACAACATTTGTGCTTCAGTTTTTACTTCTGAAAAAGCCAACTCCTTGCGGTGCACCGCCCTTCACACAATGGGTGACGAGCAGTTTTGTTCACCTAACAAGATGTACACGTGCTATAATTTTCTCTGCAATCAGTAATTATAGGTCGTGTTCACTTCACAAAGAAGTGTTGCACTAATTAAAAGATCATTAATGGTACTTAGCGCTCCCTTCTTTTAAATGATGCTTGATATGCTTTGCCTCAGCTGCCTTAATTTTCCAGTTCTGACACTGTCATTATTTGTGCAGATGAGGGAAAATAGGAGTCATAAATTCTGACACCGTGATTAAACATATGAGTGATTTTAGATGAATATGGGCACTCCCAGGATTTTTCTGTGAGCTCTGCAAGAAGCTACAGCCATTATAATATCCTAAATTATGCGAAGTCAAGTAGACACACAAAAATACTGATAGGCAAACAACTTGGCAGTAAAAACACTAACTGCAAGCTGTGCCAGCTTGGAAATCTCTCTAGAATTTCCACAAATTATGTCACCTTAAATTTACTTAGGGTACCTACAAGTTCTGTGCTTTTTGTGGCAGATTAACCTTTGCCACCATTTTAGAATGGAGCATTACATCACAAAAACAGCAATAGAACATTTGATGATCAGTCAATAAAGAGATGGTTGGTGAAGTAAAAAAAATATTTTCTCATTCTTTGTAAATGAGTCAATATTTGTATTCTTTTATTCAGATTAGTGGCAAATAAATTACAGCAATGATAAGAAATAGGTTGGTTAGAACAAGCAGAGAAAATTAAACAGTGTTCCATTTACAGTTTAGTCCATGTTCTAATCTAAAGTACCTATCCTAACTTACCAAGAACCTATAAAGAGTTATTTCTGGAAAACATCAAGTAGATAACGGAGCAGTTCAGAATAAGAGGAGGAAGAACAAACTCCCCTTAAAGTAGTTGTTCTGGAGACTCAGCTGAGTTCTCCAGACAATTGCAATTGCAACCCTCTAAAATGATGTGAAGGAAAGAATCACAGAAGAAAATTTTATCAGCAAAAAACAGAAAACTTCTCACAAATTGTAAGGAAAGGAAAATCACCGTAAACAGTAGCTTATGGCAAGCAGCTACAGCAAAGTGACAAGGGGCATGGAATTGGTCGGGAAGAGTGTATCTCTCTAACTAGGATCGCATACTGTATGGAAAGCAGCTTAACATGTAGCAAAAACAGGTGCATTTAATCACCATTGTCCAATGATAAGAAGTCTTCTGATGGTCCATCGCCTCCGCCCTCAATTCCCACTGTAAACGTCCACTTCAGCATGAAATCAGTTAGAAAAGGCCACAATTTATTACAAGATGTGGCTCTGGTAGCTGTCTGGTTTCTCACCATATAGCACTGAGCCGTTCTATAAAATGGAAAATTCAAATTGTGGTATATCACGAAATGTAGGCTGCAGCAAGCGTTTTCTTTTCATTAATATACTTGTTCATTATGCATATGTGGCAAAGAAAACAATCTAAGCACAATGAAGTCATATGGTGAATATATTTTCTCAGGACACAGCACTATTTCACAAAAAGCCCTAGAGTTTAATTCTAACTGTAAATCACTATTTTATTAAAAGCATTATCTTTCTTAAAGGGACAGTGTTGAATAAATGAGCAGTGCGGCCTCGCCAGTGGAAACGATAAAAATGAAAGCCTTCTACAGAATATCAACAATATTTTCACTCGAAAGTAAAGGCACATTTTCTGACATTTAACTTATTATGCATTTTCAGGTTTATTATTTAACATGTTTCTATATTATTGTGTGATAGAATTTTCGTAAACATTTTCAGTTTTATCACATTCCAGAATGTTAGTCTATGCAAGGAACCAACATAACAGGACCTTTTTCTCATCACACATGCACGATATCCGTTGTTCCAACACCAAGTCCAGGGAGCTATCGCAGGACTGTATGTGAGAGCACATACCTTAAGAGCCATGCTCATTCCCCAAAATAATGCCAACACTAACAAGCATTTTTAATGCCAAAAGGTCGGCCCATAGAAAGTTGGGGCGATGGTTAAACTTTTTTATTAGTTTTTTTTACTGCAGGCATATGCCCTAAAAGTGACAAATAGAAATAAAAGAAGGAAACAAGCCGCCAAAATATGGCAGCCAGATACTTGCAAAAAACATTTAAATAAAAAAAAAATGACCACCTCATATAATTTCCCAATAACTGTAGAGGTGTTGCACAGGAATAAGGTGTATTTAAAATGGGTATATATACCCTTTTGCATTTTAATGCATATCACAAGAAAATATGATTCTCATTTGCCCAAGGAAAATGTACTATTGGTTTTAATTACTGTAACCTGCAGACACAATTTAAATACACACGGATGGCTCAAAAATTACAAAAATGCTAAAGAATGAAAAGAAAAAAAGATACGGCATAGTAAAGTATTGCCCTGCCAAGCCTGGCATTGAAGTGAACTCCTTTTTAGACAGATTTGCATATAAGACAGGGCTTTAAGTGTGGGGGGTTGGGGGTCTGTGGGTGTCTGAGCCCCCAGTCTTTTTTGGGGGGGGGCCTCGAAAGGAGTTCTAGGGGGCTCTATTTTCAGGCCTCAAAGGTCAAAGGTAGGGTGACCAGATGTTCCGGTTTTTGTTTGGTGTTACTAGTGTGAGTAACATGTCTTGATAGTGAAATACTGCCAATTTCGTTTTTCACTATTGAAAGGCTATCTTGCCCATAGGATAACATGGGGAATGCTGTGTGACATGTTTACCTGCATATCTTCCCATAACGGCAAGATAGACATATGGAATCTGGTATCCCTGAACTCAGAATTTAATAACAAATCATTTAGTGAAGATGGTTTTTCAATTCTAAGTTTGGAAATAGCACTTTTAGAAAGTGGCTATTTTCCTGTTCAACCTTTCTGTGTGCCTCTGCCTGGTTGTGTATTGACTGTCTGGTTTGTGAGTGACAGTGGTTGGGGGCGGCTCCAGGAGGCTGGCTGAGTCAGCACAAGGCTGAATAGACCAATCTGCATGTACTCTACATGCAGATGGGTGCACTCTGCCAGTGCACCTCTTCTTCCATTGTGAGTGTGGGCCAGGGCCATCAGACACACCACAGGAGGTGGAGCCAGCATTGTGGCAGGCAGGCACAGCCCTATTGAGGCCCAGGTGCTACTCCTCCCACCACTCTGGTGTGCTGCGAGTTGGCTGGCAAAAGGTAGAAGGTCTGCTGAAGAAAATTGTTGTGAGAAACCCCAGCAAAATAGAGACAGTGAATATCTTCAAGGGTTTTGGGAAATCCTGCAAAAGATTTTCAAGTAATGTAAATAATTTTTACATGTTTTAAAGTGTTTCGTATTTTATGGCTTATACTTAATATACCTTTTTGCCTATTTTATTATCCTTTGCTGGATGCGACGTCATGATTTTCTTAAGCACACACTGCTAGTTATCTTGATTTAGACCACGCCCCTATTCAGATAGGCCACATCCCTTTAAGAAGTTTGCCAAGCCTCTTTTAGAGCACCAGTTTTCTTCCCACTTAAAGCCCTGATATAAGATCAGTCAAAAATGCTGTCACTCACACTTCAAGAGACCCAATGACTGAAGTTGGCTGACCCTTTGCACAATGCTGTAATCATGGGTAGAAGCAAAATGTGTAGGGCAGTGGAACAGACAAATGAATGAAGAGGGCTTGTCCAAACTCCATATATATTTTTATTTCTTAATTATATGGTGAGACAGCGTAAGCTGTGCCCTAGGGCAGAGTTAAACATAAACATTACCTGATCTGAGGTAAATGCACATAATCGTGGCTGGTGAGGACCAAAGCTGTTCTACACACACCGCCATGCACAACACTAACGTGTGCAGTACGCACTATGTAGGGGGAAGAGAATCGCTAGAAATGTCCTTTGATCGTTGTGTTAGCATTCTCTGGTGAAAAAAAAGTATAAAGACAGTGAGTTTTGGCTTTACGCTCCAATGACAGCCCCTCTCTATTTCTGTTATATGGATGAAAATATAACTAGGCCCCAGCTGCGAAAAAAGGAGAAAAGCATGTCTAGCGGTCTATAAAAAAGCATTTCATTGCTAGTACACGTGTTTACAGTAGCCCTAAGAAATAATAGTATACAACGCTCCCTGATTCAATGTACTCACTGATTCGAATTATTAAAAAGACATGCTCACTGTAAAAAAAAAAAAAGAGAGAGAAAAGGGCAACAAACAACTCCAAGTGAAACATTAGCTTACTTAAGAGCAAAGAAAATGATTACAGTGATATAGGGACGGATTTACAGCGTTTTGACTCAATCAGTGCAGCATGAAAATTTGCTCCGCTGCATTGCTTCAATAGAAGAGAGCAGAACTTTGCCATGTCTACGTGTCTGCACTATATCTACAAAACTAGTTGGTGCAGTACTAATCAGTGCGCTGGTGCATTTATTGCAGCCATGCAGCAAAGGCGGCACCCGTGCACCACCCGTGCACCACCGTGTCTGGGGTCTTTTCAGCATAGCTTTTGTGCAGGAAAGGGACCTTTCCTTCATAAAAACTATGCTGAAAAAATAAAAGGAGAAATTCAAATATTTCTCCTCGTTATATCAGCCTCAGGGAGACGCAGGATTTTCAAGCAAGTCCATGTCTAAAAAGTCTTAGTAGATAAGCATCCCGGCACACACCACCCTAAATTAAGCTCCCTGCACATACTAATATTACAGCCCTAATTTGACTACAACCCAACAGATGTGTCTATTTCACCGCAAAATATCATAAAACGGGTAAACAAAAGGATTACGGAGGAGTAGGCAGTGTTTACCGCAAGCTTAATAGAATGCCACAGCACGTGATAACATGTAAGGCCCCTGAACGCGATAACATTATGGTCTCTGATACAAGATTTCTTTGGGAACTAAGCAATAAAGTGAGGCAAGCGGGGGGAGCAGCGGAAGAGGGGGCGGGCAGAAGCACTATGTATATGGGTTCACACAGCGTGTGCTTTAATGAGATAAATATGTGCACAGGCATTGGATGTTAACAGCGCATGTGCTTAGGCCCCAAAAAAAATAAAACACGTCCCAGACGCAAAATACAAAGCGACTGCGCGCCTATCCCAAAAATAATTCCGACAACCCCTTCCCTCCTTGCAGGCACTAACATTATGGCCCTTTATACATCTTCATGCCGAAGCACCTTGAAAATAGAAGCTGTTTCGTGCCTGCAATCTTTAAAAAAAAGCTTAAAAAGGAATGAGAAGCGTCCCGGCACACACCACCCTAAATTAAGCTCTTTGCATAATGCACCGTAAAATTGGCATAAAACAGGTAAACAAAATAGGATTACGGAGAAGTAGGCAGTGTTTACCACTTGCTTAATATAATGCTACAGGATAACTTGTTAATTTATGTTAGTAGGAGAGCCAGAGGCTGTGATTACATTTGCGTTAAAGTGTGGCGTTAGGTGAACTGAAGTTTATTTGAAGTGGGGGAACTGTAAATGAGCGGGCTTGCAAAAGGCAATTTTAAAGGCAGGAGCCTAGTATATTTATAATCCTAATTAGCTATTTATTATTTTTTTAATAGAAAAGGAGGCCAAACAAACGTGTCTACAATGTGTCTAGAAAAAAAATTAAAGAGTGTTATTCGTCCCGGCAGACCCCGCCCTAATTTACGGTGTTTACTTGTGTTAATATTATGGACCAAATTTAACTAAATAGTAACAGTTTTGGACAGTATATTGCTAAATAGGTACAAAAATGCTTTTAAAAATGTAATTACGGGAGAGTAGGCCGTGTTTAACACCGGCTTATTATGATGCCCCAGCATGTGATGAGACCTAAGGTCCCTGAACGCGATAACATTACGGCCCTGGTAGAAGCTTTCTGTTGGATTGAAAGCAGTTGAATATAAAAGGGTGGCGGGTGAGAACAAACAAAGAAAAAAAAGGAGAATTGGAGTTTTTTATTGAAAAATAAAATCGAGAGTGATATTGGGAGGCACTTGGGCAGTCTCTGCTCTGTTAGCGAGTTATCAAGTGAGAAGTATACATTTCCATGCGTAAGCACCTTGAAAATAAAAACTCTTTTGTGCCTACAATGTTTAAAGGAGTAAAGCTTAAAAAGAGTGCTAAGCGTCCCGGCACACACCACCCTAAGTTAAGCTCCTTGCACGTTCTAATATTACAACCCTAATTTGACCATGACCCAACAGATTTGCTTAATACCCAGCAAAATCGGCATAAAACTGATAAACAAAATATCATTACGAAGGAGTAGGCAGTGTTTACCACAAGCTTAATATAATGCCACAGCATGTGATAACATGTAAGGTCCCTGAACCCGATAACATTACGGTCTCTGATACAAGATTTCTTTGGGAACTACGTAATAATCTGAAGCAAGCGGGCGGAGCAGAGGAAAAGGGGGCGGGCAGAAGCACTATGTATGTGGGTGCACACAGCGGGTGCTTTAGTGAAGTAAATATGTGCGCAGGCATTGGATGTTAACAGTGCATGTGTTTAAGCCCAAAAAATATATATATATGTCCCGAACGGAAAATAGAAAGAGACTGCGTGCCTATCCCAAAAATAATTCTGACAACCCCGTCCCTCCTTGCAGGCACTAACATTATGGCCCTGTATACATCTCCATGCTGAAGCACCTTAAAAAATGCATAAGCACCTTAAAAATAAAAGCCCTTTCGTGCCTACAAAAGGAGAAAAGCTTAAAAAGGGAGCCAAGCGTCTCGGCACACACCACCCTAAATTACGCTCCTTGCACGTACTAATATTACAACCCTAATTTGACAACGACCCAACAGATTTGCTGGATACACAGCAAAATCGGCATAAAACTGATAAACAAAATAGGATTACGAAGGAGTAGGCAGTGTTTACCACAAGCCTAATATAATGCCACAGCACGTGATAACATGTAAGGCCCCTGAACGCGATAACATACGGTCTATGATACAAGATTTCTTTGGGAACTACGTAATAATGTGAGGCAAGCAGGGGGAGCAGAGGAAGAGGGGTAGGGCAGAAGCACTATGTATGTGGGTGCATACAGCGTGTGCTTTAGTGAAGTAAATATGTACACAGGCATTGGATGTTTATAGTGCATGTGTTTAGGCCCCAAAAAAAAACATGTCCCGGACGCGAAATACAAAGCAACTGCGCGTGTGATTAGGGCCAAAAAAAAAAAGGCACTGACCAGCTGCGGCGACGGCGGGCAGCAAATGGACTGCACAGGCGGAGGTCAGCAGGACTGCTTCTCAGCACGCACTCAGCCGCTGCTATTTTGCGAAGGCACGAGCGAAAAGCAAAAAAAAAAAAAAACAGACACACACAGCGTTTCTATTGCGGGAGCGAGCAGGGGCACCATCTGTTTGCAAGATAATTACAAACAGATGTCACCAAAGCTCGCTCTCGCAAGGGAAACGCCAAACGCGCACGCGTTGCAATTGAAAGCAATGCAAAGCATGCACGTTTTTGGCCAGAAAAGCTGATCCGTTCCAGGAGGTCCCCTTCTACGCAGCGCATGCTCACTGCGTAGGCGAGACCTAAAAAAGAGGCACAAAGCAAAGGACAGTGCGAAGAAATACAAAAACACAGGTTAAACAAAGCTGAAAAAAAGGCACAGACAAGGGTTCAAACAGAGCGGAAAAAGGCACAAATAAGTGTTAAACAGATCGAGAAGAGGGGCAAACAATGATTCACCAGAGCAGAAAAAGGCACAAACAGCGATGAAGCCGAGCACAAACACAGCAAAAGAGGCACATATCGAAGCACAAAGAGGAGCAAAGAGTACAAAACAATAGTGAACAGAACAAGCATTGGAAATGCAATAGGTCTCGCAGCATTAGAGTTAGTGCTTTTAGAATTGTTTATGGGTTTTTTTTGTAAATCTTTAGCATTTTTGTTTCCTGTAGCCAATGCTAAAGAATTACAAATAAAAAAAGCCATAAACAATTCTAAAAGCTCTAACTCAAATGCTCCGAGACCTATTGCACTGTGTGAGCGTGAGGGGTTGAGGGTGAGTGAGGGTGAGAGAGGGTGAGTGAGAGTGAGGGTGAGTGAGGGTGAGTGAGGGTGAGGGTGAGTGAGAGTGAGGGTGAGTGAGGGTGAGTGAGGGTGAGGGTGAGTGAGGGTGAGTGAGGGTGAGTGAGGGTGAGTGTGAGTTAGGGTGAGGGGTTGAGGGTGGGTGAGGGGTTGAGGGTGGGTGAGGGTGAGGGGTTGAGGGTGAGTGAGAGTGAGTGAGGGTGAGGGGTTGAGAGTGAGGGTGGGTGAGGGTGAGTGAGGGTGAGGGCGAGTGAGGTGTTGAGGGTGAGTGAGGGTGAGGGGTTGAGGGTGAGGGTAGGTGAGGGGTTGAGGGTGAGTGAGGGTGAGGGTGAGTGAGGGTGATGCTGAGGGGTTGAGGGTGAGTGAGGGGTTGAGGGTGAAGGGTTGAGGGTAAGTGAGGGTGAGGGTGAGTGAGGGTGAGTGAGGGTGAGGGGTTGAGGGTGAGTGAGGGTGAGGGGTTGAGGGTGAGTGAGGGTGAGGGGTTGAGGGTGAGTGAGGGTGAGGCATTGAGGGTGAGTGTGGGTGAGTGAGGGTGAGGGTGAGTGAGGGTGAGTGAGGGTGAGTGAGGGGTTGAGGGTGAGTGAGGGGTTGAGGGTGAGTGAGAGTGAGGGTGAGTGAGGGTGAGGGTGGGTGAGTGTGAGTTAGGGTGAGTGTGAGTTAGGGTGAGGGGTTGAGGGTGGGTGAGGGTGAGGGGTTGAGGATGAGTGAGGGTGAGTGAGGGGTTGAGGGTGAGTGAGGGTGAGTGAGAGTGAGTGAGGGAGGGTGAGGGGTTGAGGGTGAGGGGTTGAGGGTGAGGGGTTGAGGGTGAGGGGTTGAGGGTGAGGGGTTGAGGGTGAGGGGTTGAGGGTGAGGGGTTGAGGGTGAGGGGTTGAGGGTGAGGGGTTGAGGGTGAGGGGTCGAGGGTGAGGGGTCGAGGGTGAGGGGTCGAGGGTGAGGGGTCGAGGGTGAGCCTGATATGAGACAACTAGGTAAAACACAGAAAGCTACTAATAAGCTGGAACAACTTAGAATAGGAGGTAACCAGATAAGATGAATTAAGGTCCAAACTACAGCAATAGAGTAGAGAAGAAAAGATAAAATATGTACCACCTAAGCTAAGAGAGACGAAATCTAAATTCATCTATGCCTTCTATCCATATATCAATATATTAGAAAACGGGCAAAAGTCAAAAGGTAAGATTTATTATATGGATAGACAGGTAAAACATAATAGAATAGAAAGAATAATGAGATAGACCGATATCTAAAACATGCCCCTAGCCTCAACTGCACAATTCAACATAGGCAGCTCGAGGGTAGAATGTAGAAATATAATATTACTGCCTGGACCTATAGAGATGTCCCCACTAAAAAAGAGAATCCCCGCAAATTAGTAAACCCTCATAGTGTAGGGGAAGTAAGAAACAAGGAAAAAAAACGACATTGAATAATGTAGGGACATATAGGGAATTTAAATAAAAAATGAAAAAGCCAGCGATGGCAATATACTGAAGCTACTCTTTTTATAAATATGTTCGGAGCCACTACTATAATATCCAGAATAAAGATAGAACCTGTATACTTCGTAGTGGCTCCGAAGCTCACCCCTTCCCAAGATGGCGCGGGGAAAAAAAAGGATCGGCCAATACACACATCATGTCAGTATGCCGATACCATGCTAATATGCCGATAGGAATTACGAAATAAATAGGATTCTATCTTATAATATAAAAATAATCAATGAGCCCAATCCTTAACATATACATGACGAGAGAAATCTATAAATATGTTTGGCCAGTACTACAAAACGCATTTCGGTAGGAACTACTCCCCTCCAAGATGGCGCGTTCAAAACGCCGGGGAACACATACATAATACGAAGGCGCGGACTTGTGGCAAAGCTGATGCCAATTATCCAATTGAATCCCCTTTAAAAACAGCGCGTCCTGCCGAAGACCTCTGAGAGAGGAAAAAGACGAGGCAGACGCGTGCAACCGGAGCTAAAAGGTAAGCTGGGAACATCAACTAGCAGTCTATGGGAGTTACGAAGGACCTACTTACCGAGAGGGTAAAGCAGGATGGGAGAGAGAGATGGGAGAGAGGGTGAGTACAAGACGGAGGGGAGGGGGAGGAGAAATGCGACACGGCGGGAGGGGGCGGAGCGGGTAAACAAACACGGACGGTATCTTCTACGCGGGCAGTGAAGGCGGGAGGCTGTCAGAGGGAGCCTGGCTGACGAGCTGGGAGAGAGGGTGAGAGAGACGGCAGGATGAGAGAGAGGGTGAGAGAGACGGGAAGATGGTAGGGGGGTGAGGGAGACGGCAGGGTGGGAGGAGAAAGGGTGAGAGAGAGATACCAGGATGGGAGAGAGAGATGGGAGAGAGGGTGAGTACAAGACGGAGGGGAGGGGGAGGAGAAATGCGACACGGCGGGAGGGGGCGGAGCGGGTAAACAAACACGGACGTACACGCGCTTTTAAGGTCAATGCGCATGCGCATAAGCTCAATGCGCATGCGCATTGACCTTAAAAGTCACGGGCACTGCAAGGAATCGCCACGATTCCTTGCAGTGTAGATAAAGAGTGGATAACTCGCAATAGTCTCGCTTGCTCGATGCGCATGCGCATCGACAGGCGAGACCTAAAAAGGAGCAAGAGGCACAGCACAGGGGCTAAAAACCTGCATGGAGAGGGGAGAAAAGAGGTACAAACATGGTGAAAACAGAGCGGAAAACAAAGGGCATGAGCCGGCCAAAGGTAAGTCCTAGGGGGCTTGGGGTTATGCACCTATTGCATTCTAATCTGGTAAAACAAACTCTATTGTGAGAGCAGGTTTCTTACTTAGGCAACTGGTGAACTTATTTGCACTATAATCATACTATTCTTATAAAACAGGGATGTGTTACTTTCGCATCACTAGCCTGTTCAGGCTATCCCTCTAAAACTAAACAAGTGATTAATGCACCTGCTTATCCTTACCCTCATTGTTTGGGAATGGCTTTCCTTGATAATGTATGCATCCTAGATCCTGCAGATTCAATTCTCTGGAACTCCATCTGTGGATTACCCTTCATTTCTACAGTAGTGCATCATCTGTTTTCCTCCATGGCAACTTCATAACAACCTTGTCCCTGTTCCCATTTTCACCGACTGAACTACCTCCGCGCCATCGCAATCTATCCAGCAGCATATGTTCCATTTACAAGGAAGAAATACAGGAAACATAGGTACCCCTGACACAGGTAGCAAGGCTTCATATGTATTTTTCACTGGTCTCATTGTAGACTTAACATGATTATTATTTGTGCAATTAAAATAAATGCACTACGCGGTGCAAATACAGGGCTTAGAAAGCAGGCTCACTTCTCATTTGTGAAGCTAATAAATGTGTGCTTGGATTGCAATCTTTTTTTTCTTCTTAATTCTTAATTCAAGCAAAGAAAGAGAAAGACATTTTGCCATTCTCTGGGGCACGCACTGTTCATAAGTCGAGCAACAGAAATATGGCTACAAGGGAAGATGGCCATGTATCAGCTAAGTGAAAGGTGCAATAGTTGTGTGAAAAAGGCTGTGTGCATGTTAACAGCACGCGTAGTGCGCTTTATTGAAGGCTCCCACCTACCTGAACAGATGCATCTCCTTTCCATGGGACTCCTACTCGAACACAATTCCTGCATATGTACAGAACAGGATCAGGAGAACGGGCATTCTCTTCCATCGCTCCTAGGGTTGGAACAACCCCCCACTCCACATCAGAGCCTCCTACTCTCGCCTTGAATTCCACAAGAAGCTGAAGAGCTGACTATCCAATTAATCAACCTACCATGGGGAGGGCTTAGCGCACACACGCTTGCGGGTGATCTGGTGCTCTACAAATACACATAACACATCGTAACATAACATATTTGCAACCATAATGGATCACTGATTAGCAAGGGTATTTCTTGCAAAAAATATACAGCAAAGTATAATATATATTTATTGCAGATAAATCCTGATAAACGGTTGGTTCTTTAACCCAGGTTGAATTTGTTACCATGGGCTATTGCTAACTACTGGCCTATCACTCACCTACCATTCATCTGCAAGATTACTGAAAAAGAAGTCTATCCTCAACTCCAAAATCACAACATTCAGATCTTGGAAAAAATTGAGAGTTGACAGCTGAGGAAGTCAGACTGGTTAAGATATTGCAATGTATCTTACATCTCCCTTGCAAAACATTCCAGAAGATATTGCCATAGATTATGTTGTAGTTCATTTTTGTTTACTTATTGCTTGCCATACTCCTTGTGGGGGTTAAAGTACTTTCTGAACCGTTAACTAAAAAGCGACCCTGCATGTATCAGTTATATAAGCCTATGTAGCCCTAGTGCTCTCGTGAAGGGCTTTGATTTTTGCCCCCTTTTGGGTGCATGGCTGAAAGGTGGCTGAAGGTAGTATGGCCTGTATGGAAATAGTTGGGAGCAGTGCATGAGATTTGAAAGCAGGGTAGACACTGTTGACAGAGATAGAAGACCATACAAAAAGGATGGGAACTATGATGAATGCAATGGAATTGGGGTCAGCAAATCTGTGAGTGAGGCAAAAAGAAGTATAGGAACTGTTAATGTAACATTAACGCAGTTCCCAATAGGCCCGCCCACTTCAACCACTGACTGTAGAGAGTGTGCGAACTGATACAGTCATGCATGTGGTTACTTTGAATCTTTGCATAGTGACTATTACTTCATAGAGATTGTCAATGATGGTATCTGTCTAGATACAGGTGTGGCATTTGTCTAGTTACAGCTTAGAAACACATTATTAAGCTGTGCATGGCTGTGGGATAGAAGCAGGCGTAGCTACCATTGGAGCAGCAGGTGCAGTGCACCGGGGTCCCGAGCCCTGTGGGGCCCATTAAACCTTGATATCTGTTGCTTTATGCTACCCCTACAGCAGTCATATGGGCCGTTACCCTTGCTTCCACCAGGGCCCAAGGCATCCTTGCTACGCTACTGCCCATATTTGCATTGTGGGACCAGCCTTAACCAATAGAAATTGTCTCATCCCAAACGTATCTCCTCTTTTCTTCCTTTCACTGTGAAAATAATTGGTACAAATGAAATATGTACCAAAACCTGGAGCTCAATTAGAAGATAACAACGAGCCACTTTATTTTGTATGTCATAAAACCCTAAACATAAATGCACCCATTGATTGGCAACCCCCTATTTCCCTTTCGTTTTGGTCCAATTAAAAGAGAGAGGGCCTTTGACGTTCTCGGACACCTAATTCCCGCCTTAGGATGTGGTCCGCCACAAGCGTGTACAAACACGCAAAATAACAAGCAAACCACACGCTGCTGACTCGAACATGCAGCCCTCAGCGCAATGCAGCATCTGCATCAAATGGGAGAAGCTAGTGGCATTACTGTTGATGGAAAAGCCCCTTTGCCTGTTTACATTTTGGACCTGTGACATGAATTAACTTTCTTTCTAAGTTTCCTCGTTTCATGGTAAAAAAAAACAAAAAAAGTTTTAATCTTCATGACCAACAGCTCCTATTTAGATTTAAGTTCTTCTCAACCAGTGAAGAAAAGCAAACATTTAACTGGCATGTCACAACTGTCATTATTGACAATGTGCCTTTCCACTAGTGCTTATGTCCCAGCAGGAATCACGCTACAGTCATTCAAATAAACTTATGAAACCAAACAGCAAAAGCAATAAGAGACCAATTCAGTGCTGGTGGGCCTCTGTGTACATTATCCGGTGCTTGGCAAACATGTATCAGCCTCATTTGCTTGGCTGTTTGTAAGTTTGGCTTTGTAGGGCAGCAGTCTGCATACAACAGTGTTACCAATTCCTTAAAGATATACATTGTACACAAGGGGCCTCCAACCTTTTCTGTAATAAGAGCGACTTAGGTTTCATGAAAATCATCCTGAGCTACTATTAATATTATGACATACACCGGGGTGGTCACTATTGTGGCCGTATCACATGTAGTCACTAAAGCAACAATGGTCAAAGTCATCTCAGGTCTATTTTCAGTGATCAGAAGTACCTCACATTATGGAACAGGATTAAGGCTCCTCCTAGTCTAGCTCTAATCATATTTGTAGCTCAGAATGATTTTCATTGAACATACGTAGCTCTTATTCCCACATCAGACAAGATTACATTAGTGGTTAACCTATACCAGATTACCAGAGGTGATCACTTCAGTGCATCTATCAGGGTTGTCAGCAGTAATATAAAAAATGCTTTGACGATGGGGAATGCCTCTACGTGAGTAATACACGACTATAGCTGCAATGCCCCTGGTATCAAATTAATATTAGTAATAAAGTCTGACCAATATTTTAATAACTCAACCTATTATCTCCAAACATCAGGTTATGAGTTTTGAAAATACACAAATGTTCATCTCAAACACACATTTTTCAATTTTGGTAGACATGTTAAAGCTCTTTATTTAGAAGACTAGGGGCCAGATGTAGGTAATTTCCATTTACCGAATGGAAAATACCGACTCATACCGAATCGGTATTCCCCAATCGGTAAATGGTATGTAGCTAAAAAGTCGGTAAAAGTTACCGACTCGGTATGACTTGGTAAGCCAAATCGGTAATTACCGAATCGGAATTGACCGAGTCGGTAAAATCCGAGTCGGTGAAACCCAAGCAATCCTATGGGCAACATTGCCCATAGGAATGAATGGGATTCACCGAATAGGAAAATCCCGAATCGGATTTCACCGACTCGGAATTTACCGATTCGGTAAATACCGATATGGGAGTTTGAAACACGCCATGTGAGCCTGTCAACCAATCAGGGAGAGCCTACACACCCCACAGCCAAGGCCCTGTGAATCCAACCAATGAGAGAGAGGCACCCCACCCCAGTACCTGGGAGTGGCCACACCCATGCAGGTGGAAACCAACTGAACAAACAAATCTGCAGAGGAGAGAGGAGCAGAGCATCCACAGGCAAGCAGACTGACAGAATGGAGGCACAGGAAGGACAGAAGGATGCTGCTGAGAGGAAAAGGAAGCTGACGTTCAGCCCAGAGGAACTACAGGTGGCTGTGGATGAAATTGTCAGCCACTACAGCCAAATATTTGGGAGGCAGTCTCTGCATTTTGCAGAGACTGTGAAGAGGAACATCTGGCTAGCAATTCAGGGCAAAGTGAATGCCATAGGAGTCACCCACCGGGACATTGAGGACATCAAAAAGCGGTGGTATGACCTACGTATAGTGACCAAGAAGAAGATTGCAGGACAGAAAAAGGATGCAGGTTTGACTGGAGGTGGCAGGGCCAAAGCCCCAAAACTTACACCAATTGAGGAGCAAGTTGCATCCACCATGGAGTCTGAATGCATCCATGGGATTGGAGACCTGGATAGCACAGCGAAAGCAGCCAGGAAACAAGGTAAGAGGCATGTACCCACATGCACCCCCAGCTATCCCAACCCTGCACCCCACTGTGTACACACATGACTTAGCAGGAGAGGTCAGAATGTCTAGCTGCAATGCATCATGGTAGACGTAGGTATGTACACACAGAAGCAAAGTACACCACACATGACTCAGCAAGGCATGCCACACACATCCCCAAACAAGCAATGTGGACTGTGCAAAGGTGTGCAGACCATTTAATTAAGAAAAACACACAGACAAACTACAGCATTGACACTATGTCAATTTCATTCCACAGGAGAGTCGTCACGCAGTTCTGCAAAGCTGAGGGAGGAGAGGGCAGCACCATCTAAAAGAGGGGAGGTAGAAAAAAGAAAAAGTCGTCACAGCGCAGGAGAAGGTGGAGACGACCCTACCCAGGACCCCTCATCACCAGACCCACCCACTACACCGATCCCAATGTCCCCTCTGTTGTTTGGGTCTCCTGACCTCACAAACACACCCATGCCGGGAGAGGAAAGTAGCCAGGTGGAGCCCCCGCAGAGGATTCTGCAGGATGAGGAAGATGTCCCCCAGAAGAGTGCATAATTACAACAAGGGGTGGTGAGGGACAGAGTCTCTGAATTAAGCAGAAAGCTCTCACCCAGTCAAGAGATCAGGGCTAGATCCAACACCGTTTTTTAGCTCACTGCACCATCCCAGTTTCAGAACCTGGCTGTATGCAAATTAGTCTGTTCCTGTCCCAGTGCATGATGGGAACAGGGCAAACCAAACTACAAAAGCCAATTCTTACACTGGGAAGGAAACAAGCTCCCGGGGACCGGTTTCTGGCATTACAGCCGTCTTCGGCCCGGTTTGCTTGAATCCTGATGGTGCAATGAGCAAGGGTCTCACATCTGAGAATACCCTTCCACGCTTAGGGTGGACAAAAATAATTACAACAAGGGGTGGTGAGGGACAGAGTCTCTGAATTAAGCAGAAAGCTCTCACCCAGTCAAGAGATCAGGGCTAGATCCAACACCGTTTTTTAGCTCACTGCATCATCCCAGTTTCAGAACCTGGCTGTATGCAAATTAGTCTGTTCCTGTCCCAGTGCATGATGGGAACAGGGCAAACCAAACTACAAAAGCCAATTCTTACACTGGGAAGGAAACAAGCTCCCGGGGACCGGTTTCTGGCATTACAGCCGTCTTCGGCCCGGTTTGCTTGAATCCTGATGGTGCAATGAGCAAGGGTCTCACATCTGAGAATACCCTTCCACGCTTAGGGTGGACAAAAATAATTACAACAAGGGGTGGTGAGGGACAGAGTCTCTGAATTAAGCAGAAAGCTCTCACCCAGTCAAGAGATCAGGGCTAGATCCAACACCGTTTTTTAGCTCACTGCACCATCCCAGTTTCAGAACCTGGCTGTATGCAAATTAGTCTGTTCCTGTCCCAGTGCATGATGGGAACAGGGCAAACCAAACTACAAAAGCCAATTCTTACACTGGGAAGGAAACAAGCTCCCGGGGACCGGTTTCTGGCATTACAGCCGTCTTCGGCCCGGTTTGCTTGAAGAGAGCGCCAGTGCCTGACAGGCCAAGACCAACTATGTCTGCAGGCTCAGCGCGCACTACTGTCCTTGGCAGGAGGGCACGTGATGGTGGGGAGGGCCAGGATGGGAGAGCGTGATCTGTGGGCTGGAGGGCGCGATGGTGAAGGTTCAACGCCAGCAGGCCAAGTCGCTGCAAGTCATGCAGCGGCAGGTGCGCGGTTTGAGCGCAACAATGTCCAACATGGACAAGGGCATAACCCAAATGGCTACTAGCCTGGACCTGATAGCACAGGGGATCTCTGACATTTCTACCTACATGGGGGTCCTCTCCGACAAGCTTGACAGGGAACATCTCCAGCGTGCCAGGGAATGGCAGTACATGCGCCAACAGACCAAGGCCATGAACAGGTTCGCTGCCAACACAGCTCTCCTCTGCAGACGCTCCATCTCAATGCAGGAAGCAATAGAGCACTGCTGCACTGACTTAACCCGGGGCATGGGTAGAGTGACCTCTGCAATGGAGCAGATTTTGACCTCAAACCTAGGCAATGCTGGTGACACGGGTGTGGAGGAGACTGAGGGGTCAACCAGCAGGAGTGGCTCCAGTACACCTGTCCAGGAGGTGCGCAGGAGCGGCAGGCACAGCCATGCAGAGTCAGGCACCAGCAGGGAACCTGAAGGACAGGCACCTAAATCCCGCAATGTGGTGCGAGGACGCAAGCACTGAACTATGCAGGGGACTGACTCTACTGCACACAGTGACAGCAACTGAAAATGTGCAGCCAGTGACATTCACGTACAGTCATGTGACCATCATGAAGTAGTGCAGAATAAACTACTCATGTCCGGAAGTATGCCTGTGTGTGTGTCATACTTTACCTAGAAATAGCGTTGTGTAATTTCAGTCCGTCTCAATCTGCCATCTACTGTGGCTGGCCCTGTTGCCTGGGGCTCTGCATGTTCTTGGTCCTCATCTATGTTCTCACGATGTGTCAACTCCACCTCTGTGCCTTCCTTGGTAGCAAGATTGTGCAATATGGCACAGGTCACTATAATTTTGCAACACAGGAGGGGGGTGTACTGTCGCGCACCTCCACTTTTGTGAAGGCAACGGAACCTGCTCTTCAGGAGTCCAAAGGTTCTCTCCACAACATTGCGGGTGGACCTGTGTGCCACATTGTATCGCCTTTCTGCTCTGTTGGTTGGGTTCAGGTACGGTGTCAGCACAAAGGAACGCAGGGCATATGCACTATCACCTGGGAGAGAACGAGAGGTACATGAGTTTCATACACATTCCACATGGAGCTGAGATACATTTCAGGGTGTGTGCTACATATTTACCTAGCAGATAACCATCTCCAAAATCGCCATTCTGTAGCCGTGTGTATATTCCACTGTTCTGGAATATGTAGGAGTCGTGCGTGCTCCCTGTAAATTTAGCAACTATGTCGGTGATGATGTTCCCTGCATTGCATATCACCTGCACGTTGATGGAGTGCGTAGACTTACGGTTTCTGTATATGTGTTCCGTGGCTGCAGGTGGGCATAGGGGAATGTGGGTGCCATCAATGCAGCCTATCACATGCGGGAAGTGAGCCAGTCCATAGAAGTCTGTTTTAGTATTGGCAAGTTCCGCAGGTGTGTCAGGGAACTGTATGTAGTCTCCCATTCTCTGAGTCATGACATCCAGGAACTTCCTGAAGAAACGGGACAGACAGCTCTGGGATACACCTCCTACTGCAGCTATCACACTCTGGTAGCTCCCAGAGGCAAGCAGGTGTATGCTGCACAGCACCTGGACATGGGGAGGAATGGTGTGGGCCCTGGGTGTTGGATGATCCAGGTATGGGTGGAGGTCCCTTATTAGGTCCATGATGGTATTGGGGTGCAGCCTGTACCTCTGGAGTATCTCAGGCTCAGTCAATTGGAACAGAGTGATCCTCTGCCTGTACACCTGCTCCTCCCTTTGCCATACCCTCAGTCCTGCAGCCTGTAGCCTTCGCCTCCTCGCTATCACATAGAGTGCAGCCATTTTGACTGGATGGTTGCATTTTGGGAGCCTTTTTATTGCATCCACATGGTTACCACCACCTTTCAGTCCATGGTAAATACCGACTCCGAAATACCGAATTAGGATGAATTCGGTATTTTTGGCCTTTCCTACATCTCGATGGCCATGTTTTCCGATTCCTTATTTACCGAATCGGTGTTTGCCGACTCGGTATTTTTCCTATCGGTGAATACCCGATTCGGTAAATATGGACTCTGAGAATTCAGAGTCGGTATTTTTCCGATTGATATTTACAGATTCTGTATTTTTTGGGCACCTACATCTCTTTCTCGCTATACCGCTCGGTAACGGACGATTTTACCGATTTTGGGCCGTTACCGACCGGTATTTGCCGACCTACATCTGGCCCATAGTGTACGCAGAAGAGCTCCAGAACCTCACGAGCTACTCGTTGGAGAAGCCTGGTGTACACAGAGAGTGCTTGGCTCCACCCAGTAGTTGTATTCCTCTCAGGTCATGCTATTGGCTGTCTGGTGTATCACTATACCTTCTAGCAAGTGCTTCCATTGGAATTCCTGCAGGACTAATTTACATCTGAAACGTACACCGAATCACCAAGCCGTTTGTCAAGTTCAATTCTATGTCTCCAATATGTGCTCCACACAGAAAGCAACTATTTTAGATACTTTTTCCTCGCATGGCAAAGCCAATATGTCTGGATTTAATTGAATCTGAAACAGAAGACCTTATACCATCACATAAAGTCTTATCAATTTCCAAGAACACCTGCATTATAAGAAGACATTTTTTGTCATGTTGATATAAATGTATATATTTTGATGATAATTTGATTGAATATACTTAGGGGGTCATTAGGATGGTAGGCGGCTCGCCACCGCTGCCCCGGCAGTGGCGATCCGCCACCATCCCAACCCGATTTACCCCTGCCATATTATAATAGCAGGGGGTATTGTGGCGGACGCAAAGTGCGTCCGTCGCTTTTTTGTCGGAACGATTGCCGGCCGGGCGAACTTGGGCCTCAATATGGTGGTATTGCCTAGCAGGCACCGCCATCCATATTAGGAAGCTGGGTTTCACAGGCCTTAAAGCCGCCATGGTAAGGCTGGCGGGGAATTGCTTTGTGGGCCCGTTGCAGGCCTCCGGGGTGGTGGGGGGTGCACTTTACCATGCGCAAGGTGGCAGGCACCAGGCGGTGCCAGCCCATTGCCCAACATGGCACTTTGACATTGCGGCGGGTGCTGCTTACAGCAGCTCCCGCAGCAATGTCAAATATTCGGAATCCATCCTAATTAGCGGTGCAGGACCGCCACATGTCTGGCAGACGGTCCCAGAACTGCAAGGTCCGCCATCCTAATCAGCCCCATAGTGTATGTTGAAGTATAATATACAGTATATGTATCATAACAAAAACAATACTTCTTTATATTATATAATATCGGATTGTAATTAGCATACATTTTGGTCTTGTCTGGTGTTCTGTATTTTGGTCTTTTGAAGGTTTTTCTGGTTGATTGATGTTAAATAAAAGACGTATGAATGGGACATGTGTGAAGGTATGCATGGTATTTTAGTGTGGTTGGGGAGTCAGGCTGAGAAACTCTGATAAAATATACTTATGTTCTGTATATTGCAAATGTATTTGCTTGTGTTTTTTTCTGCATCAATATTTATACTTCTCTATTGAAAATTGCGTTATAATGATTTGTTCAGAAAAAGAAATATAAAGAATAAATAACACTGAATAAATTTCATTTTTTGCTATCAAATATTTTCTGCTATCCTATTCGGCCTCGAGACTTTTCTTTGAATGTTAATAAATGGGAGTTATACTGATTTAAAGAAATAGAGTTGGCAGGTTTGTCTGTTCCTTGGATCCATCATCATAGTGTACTCTAAGGAATTTCTAAGCGAAATCTGTTAGCACATCTGGTTACGCAAGCCTCTCGTTGTGAGACAAGTTTCTGAGACAAACTGGCTTTACTTATTTTTAAAATAAATAAAAAAAAAAAAAGAAAACAGCCTCCTATTGGTTAGAGACAACCACTACAACACTTTTATGCTTAACATTTGGAAAGCATGAGGATCGCGCATGTTCACAATATGCAAACGTCAAATCTGTCAACTTGTACAAAAGGGCACACAAAAGGATCTGCAAAATGAATTGATAGAGAAAAAAAAGAGTTGCTTTATTTTTAGTAGTAGCCATTTTGCAGATATTTTTTAAAGCTCTCGCCCCCCAGTGCTACCAGGCCATTTGCTAAATTATTTCAAATGTAAAATAGTCCCTCATACATACCGATGGGGGATGAAAGACAACCCAAAATCGCCAATACATAAATGGTGAGACAAAAATGATGCTCTGGACTGATTCAAGAGATTACAATGTCTCAAGCCAACGGCTGAATGTTCTTGAGCGATAAAGGCCGATGACTGAAAGAGGCTGACTCAAAGCCCAATAAAGTAAGTACACACCATACCACATTTGTCATAAATAATACAAGCACCATACACATCAAACTTAAAACCGAGGGTTGACATTGAGATATAGGGGCAGCAAACAATTCCACAATTTCTTGTTTTTCCTTTTGTATAGTGCTCAGCACCACCTAGCATGGGCATCAACGTACTAAACAACTTACAGAGAACAAAGATCAACAATGTGATGAATGGAGCTTTAAGATGTATTGCAGTCAATAGCAACCAGGTGAGGTGGGTGGAGCATGAAGCTCATTGCAGTCCATCAGAGTACGACTAGTTTGAAAGTATTAAGACAAAATATGTTTTCAGCTCCTTTCTGAATTTCAGGAAACCCTTTCCCAAGTCTGAGGCAGAGGGGGTGAGAGGTCCTGGTGCTGGAGAGATCTTCCCCTAAACAGCAATGACCATGTTGGTGCTCAACCTTTAAATATGACAAATGATACACAGAGCGAGGCTTCATTGCCTTGTCCCACATTATGAGACGCGTCATCAAGGAATTACCATGGTAAGCCGGCAGCCACACTTTTGGAACACTGAAACTGTATTACAGTGGTGCTGAGGGATCTCAGTGTGTGACAACGGGGGAGCTGTAAATGGGTAATACCGAGAGGACAGGCACATGAGTGCATGGGACGACACCTACGCTTGTGGTCAGTGCTGCAGAGGTTTAGGGTCTGTCATTATCAGAAACACTGCTAATACTGAATTGCGGGCACCCACACCGATAGGAGTAAAGAGAGCACCACTGAGGCTGAGAAAGGGCTCAGGTATACAAAAATCAAGCAATCCTTAGACTGAGGTCTTCTGTGGCAGATGGACATTCTGATCCCTGATAAAGTGAAATTAATGCAACAGTGACAAGCATGGACATTTGAAATTATCTATGCAGTTCCCTCATCGCCTCCATTGATGTGAATTTTTTGAATAGCATGTATCCCTCTAACATTCCAATATGGTCTGTAAACATTGCTAAGAGCCAAGCACCTTTAAGATATGAGAGCCCGGTCTCCCAAGCCACACATTTTGGGTTTTCGGCTATCTAGCATCCTTTGAATTCACCACCTATGCTCTCCTAGGTGGGAAAATTACATTACCCCGTGAGTATATTCTACAGGGCGCATTATACTGGATAGATAATAAAATTCTCTTTATCAAGGTGACTGACTAACCTATTCCTCATGAAGTTGCCTATTCCAACATAACAGTTTTTACCTTCTGCAAAGAAGGAAGCAAATCTAATATTCAGCTGGAAAGAGTACCAAAAAGTGGGTACCTGTACCAAGAAGCAACAGCCTCCGTCTCTTGTAGTGAGGTTGAACTGAGGCAATTTTACAGTGCGTTATCCTTCCTATAGCCGGAACAACCGTGTTATGAGCTCCATGAAATCTCAGAATTTGTGTTTTATGATTGTCCAATGATGCTTTCTTTCTTCCCCGTGGGATGAATAGTTGTCTGTGTCCTTAAGCCACTCCTCTTTAATGATTTTATAAGTGGATGAGAAGAGCAAGATGTATGTGGGCAAGCACGACAGTGCATAATTCCTGCACACAAAACCCCTCACAATCCACTGTTCATTTGTAACCTACATCTTCACGATCAAGGCAATGCTCATACGTGTCTGAAAATAAACTTAAATGGCCCTTGATGTACACATTTTGTATCGATCTGTGAACAACAGTCAAGCACACTGTGCATGTTGTACACTGTGCACTGCAAGGTGTGCTTATTGGGCAGGAATTCCCATATTCATCCACCTGTCTATGGCTTTCTTTTTCTGTGCATGCCTGTCCACCAGTGTGTGCTGCATGTGTGTAGATGGTATAGTCCCACCTATATTGTCTGTTGTTATAGCATGTTGTGATGTAAGGCAAAATTAGACTGCACATCAGACCAGTGGGTGTCCATACTGTGGAGTGTGATGGAGCAGGTAAAAAAATACAGGGACACCGTCTTCGACACGCGCACACACATACTCACAGCTATGCATGCACCCAACATCAAAACAAACTTACTGGCCAGTGGTGATCTTGGGTGGCGGCAAGGAAGCTCTGGTGGTTCCTGGAGGCTTTAGGGAAGGCAAAACTGGAAGATCATGCCGCCTTGTCTCATTGACTGACCTTGTCATGAGTCAGCCAAATGAGAGGAGGACGTTCGGTTACTTGTCCCAGAATGTAATGGGGTCCGTGAGACTTGCTGACCCCACCCCATTTTGTGACATGGACTTACTGATGTACAGTCAGCCCTTGGCATTTCAGGGCTTAAAACTGAAGCTCCCAGGCCTGAGTCTATCAGTGACACGACCCCTCGTCATGAGGGGGAGGATCTCGCAGCACTTTGCAGAGCACACTCTGAGTCTTATGAAATCTTCAGCCTGGCAAAGTTCGGCTCAAACAGCCAGGCACCTGTGCATGTACAGCTCCTGGCGGCCTGACCCAAACATGAAGGGTGTCTATCAGGCTGACCTTTGCTTAGCCTGACTGACACATTTCATGTGTTGAAAAAGGGTGAGGGAGGCCTTGCCCTTAACGAAGGGGCGCACCTGCATCAGACCCATGTGTTATATATGTGGAGCCAGGTCGCGATACCAGACATGAGGGTTTTTCCACAGCAACAAACCTATGTCATGTGAGTGTAATGTGCCTATAGCATAATTGACAGATATAAAGCGCCATTGGGCATGCCTAGCACCTCCCTTCCGTATAGTGCCCACACCGCCAGCGCTCGCTCCACCTTGCGCCCCACACACTTTCATACCAAGGAGACTCATGAGACAGAATTGTGGAAAACGGTGGTGCAGGTTTATTTGCATAACAAGTAGCAGATAAGGTGGGTCATCTTACAGGCGATCCAATGCGGCAGCCCCTCGCTGACCCGCATGCCTAATTAGCCATCTTGCACGGTAAGTCGATGCTCTTGACGGTGCAATACGTTAATACTTTATTTCGTTTTACTCCCGCCCCCCCCTGTCAGGGCGGAGCGATGAGGCACACCCCCGGTCGGTTCAGGCCCCCCGACCGCCCGAAGGACTAACGGGGCGCCGACGCTGTTTCCTGGAACCCCCTCGGCTCCAGGTTCTTGGCTCAGGCACCCCTACTGTGCCAGGCAGAGGTATGGACTGTCTCCTTCTGCCGCAGAGGTACCCTTACTGTCCATCTGCTTCCAGATCGCTCTGTGACTCCGCCTGCAACACAAAACAGACCATTAGTTGTTCACAACTCGCCTGCTGCTCTGCTGCTGGGTCAGGGCCAGGGTGGGAACAGCGCAGAGCAGTCAGGAATGCGGCGAGAAAAGACCGAGCAATGCCAAGCTGTGCTAGATAAAGGCCCGTGGGTCCACCTCCCGCTCCTCAGACTCACCATTCATTGGCCGTTCGCAAAGGGGCGACTCCCGGGCCGGCGCGCTATCGTTTTACTCGCGCGGCATGTGGCACTAAGACGCTGTCTCGCGTTATCTCCCCTTCGCGTCGCGCGGCCAGCGGCATGGTGCCCACACCGCCAGCGCTCGCTCCACCTTGCGCCCCACACACTTTCATACCAAGGAGACTCATGAGACAGAATTGTGGAAAATGGTGGTGCAGGTTTATTTGCATAACAAGTAGCAGATAAGGTGGGTCATCTTACAGGCGATCCAATGCGGCAGCCCCTCGCTGACCCGCATGCCTAATTAGCCATCTTGCAAGGTAAGTCGATGCTCTTGACGGTGCAATACGTTAATACTTTATTTCGTTTTACTCCCGCCCCCCCTGTCAGGGCGGAGCGATGAGGCACACCCCCGGTCGGTTCAGGCCCCCCGACCGCCCGAAGGACTAACGGGGCGCCGACGCTGTTTCCTGGAACCCCCTCGGCTCCAGGTTCTTGGCTCAGGCACCCCTACTGTGCCAGGCAGAGGTATTGACTGTCTCCTTCTGCCGCAGAGGTACCCTTACTGTCCATCTGCTTCCAGATCGCCCTGTACTCCGCCACAGCTCTGGAGGAGGCCCCCGTCGATGACAGAGCCCCCCCACCACCTAGCCACCTTTTTACCTAGCACCCTCAGATCATTGGCACCCTGCTGCTGCCAGAGCTTCCTTTAAGTCAAGGAGGAAAACATCCATCCCAATCCCAGACAAGTGAGCCCCATCTCTTTCATAGTAGCCCACTGTCCTGTCCGTATCAGCGCGTGCCTAGTAAACCCCAGGCCCCTCTTCTCCATGAATTTTTGCATGGCCCTGTTCACCCTCCTCCTGCCTTGCTCGATGGCAAGGGGTGACCGCGCTCCCCTCCAGGTCCTGCGGGGGACAATCTCCGACCATATAAATTCAGTAGCCCCCAGGTCGTTAGTTATCGCAGTGACATCCCGCTGCATGGCATCCACTAATGCTCGCCTCCCCATTGTCACCAGATCATTCCCTCCCAGGTGTATCACGAGGATGTTGGGAGGCCCCCCCCGAGCTGACACACATTGGTCCAGTCTGCGCCTCAGCTGACCCCATCTCATTCCCGAGGAGCCCATCCACACTATTCGTGTCCTTGCAAAGGCCAAATCCCACTTCCTGTATGACGCCCACTGTTCGAGTCTGGTAACATACGAATGGCCCATCACCCACACGCAACAGACAGTAACAGCCATCCAGAAGTGGCATTACATAAAACACGCAAATGGCTCATCCCCTTTATTCATAACAAACTGCACAGCAAACGAAAATTCAAACAGTAATAGCCCTCCAGAAGTGGCATTACATAAAACTGACAAGCCCGCCTTTGCCAATACCCTCTCCATCACTCGTTCAAATTGAAATTTTGTCAATGGCATGCCGTCCACGTGGATCAGGAAGGGGCCCGCCAGCAGGGGTCTGATTTTTAGGTATTCCCTTACCAAAGTTACCGGGCAGTATCTAGGGTCCTAGAATGCATGCAATGTTATGGCCACTCTTTTCCCGGCCTGATCAGTTTTAGATTTGCGCATCCACAGAACCAGTGAATCCCTGGCACACACGTCTATCATGTCCAGTGCTCTCCCAGACCTATCGGTTTTGGCGTCTCTCTTGCAACCTGCACACTTATCACTTGTCCCTTCTGCAATGCACTGTTTGCTACCTCATGTATTTTGTTTGCTTCACAATTGTCACTTTACCTCATGTAACTTAACGACTGCTTTTGTACGATTACTAACTGTCATTTCTTGTACTTATTGTGCAGAGCTCAGGCTTTCGGGTAACGTCTGTGCTATATAAAAACGCATAAATGAATTAAACGATCAAACTGTTGACCTCGAGCAATTGAAGGACTGCCCCATTCAGGATGACGTGCTTGTCGACCATGCATGCATGATCGCTTTTTATAGTGAGAGCCAGGAAAGGGGCTGTGCCGCCGCTGTCTCGCGTTATCTCCCCTTCGCGTCGCGCGGCCAGCGGCAAAGCATCCAGCTG
This sequence comes from Lissotriton vulgaris, assembly GCF_964263255.1. Lineage (NCBI taxonomy): Eukaryota > Metazoa > Chordata > Amphibia > Caudata > Salamandridae > Lissotriton > Lissotriton vulgaris. Next base: position 1,634,279,259 of record NC_141694.1, on the reverse strand, counting down.
ACCTGAAAGTGGCTAGGCTGCGGTGCTGCATTTCCCGCTGCAAAAATGCAGGCAGTCTCACGAAACTGTGGATTTCTAGAGACTAGTTCTGCAATACCTTTCACATGAAGGTTAAACAAAGCGGTCTTTTAGCGAAGACAGGCAGAGCAGGGGAATCAGTCGGTGAGTCACAGACCCTCTAAGAATAGAACACCAAGTTCCCTTTTCAGTAAAAATCTGTCACGTTTAGCATGTACGCCTTGTGGTTCCTTGTGCAAATGAAGGAAGTGTGATTAATTTCGTAAGGCCGCTGGGGCCAAGAACAAACAAACATGATTGCAAAATTGCAAAATAATTGTGGCATTTGAGGCAGCCCAGATGAATGTGTCAATGTTAACTCTAGGAAACCAAGGCCAAGCAGACCTGATGATGAGGCAGGGGACACCATCTATGTCATTAGCTCTCCAACAAAAAAACAATATTGCACTTAACCCTGCATGTACCCTGAGGCAGCACAGGCCCTTTCTTAATCCTTTCCAAAATCTGATCATTTTAAGTTACTTCCTTTTAATTGCATGGAATTTAAAGCCCTCACACCACTTGGAGACACCCCCAAAGCACTAGGGGAAGGACATATAAAGGTAAAGTCTTCTTTTATTAAATAAACCGCTTCACAGACCATTTCGTGCTATAAACAAGGCTAGAGAATAACACTGGCATCTATAAAATTATACAGTCTATGTATGTAATGGTGGTAAGCCTTCTTGAACCTGGACAGACCATCAAGCCCCTTTAAATTCGAAGTGTTTTTCTGATAGGCAGGATGACAGGTTAACATGGGCACGATTATGAGTCAGCTGAAGGGCTATCCCCAGGAGAATACTACCTGGGCCCATTCGATGAGGCCCAGTGTACCAGCACCCAAAGGTATAGCTTGCAGGATGACCTGCCCTCATTTTACTCGCACATTTTCATGGATGCGTAAAATAACCGCGGGCACAGGCATAGCATGGCCCCAACCATGCTCCTTCCTTCATCACAGGGGGAGCATGGTACTCTCCCTCTACCAGAGAAGAGCCTGTCCATCCACACTCTCCTGACCACCCACCCCATGACCCGCACTGGCTTTCCCCTCCTATTCACATTGTTGTAAATCAACGGCGATTAGGTTAAGCATTAGCGGAAGACATGCTTTGTTTAACCATTATCGTAACAAATGTGCCTCCTCCATCTTGTATTTGTAGAGGCCATTTTGTGTGCCATACATTACCATGTGCTCGTCATGTGCTTGGTCCTACCTTCTTGTTCATCGCACCTGGAGTCTGCCCGGCAACAGGCTATTTTTAGTAGTCTCCGCTTCCAACATGTCCAGACATGCGCAGTAGGATCAGTGACCGTTACTTAATTGGTTCCAGACAGGAATGTGATCGAAAACTGTTAACTCCGCCCATCTATCAATTGTGCCTTCCAAAATGTCCTTGTATGGTCATAAATCTGCTCTTGTCTTTTGTACCGCCTTTTCTTGAGCCCCCTCATTGTGTATAAAAGGGGCCATGTGCTTCAGTTCATTGTACTACTCGAAACAATACTGAAGGGTGTTGTGTGGACTGTAGTACCACCTTTAAAGGTTTAATAAACTTTGCTTTTGTATTTACCAGTGTCATTGCCAACTTCTTCCTAAAGTCTGAGGACTCTGTGCAGAGAAGGGCGAACCCTTGCACTAAGTAGGCCTGGCTGAGGTTTGCTTACAACAAATTGGCGCCCGACACATGGGGCTCATCGGCGACTCGGATGCCCGAAGGAGCGGTCGTGACGAAGGATTGGAATCTCGCTGCGGAAGCGTACGCATGCCAGAGGAGACCAGAGTCTTGGCATCCAAGGCGTTTTTTCCTTTCTTTCCGATCTGACCATCCAGGTGGTGCCGGTCCTCGACTGAGATCTCTTCTGTTGGCTTGCCGTGCAGTGGCCGTTTGGTCGAATTTAGAAAACTTGGCAGTGGGAATCTGGGCCCCCTGTGATTGGTAAGAATCGTTCTACGGTACTTACTGTGGGTTTTGGAAGCCTGGGATTGGCAAGGCAGTTTTAGGATATGCTTGCTGTGGCAATTTTGGAATGACTAGTCTATGTGTATGTGTATGTGTAATATATGTATTGCAATATATATAGGCAGGTAATAGTTTTTTCTCTACAATGCGATTTTGATTTGAACGGCACAACGTATTACAGATGCTTTAAGTGCTACTTTGATTATAATACTGCATATTTTGCACTACTTTTGGCATGCCTGCTCTTAGCGCACTTCGTATGTTGTGCTGCTTTTGTGGAGCTAACCGGTTAAGACTTGAAGAATCGCAGCCGGCTCCCCCAGAGGGGACGCCTCATAGAGAAATGTACTTGAAATATGGTCTTTCTTCTATAATGTACAGCACATTGTGGAGGAAATACACGCGAAAGGATCCGGAGTTATGTTGGCCAAAGTATGGGTCGTTTGATATGCGAAAGATTGAGTATGTGGAACAGTGTATGTTTAAGCGAAAATCTAGACAAGATATGTTTGAGAGTGTGCCAATGTGGGTGAAAGAAGTACGTGAATGAATGAATGAATGAATGAAGGGTTATTTATAATCCGCGAACTTAGCCCAGAGGGCATCAAGGTGCAGACTAAAAACATAAAAGTATATATATACAATTACAATTACAGAAAACAAACAGCAAATTTAGCTGTGAGTGCGAGAAACGTGAGCAAGTCGCTGTTTGAAAAAGAACAACGAAAGAATGTGTATGAAAAAGCGCAAGAACTAAGAAAGAAAGAAGCAAAAGAGTTGGAAGAAAGACAGGAAAAGAAGCGTAGATTACAGATATCTGGCCAATATGCTGTTCGACAACCTCTTTATCCTGTCCTTAATAAACCGCAAGATGATTTTTCTTTGTTAGATCGCCCTCCGCCTCTGTATATCGTCCAGTCCGCCCCATCCAGCGACAATGAGGATTCTGATGCTGATCAAACGAAACCGAGTACCCGCTCCATGATTTCGGTCGAACGGACGGCTGAACTTAGGAACCTGGCTCGGAAGTCACTTAAGAATACGGTTACTGTATTAGAGATTTTAGAAGCTCTTAAGGGGTGGCATGATAAAGAGCAGTTGTATTTTACTGAGTATTTTGCAGATGAAGTCGTTGGAATGTTTCGAAAAGTGTCTGATGTTCTTGAACCTGATTATGTGGCAACTGATTTTAAGCAATTACGTAAAGGTTCTTTCCCTGCCTCCCAGGTGACAGATATCATCAGGCGACTTGTTAAACTCCGAAACGATGTGCTTCGGCTACGAGAGGAGCAACGGAAAGCTAAAGCAGATGAACGGACGGGATTGGTCGATGGGAAACAATCATCTATTTTCGAAACAGATAAGAACGCGATAGTGCATGCAAAGCCTATGCGAGCGGCCGCGCCTTTATACGTTCCTCCTAAAGGAGCGGGTACGAGTGACGATAAATATTCTGTAGATGCTAAAGGGTATTTCATTTACAATTGGGTGTATACTCCCTGGAATAGAGCAGATGTGATGGCACTCAAAACTGCATTGCCTGATCCGCGTAAAAATCCTGCCACCTTCTATGAGGAAGTTGAGGGAGCTTTAAATTCTTGTACCATGACATTAGCTGATATTGATTTATTTTTCGGGCTAACACTGCTAATGCCGCCGGATATGTAGAGATCAGTGCGTAAAGTTGATGATCACGCAGCGTATGGGGCGGTTTGGAAAGATATAGAGAGGGAAGATGAGAATAGGGAGCCAGCGAAAAAGCCATGTCAGTTGATTTTAGATCTCCCCGGTGCGATTTTAGCGAAGCTAAAAAACGGTTATCCCCCTAAAAAGATTGATTGGACTATTTTAGCATCTTGTAAGCAAAAAACAGATGTATCAGTTTCAGATTTTTTCACAAGTTTTGGAGGAAGTTTTTCATGATTTTAGTGGCCAGTCGCTAACGGACAATACGAGCCGACATTTGTTTGTAGATAAGTATGTTTCGAATTTATTACCAGGAGTGGCTAGTCGATTGAAAGCCAGCGAAAGCTCTTGGACTACGTCTTCTCTGGCATCCCTCCCGACTATGGCTCAATATTATGAGCGTCAGGAATTAGAAGCAAAGGGTAACGAGGATAAAAAGTCCAAAGAGTTAAAAACGAAGGTTATGTTATCTCAGATTTATGGTCCACCTCTTCGAGGTAACGATAAAGGCTGACAAGGCTTTTATAGTTCCTCTTATGCTCGTTCTAATTTGGCTGTTGATCAATGTGCGTACTGTAAAAAATTTGGTCATTGGGTAGATGAGTGTCCATTGTTGCGCTCAGGGCTATGTTCGTGGCCGAGGATCCATGAGGAACCGCTCGTGGACCTCAGGACCCAGAGGTGCCATGAATGATCGTGCTAGGTCTGATTCTAATGTGCGGGTACAAAATGGGTTTAATACTTTTGATAGGCGTAACCAATACTAGATGTCTGATTATGTGCAGCCTGAGTCGCATGATTCTGCTTATGCATAGGATTGTGTAGGATGGGGTAAGGAATTAGTTGAAGTTCCAGTAGATCAGAGGGGTCCTTATGTTACAGCACATGTTTTGGGTTCTACTGATCAGTTTCTGGTCGATACAGGAGCTACTCGTAGTGCTTTGTCTAAACAATTGGTTCCAAGGGTTCCCCTGTCTGGCTTAACGATTACATCGATAGGGTTCGATGGAACTCCTTCCCTTAGCCCATTGTCACAACCACTTGCGTTTCATGTTGATAGGTTTACTGCCCCATGCCCGTTTTTGCTTTCCCCAAATACACCGGATAATATTGTGGGTCTTGACATGCTCAAGTATTTCAGAGCCACAATAAGATGTTCCCCTGAAGGAGTGCGTGTGATTTTGAATGACAATCCCCCAATAACAGACAGAGTTTGCATTGTTCAAGAGGATACTGCGTTAGCTTCCCTACCTAATACCTTGTGGGCCACTTCAGATACGGATGTTGGTCAGATGGTTATTCCACCAGTGTACATTAGTGTAAAGGAGGGAGCTGTGTTGCCACGCCTGCCTCAATATCGAATTTCACAGGAGGGTGAGGAAGCACTCACACGAATTGTACAAGATCTTATTCAATTTGGGGTTGTTGAGGAAGTGCCATTTAACATTTGTAACAGTCTGATTCTCCCAATTTTGAAGAAAGACACTGATACCAGGATCTATCGATTCATTATTGATTTACAGGAGGTAAATAAGATAGTGGTACCGCAATATCCTGTGGTTTCTGACATCACAACACTTCTTACTTTAGTTCCACCTACTGCAACTACGTTCTCCGTTATAGACTTGAAGAACGCTTTCTTTTCGATCCCTATTCATCCTGATAGCCGATATTTGTTCAGTTTCAGTTTGAATATTCGATTGTATCAATTTTGTAGAGTTCCTCAAGGCTATACTGAGAGTCCTAGTATTTACATTCAAGCTTTGAAAAGACAACTTGATTCTTTTGTTCTGCCCGAGGGTGTGGCGCTCATTCAGTACGTTGATGATATTCTGTTAGCAGCCGATACCCCCGAACAATGTGAGAAATGCACGCTGTGTTTGCTTTCTTTACTTGCTTCGCACCACCACAAAGTCTCCAGAAAGAAATTGCAATATTGTAGACCAAAGGTAACCTACTTAGGTCACCTTTTGTCTAAGGAGGGGCGTGCACTCACATCAGATCGCAGTCAAGCAATTTTAGACACAGCAGTACCTACTACACAGAAAGGTGTTCGAGCATTTTTGGGTCTTACTTTATTTTGTAGGCAATGGATATTAGGATTTTCACACATCGCTAAACCTTTGTTAGCACTATTGACAAAAGATACTCCAGTACCCCTCCCCTGGACAGATGAATGTGAGAATGCTTTCCGACAGTTACGACAAGCCCTTTGTTCAGCACCAGTGTTAGATACTCCAGATTACACGAAGCTTTTTACATTGTATGTAAACGAGAGGGATGGATGTGCATTGTCAGTTTTAGTACAGACACACAGCGATAAGCAACGTCCTTGTGCATATTTTTCAGCAGTACTTGACCCTGTTGCTCGAGCGTTGCCTGGATGTTTTCGCTCAGTTGCAGCAACAGCTGTGTCAATACGCCAGAGTGAAGGGATAGTCTTATCACAAACTTTTGGTGTTGGTACCTCATGCTGTTGATGCTCTTTTGAATCAGACAAAGACGCAGCATTTAACTAGTGCTCGTTTGACAGGATATGAGCTGACGCTGTTAGCTCCTCACATTACACTGAGCAGATGTGCAACACTAAACCCAGCCACGTTGTTGCCATTTCCGGCGACTCAGCCTGAGGCGCAAGAAAGACATGATTGTATATTCTTGACTGAGGAACAGACAAAGGGTTGTATTGATTTGCAGGATACGCCCCTTCCAGATGTGGATGGAGAACTGTGGGTTGATGGGTCTTGTCTGAAGTTACCGGATGGTACAACTTCAGCTGCATATGCAATCACTACGTTTTACACGATAGTGGAGACAGCCCGCATACCACAGAAGTCAGCTCAAGCAGCAGAACTGATAGCTTTGATACGAGCGTGTGAGCTTAGTAAAGGATTGTGTGTGAACATTTATACAGATAGCCGCTATGCTTTTGGAGTGGCGCATGATTTTGGCCTGCTCTGGAAGGAAAGAGGCTTTCTGACTTCACACGGGATGCAGATAATGCATGGGGAACTAGTGCATAATCTTTTGACTGCATTAACAAACCCAAAGAAGATAGCTATTGTGAAGTGTAGTGCTCACAAGAAAGTGACTGACAAGGTGGGACAAGGAAATGCTTTTGTAGATCGAGTGGCCAAGAAACTGCGATGCAGCCTGACACAACTTCCATGTATGTAGTGAAGTCACAAGCTGAGCGGTGGCATGATGCTAGGAAGAAGTACTAGAGATACAGAGAACCGCTTCTGACAAAGAACGAGAGCAATGGTCCATAGATGGAGAGTTGAACGATGAAGGTTGTTGGCGAAACAAACAGATGGATAGATGAAAGTTGCCTATAGCTTTTGTACAACCTATGGCTCAGATGGCGCATGGGCTAACACATGTTGGAGCTTCAACAATAGTGAAATTGCTTACACAAGTTTGGGAGCATCCAGAGATTGCTAGCACAGCTAAGAGAGTAGTACAGTCCTGTATGATTTGCTTACGATTTAATCCTGGAAAAGGGACACAAACTCCAGCAGGAGGGTTTGTTACACCGACTGCACCGTTTGAAGTTTTGCAGATGGATTATATTCAGCTTGAACGCTGCAATAATCTGAATTATGTCTTGGTGGTGGTATGTGCCTTCAGTAAATGGATTGAGGCGTACCCCACAAAAGACAACACTGCAATTACTACAGCAAAGGTGCTTTTGAAGGAATTTTTCCCTCTCTATGGAGTTTGTAGATTTCTGTGGAGTGATAACGGACCTCATTTTGTAGGGGACGTTATAAAGTATGTCCTGAAAGGATTAGGGATTAAACAGAAGTTTCATGCAGTATTCCACCCACAATCAGCAAGTTTGGTGGAAAGATACAATGCAACACTGAAACTGAAATTAGCTAAAAATACAGGCTTCTACTTCTCTGACTTGGCCAGATGCGGTGCCACTGGCATTGTTGTCAATCAGATCCGTACCACATTCTCGGACGGACCTCACACCTTATGAGGTTCTTTTTGGCCGTCCCATGAATATCTGGGGAATTCCTAAATCAAGTTCTGGGTATGATGTACCTTGTGTCTTAATGAATGACTATTTGGCAAAATTAACTGATAACTTGGTTTCTATTCATCAACAGGTTCGAGAAGCACTTTCTGAAAGATCCACAGGAGAAGGCCACAACCTCCGACCTGGTGATTTTGTCCTCCTGAAATCTTTTGAGAGGTCGAGCATTTTGGAACCGAGGTGGCGTGGGCCGGAGCAGGTGATACTTGCTACAAGAACTGCGGTTCGAGCCACAAATCTGAAGAACTGGGTTCATGGGACCCATTGTCGCCGAGTACTCCCGACTTTGGTGGAGCCTGCTGTATTGACCGACCACAAGAGGTTCTGACTGCGGAAAGAGGTCGTGCTGTGACGCCTGACGGATCTGAGGAGTTCTTCCCGGACCAGACAGTCCCTGGAGCAACCAGATATAATTTGAGGCCGAGAGAGAAATCTGCAGCATTGTGAAAGTTGTCGGAGCATTCCCTGGGTCAGTGAAATGGAGAGCCGATGTGGCAAGGGGGGGGGAATCAGCCCTGCATTAGAGTAGTGACACCCGTCTTGGCCCGTGGTGAAGAAATCAACGGCTACCCAGGGGTAAGAGCTCTGACAACTACTTTAGTTTCAGGAAGATTTGTTTTGTACCGAGACTGAGAATGGAGAAGAAGAAGATTTTTTGTGTTATAGGGTTTGTTGTTGCCTTGATGATTGTGGCAGCAATAACATGGTCTGTTGAGGAAACGACTCCTGTTCGTGAGTTGTTCGTTGTTACTATGCCTGCACCAGAGGAGCATTATTTCTTTACGCTCCCATATCAAGAATTGAAACATTGACAATCTTATTTGAATAATACTTTTGTTCAAATGTTGCATCACACCCTCATCGCTACTAATGCGACAAACTTGTGGATTTGTGGGATGATGCCTGCACACCAAAAGAAAGGTGGTACACCGTTTATACCTCTCCCTTTTTCGCATAATGGCTCGTCGAGCCTGGTACACTTTGCTCTTTGCGACTAGGAAGCCTACAGTGGGCAGACTGCTTTTCCGATTGAATAAAGAGTGCCATCAGGACAAAGATGGGTATCCTCAAGTGAATGGAACTATATGGGAGTGGGAAGAATATCGACGGGACAATGTTTCAACACCATATATCTTCACCAACACGAGACTCATTTGAGGCTGAACGTTTTGTTATTTCTGTTACCCAAACACAAGCAGAACAATGTGTAAAGAGCATTGGGCATATCCCTGTGGGGATAAGTGACTGTATTACTGTATTAAATATAGATGGTATAAATAATAGTACTTTTCTAGCTTCGCACAATACGTATTTTGTATGTGGAAATCGAGGATATTATCGATTGCCAGCCGGTTGGACTGGTATTTGTTATGTCTCTTTTCTGTTGCCCCCTGTGTTCTTAGCTCCTCCAATGTACCAACGAAATCTTAAATTGTTCAATAATATTACTGTAAACAGATATAAAAGAACATTGACTACTGATGATGTTGATCAGACTGACACTAGCCTACAACAGTATGTAGATTTCAATTTAGGATTGTTCTTCTTCGTAGGTGCTGCATTAAGTAGCAGGAAAATACAACGATTGACTAGAGTAGTGGAAGTTGTTACTGTTCAAACAGCTGCAGCCTTAGGAAACATTACTGAAGAATTACAAATCGCTAGGATTGTAGCTTTGCAGAACAGGATGGTGCTAGACGTGATGTTAGCAGATAGAGGTGGTGCATGCCGTGTTATTGGTAGTAGCTGCTGCATGTTTATTCCTGACCATACCCCATCAGTGTATAAAGCGATTAATAAACTTCATAAAATCGCTGCAGACATCCATACAGAAAATTGTACATGGACTTTTACAGGATGGCTTTGGACTTTAATCTCTGCTTGGGGCTGGAAAGTATTAACAGTCCTATGTATAATCATTGTGATAATTTTGTCCTGTTGTGTCTGTATTCAATGTAGACCAATGATTTGTTCTATGTGTGTCAATGCTTGTATACCAACGAAAAGTAATATTACGGAAGTCAAACTGCAGAATGATCTGAAAAAGGAAATAGCTAGTATGATGGCCAATTGATATAAGAGATGAATATCTGGCCTTTCCTAGGAAATCGAATGTCTTCAGCTAATGCTGAAAGGGTCGTCTGTTGTAAATCAACGGCGATTAGGTTAAGCATTAGCGGAAGACATGCTTTGTTTAACCATTATCATAACAAATGTGCAGACTCCATCTTTAATTTGTAGCGGCCATTTTGTGTGCCATACATTGCCATGTGCTCGCCATGTGCTTGGTCCTACCTTCTTGTTCATTGCGCCTGGAGTCTGCCCGGCAACAGGCTATTTTTAGTAGTCTCCGCTTCCAACATGTCCAGACATGCGCAGTAGGATCAGTGACCGTTACTTAATTGGTTTCAGACAGGAATGTGATCGGAGACTGTTAACTCCACCCATCTATCGATTGTGCCTTCCAAAATGTCCTTGTATGGTCATTAATCTGCTCTTGTCTTTTGTACCGCCTTTTCTTGAGCCCCCTCATTGTGTATAAAAGGGGCCATGTGCTTCAGTTCATTGTACTACTCGATACAATACTGAAGGGTGTTGTGTGGACTGTAGTACCACCTTTAAAGGTTTAATAAACTTTGTTTTGTATTTCCCAGTGTCATTGCCAACTTCTTCCTAAAGTCTGAGGACTCTGTGCAAAGAAGGGCGAATCCTTGCACTAAGTAGGCCTGGCTGAGGTTTGCTTACAACAACATGCTAAGAGCAGGTGCTGAATGGGGGTAGAAAAGTCCTTGAAATTTGGGATAACAGGTGCAGAAAAGGATTCAGTAATTTCTAGTCTGCATGCCTATTACCCACTGTAGGGACTGAAACAACTAACTGCACTGTGTAGGGGGAGGCATTAGTGCAAAAATCGTTAAGCTTGTAGGGGCGGCTGCTTCATAGGATCATTGGGGTGTTGACCCCCGCTTCGCCCTCCCCACTGTGTGCCACTACATGCCAGAAAAACTCATTATTACTTTCCACTTAAAATACTTTGCTGCCCAGACCGTCATTTAGTTGCTTCCTTTCCGGGCGGGGCAACAAAACTCTCTCTCCCGGCAAAGCAGTAGCTGAGTGTCTGCTTCTGCCAGGACCTAATTGATAGGGACACTGTTAAATTAACTGCGCATGTCAGATTGGCCGGTGTTTTTGCTGTGACCAGTCAGACATGCACAATTAACACTTCCACAGTGAATGCTATCTTGGAGCTGTGAGGCCAGAGACACAGCCTCATCAGTTTCCAACTGTGGCTGTTTGCCATCTCCCGCCAATCCTGGCACTGCTCTTATGCTGTTTAATAAGCAGCATAAGTGCAGTGCTTGGATTTGATGGGCCGGCATTGCCAAGCATGCACTTGTTCACATCCAGGCAGTGCGCAAAGTGGGTGGATTCAACTTTGGTCAGGAGCGGATCGTGAACAATTAGCAGCTGAATCGGGAGTCCTACAAGACACAGGGCACAGTAAGCTGCAGAATTCATACTGCAGAGGGGACTGGGGCACCTTCTATTTATATTTCTATATATTTACTGTACTGCACCCTACCACTTACAGGAGTTATGGGCTGCTCCTGTTAGCTTGCCCCCTCACCCCGTACTGTGCAGCTCATAATTGAGCCCCCTGTAAGACGAGGAGGACTTGAGTCACCATTATTAGCACAGACTGGGAATTATTGCTTCATCCCGCCTCCCCCAACTTTTCTCAAACAAGTGCACTGGACCAAGTAGGGCGTACCTCAGCCCCCCTTTGTCAAGATGAGGTAATATTTCAGAAGTGAAAGGCTAGTAGGGCATGGTCCTGTGGATGAGGTGCAGGGTCACCTAGCAGCCCTCCTGGAATGGAGTCATACTGAAGTATGCCCATGGGGATGGTCCCTAGACTGATGTTCTGTGGAGGAAAAGACGTGTTTTATAATACACCTTTCATCTTAGAGGACAGGGCTATTCAGAATGTGCACTTTGAAGCGGTGAACCTTCCTGATGTTTGTGTGTCTGCCTGTGGGAGTTTGGAGTACTTCCAATTACGCTCTATTTCAGAGCGGAATACATATTCCAGTCCCGAAGTGTGTTACTGAGAAGATGCATGTTGGCAAGAACAACGTCCCAGCCCTTGTCTAAGGGTAGGGATTCATCTTGCGGTGTCAAATGAGAAGTCTCCATGAATTCAGATCTGGTCATGGGCTATACATCCTGATGGAAAGGGAGGATACAAACAAGTGTATCTGTCACTGTAGACGTCTCTCTAAAGCAGACATCATTTTGTAAATGTGCTCCTACCCTTCTTTGCTTGAAGAGTCTTCCTTGAACTAATGAGTTGAGGAGCTCTGGTTGATGCACCCGCAATCAGTGTCTGGTCCAGAGACCTGAGAAGACTTTGAGAAGCTTTTTCAGCACCGCCAAAAAAGACTGGTTACTCTCTACTGAGGAAGAACAGTTATCCTGAGCACTCGTCTAATGATGCACAGCACTGACTGCACCAATAAGCGTGAAAACTAAAGACTGTTACTGAAGTGTTATTAAACACTACTTTTACCATAATGCATTAGGGCAAACCGAGTGCTGGGATATGAAGCAGGGTTCTTCCTTTCTCCATCATTTCGAAAGATGTCTTTGGAGGGAAGGACCCACTCTTTGGGGGAAAAGAAATTACATCTTGCCATCTGGAAGATTTCCACTCAATGAGTAGACTCATATTGGGGTTCAAAACCCTTTCTGGAAGCGTCACCTGCATCAATGCCGCCAGAGGAGTAGTCACATCTTTAGGTACCTGTTGTCCCTAGGGATAACACCTATAAAGATTCCTGTGGAAAGGAGAAGTGGGGAGGTTCCAGAATGGCGATTAGATTGGAAAATCAAAGGCATGTTTGATGGAGTGAAGTCAGCGGGCCAGTTATGCAGTTTGATTTTCGTCCTTTTTCCGAATTTTACAAGTTCTGATTTGAGGCAGGATTGTAGTGGTTTAGAGTGCTTTACAAAAGAGCATTGCTCATGCAGAATTCTATTCAAAGTATCTGTATCTCTCTATCTGTCTGTTTTGGCCATCTGACTTTTAGAGTCAGGTCGAATGGTATAGTACATTGTGACTGGAGACTTACTGGCAACCCGGCCAATCTGGGTGTAGTCAAAAGGGTAGCATTAAGCACTATTATCCAGGTGGGGACGGGCACTCTCAGGTAATTTTTGACCCGAGTGGAGTCAGAGGACCCCGGGATGGAGCAGAGGATCCTACTTCAACCCACTCACCAACTACCTAGGAGTGCTCTCCCCCTGGAGTATAGCGAAGGTCTCAGCTGGGTATCGCTGTTGAACCTGCTGCAATTGTCTAAAAGGGAGATGACCAGTGAAAGGTTAAATATTGCCTGTAGAGGCAGTGGCAGCAAATTCAGCATTCCACACAGAATGTGAAGGTGGAAGAACAATGATTTTGTAATATAGTATAGATCAGCGACAAGAGTGACTCCTTGGTTGTGAACTGTATGAGAAAGAATCAGAGTAAAACCCAAAATGGTGGGCAGCCAAAGAGAAGTGAGATCTCCCAGGTCATGTATCATTTGAGGAAATTAAGTTGAATCGTTTCTTACGCATCCATGTTTAGATAGTCCAGGTTTTGCTCGAGTTCCTCTGCTCCCTTTGATACTCTAATATATACTGGGTATAATCAGCATATATATATTTTTACTGGGGTATAAAAAAATATGCGTGTAAATGTTATGATAATAATTTTAATCAAGGGCATCTCCTATAGTGATGCCTAACACAGTGCTGTATATAACAGCGTCTCATGGAAGGAGTGACCTGAACATTAGTAGAAGTGTGATACCTTGACAAATTTCTAAACTCTTTGACAGAAACTTTAAATAAGATGTTGCTTAATAAAATGTGATAAATGGTACAGGACTCATAGGTTGTATGAAATGACAAAGCTGAATCCAGAGTATGTATTTTTAACTAAACACACATGAAAATTAAGTACTAATAAGATGACCAACAAGGCAGAAATAGGACTTCTGTCATGTTATTCCCCTTGGTTACCTCTTTTGGGCTATCTTTTTGATGCCTGTTATAAATGGACCCCACTGACCTCTACCTTCAACCACTCTCAAATCAAACAAGGCAGCATGAAAAGGGTGACTTCTGTTGCTCTACTTTATATGGCCTACGGTGCTGAGAAAGCCATAGCCATGCCGTGAGTGCTGAGGAGGCCAGTAGGAGTAGCTGTAGCTCAATTCTACATTAATGGGGGTTCCACGCTCTATTTACCATGCAGATCCAGCTACATTAATGAAAGACAGTGGCTCAGTCTGTATGACCTGGATGAGGATATTCCCTTCTCCACCTTCTTCAGTGTTAACATGTTACTGTAAATGGGCAGCAGTCTCGACAGAGTACTTTGAGTGAACATAGCTCTAATTGCGTGGCTGCAGAGTGGGTATGCATCAGCCTCTAATATTGGCCCAGCAGTGTGCATAAGCCCAGCTCTGGATCTGAGAGTGGGGACAATGAAGGAAGACTAACCATCTGATCAGCATATCTCTACTTCAGGGTTTAAACTGTTGTGTGAGCATCACTAGCATCCAAACATCACCAGTACCTTTTACTTTGCAATCTTTTCTTTCACATGTAAGTTACATTTTTAAAGATTTAAATATATATGTATAACTAAAACATGAATTACTCTTCACTCAATGTTGTTCAATTATCGTTGGCAAAAGGAATACGTCTGGCCTTGGTTACACCTAAATATGAAAAGAAGACAATATGTACAGTGACCTCTGAGCACACCCACAGTTCATTCATATAATTCAAACGTAAATATGGCAAGCAACTCCAATCCTCAGGAGTCGGATCAATGTATATAGTTTCCAAGGTCAATGCACAAAAGAAATCTCCACTTTCTGTATATGAAGTCCTTGTAATTTATTTCAAAAGTTGATTACACCAGCCAACACGTGTTTCGTCGTGCATTAAATAATACCTCGACTTCTTCAGGGCTGTAATCAAACAAAACATTTCCCATGATCAGTATAAATATTTGTCTTATAACTGAATATAGATGTGGAATAGTACCAACCACCATCTAATCAAATAAAAGCCTGCAGAGTGAAGGGTTTGAAATAAGAAAGTAAATAGTCAAAGAAAACCATTCCAGTCATGATATCCACCCTGTGTATGAAAAAGAAGAAGAACCCTACCACCAAGATATATAAACAAGGTAAGGGTAAATTTATCACCTCTGTATCTTTCAGTATTCTCTCATTCTAATATGGTCCTCACAACGTACACAAACTAATCAATCTGAAAAAACAGAAGCATATCCAAGTAATGTATACCTTGAATACCGTCACTAATATCAAAAAAGCAAATGAATATTCCACAGTGGAATCCAAACAGAAATTATTTGCCAGCTAAAATTAAGCGTTCACCCCCTATGTTACTAATAAATTGGGTTTACCTTCATATTCTCCTCACAATTCGTCCAGCAATATGCCAACAATGTCTATCTCTCCATTCACCTATACTTTCCACTTGAGTCAAAATAAATATAATATAATCAAAGTTTACTGCTGGTAAGAATTGAAACAAAACGTGTATCCTATAACACTCACCCAGTAAATATCATCTGGTGTGTTCTGATTACGTAATCTCCAGAACTTCACTTGTCCTCTGTATTCTAAACAACAGAATTAGCACATGTCACTCCCCAATTTACGGTCCATGTACCATAAATAATATAGTTCACCATCAGGTGAGTAAAAGTGTCTAACTCAGTATATATTCCTAATTAAAAACTGGAAATACAAATGATGATATTTTACATAGCTCTATACATGAGATTCCCCTCATCTTCTACACTGCTATTATGAAATTCATCGCTATTGGTAAGCGGAAAAAGTCTTTTGCCAGTAACTAAGTACCAAGTAAAAAGGCTAGTCATATACATACTCCCGAAGTCAATCATGTGAGACTACTTGTACTCACCGACGGTAAGTATTCAAATATATTATACACAGGGTCGTCGTCTTCTATTGGTTCAGTATACGGCTATCTGTGTCAAAATAATGACATTAATAAAATAGCCCATATGAATATTGTTGCTTCTACAAGTAAACAAAGTTTATCCAACACTCACCACTTGTCGATTTCTTCAAATATCTCGACTACCTAGAATATATATATAAGGAAACGGAATTTAATATCTTGAACCGTCCCATTAATCCATGTCTCAGTAAGACCCCAGCCAACGTTATTGCAAGTTTACCTGTGTTCAGCTTATTCGCAGCCTCTCTTCTATCGTCCGACCTGTCCAAGTATTGGCGTCTAGCATGGGCGCCATCTTGTAGTGTCCTTAAATATGCTTGTATACGGGCGCCATCTTGTAATATGTTCGTACATGTTTCTAGAGATATAAACACGCTGCTGCCCATGTAAGCGGGCAAGACAAATACCTGTAATCCGATATCGTACATCTTTAAATATATGATGTATATAGTATTCAGGCACAATAACTGTAATCAAATTCAAAGCATTGGCGTCTAGCATGGGCGCCATCTTAGAGTGTCTTTAAGTGCGCTTATATACACGCGCCATATTGTAGTATGTTCGTACCATTTCTAAAAGTATAAGCACGCTGATACCCATGTGAGTGGGGAAAACAAATACCAATAATCCGATATCGAGCATCTTTGTATAGGTGATGCAAAAAAGTCTTCAAGCACGTTGACTGTACTCAAATTCAATAGAATTACTATTATATTTGTTCAATTATCCGATTTCAATCGGATTTCCGAAATTATCACTAATTCCACATCTGACCCTGCGCTCCACCACAAATCCTGGGATAATGCCCTAATCTGTTTATATATACCTATAAAAACAGATCACATAATAAAACCAATGTGTGTATGCATCTCGTGCCATAGGAATGGGTGAGTAGAGTTCGTGAAGGGTGAATGTTAGTCAGTTAGCCAGAAGAGAGGCAACCGAGGGTGCAAAATTATCTCAACTATTCAGTATCATTCCATTATCAAACATTCAAAAAATTAGATGCGAAGCGAAATCAAATCCTAGGGAACAAGAGTCCCTGTACAGTCTAGTACCAGAAAGCCGCCAGAAATCAACCACAGGC
The DNA here is from genome assembly GCF_964263255.1 of Lissotriton vulgaris. Lineage (NCBI taxonomy): Eukaryota > Metazoa > Chordata > Amphibia > Caudata > Salamandridae > Lissotriton > Lissotriton vulgaris. The sequence continues at coordinate 1,634,262,341 of NC_141694.1, read as the reverse complement.
ATATAGTATATATACAGTCTAAATGCAGTAGTAAACTCAATATTGGTCAAAGATCAGCTCAATTATTACTCATTGCCCAGGAAGTACTGATACTCATTGTCAATATTAAGCCCCTGTTGGACCGATTTCAATTTCATTATCCACAGTACTTCCCTGCGTCTGAGTTTCAGAGTTCTGTTACCTCCCCTGGGATCCTGAGGTACATGTTCTATTGCATGATAACAAAATTGGTGATCTCCCTGATTATCAATGTTCTGTATAAAATGAGCAGCTATTGGGTATCTAGTGTCCCCGTTCTTCCAGGCCCTAATATGCTCCATCATCCTGTCTCTAAGTCTTCTTATCGTGCTGCCCACGTAAATCTGTCCACATGTGCAGGCTATGATATAAACAACAAAGGAGGTTTCACAGTTAATGAAGGTGTCTATTTCATACATTACTGAGTTATTATAACTGAAACTCACAATCTTTTTGCAAGCCCATCTACAGCAATTACACCGCCCACATTTATGGAATCCTTTAGTTAAGTTCCTGGGACAGATTTCTCTATTCCTGATAGGAAAGCTTGGGCTTAAGTCACTCGCCAAGGTTCTCCCTTTCCTGAAGGTCACAGCCGGTCTCTGTCCAATATGTGCTGATAGATCCTTATCAGCTGACAACAAGTGCCAATGTCGATTCAAAATAGAGTATAATTTATTAGACTCTGTATTATAATTGGTGACTAGGCGAACCTCTCGTTCTTTCTTCTCTGTAGTCTCCTTATCTTTTAATGTATATGATCGTTCAAGTTTATACACTCGTCTTTTCGCCTTCTCAATATCTGCCCGTTGGTAACCCCTAGCTAGAAATCTGGAAGACATATCCTGTACTGTATCTTTAAATTCTTCATTTTCCGAACAATTTCTCCTAGCCCGGACCATCTCTCCATATGGGATGGATTTTATCTGAAAGTTGGGGTGGCAACCCTTAGCATGTAATAGTGAATTACAACTAGTCTCCTTTCTGTACATCTTGGAACACAACTTATTTCCTTTAATATATAGCTCAACATCGAGAAAATAAATTTTCTCCTTATCATATTGTGTTGTGAACCTCAGGTTAACATCATTACTGTTAAGGTATTCAAAGAAACACAGAAGGTCTTCAAGGCTGCCGGTCCAGATCATAAGACAGTCGTCTATGAAACGACCCCAATATTGGATATATTCAATCCACCTGACCCCACGACGACCCCAGATCCACTCCGCCTCGAACCATCCCATGAACAGGTTGGCAAAAGACGGAGCAAATCTGGAGCCCATCGCGGTCCCAAGGCGCTGTCTATACCAATTGCGATTGAACACAAATACATTGTTATTGAGTACTATCTGGGTCATATCAAGTATCATCTTTGTGTGCTCAAAATATTCAGCCGGTCTCCTGTTGAAAAAGGTCTCTACAGCACGAATTCCCAATGTGTGGTCTATATTTGAATACAATGAAACCACATCTAGTGTTACAAGATACATATCACTTTGCCAGGTCACATCTGACATCATGTTTAAGACATGCTTAGTGTCCCGAATATAGGAGGGTAAGTTCTCGACAAACGGTCTCATAAATATATCAATGTACTCAGATATCTTTTCAGTCGGACCACCAATACCAGAGATAATTGGCCGTCCGGGTGGGTTCTCTCTATTCTTATGTACCTTAGGTAAGGTGTATAGACAGGGAGCTTTAGGTACTGAAATTGTCATATAATTATACTCATCCAAATCCAATAGCGACAAATCATACCAATTTCTAAGTTTCTCATTGATCAATATAATTAGGGATGGCAGTGGATTACTAGGTAAGGACTCTGGAGGACTTAGAGATCAATAGGCATCTCAGTCAAAGTAGCGGTCTAAAATTAAAATCTAAGTGGACACCGCAATTGGGTACAGGCAATACTATAGATGCTTTCCACAAGTCTGTGGAATTTGAAATTGACAAACTCATTGATAAACGGTCAAAGGGCGGCTTCTACAAAAAATCAGACAACCTTACACAGGGAGAAAGGCAGGCACTTAAACTCCTCAAATCCAATGATGACATCACAATTCGAATGGCGGATAAGGGTGGCAATGTGGTCGTAATGGATACCACTAAATATAATGCAGAAATCATGTCACAGTTAGAGGATCGTATATATTATGAGTCCTTACCTAGTAATCCACTGCCATCCCTAATTATATTGATCAATGAGAAACTTAGAAATTGGTATGATTTGTCGCTATTGGATTTGGATGAGTATAATTATATGACAATTTCAGTACCTAAAGCTCCCTGTCTATACACCTTACCTAAGGTACATAAGAATAGAGAGAACCCACCCGGACGGCCAATTATCTCTGGTATTGGTGGTCCGACTGAAAAGATATCTGAGTACATTGATATATTTATGAGACCGTTTGTCGAGAACTTACCCTCCTATATTCGGGACACTAAGCATGTCTTAAACATGATGTCAGATGTGACCTGGCAAAGTGATATGTATCTTGTAACACTAGATGTGGTTTCATTGTATTCAAATATAGACCACACATTGGGAATTCGTGCTGTAGAGACCTTTTTCAACAGGAGACCGGCTGAATATTTTGAGCACACAAAGATGATACTTGATATGACCCAGATAGTACTCAATAACAATGTATTTGTGTTCAATCGCAATTGGTATAGACAGCGCCTTGGGACCGCGATGGGCTCCAGATTTGCTCCGTCTTTTGCCAACCTGTTCATGGGATGGTTCGAGGCGGAGTGGATCTGGGGTCGTCGTGGGGTCAGGTGGATTGAATATATCCAATATTGGGGTCGTTTCATAGACGACTGTCTTATGATCTGGACCGGCAGCCTTGAAGACCTTCTGTGTTTCTTTGAATACCTTAACAGTAATGATGTTAACCTAAGGTTCACAACACAATATGATAAGGAGACAATTTATTTTCTCGATGTTGAGCTATATATTAAAGGAAATAAGTTGTGTTCCAAGATGTACAGAAAGGAGACTAGTTGTAATTCACTATTACATGCTAAGAGTTGCCACCCCAACTTTCAGATAAAATCCATCCCATATGGAGAGATGGTCCGGGCTAGGAGAAATTGTTCGGAAAATGAAGAATTTAAAGATACAGTACAGGATATGTCTTCAAGATTTCTAGCTAGGGGTTACCAACGGGCAGATATTGAGAAGGCGAAAAGACGAGTGTATAAACTTGAACGATCATATACATTAAAAGATAAGGAGACTACAGAGAAGAAAGAACGAGAGGTTCGCCTAGTCACCAATTATAATACAGAGTCTAATAAATTATACTCTATTTTGAATCGACATTGGCACTTGTTGTCAGCTGATAAGGATCTATCAGCACATATTGGACAGAGACCGGCTGTGACCTTCAGGAAAGGGAGAACCTTGGCGAGTGACTTAAGCCCAAGCTATCCTATCAGGAATAGAGAAATCTGGCCCAGGAACTTAACTAAAGGATTCCATAAATGTGGGCGGTGTAATTGCTGTAGATGGGCTTGCAAAAAGATTGTGAGTTTCAGTTATAATAACTCAGTAATGTATGAAATAGACACCTTCATTAACTGTGAAACCTCCTTTGTTGTTTATATCATAGCCTGCACATGTGGACAGATTTACGTGGGCAGCACGATAAGAAGACTTAGAGACAGGATGATGGAGCATATTAGGGCCTGGAAGAACGGGGACACTAGATACCCAATAGCTGCTCATTTTATACAGAACATTGATAATCAGGGAGATCACCAATTTTGTTATCATGCAATAGAACATGTACCTCAGGATCCCAGGGGAGGTAACAGAACTCTGAAACTCAGACGCAGGGAAGTACTGTGGATAATGAAATTGAAATCGGTCCAACAGGGGCTTAATATTGACAATGAGTATCAGTACTTCCTGGGCAATGAGTAATAATTGAGCTGATCTTTGACCAATATTGAGTTTACTACTGCATTTAGACTGTATATATACTATATGCCTGTGGTTGATTTCTGGCGGCTTTCTGGTACTAGACTGTACAGGGACTCTTGTTCCCTAGGATTTGATTTCGCTTCGCATCTAATTTTTTGAATGTTTGATAATGGAATGATACTGAATAGTTGAGATAATTTTGCACCCTCGGTTGCCTCTCTTCTGGCTAACTGACTAACATTCACCCTTCACGAACTCTACTCACCCATTCCTATGGCACGAGATGCATACACACATTGGTTTTATTATGTGATCTGTTTTTATAGGTATATATAAACAGATTAGGGCATTATCCCAGGATTTGTGGTGGAGCGCAGGGTCAGATGTGGAATTAGTGATAATTTCGGAAATCCGATTGAAATCGGATAATTGAACAAATATAATAGTAATTCTATTGAATTTGAGTACAGTCAACGTGCTTGAAGACTTTTTTGCATCACCTATACAAAGATGCTCGATATCGGATTATTGGTATTTGTTTTCCCCACTCACATGGGTATCAGCGTGCTTATACTTTTAGAAATGGTACGAACATACTACAATATGGCGCGTGTATATAAGCGCACTTAAAGACACTCTAAGATGGCGCCCATGCTAGACGCCAATGCTTTGAATTTGATTACAGTTATTGTGCCTGAATACTATATACATCATATATTTAAAGATGTACGATATCGGATTACAGGTATTTGTCTTGCCCGCTTACATGGGCAGCAGCGTGTTTATATCTCTAGAAACATGTACGAACATATTACAAGATGGCGCCCGTATACAAGCATATTTAAGGACACTACAAGATGGCGCCCATGCTAGACGCCAATACTTGGACAGGTCGGACGATAGAAGAGAGGCTGCGAATAAGCTGAACACAGGTAAACTTGCAATAACGTTGGCTGGGGTCTTACTGAGACATGGATTAATGGGACGGTTCAAGATATTAAATTCCGTTTCCTTATATATATATTCTAGGTAGTCGAGATATTTGAAGAAATCGACAAGTGGTGAGTGTTGGATAAACTTTGTTTACTTGTAGAAGCAACAATATTCATATGGGCTATTTTATTAATGTCATTATTTTGACACAGATAGCCGTATACTGAACCAATAGAAGACGACGACCCTGTGTATAATATATTTGAATACTTACCGTCGGTGAGTACAAGTAGTCTCACATGATTGACTTCGGGAGTATGTATATGACTAGCCTTTTTACTTGGTACTTAGTTACTGGCAAAAGACTTTTTCCGCTTACCAATAGCGATGAATTTCATAATAGCAGTGTAGAAGATGAGGGGAATCTCATGTATAGAGCTATGTAAAATATCATCATTTGTATTTCCAGTTTTTAATTAGGAATATATACTGAGTTAGACACTTTTACTCACCTGATGGTGAACTATATTATTTATGGTACATGGACCGTAAATTGGGGAGTGACATGTGCTAATTCTGTTGTTTAGAATACAGAGGACAAGTGAAGTTCTGGAGATTACGTAATCAGAACACACCAGATGATATTTACTGGGTGAGTGTTATAGGATACACGTTTTGTTTCAATTCTTACCAGCAGTAAACTTTGATTATATTATATTTATTTTGACTCAAGTGGAAAGTATAGGTGAATGGAGAGATAGACATTGTTGGCATATTGCTGGACGAATTGTGAGGAGAATATGAAGGTAAACCCAATTTATTAGTAACATAGGGGGTGAACGCTTAATTTTAGCTGGCAAATAATTTCTGTTTGGATTCCACTGTGGAATATTCATTTGCTTTTTTGATATTAGTGACGGTATTCAAGGTATACATTACTTGGATATGCTTCTGTTTTTTCAGATTGATTAGTTTGTGTACGTTGTGAGGACCATATTAGAATGAGAGAATACTGAAAGATACAGAGGTGATAAATTTACCCTTACCTTGTTTATATATCTTGGTGGTAGGGTTCTTCTTCTTTTTCATACACAGGGTGGATATCATGACTGGAATGGTTTTCTTTGACTATTTACTTTCTTATTTCAAACCCTTCACTCTGCAGGCTTTTATTTGATTAGATGGTGGTTGGTACTATTCCACATCTATATTCAGTTATAAGACAAATATTTATACTGATCATGGGAAATGTTTTGTTTGATTACAGCCCTGAAGAAGTCGAGGTATTATTTAATGCACGACGAAACACGTGTTGGCTGGTGTAATCAACTTTTGAAATAAATTACAAGGACTTCATATACAGAAAGTGGACATTTCTTTTGTGCATTGACCTTGGAAACTATATACATTGATCCGACTCCTGAGGATTGGAGTTGCTTGCCATATTTACGTTTGAATTATATGAATGAACTGTGGGTGTGCTCAGAGGTCACTGTACATATTGTTGCTTCACATGAAGCCATTGATGTAGGATACGCATCATTCCTCTAGAAGCACCTCTTGAATATTGTCAAAAATTACTATTTGTACCCTGAAGTTAAGGTAGTGCGCCCGCATTAGGTTGGTATCCCCCACTAAACAAAGTTTTTTGCAACTTGGAGCTGCCACCTGGAGGGTACGTTAGACCTGCCTTTATGATGAATAGAGATCAGGAAGCACAAGAATTATTTAATAATCTCAAGACAGGGAATAAACAAGGCAAGACAGTCAATGCGCCTATACCTGCTAAGACGGAGGGTCTGAAGGAGAAATTCAAGAGATTGGAGAATTTGAAAAGACAAGAGCTTAACAAGTGGTGGGACGCAGCTACATTGAAGCAGTATCTCTCTCTTAATAGAATACCTAGGGGCTTGAGATCACAGATCATGCCCACATATGACGACCTGGAACCAGATCTGTTAGCAAATTGGGAGCAGGAGCTCACTAATTCCTCTAGAAATCTCATTAATATTCTTATTGAAAATGCAGAGAGGAAGATTAAAAAATTGCTTGAAGAAATACATAAACTAGAAGAGGAGATTAAAGAGCTCAATCAACCAGAAGTGACCATTAGAAACTACACTATTTTGGATAATTTTCTAACAGACCTCCAGGCGGATATAAAGCGTAGGAAGGCAAGGAAGCTGCAAAGAGATGAGAATGACTATAAAGCAGGTCGCGTTTTCACCTTTGCTAAGCGCTTTGATTATTTGGTTAGACAACCCCGTGGTTCCAAACAGAAGACAACTGCCACACCTAGCGTTGCAGCTAGTGAAACTGATGCCTCATCTATTGTTAGTAGTGAGAATGAAGAGGTGAATGGAGGGGCGGTGGCCGAGCCAGGCACACGAGAGAATGCTTTTTTGGAAGAGGTGAAGCGTCACAGAATTGGGAATCTGGACTCCACGATCAGGGGCAGAGGTGGCGGAAATACAAGACTAGGAGAGGATCCAGGGGCAGGAGGTCAACAGGGAGCAAGAAGGGGAATGAGGCTGAGGTCATGGAAGGACTGATTAACATGCAGAGTAGGAATGAGATTGAGATCATCAATATATCTGAATTTGTATTGACTAATGATATGATTACACTGTTGAAAAAGGGACTAGGGTTTTGTCCTAATGTTATCTCGGACTGGTACATGACCAAGATTGATGTTTATAAATTTGTGAGACTTTTGAAAATTAAAAATGTTTTTGTTCATGCACCATTGAAAGACAAAAGTGCCACTTTACATAATCAATTGAGTGACCTGACTATAGAAGGGGCTAATGCTACTAAACTATTACTTTCTTTGACAGAGAATGAGGAAGACCCTATTACACTGTCTAGAGTTCTGGAGGACTTAGAGATCAATAGGCATCTCAGTCAAAGTAGCGGTCTAAAATTAAAATCTAAGTGGACACCGCAATTGGGTACAGGCAATACTATAGATGCTTTCCACAAGTCTGTGGAATTTGAAATTGACAAACTCATTGATAAACGGTCAAAGGGCGGCTTCTACAAAAAATCAGACAACCTTACACAGGGAGAAAGGCAGGCACTTAAACTCCTCAAATCCAATGATGACATCACAATTCGAATGGCGGATAAGGGTGGCAATGTGGTCGTAATGGATACCACTAAATATAATGCAGAAATCATGTCACAGTTAGAGGATCGTATATATTATGAGTCCTTACCTAGTAATCCACTGCCATCCCTAATTATATTGATCAATGAGAAACTTAGAAATTGGTATGATTTGTCGCTATTGGATTTGGATGAGTATAATTATATGACAATTTCAGTACCTAAAGCTCCCTGTCTATACACCTTACCTAAGGTACATAAGAATAGAGAGAACCCACCCGGACGGCCAATTATCTCTGGTATTGGTGGTCCAACTGAAAAGATATCTGAGTACATTGATATATTTATGAGACCGTTTGTCGAGAACTTACCCTCCTATATTCGGGACACTAAGCATGTCTTAAACATGATGTCAGATGTGACCTGGCAAAGTGATATGTATCTTGTAACACTAGATGTGGTTTCATTGTATTCAAATATAGACCACACATTGGGAATTCGTGCTGTAGAGACCTTTTTCAACAGGAGACCGGCTGAATATTTTGAGCACACAAAGATGATACTTGATATGACCCAGATAGTACTCAATAACAATGTATTTGTGTTCAATCGCAATTGGTATAGACAGCGCCTTGGGACCGCGATGGGCTCCAGATTTGCTCCGTCTTTTGCCAACCTGTTCATGGGATGGTTCGAGGCGGAGTGGATCTGGGGTCGTCGTGGGGTCAGGTGGATTGAATATATCCAATATTGGGGTCGTTTCATAGACGACTGTCTTATGATCTGGACCGGCAGCCTTGAAGACCTTCTGTGTTTCTTTGAATACCTTAACAGTAATGATGTTAACCTGAGGTTCACAACACAATATGATAAGGAGAAAATTTATTTTCTCGATGTTGAGCTATATATTAAAGGAAATAAGTTGTGTTCCAAGATGTACAGAAAGGAGACTAGTTGTAATTCACTATTACATGCTAAGAGTTGCCACCCCAACTTTCAGATAAAATCCATCCCATATGGAGAGATGGTCCGGGCTAGGAGAAATTGTTCGGAAAATGAAGAATTTAAAGATACAGTACAGGATATGTCTTCCAGATTTCTAGCTAGGGGTTACCAACGGGCAGATATTGAGAAGGCGAAAAGACGAGTGTATAAACTTGAACGATCATATACATTAAAAGATAAGGAGACTACAGAGAAGAAAGAACGAGAGGTTCGCCTAGTCACCAATTATAATACAGAGTCTAATAAATTATACTCTATTTTGAATCGACATTGGCACTTGTTGTCAGCTGATAAGGATCTATCAGCACATATTGGACAGAGACCGGCTGTGACCTTCAGGAAAGGGAGAACCTTGGCGAGTGACTTAAGCCCAAGCTATCCTATCAGGAATAGAGAAATCTGGCCCAGGAACTTAACTAAAGGATTCCATAAATGTGGGCGGTGTAATTGCTGTAGATGGGCTTGCAAAAAGATTGTGAGTTTCAGTTATAATAACTCAGTAATGTATGAAATAGACACCTTCATTAACTGTGAAACCTCCTTTGTTGTTTATATCATAGCCTGCACATGTGGACAGATTTACGTGGGCAGCACGATAAGAAGACTTAGAGACAGGATGATGGAGCATATTAGGGCCTGGAAGAACGGGGACACTAGATACCCAATAGCTGCTCATTTTATACAGAACATTGATAATCAGGGAGATCACCAATTTTGTTATCATGCAATAGAACATGTACCTCAGGATCCCAGGGGAGGTAACAGAACTCTGAAACTCAGACGCAGGGAAGTACTGTGGATAATGAAATTGAAATCGGTCCAACAGGGGCTTAATATTGACAATGAGTATCAGTACTTCCTGGGCAATGAGTAATAATTGAGCTGATCTTTGACCAATATTGAGTTTACTACTGCATTTAGACTGTATATATACTATATGCCTGTGGTTGATATCTGGCGGCTTTCTGGTACTAGACTGTACAGGGACTCTTGTTCCCTAGGATTTGATTTCGCTTCGCATCTAATTTTTTGAATGTTTGATAATGGAATGATACTGAATAGTTGAGATAATTTTGCACCCTCGGTTGCCTCTCTTCTGGCTAACTGACTAACATTCACCCTTCACGAACTCTACTCACCCATTCCTATGGCACGAGATGCATACACACATTGGTTTTATTATGTGATCTGTTTTTATAGGTATATATAAACAGATTAGTGCATTATCCCAGGATTTGTGGTGGAGCGCAGGGTCAGATGTGGAATTAGTGATAATTTCGGAAATCCGATTGAAATCGGATAATTGAACAAATATAATAGTAATTCTATTGAATTTGAGTACAGTCAACGTGCTTGAAGACTTTTTTGCATCACCTATACAAAGATGCTCGATATCGGATTATTGGTATTTGTTTTGCCCACTCACATGGGTATCAGCGTGCTTATACGTTTAGAAATGGTACGAACATACTACAATATGGCGCGTGTATATAAGCGCACTTAAGGACACTCTAAGATGGCGCCCATGCTAGACGCCAATGCTTTGAATTTGATTACAGTTATTGTGCCTGAATACTATATACATCATATATTTAAAGATGTACGATATCGGATTACAGGTATTTGTCTTGCCCGCTTACATGGGCAGCAGCGTGTTTATATCTCTAGAAACATGTACGAACATATTACAAGATGGCGCCCGTATACAAGCATATTTAAGGACACTACAAGATGGCGCCCATGCTAGACGCCAATACTTGGACAGGTCGGACGATAGAAGAGAGGCTGCGAATAAGCTGAACACAGGTAAACTTGCAATAACGTTGGCTGGGGTCTTACTGAGACATGGATTAATGGGACGGTTCAAGATATTAAATTCCGTTTCCTTATATATATATTCTAGGTAGTCGAGATATTTGAAGAAATCGACAAGTGGTGAGTGTTGGATAAACTTTGTTTACTTGTAGAAGCAACAATATTCATATGGGCTATTTTATTAATGTCATTATTTTGACACAGATAGCCGTATACTGAACCAATAGAAGACGACGACCCTGTGTATAATATATTTGAATACTTACCGTCGGTGAGTACAAGTAGTCTCACATGATTGACTTCGGGAGTATGTATATGACTAGCCTTTTTACTTGGTACTTAGTTACTGGCAAAAGACTTTTTCCGCTTACCAATAGCGATGAATTTCATAATAGCAGTGTAGAAGATGAGGGGAATCTCATGTATAGAGCTATGTAAAATATCATCATTTGTATTTCCAGTTTTTAATTAGGAATATATACTGAGTTAGACACTTTTACTCACCTGATGGTGAACTATATTATTTATGGTACATGGACCGTAAATTGGGGAGTTACATGTGCTAATTCTGTTGTTTAGAATACAGAGGACAAGTGAAGTTCTGGAGATTACGTAATCAGAACACACCAGATGATATTTACTGGGTGAGTGTTATAGGATACACGTTTTGTTTCAATTCTTACCAGCAGTAAACTTTGATTATATTATATTTATTTTGACTCCAGTGGAAAGTATAGGTGAATGGAGAGATAGACATTGTTGGCATATTGCTGGACGAATTGTGAGGAGAATATGAAGGTAAAACCAATTTATTAGTAACATAGGGGGTGAACGCTTAATTTTAGCTGGCAAATAATTTCTGTTTGGATTCCACTGTGGAATATTCATTTGCTTTTTTGATATTAGTGACGGTATTCAAGGTATACATTACTTGGATATGCTTCTGTTTTTTCAGATTGATTAGTTTGTGTACGTTGTGAGGACCATATTAGAATGAGAGAATACTGAAAGATACAGAGGTGATAAATTTACCCTTACCTTGTTTATATATCTTGGTGGTAGGGTTCTTCTTCTTTTTCATACACAGGGTGGATATCATGACTGGAATGGTTTTCTTTGACTATTTACTTTCTTATTTCAAACCCTTCACTCTGCAGGCTTTTATTTGATTAGATTGTGGTTGGTACTATTCCACATCTATATTCAGTTATAAGACAAATATTTATACTGATCATGGGAAATGTTTTGTTTGATTACAGCCCTGAAGAAGTCGAGGTATTATTTAATGCACGACGAAACACGTGTTGGCTGGTGTAATCAACTTTTGAAATAAATTACAAGGACTTCATATACAGAAAGTGGACATTTCTTTTGTGCATTGACCTTGGAAACTATATACATTGATCCGACTCCTGAGGATTGGAGTTGCTTGCCATATTTACGTTTGAATTATATGAATGAACTGTGGGTGTGCTCAGAGGTCACTGTACATATTGTTGCTTCACATGAAGCCATTGATGTAGGATACGCATCATTCCTCTAGAAGCACCTCTTGAATATTGTCAAAAATTACTATTTGTACCCTGAAGTTAAGGTAGTGCGCCCGCATTAGGTTGGTATCCCCCACTAAACAAAACATGAAAAGAAGACAAAACTTTCCACGAACCTAATGTGGCAGCCATATGCTTACGATAACAATAAAGAAAATAACCATTGTCTATCATTTTAATACATCGGTGTGAGTGCTTCCCAGTTCTGGCACGAAATTAGAACAAATATAGAAACCCCCTTTACAGTTTTTTGCACCTCACAAGGAAATATGATTCCAATTGGCATAAAGAACAAGCACTGGCGTTGCCAATAGGTTTCGCATTTGGAAAGTTGGAGCTATTGGTTTTGTAAATGACATTTTATATTTATATTGTTATTGGCAATGCCAATGTGTACTGTCCCGCAGTCCCGCATCTGCGAGAGGGTGGGGTTACACCCGAGGTGCCTGAGGGCTTCACTGGGCGGGCATGCGTAGAATCCAATATGTTAATGGAGTACGACTGTGCCAGGGGAAGCGTGTGCAACCCCTAGCTCTAGTGAGAAACAGATGCAAACTTAGATAGAAATGAGGAAGTCGCAGTACTATTTCTGTGTGGGTGGGAGTGCATAGGCAGTTTAAGAGAGATTACTAACTGCAAACTGATACGTATTGTAGCGATAGGAGCCTATAGAGTCTACCTGTAATATGTACTGTGGTATGGGCAGGAGCGCAGCCTGTAGAGTCTACCTGTAATATGGATTGTGGTATGGGTGCCAGCCCATCCTATACAGTCTACGTGTAATATGTACTGTGGTATGGGCACAAGCCCAGCCTATAGAGTCTATGTGTGATATGGACTGTGGTGTGGGGCGAGCCCGGGCTATAGAGTCTACCTGTAATATGGACTGTGTATGGGCACGAGCCCGGCCTACAGAGTCTACCTGTAATATGGACTGTGGAATGGGCACGAGCGCAGCCTGTAGTCTACCTGTAATATGGACAGTCGTATGGGCAAGAGCGCAGCCTGTAGTCTACCTGTAATATGGACTGTGGTATGGGCGCGAGCCTGGCTTTTAGAGTCCATCTGTAATATGGACTGTAGTATGGGCACGAGCCCGGCCTATAGAGTCTACCTGTAAAATGGACTGTGGTATGGGCACGAGCGCAGCCTGTAGTCTACCTGTAATATGGACTGTGGTATGGGCACGAGCGCAGCCTGTAGTCTACCTGTGGTATGGACTGTGTTATGTGCGCGAGCCTTGCCTATAGAGTCTACCTGTAATATTGACTGTGCATGGGTGCTAGCCCAGCCTACAGAGTCTACGTGTAAAATGGACTGTGTTATGGGCACGAGCGCAGCCTGTAGTCTACCTGTAATATGGACTGTGGTATGGGCACGAGCGCAGCCTGCAGTCTACCTGTAATATGGACTGTGGTATGGGCACGAGCGCAGCCTGTAGTCTACCTGTAGTATGGACTGTGTTATACATTGTAATTTACCTCTGTGCTCCCCTGCACCGATCCACTGCGGCGTGTGCCTTTTGAGTGGCGGGCAGGGTCTCAAACTGATCTCGCAGGCTCCCGCTTCAACCAAACGAGTTAGCGTTCGAGTTGGGGGCGGGGCCTGGATTATTTAAACAGCTTTGTCTCCGAGCGCTGGGCGTTAGTAGGGTGGTGGCAGCTCCATTACTACGCTTGGTGTTTTTGGCAGATTGCGAGGGGTTCCTCCTCTGCCACGGATATTTAGCGCACACAATTTCATTGACCCACATAATTTGAGAATTGTATTGGACAGAGAGCGTATTTCGAGAATTTATTTTAAAATCACAGGAAGCATTGTTTTTACATTGTAATTTACCTCTGTGCTCCCCTGAACGTATCCACCGCGGCGTGTGCCGTTTGAGTGGCGGGCAGGGTCTCAAACTGATCTCGCAGGCTCCCGCTTCAACCGAACGAGTTAGCGTTCGAGTTGGGGGCGGGGCCTCGCTTCGTCATAAAGATGCGCTTCACCAAGCGCAGCGGGAGCGCCTCCAGCGCGCCGAAGCCGCGCCAAAGGGGTGCCAGTCTGCGCCAGTCCGCGCCGGACCCGCGCCTAGTGCCTTAATTCCTGGCCGGGTACTACACCATCCCAGTAAGTTATTGAAATACACATCATCTGACCTGTTAGATATAAAAAACACGATGGCCTCGGAAAAATGCACATACTTCAATTTAGAAGAGTGCTCTAACATGTCTCATGTAGCTTGCTCAAACTGTAATTTTAAATTCACTCGTTCCCTCACTCAGATACCACCAGCCCTTGGGGCTTCTTTTAATGAGGCCAAAAGCATTAAATGCGCACTGGTGAATGCTAGATCTATGTGCAAACATAGAGAAGATGTGGCCGAATTAATCTCGGCACACAGACTAGATATCCTGTTTATAACAGAGACATGGGCCGATTTGGCTTCCGACCCTGACCTTGTGGCAGCCATTCCTGAGGGCTACTACATCGTCAGACAAGATAGACCGACAGGGAAAAAAGGGGGCGGCCTCGCCATAATTTTATGGTTAGAACTAGCATTAAAAACAGGAACACCAGATAGCATTCCCGCAGAAACACTAGCCTTCTCTATTACTTTGTCTCCCATCCAAATGTTTAATGGTGTTCTGCTTTATCGTCCCCCAGCGGCTCGAGCGCCTTTTCTCCAATCCATTAGTACCTTACTAGAACCAGTGGCAGAAGCCTCCGATTTTACAATATTTGGAGATTTTAATTTTAATTTAGAAAAAATAACAGACAAAGATACATTGAGCCTTATTGAGGATTTTAAGGCAGCTGGGCTAAACCAATTAGTTACTACAGCCACGCATAAAGCAGGTCATGTTCTTGACGGCCTATTCACGAATAACCCGGCCATTACTCCCCCTACTGTTGTTCCAATTGTTTGGTCAGATCACGCAGTGGTGGTCTTTTATATCTATGTTAAAAAACACAAAAATCAACACTTGCCTAAAAGGCAACTTAGGATGTGCAGGGACTGGAAAAATATAGATATAAAAACACTATCTGAGAAACTAGAAAATAACAAACCATTTAAAGCGTTAGATTCTCAATTAGCAGCAAATAACTACAACCAATGGCTCACAGACACTTTTAATCAGGTAGCGCCTTTAAAGAAAATGCATCCAAATCGCGCAACACCATCAGCCCCTTGGTTCTCTGAACCTTTAAGATTGGAGAGACAGAAATGCCGCAATCTAGAAAGATGTTGGCGAGTTAATTATGATAATAACGATAAAGAAAGGTACAAACAAGCACTATCAGGCTACAGGAAGCTGTTAAGACTGGAAAAGAGTAAATACTTTTGTGAACAGATAGAGAAGACCCAGAACTCCAGTAAGCAATTATACCAGGTAGTGTCAACATTAACAAATATACCAACAGCTAATACTACAGATACCACCCAAGATTTCTGCAATCAAATGGCTGAGTTTTTCAGGACCAAGGTCACAGAAATCTTTGATAAATTTAACAACAACATGACAGTCCGCCTACCACCGTACAAGTCAGAGGCCACCGAAGTCATCTGCGGCGTCCCTCAAGGATCCTCGCTGAGCCCCACCCTCTTCAACGTCTACATGAGCCCCCTCGCGGCCATTGCACGCCAACACAACCTCAACATAATCTCCTACGCCGACGACACCCAGCTGATCCTCTCCCTGACCAACGACCCCGCCGCCGCCAGAGCCAACCTGCACGAAGGGATGAAAGAGGTAGCCGAGTGGATGACGACCAGCCGCCTGAAACTGAACTCAGACAAGACGGAGGTCCTCATCCTGGGCTCTTCGCCCTCCGCCTGGGACGACTCCTGGTGGCCTCCCGCCCTGGGCACCGCACCCAAACCGACAGACCACGCACGCAACCTGGGCTTCATCCTGGACTCCTCCCTCTCCATGACCAGGCAAGTCAACAACGTCTCCTCGGCATGCTTCAACATCCTATGCATGCTACGGAAGATCTTCTGGTGGATCCCCACCGAGACCAGGAAGACCGTCACCCAGGCCCTCGTCACCAGCCGACTGGACTACGGCAACGCCCTCTACGCCAGTACCACCGCCAAGCTCCAGAAGAGACTCCAGCGGATCCAGAACGCCTCAGCCAGACTCATCCTCGACATCCCACGAACCAGCCACATCTCCGGACATCTGAGAGACCTGCACTGGCTCCCCGTCAACAAAAGAATCACCTTCCGCCTCCTCACCCACGCACACAAAGCCCTACACGACCAAGGCCCGAGCTACCTCAACAACCGAATCAACTTCTACGCTCCCAAACGCCACCTCCGATCAGCCAACCACGCCCTCGCCGCCGTCCCCCGCATCCGAAGAGCGACAACAGGAGGAAGGTCCTTCTCCTACCTGGCCGCCAAGACCTGGAACTCCCTCCCGACCGACCTGCGCCTGACCCAAGACCACCTCTCCTTCAGGAAGAAGCTGAAGACCTGGCTGTTCGAGCAGTAACGGCACCTCCTCCCCCCAGCGCCTTGAGACCCTACGGGTAAGTAGTGCGCTCTATAAATGTCTATGATTGATTGATTGATTGACAGGGGAATCATCAGAAAGCCTCAAGAACACACAACTCACATCCTCCTCTTTGAACGAATTCCTCCCCCCATCACTGTCAGAAATAAAAGATCTCATTAAATCTACAATGTCGGGTTCCCCCCTGGATCCCTGCCCACCGACCATCATAAAATCAACAACTGATGTGGTAGCTCCAATCTTGGAAAACATCTGCAGTACCATCTGCGAATCAGGAAACTATCCTCAAAGATGGAAAACAGCTATAATAAAGTCACTTCTAAAGAAACCCACCCTTAACACCTTGGAATTAAAAAGTTATCGCCCTATAGAAGCGCTCCCATTTCCTTCTAAAATACTTGAAAAAGTTATAAATAAACAGCTGGCCAACTACATTGACTATAATAACCTGCTAGACAACACTCAGTTCGGGTTTAGGAGAGGCCATGGAACGGAGACGGCGCTCATAAAGGCTTCTGAGGAGATCAGACAGATCATGGACCAGGGTGGCACGGCAGTCCTGATCTTGCTGGATCTCTCAGCGGCCTTTGACACGGTCGATAATAACATCCTGATCGACCGGGTCACTGCTATGGGCATACAGGGTAAAGCTGCGGAGCTCCTGGCTTCTTTCCTGTCTAACAGAGAACAGTCGGTAAAGATGGGGAGCTTCTACTCACCAACGTTTGTGCTGCCCTGCGGAGTCCCCCAGGGATCCTCGCTAAGTCCGACACTCTTTAACATCTATGTGTCGGACTTGGCGAGGGTCATTAAAACCCATGGAATAGGAGTGACTTCGTATGCCGACGACACTCAGTTGGTGCTAGCGGTGCATAAAAATGGGAGTGAGGTGGCAGCCAACTTTCAGTCAGGTAGGAGAGCCATTAGTCACTGGATGGACAGTAATTGTCTAAAATTAAACACCGATCAGACCGAGGTAATGGTGTTTGGAGACCTAAAACCATCTTGGTCCCCGATCTGGTGGCCACCAGAAATGGGTAACCCACCCACCCCAGTTTCAAAGGTTAGAAACCTGGGAGTGTTGTTTGACAACAAACTAAGTTTTACCAGTCATGCTAATGCGGTAGTCTCCTCTTCCTTTTTCACGTTACGAAAAGTGAAAAAGTTGTTACCTTTCCTTCCCCTGTCTGCGGGAAAAACCCTTATGTCCTCCTTGGTGTTATCCAAGGTGGATTATTGTAATGGCCTTCTGTTGAATGCCCAGGAGCAGGTTTTTAAAAAACTACAAATGGTGCAGAACGCTGCTGCACGAATTCTGACCAAAACTCCCAAGTTCGCATCCATCTCTCCTATTGTCCACCAACTTCACTGGCTCCCAGTAAAAAAGAGAACCAAATTTAAGGCTTTATGTATCATCTATAGAGCATTGAACAGCCTAGGACCTGACTTTTTTAGGGAATCACTGTTGGTGTATGTCCCTAATAGAGCTTTAAGATCTGCCTCATCCGCATCTCTATGTATTCAACGGGTGAGAACGGTTACATGGGGAGACAGACGCTTTCTGGTAGCCGCCTCGAAGCTCTGGAATACCTTGCCCCACCATATAAAAAGCAGTTCCTCACTGATGATTTTCAGAAAGCAAGTGAAGACATGGCTATTCATCCAATAATGCACAGGAGGTGCCTCTCTGTCTGCCCAGCGCCGAGACACCATTCGTGGTATTTGTTGCGCTTTATAAGTTTAAAAAATAAATAAATAAATGTGCGCGAGCCTTGCCTATAGAGTCTATCTGTAATATTGACTGTGCATGGGTGCTAGCCCAGCCTACAGAGTCTACGTGTAAAATGGACTGTGTTATGGGCACGAGCGCAGCCTGTAGTCTACCTGTAATATGGACTGTGGTATGGGCACGAGCGCAGCCTTTTGTCTACCTGTAATATGGACTGTGGTATGGGCACGAGCGCAGCCTGTAGTCTACCTGTAATATGGACTGTGGTATGGGCGCGAGCCTGGCTTTTAGAGTCTACCTGTAATATGGACTGTGGTATGGGCACGAGCCCGGCCTATAGAGTCTACCTGTAATATGGACTGTGGTATGGGCACGAGCGCAGCCTGTAGTCTACCTGTAATATGGACTGTGGTATGGGCACGAGCGCAGCCTGTAGTCTACCTGTAATATAGACTGTGGTATGGGCACGAGCGCAGCCTGTAGTCTACCTGTAGTATGGACTGTGTTATGGGCGCGAGGCTTGCCTATAGAGTCGACCTGTAATATGGACTGTGGTATAGGCAGGAGCGCAGCCTGTAGTCTACCTGTAATATGGACTGTGGTATGGGCACGAGCGCAGCCTGTAGTCTACCTGTAATATGGACTGTGGTATGGGCGCGAGCCTGGCTTTTAGAGTCTACCTGTAATATGGACTGTGGTATGGGCACGAGCCCGGCCTATAGAGTCTACCTGTAATATGGACTGTGGTATGGGCACGAGCGCAGCCTGTAGCCTACCTGTAATATGGACTGTGGTATGGGCACGAGCGCAGCCTGTAGTCTACCTGTAATATGGACTGTGGTATGGGCACGAGCGCAGCCTGTAGTCTACCTGTAGTATGGACTGTGTTATGGGCGCGAGGCTTGCCTATAGAGTCGACCTGTAATATGGACTGTGGTATAGGCAGGAGCGCAGCCTGTAGTCTACCTGTAATATGGACTGTGGTATGGGCACGAGCGCAGCCTGTAGTCTACCTGTAATATGGACTGTGGTATGGGCACAAGCGCAGCCTGTAGTCTACCTGTAATATGGACTGTGGTATGGGCACGAGCGCAGCCTGTAGTCTACCTGTAATATGGACTGTGGCATGGACGCGAGCCTGGCTTATAGAGTCTACCTGTAATATGAACTGTGGTATGGGTGTGCACATTGTTGCCTGTCTGTAGATCGAAATGTAACAAAGACTTTGGAAAATAGTTGAGCACAGCCTATGGCTCCAATGATGCAGACTGTGGTAAAGATGCTGACTATATGTCTTTAGTTCTGACGAAACAGCGAGCAGTCTGGGGAGGGAGGAAATTAGGGGACGCAGGTGGTGATGCCCCCCCCCCCCCCCCCCCCTCCAGCCAGGACATCGTCCGAGTAGTGCAGTGCAGATTGTGGGGAAGAGTGCAGCCCAAGCTATGAGGCTGAGAGGTAAGACAAAGACAGTGGGTAAGGCGCCGGCCAACCCAGCCTATAGATAGAACAGGTAGCGGATATTGTGAGAAAAATTCATGCCACATTCATTTATCCACCATGTAAAGCTGAGTGCTGGAACGATGCCAGCCCCGTCCATGATCCTAAATGTAGTTCAGCCATAAGCATTGCTGCCCGTCCGGCCTCTAAGTCCGAGATGCAACTGACCATGGGGAAGATCCCGGCCGTTTCAAGGTCTGCAATATAGCACAGACTGCGGGAAAGACCATCCCAGCCAAATATTCTATATTTATCACATACTGTGGTAAAGTTTACCAATAGAGCCTATAGATCCGAACAGTAGCTGGCTTCGGCAAAGACACAGCTCGACCTATACAGCTGTAATTCAGAGCAGGGTGAGGGAGAGATGCCAGCCCAGCCAATGGGCCTGAGATGCAGCAAAGACGATGGGAAAGATGCGAGGCCAGATAGTTTGACAAATAGTGCTGTTTCAGGGATATATATACAGCCTCCTCTATAGACGTGACATGCGACACTGAATGTGGGAAAGATGTCGGCCTATCATATAATACAGACTATTGAAAGATGCCAGGGCAGCCAGCGAGTCTGACGGGCATCACAAAACTGTCGGAATATATCAGCCCACCTTATGGCTTCAACTCGTAAAACCGGCAAGGGAATATGCCACAACGGCCTATGGCGTAATCACCCTGGCTGTCAACATATCACACAGTGAAGCATGTTCAAGCCTAACCCCGTGGTCTAATATTTCAAAGAATGAGAAAAAATTCAGCCAACCTGTGGGTATATCGCACAGGCTGGCAACACACACCAGCCAAGCAAAGCCATTTTGTAAAAACACCAGCGAGCCTGTGGGTCTCACAAGCAGCACACGCCAGACACCTTGGAAGTCTTAAACAGGCTGTGTGAAAGACACGAAGCAACATGTCAAGCTGCGGGCGGGGGAGAGCTCCTGGCAAATGACCGGAGGGAACCCGGATGGGGGCGGGAGAGCCTGGTGGGAGCAGGCGGATTAGGGAGATGCGCGTGCTTGTGTGGTCACGTGACCCGCTTTTGTGGTCACGTGACTCACATGCACTATGAAGAAACCGCAGTGGTTTGACCAGTCGATGGAGCCCTTGAATTTTCGCCTATTACATTCGCAAGCGAATGATAATAGGCGAAACCTAAAAATTATTGCCTTTGAATTACTGTAACACGAAGACATAGCCTAAGCAGATAAGGAGAATTATGGCAAAAAAACAAAAGATGAAGAATGGGCAGAAAAAAAGCTTTGCCAAAGTATGGGCCCTTGCACTTCCTATTAGGGAGACGAGCATATGCAATCAGGCAAAATGCTGTCATGGACAGTGCAAGAGAAACAATGGCTGAAAAGGGTTGACCGACCACCTTATACTGTATGCTGTTGTTGTGGGCATAAGTAAAAGGTGAATGACAGCTGAACAGATCAATGAATAAAGAGGGTTCACCAATGCCTTTGTATATATGATTACTCGGACTTTGTGCCGCAAGCATTTTGCCGAAATAATACGGCAGCAGCACCTAATTTAACAGCACTGCAGTCAGAGGTTGCAAAATACCCGTGGGCAGGGCACCCCCTGTAAAAAAAAAAAAAAAAATGTAAAAGTAGCAATCAGCACAGGACAAACAGCGGCATTGAGAGTGTGTTGCAGCTTGCCCTGCTGCGAAATATCTGCAAGTTGTATGTATTTATTTATATATGTATATACATGTTTGTTGTTTTTTTTTTTTTTATTTACTTAGGATTACATGAAGCTGGTTAAACAGTTAAAGTTGCCTGCAGGGCAGACTTAAAAATCTATGTTAGCTAAAAAGAACAATTATTTGCTTCTACCAATATTCTCATTGCATGTGATCCAAGTCCAGCGCTGTGTGAGATTGCTGGCTACGAGCACTTAGCTGTTGTTTACACAGAGTACGAGGTCATTATCCCACCGAGGCTTCACTTCCTTAACTTTATGCGCTCATTCTCACTTCTGCCTCGCGGAAGAGGCTACGCATTAGGCCCACACTTTCGTAGCCAAACCTATTGCTGCCAAGGAGTCTGGAAGAAATCTATGTTTCTCAAATCCAATTATTCTAAAAGCATTTGCAAACCTAGTAGGAAACAAGAACTTATAAATGAGTAAATTGTTGTTACAACAAACTAATGCAAGAGGAAAACGTGCAACAGAACGCGCTACAGACACCAAATGGCTCCAAGAGTGCTGTACAGTGCCATAGTGTCCAGGAAAAACACACAGCAGCATAGTGAACACAGAGATTATGTAACACATTCAAACTGCATGAATTTATGTAACAGCAATATGTTTTATGAATAATATTTGCACTGCAGTTAACGCTTATTCTAAAGCTGCATTTAAAATCCTTGTAAAAAAAAAAAAAAAAACTTGCTGGTGTTCAAATGCCAAACCACATACAGCCTTTAAAAGAAGTATTTTGAAGGGATTATTTTCCAAGCTCTTAAAATTCTCACATTCAGAGCATGTAAGCTGTCATTCAAATATTTTCTCTTTCTTACTGCTATTCGATCTGCAGTTTTTTTTAATCTTTCCAATGGTGTAGATTTTCGTTTTCTGGTTTATCCGTTTCATTCTTTCTTTAAATATTGTTTTTTTTCTTGCTTCTTTCTGTCTTTTAACTCCCATGCTTCTAAAATATGTTAATTTATTTTTTATTTTAAAAGTTTTATATAGCGCTAGCTTGACCTGTAGGTATCAGAGCGCTTTACATACACACAGTTAAAAAACACAGAAGGAGATTGCATTACATAGTAGGCAGGCAGGGGAGCTAAACCAGAGATAACAAGAAAAAAGAATACAGCATGAAAAATAAGTACGCCGTGCATCGGAGGGGGAAAGAATAAAGAACAAGCATTTGCAATGCAATAGGTCTAGCATTAAGAAATTTTAAGCTATTGGTATTGTAAATGACAAATTTGTTATTTCTGTGTTGGTTTTGAAAATAGCGAATTTAATAGCTTTGTCATTTACAATGCCAATAGTTATAACTTTCGCAAATGTGACACGTATAGCATTTGTAATGCAATATGTGTTGTATTTACGTGACTTAGATGTATTGATGTTACAAATAACAATGGCTTTTTTATAATTAATACTTAAATAAAAGTTATTGTAATTTATAATGGCATTAGCCTAAACTTTTGTAAATAACTTTTGTGAAGATTATGTTCAGTGTATTTTTTGTGACGAAAATCCAAGAACAGAAGTGAAATATTAAAATTTTTTGTGACATTTGTAATAAAGCTTGAAACATTGAGAGAACATATTTGAACCAGTTGTTGAATGGTTGCACAGATTGATGCTGTGGTGGCGCTGAGTGATGTTGTGGTGGTGACGAGTGATGGTGTGGTAGCCCATAGTGATGTTGTGGTGCCCCTGAGTGATGCTGTGGTGGTGGTGAGTGATGCTGTGGTGGTGGTGAGTGATGCTGTGGTGGTGGTGAGTGATGCTGTGGTGGTGACGAGTGATGGTGTGGTAGCCCATAGTGATGTTGTGGTGCCCCTGAGTGATGCTGTGGTGGTGGTGAGTGATGCTGTGGTGGTGGTGAGTGATGCTGTGGTGGTGGTGAGTGATGCTGTGGTGGTGGGGAGTGATGCTGTGGTGGTGGTGAGTGATGCTGTGGTGGTGTGATAGATAGAGTGAGTGCAATAGATAGATAGAGTGAGTGCAATAGATAGATAGAGTGAGGGCGATAGATAGATAGAGGGCGATAGATAGAGTGAGGACGATAGAGTGAGTTCAATAGATAGACAGATAGACAGATAGACAGATAGACAGATAGTTGTGTGTGTGGTTGTGTGGTTGTGTGTGTGTGTGGTTGTGTGTGTGTGGTTGTGTGTGTGTGTGGTTGTGTGTGTGTGTGGTTGTGTGTGTGTGTGGTTGTGTGTGTGTGTGGTTGTGTGTGTGTGTGGTTGTGTGTATGTGGTTGTGTGTATGTGGTTGCGTGTGTGTGGTTGTGTGTGTGTGGTTGCGTGAGTGTGGTTGTGTGTGTGGGGGGTTGTGTGTGTTGTGATTGGGGTTGTGTGTGGGGTTGTGTGTGTACTTGTGGTTATGTGCGTGTGGTTGTGTGTGTGTGTGGGGGGGGTGTGTTTGGGGTTGTGTGTGTTTGGGGTTGTGTGTGTGGGGGCTGTGTGTGTTTGGGGCTGTGTGTGTTTGGGGCTGTGTGTGTTTGGGGCTGTGTGTGTTTGGGGCTGTGTGTGTTTGGGGCTGTGTGTGTTTGGGGCTGTGTGTGTTTGGGGCTGTGTGTGTTTGGGGCTGTGTATGTTTGGGGCTGTGTGTGTTTGGGGCTGTGTGTGTGTGGGGTTGTGTGTGTGTGTGTGGGGTTGTGTATGAGTGTGGGGTTGTGTATGTGTGTGGGGTTGTGTATGTGTGTGGGGTTGTGTGTGTGGAGGGGTTGTGTTTGTGGAGGGGTTGTGTGTGTGTGTGGGGTTGTGTGTGTGGGGTTGTGTGTGTGTGGGGGGGTGGAGGGGGTGTGTTTATGACAGTGCACCCAATGGCCCATTTGTCTTTAATAGATACAAATATATGGAGGTTTAAGATTGTCCAGTTATAAATCACGATTACTAGAGATTTCAAAGTTTAAAATAAACAAGATCACTAAACCATGGGGCACCAGGGTGGCTGTACAAGCCCGCAAGTGTGGTGGCGTGCCCCTGGCTGTGGGGATTAGCCCTTCCCGTGGGGCCGCAACGTGCTGTTGCTACAGTGGCGTCCCTGCAACAACTGAAAGGTGGTGGGTGGCTTATCTCTGGGGTAGGTAAGCAGGGGTTGCCACAAAGTGCGGCAACTTTAATACATGGATTCATTGTCCATCTGTGTGCGCTGCGGTTGTAATGTAGATGTAAGCAAGCACTGATTGTGAAGGAAAGTGAACAGGGCTAGCACCAGTCTTTCACCATTGTAAAATGACCACTACCATCCCCACCTGTTAAGTGTTGCAAAGCCACGGGTATTGCCTATGAGAGAATTATTGGCTTTCTCAATGTGTTTTTTGCCAAGATGTACAGCAGAGCGACTGTTGTGCAGCATGCCTGGAACAAAATCACCAATGCTGTCAGTGTGTGCCGCGCCATAGTGCTTTCTTACTTTATTGCTATGGGGCGTGCATTGGGTCTGGAGGCAAGATGAAGGAAAGGCGCGGGAGCAGCAAGGACGGAGGGTGAGGGGGAAGAATCACGCAGCTAGCATATTCTTGTTTATTGCAAGCGAGGGGTTGGGAGACAAGGAGTAAAGGGGTGGGGTAAGCGGGAGGGGGCACAGACAACAGAGGGAGGTGCTCGGGGTAAGCTGCCTACAAAGGAGAGTGGGAGGGAGGGTCTGGGGCAGATAGACGGGCAACAGCTGGTAGGAGCATTGCTTTAAATGTGTATACATCTATGTATGCAAATAAGTATATAAAGTCCGATTTAAACATTTGAAGAAACCAAGTAGACATAATGTAAAGTCCATGGCACTCTGTAGCCATCGGATAAAACATGCCCGGGCTGGCAGCTGGGCTCCGATGTTCCGGGCTGCTGGCAGGACTTCCGGGGTGGTAAAAGCCCTCAGCTCCCTGCCCGCTTCCTTCTGCTGGGGGGAGTGGGCAGTAAATGCGTTACCCTCGGAAACACCACATATGTGCATCACTTTGGAGAGACTCCTCCAGGGGGCCTACGTCACTATTGAATGTTCATTAATACTCCAGCAGTGAGAAGGTTAATTCAACTTACCCGGGCGGTGAGTGGGATTTGTGTTAATTAAAGCGCCGCAGTTTTTAAAGCTAAAGCGCAGCACCCGGTGGCAGGACAGGGATGAGAGGCTGCAAGTTGCCGGTGCCAATGGCAAGTTTTCACCATGGGAAGGTACAAAACAAGCAGAGCAAAGTAGGGACGTTAGAATTCACCCATATTTTTTAAAAATTATGCTATGTAACAGTGTTAAAACAGCTAAAACGTCACTGTGCTAATCTGAAGGAGATTGTATTGTAGTGTGGGTGAATCGTGTCTCACCAAATGTAGCTAGCTGCATGGGTGTATTTATTTCCTACAAATCTGCAACCTGAAGGTTTTTGAAACACATCCACGTGCGACGCGTCTTGTTTAATAAAATCAGGGCTAACCTGTGGGCAAGAGAAATGCAAGAATGCGGCAAACAAACATGGCATCTAGAGCGTGCCTTGAAAGAAAACATTAGGAGGATTGTTTGCAGTGCTATGTCATTTTACAAGATCACTAAACCATGGGGCACCAGGGTGGCTGTACAAGCCCGCAAGTGTGGAGGCGTGCCCCTGGCTGTGGGGATTAGCCCTCCCCCGTGGGGCTGCAGCACGCTGTTGCTACAATGGCGACCCTGCAACAACTGAATGGTGGTGGGTGGCTTATCTCTGGGGTAGGTAAGCAGTGGTTGCCAAAAAGTGCTGCAACTTTAATACATGGATTAATTGTCCGTCTGTGTGCACTGCGGTTGTAATTTAAATGTAAGCAAGCACTGATTGTGCAGAAGTGATCGGGGCTAGCACCAGTCTTTCACCATTATAAAATGACCACTACCATCCCCACCTGCTAACTGTTGCAAAGCCAGTGGGTATTGCCTATGAGAGAACTATTGGCTTTCTCAATGTGTTTTTAGCTAAGATGTTTTTCAATGTGTTTTAAGCCTGTTGTGCAGCATGCCTGGAAAACAAGAAACCTAGTAGGAAAGAAGGAGTGAGGAAGAAGGCAAAGATTGGCGGTGAAAGTCCAGAGGGAAAGAAGGAGAGAGAAACTAAAATGACAGGGTTAATCTTATAAAACACGCTCTCTGCATTGCTGTGGGGGGACGGGGGAGCAGCAGCCTTTGATGTCTGGTGTGTGAGAGACAAATGTTGGTGTGCAAGGCTTCCTTTCAAGTCGGGTGGGGGGGGCGGGGGAGCAGGGGAGCAAGCGAGTGGGAGGGAAAGAGCATATGGGGTGTGAGTGAGGCCAAGGGCGCGCCTGGCGAAGCGTCACGCTTCAGTAGACAACATGCATTGGGAGGAATCCAATTGTTCAAGAGTGTTGTTTCCCCTACAATAGTTCAGAGCTATAAATAGCTCGACCTAAAAAAGGTGGTTCGCTCAGACCGGTCCCCGACGATCATTGAATGTCAAGAGAAAGAAGAGCCAACTCGAATATTGAAGTCTAGGTTAGTTGACGCTGGTCAGGCCACGTTACATGCAGTAATATTTCTTTGATAAAAACATATTTGCTATACTAACAATCATTCGAAGTACAGTGGGCATGGATATCAGCTAACTTCAGTAGTAACGAGCATGTTTCTGGACATGGGTCTGGCCTTCAGCTTGACCTGGAGCTCAGCCTCTCCACACGAAGAAGCCACTTGGCATAGCCCGGGCCATTTCGTGCTCAAGGTGCAGGATCAAGCCATCGCCCAGTCTATGCAGTTCCATCTGTATTCAGCACTCCTATTCCCAACATCCACTGGACAACCTTGTTCATTGGTCTCTCACTGCAGGACCTGGCCTTTGGCATGGTCTGTATGCACCTTATGCAGCAGGACATGGACTATTGTAATCCCCAATGAGCTCTTGGTGTGATCTATATAGTTACCTTCTATGCTCAGCACCACTTCCCTCACAGCCCTCCATCCTCATCCAAATATGGGCTTTGTTATAGCATGTTCCTGTCATTTATGTAGTGTACAGTAGCTGTTCAATGTTGTCTGTCTGGGGTGTCTTGAAAGTCAATGCTGGAATGTATATTCCCAAGTCTGTGTCATCCTGTCACATGCTCTGGTATTGTGATGGGGTTCATCTATAGATAGGTCGCAGTGCCATGTTTAGTTACCAAGGGATGTGATATATTGGAGTCTGGCGGTTGTGCTGGAGGGCATTAGGCATTTGCTTATACATCTCTTAGGGAGATAACGGGACATAGGCCTTGCCACAGCAGCTAAGGTACCTTCATTGATGATATTCTGGATAGCTAGGTAACGTGATCTCTGGCATAAGATTATTATAATTCGGTCTGTGTGCCCCCAGATAAAACGAACAAACAATGGACAGAATGTTGAACAATGTCAAACATTCACCCCAGTACAGAGATCTGGGCACAAATCCATTGTTTGTTTGCTCCTCATGCCATTCCAGTTTAATTCCAGACATATGCAAATGAGTCTTGACACTGCTCCACACTGGAACAGACCAGCCTGAACTGCTATTGCCAAGTCCTCCCTGGACTGGAAACAAGCATCCCGGGACCAGTTTTGGAGTTTCACCCATCATCAGTCAGGCTAGCTTGACTCCAGTGGCCTGGACAGCATGGAGCCAACATCTGGGCACACCTGTCCCACTTGGGGTGACAAATGATGGACAGAATGTTGAACAATGGTAAATATTCACTCCAGTACAGAGATCTGGGTCTAAATCCATTGGTTTTTTTTGCTTCCCGTGCCATTCCAGTTTAAACCTAGTCATAGGCAAATCAGTCTTGACCCTGCTTCCCATAGGAACAGTCCAGCCTGAACTGCCAGGCCAGGTCCTTCCTGGACTGGAAACAAGCCTCCTAAAACCGGTTTTGGGGTTTCACCCTTCATTAGCCAGGCTAGCTTGACTCCAGAAAAAAGATGCTCTTGCAGGGTCTTTGGACATATCTGGCTATGCCCGATGCCTATCCCCCATGCTCACTGAACCGGCTATACACAGTTTTTGACAATGCATGGCAGCCTTTGGACACACTCAGGGTAAAAGTCCTAAAAAAAGAAGTGGGGGGGGTCGCTGTCACTGAAGTGACGTCACGACAGGAAGTGACGTCAAGACAGGTGGCTGTTATGTATGTACACTCATGTTAGAGAAGTATGTACAAGGATGGCTTGTATAATGTGTAGTATGTTTTCCTTCCACAACAGTGGCTTACTACATCGGGCTCATTTGGCCTATCTGACGAGAACGGAGCCCACAGCACGCTGCACATGCGCTGGCTTCTCAGATGCAATTGCATCTAAGGCAATTGCATCTGAGAAACCAGCGCATGTGCAGTGTGTTATGAGCTCCGATCTCGCCCTAGAGAGGCCAAAGAGTGAAGTCCAGCTGTTTGGCAAGGGGGTCGGCATCCCCCCGGTAAAATAAGTGGGGGACGCCGTCCACCCGCGTGTTACCCCGACTCAAGAACCTGGACACACTCCTTAGCCTCAAGGCAAACAGGTAACTTTTAAGAACTTTTTTTAACTTGCCCAAAGAATCCAGTGAAAACTTATCTGTGAATATACAAAAGGACAGTATTTATTAATTTACAGAAATTATTCAATTCAAAGTTGAAGCCTAGCATTGACATTTTCCAGAACACTGGACAATATTCAAGATGCCAGATGAAACCACTGGGTAACACTATGGTCATCAACTGCATTATACCATTTGTGCTCAAGGCGATCACTTTAAACATCCATCAGGGGGGCGGGCGATCTAAGACAACTATCGAAGATGTACTTCCAGGCCTGCCCCTACACGATATCACTTGGACCATAATTGTCACTGTCAGGGTCAAGAGTGAGGGCCTCCTGTTCCCAGTGTTCAAAACAAGAAACGATAATTAGAGTGTTACTACTCCAGTCAACCCCAAATAGAACAAAAGACAACAAAAGACAGATTAACAAATGCCCTTCCTAACCAATGCAAAACACGAAAAACAACTCACCAACCAACTAGATAATTGGCAGGGAGGTTGGGAACAAGGAAAAAAGTTCGGTGAGTGACACTCACAAACTGCAGTTGTCGTGAGTGGTAGAGGGAAAAGCGCAGGATCAATTAAAAACAGGGGCTTTATAGCGTGCACCTCTCTCTACCCTGGGGCACTGGAAATCTACCTTAACTACAGGCAAACTCCCAAGATAACACAGAAATAGCTACAGGGGCAAGCTTGGCCCAATGACCAATATCTGTGGACAGTGCAAGCATCCACTGTCTGGTTACTGCTTAATTATGTAGCTCTCAATTAGTGAGCATGCTCCAAAAAGCACAATTTACACCATCTGGACCATTTTCAATTGGGGTGGCATATTTTTTTAAAAGAGACAAATAACCAATTCCTTGATTTCCTCTCAAATTATCATTACATATGATGGCCGCAAAGAAAAAAAGATTGCTGTACTCTAAATTCCAAATAATTGTGCTAATTTCTGCAAAAGAACATAGGCAAAACTTAGCAAATCAAATAAGGTGCATTTGCATAATTTGAATTTTCAAAAAAGTCCCAAGCAGCCAATGAATATAGCTATAACTCATGTGTGTATTGAACTTTGCCAAGCCAATTTTCTGGGGCCTGTGAGCAGGGCCGCCTTTATAGCTGTTGCCCCTCCCCCGTGACCTCCTCCATGGATTCCCCCATGACCACTGGGAAACAGGGTCTCATCTCTCCATAGACACTCTCTCACAAACATTTAATTTGTTTTAAATCACTCTAAAGGCTGTCTTTACTAATAAGAATGTATATTACCCACACAAACCCTTTTCAGCAACATTAGGAATAAATAATGACAGACTGTGGGTAAACAGAATGTCCTAACCTATGTCATGCAGTTTGCATGCAGCTCTTTGATGACAGTTTGCGACAGTCACTGTTCTATATTAGGGTTATATCTTATAAAATTTGGTGACAAAAGGATGTCTGTGACAAATGCAGTAATCCATTCAGCTATCCACATAAAATAAATACAGATCTGTGATCTGCACAGTACAAGGTCTTTGCAGCAGGGATATTAACCCTCTGCACCACTTCTTAATGGCAAGTGAAAACTGCCACTCAACAAAACTTTAATCTCCCCAACCGGAACATTAATCACGAAAGTTAATTGTACACTTTTAATGCTGCTTGATAATTGGACTCACAACGAACTCTGCAGAAGGTGATTTTAAATCGTACGATATTGCTAAACACAGTGCCCCCCCCCCCCCTTGAAGTCAGCGTCCCTCTCCCCACGTCAGTGCCCAGTTCGGCTGCACCAGTTGCACTCCCCAAAGCTGGCCCTGCCTGGGAGATATAAGGTTATTAGGCAATCCTCGACATAAATTATGTTATTGCCCTTGGAGCACAGGAACCAGGAAGTTTTGCAAGCTGTCTTGTGAACTATCACCTCATTGCGCTTTGTGTTAATATGTCGTGAGAGCAAATAGAGAGGCGTGTGGAAAAGAAAGCTGTGTTACTTATTTTAAAAAGGACATTTTTGCAATTGTTTCAAGAAATATATGTGGTAATTTCTAGCATGTAAGTTGTTTTTTATGTTACTTTGGCCAGGTTCAGTGGGTCGTTACTCCTTACCATGTCTATATCTCAGTAATGATACTCAAGCGGGACAGTGACACAATCTTGAAACCTTACTTCTAGCCAGGCATAAATTCTGGATTTCTAGGCAGAGAATTCACAGTTCAGCATAGCCATTTTGTGGAAGCTGAGGAAACGTGACCAGTTCCTGAATAGTGCCACAGGCAACGGACATAGAACTCTGTCAAAAGTCATGCAAGGATGAGGCTCTGCCCATCTTGCTCAAATCACAACTGGAGTATTCAGGTCAGCTGCCACTGGTAGATTCATGGCTCTTGGGAGTGCATCTTTGGAGTTGAAGTTGCAAATTTTGCAGTATGTAGGATTCCTTGGCAGTTTTATATCTTGGACGGCCAGACTTGTGCTGTGAGAGTGAGAAGGTGAAGGATCACAGGGCTGTAGCACTGGTGTCTGCACCTCAGCATTAAAGGGGGAAAAGACATGGCAAACACCGGCAGAGGCACATGGTTCTTCATGCGTGAACAGCATTGCTCACAGGATACACAGAAAGGCAAAAGTTGGGTGCGGAAGCATATGGACCATCATGTTCAATCAGTAACACTAACTGGGAACACAGTTAGATGACAGCAGGTTGCAGAGGCACAAAAGCCCTTACATTCAATGAGCACCTCTCTTATGGGACACAGAGAGGTGGCGACAGCAGCGGGGTGCCGACGCATATGGATACTCACGAGCTGACAGAGTTACTCAGAGGGGACACAGAGAACTAACAGCAGGGCGTGCACCATCAGCACTTCTTACTGATTCTTGATAGTGCTGAGCAGTGGTCATCATCTTCTGGTGATGACAGATTCAGGTTCCTCAAATTCCTCGTGGTAAATGTCAGTGTCTCTGGACACCGCTCTGTCCAAAAACTAGAGATATTGCCTCCACATTTGGTAGTGTATGTGCTGTCTCTTCTTCAGGTTGAGGTGTGTCTTCCTCAGCCTTGGGGTATATTTCCTATTCATCTCAGGGAGAGAAACAAAGATTTGGAGTCTTGTTCCAGTCTATGTCAACACAGGTTTGAGAACTCTTCCATTTAAAAGACTCACCCTGGATAAGCCAGTGGGTGGTATTATATCCAGTACATTGACACTTGGGCTCCAACTAATTGAATACTGAAATCTAAAGTTGGTGCCATACTTTCATGGGCAACGGATCATTACAAAGGACATTTTGTTGACAGAAGGTCCTGTCCATTTCAAGTTCTGGAATCCAAAAACTCTGCAGGTCCGCCCATCCCATTGGCCATAGTGTTTGTATTTGCCCACAGGCTGACCTGCTGAAGCTGCCATGGAACGGGACAACACAAAGTACAAAGTAATCTTCCCGGTGTATTGAGGGAGATGTGAATACGAAACCAGACGTGCAATTGATTTTACAATTAATTCTCGAAGGAGAGGGTTGAAAAAGAGCAACACAAAGCAACAAGAATGAAATGGAAGACAGCAGCTCTGACTACCATGAAGCCTTGAGCAGCACCCTACAACCAAAGAGACCACATAAGCAAAGATGGGCCTGACTTTAAGTGTATCAAAGGCACCGAATGAAGCCCACCCTTACATACCATATGAATTTGGGGTATTTTGTATTTGTTGCCAAGAGGGTTGCAAAAAGGAATTAGCATTCAAATAATTCATATAACCCTTATTTGCACCCCCTTCCTTTTATTTATTTAGAAAGTTTTATCTAGTGCAAACATGAACCAAGAGGGTATCAGAGCACTTTACAATATAAAGCACAATAAATCAGCACTTTGGTTCCTCCCCTTGATGAATCTACAAAAAATGTGCCAACCTCTAAGTGAGTCTTTACACGGATATACATTGATCATTGCTGCTACAATGACCTTTAACACTGCTTGCTTTTACCATCATAACATGCCTGGTGCATAAACACTGAATAATTCGATTTCTTTTTATGTCACAGGCCCACGAGTAATGGAAAGGAAACCGCCCCAGTTTATGAATAGTCGGTAAAAATATCCTCTTCATAGAAACACGGTCGAACGAATGCCCTCGGGACTGCTCGGAGACATGAAGAGGCCGCAAGTCCTTACCTGTCAGGGGATTACTAAATGGCGTGTTTAGGCATTCGGAGCAGATGTAGACCGCCCTCTTAAAGTGCCCGGACACCTGACTCGGTTTGCAGCCAGGGAGCATTTGATTTCTGCATTCTGTGCTAAAATCGGATTTTGTCTTTTGTAATTCTGCAGCTGAGAAATGAGCTTTTATTGTTAAGTAGGCGTCTTCTAATTGCATAAAAATTGTACATTTCAATAGTATTATATTCTACACATCGTTGCAGCAGGGCATACTGTTACAAAGGCTGGATTGGAAAGATGGGCCGTTTTTTTTTAATATACATTTTTTGATTTTGCACCGATTACCGTACATGGTCGTAGTGCCAGCACATGCGGGGGCATGTGTATTTGTGTAGAGTAAAGGGACGAAAGTAAAGACATGAAAGGCGCTGGCTGGTGTCCATATCACTCACATGCTTTGTAGCCTTTGTGTTTTTCGCTCATTCGAGTTATTAGTACCCGTTGTTACTTTCCTAAATCACGAGGGACTAAAGCCCTCTAGTTCGTACTCATTCTGGTGGCAGTTTCCAGATCAGGGTGCGGTCTCTTTGAGAGCAACAAATGAAAACAAATGAACTAGAAACACAGCTTCAAGTCATAACAAGCCGGCGGTGCGGGCTGATTCTGCATGCAAAGGCATCATCAGCCTTCATTAACCACCAATGCCAGCCAGGCCCTGCCCAAGCCTCTAACCAGCTGCAGCTCCACTGACTTCACACATGGGGAGATTACAAATGACACGTCTGGTTACCCTGGGCCGCAGCGAGCAGCTCACCAGGCTGAAGCGGTTTAAAAGGGTCAGCGAAATCAAAAGAATGTATTCACTCCTGGACTGACCGACTGTGACAGCGTTGTGCAAATTAGTGAGAAGGCACGAGATGAAAGGGGCTGGCGTGCTAATTAACATGTGTAATGGTTATTGCAAACAAACCAGGTACACCATAACGTGTTAGCCCCGTTTAAAGACTGCTCTGACTCAAGAAAGTACGATACCAAGTAAGTTCCAATAAAAAGAATAGTAGCATCTCCCAGTCACAGTGCGGTATGAAGCGCTAGATAACATACGTTATTGGAATAATTATCAGTTTCTATAGAGCTTTAACTTATTTTAAAGCGGAACTCTCACGACTTCCTTTTCAAATTGCTTTGACGGCATTTTCCATGTAAAAGACTTTAAAACAGTGGAGTTTCAACAGCATCAGCAGTGCAACAATCTCACGCCCCCACTACACACACACCCACACGGAAGCATATTTTCTGTAATTGCATTATAAGCCTCTCACAAATGCATCTAGCAAGTTAAAGCAAAAACAGTAACGAAACAACCCATACTCACAAAGGTAAAGCGCAATAAGCAGCACATAGCCCCAAATGACAATTGCGCTTGGCAGCTATAAATTGTTCCCGACATGTGTGTCTAAATAATATTAAGTGTGCTTCCAACGAAGTAAATATTTATTTAAACACCAACGCTGAAAGCACTCGCACACATGTGAATAGACCCGATTCAGACGGGAGACTACCGATTTTTTAAGCCAAAAATGGCTTTATTTTAGCTGTCTCCCGCCTGAAATTGCCTTTTCTACAATAGAAGTCAACGGGGAATTTTCATTCTCCCGATTTTTTTAATTTTAAATCTCCCACGTCCCTGTCCTAAAATGTTGAGCACTCGGTGACTGTAAAGAGTACATCCCCACACAGCTGCATCCGCGACATTTAATTTTCACCTGCAGGAATGTTTCTCATTGCCCCTGGATTGACACCAGATCGGCGTCCGGAACGAATGCCAGCCACACAAAGGCATACACAGAGGAGCAGGTGACATCACGCCGTAACCTGCACGCACGTGGCTTGCCTCGTGCAGGTGCACGTGGTGGGAGACGGCGAGGGACAGGGAGCAGAGATACACGAACCGGTATCCATCTGCCGCGAGCTCGGCGGAGTGCATCCTTCTCAAAGGCCGCGTGCGACCATTTTCAGAAGGAAATCAGCGCACTCGAGTCAGTGAGGGTACATGCAGTGCCCTGCCGCTAAATAATCACTAGCTTGTGACACAGCGGTTTCCAATACTTCTCCGAATGTGTCAATAACAAAATAATACAACACATATTGTTAAAATAAAAACTATGACAAACGATGATACTTGTGCATATGGAGTTATAGTGTGCAAACCTAGCTACAAAGCAACAGAACGTTGTGCTTGTCGACGGAAGGGGCAAACGCGAGAGAGTGGGCTCGAGGAAGATGAAGTGGGGGGGAGGAAGAGGGGTGTAATGTCTGGCGCAGGGCCCTAGGCCCTCATGCATTCTAGAAGGACGTGACTAAGACACCGGCAGTTACCGGGTATATATCTGGCCAAGAGCACGTGCACCTGGGCCTATTTTTTAGCCGGGTCACGTCACTCGTGATGCCGGTGGTGGATGGGTGTCTGTGTGCCCACTCCCATAGGGGGAGTGGTTACTAAACCAGTGCCTGTCGAGACACTAGGACGTGTCTCGCAGGACACAACATTCCTCCAAAACTTTAATGAAAATAAAAACTCAAAAGTGAAATGTTCACCACAGGATCCATCAGTTTCTCGAGCCCGGCATCAGGAATATGGTCGACAAGGGCTGGTGAGTTCCACTGCGGTAGGATGCTCTCAACAGATGTTCATCATTTAACCTGATCAGTTCAGGACACAAACTCTTGCTTGAAGATGTCATCTGCGCACTAGGAACGTGCCAGTGTATTCATGTCCTTTAGTCGCTCGTGACTTCCGTCCGCCGACCTGGATGATGGTATGTGGAGTGTAAAAATAGTTCATTTCTGGGTACCTCAAGATCATGGTGGGAGTCCATAGTGAAAGTTCACTAGATTGTTTCTAGATCGCCCGAAGTGTCTCTTAGGCTGTCTTGCTGTGTCCGGTGACCTGTCGTTGGGGCAATGTCTCCTTCAACTCTCCCGCCTGGGGAGGCCCTTCTTCGGGCTGCCACGGGAATACTGGTAGGCTGTGATTGGGGCTGCGTATGTGCTGGCTTGGGGCAGCCGCAAGCCGCTATTGAGCCAGTAGCCAGTCTCGCACAAACCTCAAGGGTGTATGGGTCTTGGTCAGGACATGCTCTCTCTGCCGCAGTTCGGGTTAGCAGTTAGCCTCTGAGTTTTCTTGTCGGCTGGTTTGGCACTAGTGAAGGACTCCACTCCATGTGTCTTCGAGATGGTGTCAGTAGACGCACTTGATGAGGGCGGGCATGGTATCATTGCGAGGGCCTCGTTGGGGCAAAGGAAATGGAGGGCAATGTGTTGGCATGCTGCCTTCTCTACAATTCGATGCTCACCGAGCTGCAGAGGCTTTTGTCAGTCGGTGACTGCTGCCTGGGATGCATTTACAGGATTGGTGCCAGGATTGGCTTCAGCAACTTTTGAGTTTGTTGCGGGCCTTGGTGCTTTGGTGCTGGAGCCATGACTTGGCTGTGCAGTGACGCTGTCTTCACCTGCAGAATCTCCTTCCTTCTCCTGGTACGTTTTCTTTTCTTCAGTTCAGTCGGTGCAGAAATGGAGGGTGAAAACACACAGAAATCCTGCAATCTGTGCGGGCCGTTTCTCGCATGTCCTACGGCCTTGCTTCACTGCTTTTGCCCCTTAGGTGGGGCGCTTCTCTGCCTTTGCTACTTGTAAGCGGGGTCCTTGCAACACACCGGACCACCCGCTCCCTTTAGCTTCACGGCCGCTCACACGGCACTCCACCCCATGTCAGCTCAGTCCGATAGGGGGTCTTGCCTCCTTCATGCTGGCTGCTCCGAGCGGCCGCAGGCTGCAAGCTGTCTTTTCCAGGCTCTATCCGCCCGCAGCAGCCTCACTCCATTCTCACGCTGAGCGGGCAAAGGGGAGCATGGCACTGCTGCACCGAGACTCCGGCACCTACTTCACTAGGGGGCAGTGTTCTTCACTTTGTCCTCACTTCATTGGGCTCTCTCGGCTGCCCCTGATGTCCCGCAGTCAAGGCTCACCTTCCGCCCAGTGGGTGGTTGCGACCGATGCGGGTGGGCCCGCACGGCTTCAATGCCTCTCTCGGCACTTCAGTAGACGTGTCTTGCTGGTCTGCTGTGGCACCAGCGCTTCTCCTGTCAGCTACAGGCTGCTTCCGCTAACTTTGCGGGGCTTCGAGGCGACCTAGCACTTGTCGCCACCATGGGCTCACCTCGTGCCTGATCACTGATCCAGCCTACTCCCTCTCTTGGCAGTCTGCGGCGGCGGCCGGCATCTTGACAGTCCGGCCTCGTGCACCTTGCGTCACTACCACCGCGGGGCTCACTTCAGTGCCAGATGTCGCAGCAGCAGGGTCATCAATGCGGGGTGGGCTCCCACGGCTCACCTTCACCCTGGGGCTCTTCACTCGCCCCGCGGGTCCTCCGATGATTGCCACCTGCTGCAGGGGGTGCCCATGACACGGGCAACACGCTGTACCCCTTTACCACCTTCGAAAGGCGGCTGCACACGCGGGATTAGCCCGCTCGTCGCCACTGTAATGTCTGGCGCAGGGCCCTAGGCCCTCATGCATTCTAGAAGGACGTGACTCAGACACCGGTAGTTACCGGGTATATCTGGCCACGAGCACATGAACCTGGGCCCATTTATTAGCCGGGTCACGTCACTCGTGACGCCTGTGGTGGATGGATGTGGGGTGTCTGTGTGCCCACTCCCATAGGGGGAGTGGTTACTAAACCAGTGGCTGTCGAGACACTAGAACGTGTCTCGCAGGACACAACATTGGGTGTTGGATAGCAAGGGCCAGTGTAGGTAAAGGGGAAGATAAAAGGAGGTTGGTGATGTCTGAAGACTTGTCAGTGATCCAGAAGTTATCCAGAAGTGCGTTTGGACTTGAGTTATTTTCTGCAGAAGAGGGTGGATGGTGAATGATAAGCTTCCATAGGCATGGAAAGGCCGGATGTCTTGTACTTTTTTCTCCTTCCATTTCCTGTTCACTAGTTCTCAGTGCTGTTGTTGCAGGGGTTGCAGACCCCTCATCATATTTCGTTTTTCGAAGCCAAATATAGAGGTGCATCTCCTTAGAGGGGACACAGCTTGTTCTGAATGTCATTGGAAACATTTCTTCTGTTCGGCCCTATATTGAAAATTGAAGTTTTCTGAAACTTTGTGAGAATGTTCTGATTTCCTTGTTTGTGAATCGCAGACCTTTAAAATAAAATCACAATGGCTGCGTAACCACCAAAGGTGGGTAGCCTGCTGGCCACCAAAGGTGGGTAAGCTACAGAAGGCTTGAGTCAGATGCCTGGCACATCTCAGGGTCCTTTTGGACTCTTGAGCTAAAAACAAACCAAGATTCATGCAGCATCTGCCATATGCTCTCACCTCAGTTTCAAGACCTGCCACCCCTCTATCCCTCTTGAAGCAGGGGAGGTGCTGCCCAGGTTTATGGTTGTTTTGGATGGTGATAGGGAGGAGTCTGCAAAGTGTTGTGAAAGCGCATGGTGAGAGATGTTATGGAAATGACTGATTTTTCAACAGTCTTTCGTGAGAATTGACAGTTTGAAAAATCTCTATCCTTACCACTGCGCCTCTCTCCGCACACTTTCACAGCACTCTACAGAGTCTTGATGGTCAGCCCATGTGACCCCCTGCCCACACTCCAAGAGGCAATGAACATTTAAATAAACCTGCATGTTGTGGGCTCTGTGGGAAAACCTACTAGTATCGGAGTTCAGCACTTCCCCAGTGTCATGTAAATCCCTTGGGTTGACCATTGGTTTGTTTGCAAGTATAATTCTCTTCACTGAAGGTGTTCAGCAGCTCTTAAAATCTGTATCTTTGTTTAGTCAGGAGAAGGAAGGGATATCAACAATAACATAGAGTAACCTTCCATCCCTTAACTTAACTTTGTATTTTTTTTCTAGAAAGACTTCTTGGTTCAACTCATTATATCTTGTATTTATTTTACAGAGTATACTGATGTAGCTCCTTATAGAAGGAAAAAAAGCATTAACCTTTGATGCAAAACAGCAGAGACAACCACGCACCCCTGTATTGGGTGAACTGCATAAAGCAAAGCCAGAAATCCTAGGGTCAAACCCGGCTTCCCCACTTGAATACATTTAGTGATCATTGAGAATTACTTTATTTCACTGGCCTTCTTTTCTAATCACCAAGTTTGAACAGCAACTTGGGATTCATTAGTTGAACCTGTGGTGTACAAAAACCTCTTCCACACATGCTTTAACAAACTATATTCTTGCTCCATCTAAAATGACAACGGGGGCCATGTAGTGTAGTTCCTATATTCCCAATAGGGTCTGCGCATTGGAATATTATACACTATAGATTTGACATAGGACTGAGGTCAGTATGTCTCTATCGAGTATACTAAACTTAATTGTGTGTGTGCACCAGCTAACTCACAGAGGTCACTAGAAACATTCTCGCATAAACAGAAGGGATTCGTTTCTGACAACCGCATAAACATGATAACTTTGTTTCCCTTAGAACCGGAACAATATCTTCAGAGTCGTGGAAACAATAGACAACTGTTTCACTCAGTCAATCGTGCATGCTTCGTTTCTACAGAGTTTTGCACAAAAATAGAGAGACAGGCGTTTCAATAAAAGGGTTTATTGAACAGTTTTCTTTCTCATGCAAGAGAGGTGAACTGCTACAATCGTTAGACAGAATGCGAAGTATAATGCGTACAGCGTGAACAGTAATATAAAATAATACTGTAATAGCATGGTCTGTTGCTATGACATATATAAAAATACATACATAAATAACACAGGCTAAAATACTCAACTGGTGCTTCTAAAATACGCCTAACCCAATGGACCTAACCTAGGTCTAGTACCAGGGAAGAAGTAGGTGTTGTCTTTAGTTATAGTTTAGTTCTGCCAAGAACTGCCAAAGGTTTCTCTAGGTTCTAGGCCATACCTTAGAATGAGAGAGGTTGGTTTCTCTTTCCCTGGACTCGATCTCCCAACACCCCGCAAGAGGAGTCAGAAACACTGGAGCTGGATTTTCGGCAGGAGGATGACAGCTTCTAGTCAGTGCGTTAGCTGGGGAGTTGGCTTCATTCGGCACTTGCTGAAGCAAGCTGTATCGTGCTGCGTCATGCAAGTAGGTAGTCGAACTGCCCCGAACCACACCTCAACTGACTTGCCTTTGGTTTCACTAATGGTATAGTCATTAGGGCAGTGGGAAAGGAATAAATGTTTTTAAGTTCATGTTTAGAAATTATCAATTTTACTAATGACTCTCAGCGCATTGATAGACTCTAATGTATTAGTGAATCACTTCTCCTTGTTCATTTTTTTTTGATTTGTGAAGAGTCTTTATTATAGTTTTACATGCAAAATAAGTTGATGGCTCTGATAATGTTATGGTTCTTTGAGGCATGCGATAGCCCTTATCTCTGCTCTAGCTCAGCTGTCCCTACTGGTGGTCAATTGATTCCTCCTAACTGCACTATCAGCAAAGTAATAAACATTTGAATGTTTATATTTTACGGAGTTTTATATAGCGCAAACTTGACCTGAAGGTATCGGGTATCAGAGTGATTTACATAGCACCAGTTGCGATACATGAGGAAACATTCTTTTTTTTTGTTAGGCACAGGGAGATTAAGTGATTTGCCCAGAATCACTGGATGTTAAGTGTTATTGCCGAGACTCTAACCCACTTCCCCAGATTCGAGGTCGACCACCCTAGCCGTTAGGCCAACTCCTCTCCCCGAAACAACTCTCTACCGGTTAAAACCCGAACAAGGGCAAATTTTGCCCAAAAGCCTGTACTGTATGCAACAGAGCTGGAGACGAGGATACAATTAAAACAGAGTAAAGGTATCTTCAACAGACTTACAGGTACATGCATCAAAGGATTTTGCGATCGCAAACGGTGCGAATCGCAAAAATCGTACGTTTGCGATCGCAAAATCTGCTTTTGGAATGCATGAAGGGTGAAGGCCCTCGCAATTTGAGAATTCGCAAATATTTGAGAATTCTCAAATTGCGATTGCATTTAAGGAATCGCAATTTGCGATTCCTTAAATGCAATGCATGAAACTTAAAAAAAATGCGAATTCGCAATTAGGGGGGGCAAATTACCATGAGGTTGAACCTCATGGTAATTTGCGAAAACTTTGAAAAATGCACTTTTGTGCATTTTTCAAAGTTTCATGTTGTGCACACACATGACCTAAGGGCATGTGTGTGCACAACATATGTGCACAGATTGATTTCGGGGGTGCAACAGGATGTCCTTTGGACACCCCTGCACCCTTGAAATCGCATTCACAATTTGCGATTCGCTAATTGCAAATCGCAAATTGAAAATGTCTTCCTGTTCATTCCTATGGGCCTCTAGGCCCATAGGAATGAATGGGGAGGTATTTCTTAATTGCGATTCGCAATTTGCGAGTCGCAATT
The DNA here is from genome assembly GCF_964263255.1 of Lissotriton vulgaris. Lineage (NCBI taxonomy): Eukaryota > Metazoa > Chordata > Amphibia > Caudata > Salamandridae > Lissotriton > Lissotriton vulgaris. Next base: position 1,634,220,448 of record NC_141694.1, on the reverse strand, counting down.
AAGGAATTTTAAGAAATCGCACATTTTTCAGCGACTTCTTCATACATAGGCTTTTGCGATTTCCTAATTGCGATTCCTTAAAAATCGCAATTAAGAAATCGCAAAAACCAACAATGATGCATGTGCCTGTTGGTGACACAGAAGTGCCAGAAAATAAGTTGTCCAACACGCCAATGATGGAATAATCTCCTATATATTTTTTTGAATGTCATGGCTACTCTGAATAGGTTTCTTGGCAACAGTGGTGGTTCCTCCTTCAGGGCGGAGAAGAGTTGACCCACATGTTGCGAGCGCAGCAAATGCAGCAAACGGAAATTTGATAAAATTGTCAAATTAGCAGCTCCAGTATGGTTAGGTTTGTTGGCTCTTCACTTCAGGCCAGGTTTTCTGGTAATAGAACAGTGGAGTGCCTTCAATTTCTGAAGACACCAACCGAATGCTGGTCCTCCATCTACGGGGTATTCCTGTGAGACCGATATCGGTAAGTATTTTTGTTTTTATTTATTTATTTAAACAAAGTACATGATTTTTCTAACTGTTTTCCATGTAACATAAAGTAGATAGATTGGGTTGATGTTGGTGTATGGTGTGACACATCGCTACATGTGCTTTATTGCCGTGATTGAAAGTGCAATTATGTCACTATTCCAAAGTTAGAGTAAAGGCTGTCACTTCGGAAATTGTAAAACCTAACACATAAAGGGACTATGCTTTTCAGGCAACCGCCTCAGCTAGAACTGCAATGTCTAGGAATTAAGGACATGCTGTGGCCTGGCAAGTCAAGGTGAACTGGCGCCCCCTGCCAGGAGCAGCTCATGGCATTTAAAAGATGTAGTTAAACTAATTTGCCAGGGGTACAGGGCTATTATTAAGTTATTCCTGTTGGCTGACTGTGACCCCCTAGACCCGCTGCTCTTGATTTGCCCCACTACTTTCAAATGTCACTAGCCACTCCTGCTTGGTAATCAATATCTGAGGCACCCGAAAGTTGTCAATCTGAAAATATCATGAAGGAGTTGATTAACATACTCATGTGCAGTTTTCTGAATACAACACAAAACTTTCATATGTATAGGTGGAGCTGTAGGACATGATTGTGATGTAGCGCAAAATTCAGTTTTCATTTGTAGGGGTGCTTCATAATCATGAGTAGTCAGCACCCGCATATATTCCTTTGTTGTAATAATCTGAAATAGTCGAACACAAATTATAATAATATGAATTGTGGAGTATCAGGGACATTTCAATGTGAAAGTGAAGAGATTAACGTTGAAACTAGATGTGATTAGCTGAAACATTAACAAGCAGAATTTGTGTATACTTTTGACAATTATTCACGTATTTGATGTGCTTATATAACGTGTTAATTTAGAAGTGCTCAGTAAAGAGTGTTCATTTTATATGTCTCAAACCACACGTCCAATCCCAACCTGGCTTCCTTGACTCCGCTTCCTAGCGGGGGGGACTTCACAGTGCACTTCTCTGAAAAAATGAAGAAAATTGAACAGAAGTTTCAACCTAACACTCCTAGGGTGCCACCTCTAATTTACACCACATCATCAGGGGAGCTCGGGGTTCCCTCTGCACTCTCCCTACCTTTGGGTTGTTCTCCCAAAAAATATGTCTCTTGGAATTCCTTTATCCTGCCAGATTGCACAGAATTACTACACGCTATGACAACTCTTAAACCGGGCAAGCACTTCAATGATCCTTTGCCGGCAAAATTTTTTAAAGACCTCAACTCGGCCATTCTACTGTTTGGTCGAGGATCATTCATGAATCGCTCCTGCAAGGGAGCATCCCTGATTGTCTCAAAACTGGGCAAGTAACTCCCATCCCTAAGAAGCCCAACTCGGATCTATCTGATCATAACAATTTCAGACCGATCACCAACATCATGACACTAGCCAAACTCCGCGAGAAATGCTTCCACAAGCAGCTATGCAACCATATAGAGAAATTTCAACTACTTGACCTTTATCAATCCGGTTTCAGAGCAGGGCATTGTACCGAAACTGCTCTTACTCCCATTGTGGATGACGCTTTGAAATCCCTAGATCAAAATTTTCTCTGTCTTCTGATCCTTCTGGACCTGTCGTCTGCATTCGATGCCATCAAACATGAAAACTTGATCAATCTTCTTCAACTTAGGATAGGTCTCTCGGTGCTGGTCCTAAAGTGGTTTGCCTCTTTCTTACATAACCTCACTCAAAGGATTAAACTCAACCAGTCCCTCGCATCTAGTACTGCTGTCAGGTTTGGAGTTCCGCTAGGATCTGCACTCTTGCCCAGGCTCTTTAACCTCTATGGAGCCTCTCACCATCATACTGAACATTTCTCAAATTCATTACCACATGTACGCGGACGACACGCAACTGTACCTGAAGATCTCCTCTCTGGAGGACGTTAAAACCTTAAATGAGGCTCTCTCACAAACTCAACAATGGTTATCCCTGAACCATCTTTTGTTGAATACCCTCAAAACTGAATTCCTGCTGATTGCCCCACACAACCACCCTGCACCGATCCGCAAATGGCTAAAACAACTTACAGCGCTCAACTGCACCCCTCACGTGGTTGATTCCGCTAAATCATTGGGCATTACCTTCGACAAATACCTTAATATGCAAACTCACATCAGCCCCACCATTAGGGATCCAACTTTCATCTCAACACAATTAAGAAACTCAAGCCTTTCCTTCCGCCAGAACACTTACGACCTGCAGTACAATCCCTGGTGATATTACAACTAGAAAATGGCCTGGTGACCCTTGCAGGGCTTTTTAAAGCAAGCTTAACCCCTCTCAGAGCCACGCTCAATGCATCGGCCAGGCTCATCACAGGCTCCAAAAAACACGATCGCATCACACCTGACCTTTTGCAGCTTAACTGGTTGTCTATTAAAGCCAGGATCCGTTTCAAAATAGCTTGCCTCACACATAAAGCTCTGCATTTCAACACTCCGGCCTATCTGGTGAACAAGCTTGTTCTTTCTGGATCCAGTCGGAACTTAAGAAGTACGTCCACACTACTCTTGAAACCTCCTAAATTCAAAAAGAAAAGTACGTACAAACGTGCTTTCTCCGGCCTTGCATCTAGATTTTAAAACGCTCTTCCTACGGAGATGAGAACCAATCCCTCCACTGCCTATTTCAAGAAACAGGTCAAATGGCTTTTCCCGAGTGGACATTAACTGCATCATAATTAGGGCTCCCGGTTTTCCATTTAAACAAATTTTTACATATAAATACAGACGGAAAACAAGTGTTCTTTTATCTGTATTTATATATAAAAACGGGAAAATACTAGTTCATTTTGTCTTTGACCATCTGGTGTCTCCCCCTCCTTAGAGGGTTAAGAGGTGTCAGCCCGGGCTGAGACAGCTTCCCGGGCACACAGTCAGCCACACTCGTGTACTTCACAGGTTTTTGAAAGACCGTTTAGTTGTTAATGAGGCTTTAATGTTCTTTCACCCTTAGCCTCTGCCGATTGCACCAGCACCCGTCTTTTCCTCGCAGACTGGGTATTGCAAGGACTGCTTGGGATGCACGCACATACAGGTGGTGGGTTAAAAAGGGCTGGTGCGGTATATTGAACCAGCCAGTTTACAGTCCACGCCCACGCTGCGAACTGCTTAAGTTACAGCCAGAGCAACAGCAGTAAGCAAAATTTCATCTAGCCGCCGGTTTTGCAAACCCGTGATGCGGTACAGGTAGGTGAAAATAGGAACCGACCTCAGTCTGGCCATTTTTGTGATGTATAGCGTCGATATTGTCCCCAGTCAAGGTTCCTGTAGGACTCGAAGCAGAGAGGAGTAGAGAAAAGGCCCTTGTTTTTAATACACGTCCTTGATTGTTTTTTGTTCATGAATCTGCTTACTCTTATTCCCTCTCTGTCTGTATAACTCCTCCTTACTTACCGAAAACCGTGACTCAAGAAATGGTTCTCACCCTCTTTTTCTTCCTGACGTTCCATGTTCCCCTGTGAAATGGATGCAAAAATGAAAAACACTTTTGATGAAAATGCCGTTTTGACATTTTTCTATTCCAAAGTGCAGCCACAGAAATAAAATGTTCAAAATATGAAAAATCAATAACTAAGTAAAGCAAGACAGAGTGTTCTTAAAGTGGCCGGATCGGTTTTATTCAAACCCCAAAAACATTAGTGTCACTTTACTGAGTTTACCAGTGAAGCGCTGTTTTCCCCCGGTGAGGAAGTGCGTCAAACCTGGAGGTACAGCATTACCTGGTTGATGGGTGGATTGGAAAACAAAATGTGTACGGCGGCTTTTTGTTCACGAATTTGGTCTTTTTAAACAATACTGTTTACGTTTTGTAAGCATATAAGCAGTGGACATTAAAATGGGTCCTTTCTGGGCCCTGTAGTTTTCTGGCATAAGCCCTCACTGATTTCTGAATAATGAGTGTAAAAGCGTTAAATTCATCATGTTGTTCCTGCTTATGTTTCATTATTTAATCTTTCATTCACTATTGAATGTTTGCTTTTTCCAGGTTGTTGTTACTATTTCCTTTAGGGAGCATATTGCTCTTGCCTAGTGTGTACTTTGAACTGAGTCGCAGCCAGGTGTTTACACCAGCTTAAATTGGATTTTAGTTGAAGGTAGTGTGAATTTCTCTCAGTGGGGCAGTATGGTGTTCAGTGAGGAAGCGTATGTGGCACTCTGCCTATGACAGAAACTGCAAGGCTCTGAGACAAATGGCTTGTGATAGCACTTTAAAGCATATTTGGGACATTCTGCAAATGGCAACGTTTTTACATGAATGTATAGTGTTGACCAATAAAAAACCGAGCGCATGTGTGTATTGTCAATTTAAATAAATGTGGAAAAATACTAGCTGTATCGTCTTCTTTTGCTTGTGGCAAAAATAAATGTGGATAAATACAGAAAAAATGCCCAAAAAATAAATATGGATAAATACCGACGGAAATGGCAGAAAAATAAATACCATAAAACCGGGAGCCCTAATCATAATGTACTCTTTCTCTAGTCCCCTTGTTTACAGATTTGACATTTTTCCCAACGTATCTTTCGCTACGTATTTTTGATTGGTTGCTAAACTGTTATTTTACTCTAGGGCCCTTTCGGAACTACAATAGAAGAATACTTCTTGGACCGATTACAGATCTGTCATTTGCTCTACTATGTTGTGACTACCCAATATATTATTGTTTCACTGAATGTTACAGGAAATATTTTGCACTATATGAGCAACTGAACTAGTAGGGCCTTCTACCCGGTATCTGACTTTGATTGTTTACTCCTTGCTGTTTTACAATGTTGACCTCAACTGTTCTGAGTTCATGCATGCTTCTGCCTCTGTGTACAGCACTCTGATACCCGCAAGGGTCATGTTTGCGCTTTATAAAACGTTAAAATAAAATAAATAAATAAATATGAAAAACGCCTGTGTGCCATTTTCTTATGTTTGCCGATTTCTGTAGACCTGAAATGCATTTTCCCTGGAGGCTTTCGCATTAGATTTAATAGTTGAATTTCATGTGCATGTTAGATTTGTTCATTTTCACGTTTCTGTTGCCGGTGGAAGAATCATTGTTGTTAGTTAGAATAATGTCTTTGTTTTAGGAGTTAGGCTTAGGGAGAAGAGGATACAATGAGCGTCAATACTGATAGTGAAGAATTGTTGTACTTTCTCATCGGAGTGAGCCTGGGAATGAAGGTAATCTTGGCATCGCTGTCTACTGGAAAGTTACCTATGAGGAGTTGGCCTGACTGGATGACGTGATCTGCAAAGGCCCTGGGATACTATTTGTGGTATTGATGTATCGTAATTAGGGAAAATGTCTGGCGAATTCTGCTTTAACTTGAGAGCATCATAAAACGAGCTCTGTAGCTTAATGCTGCTGGACCAAACTAATGTGGGGAGGGTTCTTAGGAAGGCTTCACACGCTGACACCTTAACTTGCCTGGAAAATGCTATGTAGGGATGTCACGTTACTGCTAGTGTAGGGACAGATTAATGCTTTATACCCATAAACTTTCGATGAAGGGGGATAATCTGGACATCTGTTCCATAATCTTTTGTATCCTGATTCTCAAACTAATCATTTCGTGCACGTTGCACCGCCTTAACTTCATCCATTTATTTGGTTTTGTATTAGTACCAATGTATTTCTACACCCTCACTTTGAGGTGTCTGTACATCCAATTATTCTTGGGATTGCAATAAACCAACTAATCTTAATTGGTAGTCTATGATTCTTAAGAGTCATAGTAAATTGGAACTGAAATGATTGATCTGCTAACAATTTTGCTGCCCCCACGGTATCATGCGGAGAAAAATTACAATCGACACGAGGTTCTAGAGTGAATCTAGAACACGGAACTTTGCTCCTTAAATTGCACTTCAAAATACTTAGGCAAATCCACAGTGCTTTACATTATGTCTCATTGCAACTTTTTGGCAAGCTATTTGTTCCTTACCATTTATTCAGAAGCCAAGATCTTCAAACCTAATTCAACTCACATCTCTGTAAAAAGAAATGTAAAGGAAAAACACCCCAAACCTGAGCTACCTCCATGTGGAACACCTAGCTGTCACAGCTTAGACATGAACACAGCTGTTTCAATTTCAGGAGGTCCCTAAAAACCCTCCTCTTCATCCAGGACTGTGGGCAAACTTCACTCTACCCATTGCTCTTAACTTAGTCCTCCATTGACTGTTTCTGGTTTGCTGTGCGATAGATGCTAAAATCGGCTATTGCTTATGTCATTTCAGGTCATTACTATGGATACACATGCCAAGAAACAAAACCAAACAGCTCCTATTGACTGTAGTGCCAAGTCCCAGGGCCATTCTAAATCCAGTTAAACAAGGTTTATGGTGGATACCCACAGATACACATATTTCACAAAAGAGAATAACTAACATGCTGTGCTGGGCTATATTACATGAACCCCAAGGAATATATTGTGTGAATTTTGCTGCACAAAAAGGAGACCACCATGTAAATATAGCCCTATGCACTATCACAATGTGTTTAAACACGATTTTCCTTTCTTATCTGCAGCCTGGGGGTTTGGAAGATGTGTGACACATGATAAAATGTACCCTAGTGGAGAAGTGTGGCTCAATGGTTAGAGCGGCAGACCCTGATGCAGAGGTTTTGCCCGGGACCAGGGTTCAATTCCCCGCCTCGGTGGGTCTTGGGCTCAAAATTCCACGGACCTGATAATTCTTGCCTCAGTTCCTATTTCAATCATGGAGTCCCACTCTGCAACTCTGGGCAATAGCTTGCTTGATGTCCACAACGGCCCCCACAACGCTAAGGATGCCTGGCCTCCACCTTGGGGGTGCCCAGGAGTGGACGCCTCACATGGAAAGCCAGGATGGGTTCCACAGCGGTATTCGTACAAGCGCCTTGAGACCCTTGCGGGTGAGTAGTGCGCTATACAAGTATCAATTTACATTTTTTTACATTTACTAGTCACATTAGCTACTTGTGCCTTATGCACCAGTAGCAGACGAAGAAGAGATTCCTCAAGAAACTCCAAGAATGTGTGGATATTGTAGACCAAATACAACTGGATCAAACTATTGCCCACAGTCATATGAAGACCAAATTGTAAAAACACAAAGACTTTTGCAGAGTACTTTAAGATTCATGAGGAAGATATGCTGGATATTTCTTTCTGCAAGGTAAGTTTCTCATCCGTTATCACACTGATGTTCTTTATTTGCATGGGGCAGGTTCTTATACACAACTACAAAACCCAGGCATCGTACAGACAATTTATTTTCTACCCTTTGATTTAAGCTCTGATTTAAATGGGTCTGCATCTAAACAGTTTTCTGACATCCTCCACCTTACAATACAAAGGCCACAGGTGAATTTTGCTGCTAGCTCCCACCCATCTAGAGACTTCTCCATTAATTCAAAGATCAGCTGAGTGTCATCTACATTCATTACAAAATAAACCACGTTCTATGTAAAATTGAGGCTAAATATATTAAAAAGGAATTGGGGGAAGGATGGAGCCTTCTCAGCTAAGTCTGTGTCAGAGAGATAACTTTAGGCATACAAAAGTCAACAAAGAGATGGAAGGAAGAGTTTAATTAATGACAGCCACTCACAATCGCTCATGGTTGCATTTCAAAGTATAGGAAGACAATGTCATGATGTTTGGATGTACTCCTTTTTACTGGCACGCCCTACAATGAATGTACATGTGATGAAGTATTAACATTCACAATTTAATAGTGAACATTCTCATATCACTTCACCTGGGGAGTAGTGAAGAGTGTATGTTGGACTAACCCAACTAAGGTTAGTGAAGCAAAGACAGACAACTAGACTACTCCCTGCCACTGCATCTTCTCAAATACCACTTCTGGTTCCCTTTTAAATCTCGCCTTATTCCAGTAGTCATGTCTGAGCTCTGCCCGTACTTTTCATTGGTGTGCGTCTTTTGGCCTCATTGAATATGCTGAACTAAGTGTAATGATTCTACCAAAGGCTTTGTTGTCCATCCTGGTTGCCATCCTGTCCACTTTTGGCCTGCCCTCCTGGAACTGGATCTTTTACTGGCGGCAGAACACGGTGGGTTTTATAATGACTGTTAGCACTTTTTTTTCTAACCTTTGTTTGCATGTGGGCCGTGGGTTTACTTGTGGGTGACATTTAACGCCTTGCATGCACATGACGGAGCCACGCCGTCATGAGCCATGGGCGGCGTGTGCTCATGACGGCGTGGTTCTGTCATGAGGCTGCTGCTTCGCCCACGTGGCATTAATTCCCCGCCTGTGCGGTCAAATTAATGAGCGGGCGGGGTCATGACGGAACCACGCCGTCATGAGCACACGCCGCCCGTGAATCATGATGGCGTGGTTCCGTCATGAGCACCGTAGCGCCTCACTCAACCTCTACCCTCTACCCCCGTGCCACGGCAAAATTCGCATTGCAGCAAAAATCACGCCGCAGCGAAGGTGTTAATAATGTGCTTTACATGAGTACTAGTTATCTTACATTGGAGCGCTTTACATGAGACCCACATACGTAACACAAAGACACATTCGATTTTGGTAGGCACGGGGTGCAAAAATAATCTTGCTGCGCTGTTGGTGTAGTTTGGCACACTATCCGTACCTTTACTACGAATGTCACATGGTTCTTGACCAATTGGAGCTGAAAGAGGCACAAAAGCACCAGTAAACACAGTTCGTATATACAGTGTGACATACATCCAGGAAACTGAAGCACTCACAGCGGTCATATGGTCTCACGGGCAGCCATACAATCAGCGCTCAGTGATACCAGCAACATACCAATCCATAATGAATCGCACGTGGCCTCTGATGGTTAGTCTGGACGCCAATACCACACTTAGAAACTGAACCATTTAAAAAAAATTATAACCCTATACTTTCACCCCAACCACCACCACCACGTCCACCACCACAACCGTCCATCACCATGTCCACCACCACCACTACGTCCACGTCCACCACCACCACCACCACGTCCACCGCCACCATGTCCACCACCATAATGTCCACCGCCACCACGTCCACTGTCCACCACCACCACCACCACATCCACCACCACCACCAAACATCCACCACCACCACCAAACGTCCACCACCACCACGTCCACCACACCAAAATGTCCACAATCACCATGTCCACCACCATGTCCACCACCGCCACCAGCATTTCCACCACCACCACGTCCACCACTATGTCCACCATCACCACATCCACCACCATGTCCACCACCATAATGTCCACCACCAACATGTCCACCACCAGCACATCCTCCACCACCGCATCCACCACCACCAGCATGTCCACCACCACACACATCCACCACGACTATGTCCACCACCACAGCCACCACCACCATGTCCACCACCACCTTCACCAGCATCACATCCACCACCACCACATCCACCACCACATCCGCCACCACCACGTCCACCATGATATCCACCACCATCACGTCCACCACCACCATGTCCACCACCACGTCCTTCACCACCACGTCCACCACATCCACCACCATGTCCACCACCACCACCACCACGTCCACCGCCACCACGTCCACAACCACCATGTCCACCACCACCATGTCCACCACCACCATGTCCACCACCACCACCACGCCAACATCCACCACCACGTCCACCACCACCATGTCAACCACCACATCCACCACCACCATTTCCACCACCACGTCCACCACCACAACCACGGCCACCACCACCATGTCCATGACCACCACCATGTCCACCACCAACACATCCACTACCATGTGCCCCAACACCACATCCACCACCACGTCTACCACCACCACGTCCACCACCATCAACATGTCCACCACTACATTCACCACCACGTCCACATCCACCACCACCACCACCATGTCCACCACCACCACCATGTCCACCACTACCACAACCACCACCATGTCCACCACATCCACCACCACCACATCCACCACCACCACTTCCACCACCACCACCACCACCATTTCCACCACCAACATGTCCACCACCACATCCACAGCCACCATATTCACCACCACGTCCACCACCACAATGTCGACAACCACCACATCCACCTCAGCACATCCACCACCACCATGTCCACCACCATGTCCACCACCACCACGTCCACCACCACCATGTCCACCACCATGTCCATCACCACCACGTCCACCAAAACCACCACATCCACCACCACCACGTCCACCACCACCACATCCACCACCATGTCCACCACCACCACATCCACCACCACCACATCCACCACCACCACTATGTCTACCACCACCACTATGTCCACCACCATCACGTCCACCACCATGTCCACCACCACCATGTCCACCACCACCACCATGTCCAACACCACATCCACCACCAACATGTCCACATCCACCACTACCACATCTACCACCAAGTCCACCCCACCACTTCCACCACCCACTATGTCCACCATCACCACCACATCCACCACCACCACGTCCACCACCATCACCATGTCCACCACCACAATGTCCACCACCACCACGTCCACCACCCCCACCACTCCAACACCATGTCCACCACCACCATGTCCACCACCACCACGTCCACCACCACCACATCCACCACCATGTCCACCACCACCACCCCACCACCCCATCCACAACCACCACCACATCCACCACCACCAAATCCACCACCACGTCCACACCACAACCACCACCAGGTCCACCACCATGTCCACAACCACCACCATGTCCACCACCACATCCACCACCACCACCATGTCCACCACGTCCACCACCACCACATCCACCACCACCACCATGTCCACCACCACTACCACATCCACCACCACCTTTGACAGTTAAAGTGTCACTGGAGGGCAGGGGTAATAGGAGTGTCAACCCCGGCTGTACATGGGACATTTAAGGATGCATTGGGTGCAAGAAGACGGGAATAGGAGCTAGAAGTATTACACCAGACCCAAGATACATTTTGCAGAGGCGTAATGTCACAGGGGATTCTGTTAAAGCACTTGCAGCATCTCTACCTCACAGTGGCATACTGCACGATCCACTCACTCAAAATAAGCATTGGCATAGCCAATAGGACTCGCCTTTGGGACCTTATAAGTGTTTAGCCATGCACACTCGATGTTGTTGCACCATGGAAATTGTGCTGGATAACTTAAACACTTATAAGGTCCCAAAGGCGAGACCTATTGGCTATGCCAATGCTTGTTACGTATTCTTTCCTATAGGATGACAACCTATAATTCGCTAGCAAGAGCGAAAAGAAAACGTTGTTCATTGCTTATCTGCTATAGATGACTTGTCTCCCAAAAAAAAGAAAAACACTGTGGGTTTACTTGTGGGTGACATTTAACGCCTTGCATGCACATGACGGAGCCACGCCGTCAAGAGCCATGGGCGGCGTGTGCTCATGACGGCGTGGTTCTGTCATGAGGCTGCTGCTTCGCCCACGTGGCATTAATTCCCCGCCTGTGCGGTCAAATTAATGAGCGGGCGGGGTCATGACGGAACTACGCTGTCATGAGCACACGCCGCCCGTGAATCATGATGGCGTGGTTCCGTCATGAGCACCGCAGCACCTCACTCAACCTCTACCCTCTACCCCCGTGCCACGGCAAAATTCGCATTGCAGCAAAAATCACGCAGCAGCGAAGGTGTTAATAATGTGCTTTACATGAGTACTGGTTATCTTACATTGGAGCGCTTTACATGAGACCCACATACGTAACACAAAGACACATTCGATTTTGGTAGGCACGGGGGGCAAAAATAATCTTGCCGCGCTGTTGGTGTAGTTTGGCACATTATCCGTACCTTTACTACGAACGTCACATGGTTCTTGACCAATTGGAGCATTCCGCCTGAAAGAGGCACAAAAGCACCAGTAAACACAGTTCGTATATACAGTGTGACATACATCCAGGAAACTGAAGCACTCACAGCGGTCATATGGTCTCACGGGCAGCCATACAATCAGCGCTCAGTGATACCAGCAACATACCAATCCATAATGAATCGCACGCGGCCTCTGATGGTTAGTCTGGACGCCAATACCACACTTAGAAACTGAACCATTTAAAAAAAATTATAACCCTATACTTTCACCCCAACCACCACCACCACCACAACCGTCCATCACCATGTCCACCACCACCACTACGTCCACGTCCACCACCACCACCACCACGTCCACCACCACCATTTCCACCACCATAATGTCCACCGCCACCACGTCCACTGTCCACCACCACCACCACCACATCCACCACCACCACCAAACATCCACCACCACCACCAAACGTCCACCACCACCACCACCACGTCCACCACACCAAAATGTCCACAATCACCATGTCCACCACCATGTCCACCACCACCACCACCAGCATTTCCACCACCACCACGTCCACCACTATGTCCACCATCACCACATCCACCACCATGTCCACCACCACAATGTCCACCACCAACATGTCCACCACCAGCACATCCTCCACCACCGCATCCACCACCACCAGCATGTCCACCACCACACACATCCACCACCACCATGTCCACCACCACAGCCACCACCACATCCACCACCACCACCACCACTTCCACCACCACCACCAACACCATTTCCACCACCAACATGTCCACCACCACCACCACATCCACAGCCACCATGTTCACCACCACGTCCACCACCACAATGTCAACAACCACCATATCCACCTCAGCACATCCACCACCACCATGTCCACCACCATGTCCACCACCACCACGTCCACCACCACCATGTCCACCACCATGTCCATCACCACCACGTCCACCAAAACCACCACATCCACCACCACCATGTCCACTACCACCACCTCCACCACCACCACATCCACCACCATGTCCACCACCACCACATCCACCACCACCACTATGTCTACCACTACCACTATGTCCACCACCATCACGTCTACCACCATGTCCACCACCACCATGTCTACCACCACCACCATGTCCAACACCACATCCACCACCAACATGTCCACGTCTACCACTACCACATCTACCACCATGTCCACCCCCACCACTTCCACCCCCCACTATGTCCACCATCACCACCACATCCACCACCACCACGTCCACCACCATCACCATGTCCACCACCACAATGTCCACCACCACCACGTCCACCACCCCCACCACTCCACCACCATGTCCACCACCACCAACATGTCCACCACCACCACGTCCACCACCACCACATCCACCACCATGTCCACCACCACCACCCCATCCACAACCACCACCACGTCCACCACCACCAAATCCACCACCACGTCCACCACCACAACCACCACCACGTCCACCACCATGTCCACAACCACCACCATGTCCACCACCACATCCACCACCACCACCATGTCCACCACGTCCACCACCACCACATCCACCACCACCACCATGTCCACCACCACTACCACATCCACCACCACCTTTGACAGTTAAAGTGTCACTGGAGGGCAGGGGTAATAGGAGTGTCAACCCCGGCTGTACATGGGACATTTAAGGATGCATTGGGTGCAAGAAGACGGGAATAGGAGCTAGAAGTATTACACCAGACCCAAGATACATTTTGCAGAGGCGTAATGTCACAGGGGATTCTGTTAAAGCACTTGCAGCATCTCTACCTCACATTGGCATACTGCACGATCCACTCACTCAAAATAAGCATTGGCATAGCCAATAGGACTCGCCTTTGGGACCTTATAAGTGTTTAGCCATGCACACTCGATGTTGTTGCACCATGGAAATTGTGCTGGATAACTTAAACACTTATAAGGTCCCAAAGGTGAGACCTATTGGCTATGCCAATGCTTGTTAAGTATTCTTTCCTATAGGATGACAACCTATAATTCGCTGGCAAGAGTGAAAAGAAAACGTTGTTCATTGCTTATCTGCTATAGATGACTTGTCTCCCAAAAAAAAGAAAGTGTAATTCTTCATTTTTGAGGTCTGGAAGGGCTTAAAATAGTGGTTCCCAAACTGAGGTCCATGGACCCACAGGGGTCCGTGACACATTCCCAGCGGGTCCGCAGGCAGCAGTTTTAAAACCACTGCAAAGTTCCTTGTAAATCAGCAGTTTTTGGGTAGCAATAAAAGTGTCAAGATAACTATTGATTAATGTACCTGCTGGAGAAAGATGGGGGGTTTGTCCAGTGGAAACTCTGACTTATCTGAGGAAGCACAGATGGTTAATATGCCTGCTGTGAAGATTGTCTACCATGCATTTCTTTTAAAACAGTATTTGGTATTGTGCATAGCGCAGTGGGTTCCTGCTTTTGCCACAGATTATTGTGTTATTGTGCAGTTCACAAGTTACAATCGTAATCTAGCACAGTGAGCTATGAACTGCATGGTGTAAGTTAGTAAGTTATGCTTTTTCCCAGTTTTTCATTATCCCCATGCTGCTAAAAAGGTTTGTTTGGGTAGAAATAAATCCTTATTATTAAAGTCAAATCTAACCCCTGTGTTATGTTCTGAATCCTGAGTTTGTGCTTCTCCAGACCAAGTACTCTTAAAGAAATGCCTACCAGTATGGATGACAAGCGAATCGTACACCTTGTAGTCCTCTTTGCCTTATGTAACATTTTCTATTCACTGATCTACACATTTATGATTCATTGTCTCTGTATGTATGTGATGTAAAGTGCTCTGACACCCTACAGTGGTATGAGAGGTGCTATAAAATAAGTTAAAGACATGTGAAAGTGGGGCTATGGAGAGATGAGAGGCACTGTTGGAGGGTAGTAGTGAGGGAATCATTGAAGATTAACAATCATTGAAGATTGACAAAAGATTGTTGTATCCTGGTGCATAGTAAGGTCATTATTTACTATGCTTTAAAAGCTAAAACAATTCAATAAATAATGTCAACTGTGTTGTAAAATGCACCATTTCCCCCCATATTTTCAATGGGGAAGAGCCCCATAAAGCCCCCTGTGTAGTGGTCAGGCTCACTCGCTACACTTGGTGTGCACTGTACAGGGACCGGTCTGACAACATTTGCCAGAGCAACTTTAGGTTTCCAGTCCAGCCTTGGCCTGAGCAGGAGCGCGGGCAGCAAAGTAAATAGTTAGTCGCGAGATGCAGCACAACCTTCTCATTAAGATTTTTCAATTTTTGCAACAATTTTTAATATAAAAATACAAAAATCTTTAGTAATTCAAGTTTAGTCTTTGTTTTATGTGCACACGTGTGTGTTTATTTTTTTCGAATTACAGTTTTAATGGTTTACATTTAGATCATACTTGCTTGGGGGTACCCCACTTGCAGTAGTGACTCAATGGGGGTCCTCAGGAGTGAAACGTTTGGGAACCTATTAGGGCAAATCAAAAAAAGTTTGAGCTGCCTATGAGGATAATGTTTATGTAAATATTTTATCAGATTTGGACTATTGCTAAGCTCCTACTGTGTGTGTGTGGCTGTTGACAGATATAATATCTCACACAGGAAACAAGGAAAAAGTGAACCAATAGAGGACTATGTCTCACATTAAAAACTCTTAGTATGTCTCAGTTATTGAAGAACAAAATCGATTTAGTATATTTGCAGAAGTTTCAAGATGTTTTTGCCAGTGTCAGAGGATATTTACATGGCCCCACCACTGCATGGTTATGATCCTCTAAGTAAAAATAGAGTTACCCCGTGCGTGGGTAAGAAAGGGCTTGGTGCTGTGCTGATGTAAGCAAGGTAGAAAGGCGATGATGATAGCATTCACCTCACGTTCATTATCCCTATCGGAGGAACATTACTCAGTTATAGAACGTGAGACATTAGCTTGCATTTTGGGTTTGGAACACTTCTGCCAGTTTATATGGGTCAAGGTGTTTGCCTTGAAGTGATCACAAACCCCTGAAGAAGCTCTTAACTATAAGTGGGATAGTAAATGCTTTCCCATGTACAGTGAGGTTTTCCATGGGTACATAGGATTAAAATTACAAGGTGGTGTATATAGATGGAGCAAGTATGTGGTGCCAGAGTTTTAAGTAGACTGTCTTTATTCATGAAAGAATGTTGTGACAGTTGCGAGAATTCTCAAGTCGTCAAGATGCACTAGCCTTGCAATCCAGATCCAAGAGGAGTGATGGGAGCTTCCATACTCTGATGAGCACATGGCAAACCTCACACTACTACTGTGTAAGTTTGTGGGGGATTAGGGAAAAGGGGACATTGAATATCATCACACTGCCTGGTTTCACAACTTGACCTGGACTGCACTGCAGGAGCCTTGATATCTAAAGAAAATCTTTAATATGGCTAGAGTGTTGACCTTTGAGTTTAACTTCTGAAATTGTATATGTTACACTTGCTCGGACTCTGAAACTCGATTTTTCTTCTAAGCTAAAACTAATGTGTTTAATATAGTAGCTGTGAATCACTTGCAAGGTCATTTTATGTTGTTTCCTAAAGAACGCTACCTTCAATACTATCAAACTGGAAAAAAGAGAGCTCACCTAAAAGGATTTTAAATGACAAGAGTGAGCAGTTGAAATATTGGTGCATGGAAAACTATTTGAGATTCATAGTTATAAAACACAGCACTACTTCACTTTGCCATCCAAGTGGAAAATAATAATTTTGGAAATCAGGGAAGTATCCTGCATCACACTTGTAAATAATATATACTTGCACTTTATTTTCACTAGGAATATTTCCCAAAAGTAATAGAAGACTTGGGATGGTCGCAGGAAGAAAGTCTGGGAGGTGGAGGTGTACGTGTTGATAGTGATGAGTTATCGTCTAATGATGATGCTGTGAGTAAGCAATAAGATGAAGATAAAGGAAGAGAGTCTGTTCCAAGCAATAGATTTAGGAACATGGAGGATGTTGATGGTTGTGAAACAAATCAATCTAGTGTGTTGAATGGCTGGAATGCAGGGTGAAAGGATACAATTGGACGGTTTGAGTGGCAGCGTAGCTTCTATTGGGCAGCAGGTGTTGTGGCACCACGGTCCAGAGCCTGGGAGGTGCTGACTGAACACTGATTGTTGTGTTTTATAATTCACACAGCAGCCATTGGGCCCATCTCCTTCCTTGCTCTTGTGCCCATGACACACTGGCTAAGCTACTAGGATTGAAAGACCCATGTTTATGCGGAAGTGTTAAGTATTTTATTTGTAAATGACTGCATGAACTTCTGTATTACTTTTTTCAGAGCACGTTATGTCTTCAGTCTTAAAGACTGGACTATCAATAGTTGCAAAATGTGTTCACTATGTTAATTACAGTATACAGACCATTCTAATTTACCTCTAAAACCTTTGTTCCCTGGATAGCTTTTAGCCAACAGGTTTTTGTAATTGCATTTATATAGTGCTTACTATCTTGGATGAGGCATTGAAGCACTTTCTGGCGAATAGCACGCTACTCAGGAACCCATAAATTATTAGTAGTGAACTAGTATAGGGACAAATTAAATAATTTGAGTCTGTTAGTTGGTTTGAAAAGGATAATAGACTGATAGTAGAGGGGATGGTCTAGAAATTATTTATGTGGGGATCATAGCAATAGGAAGAGGTTTGGGATGAGTAAAGGAGAGATGGAGGTCGGGGAGAGTCTTCTAGAAGTGGATTAGAGGAAACAATGAGGTACGGGTGAGAGTAGGAGGGATACATGTGGGAAGGGTCTGGAAAGGCTTGTTTGAGAGTTTTGAATAGTAAAAGAGATTTGAGATGATGAAAGGAGGGGGAGAGAAGTGTCTAGAAAGGCTTAGTTTGGGGAACAGAGTAGTAGAGTGTGGTTTGGGATGAGTCATAGAGTAGAGGTAGAGGATATATTGAGTGAGATATAGGGTAACACAGTGGTAAGGCTGAATATCTTAATTTTTTTAACAGTATGAGTAAAGTAATACATATATAAATACATACATACTGTAATTTATGTGGGTGTTTATTTATATAGTTTTTCTTTTAATAATTCAATAGTGAAGCAATTATACAGTAATGATAAAAATGTACATATTGTGATAGATCAATAAAGAAGAAACCATGAGCATCTAATCAAATAACTTATATGAAAACTATGCAGTGACCTGTATACCTGTTAAACATAGAACAATACAACCATAAGTAATACATACATTTGTTCAGTACACCTAACAAATATCTATATATTTATAAACATAATTATTATGCACATTTGTACAAAGGAATTTTGGAACATATATCTAGATGCATATAATCAAATGAAATGCTTTTATACCCAGGGTTATGCTATACATTTATGTTTGAGTATGGTGGTTATGTAGGTAAGAGCCAACTCTTGAGTAGTCTTCTGAAGATGAGATAGTTATCCGTGAATCTTATGTTTGGGGGTAGTGGGGTAGTGAGTTCCATAATTCGGCTGCTTGTACAGAGGAGAATGTGGCAGCTGTGTTTTTTTCTTGTATGGTGGGATTTTGAGGTGAGGTGAGGTGCCAATTTAGAGCGAGGTTCATTTGTTGAATGTATTTGTTGATTTTATTCCTGATGAAGAGCGACCCTGTTTCATGTATCGCTTTGTGGGTGATACAAAGTAGCTTGAATGTGGATCTTCTGGCAACTAGTAACCAATGTAGAGACCTCAAGGCAATGGAGATGTTGGTTTGTGGTTTCACATGTAGGAGTAGTCTGGCAGCAGAGTTCTGAATCCTTTGTAGTCTTTTCATAGTTGATAAATATGATCCGTGGTAGAGGCCATTGGCCTAATCGAGTTTAGACCGTACAAGAGAGATAATAGCCAGGACCTGTGTGGGAATTCCTAGTGGGGGACGACGTGTCACAGAGTTTTTAAAGTAATGAAACTTGATCTGGCTAATTTGTCCACTTGGGCATTCATTGATAGCTTGGAGTCCATGGCAATTCCATGGTTTCCTACTTCCGTAGATACTTTAGGCAGACTTCCCAGATAGTCATGCCAGATAATAATTAATAATTTTTCCAAGCACCACATGTATTTCTGTTATGGAAGCATTCAATTTGAGATGGCTCCAAGTAATCCACTGATCAATGGCTCTGAGTCAACTGAAAAGTTCTGACTTTCCAATGATTTTATGGCTTTCCAGTTAAGGAGTATTTGTGTGTCATCTGCATAGTTATAGCATGTGAGTTGAAAATCATTGATCAGTGCCGGTAATTACTTCATGTAGCTGTTGAAAAGTAAGGGTGAGGTAATAGAGCCATGAGGCAGCCCTGCTTTTGTGAAGTATGGTTTCAATGAGAAGGGGGGATGGGTATGGACAAATTTTGTCCTGTTTTGGGGGCGTGGCTACGCTGTGCAGCGAGATGGACGCACTGTGAAGCAGCTCCGCCAACCGAGACTACTATCCATAATTTATCTGCTCGTGAATTGGAGGGAACTGGGCATAACCATCGGAGAAGTAAATCGAAACAGCACACAATGCGAAATATGGTGAAATTGGACCCCATGTCTGTCTGAAGTAACGCTGCCAACCGAGTTGCGATCTGGGCCTGGAGGCGGCCTAGTCACAAGGCTGTGTGATAGACACCGGGACCTCGTGTAGACACACAGCCCGCGGAGGAGGCAGGAGGTGCTGGAAGCCGCACCCAAAGATCGTTGAAGAGACGCGCAGCCTCGACACACACTCATAGTGACCCACCACTATACACAACGGTCGGCCTGACATACTCATGGAGAAGAGTGGTGAGTGTGTTGACGAGGGACGCAGGGGTGTCCGCAAAGCCTGATCCACTATCATGCTGGGACGATCTGGGGTCCGGGAGGGAGCTGCCTGACATCGTTATGACCTTATAACCCCTGGAATACACATTAGAGCCCCGACCTGGGTGAACTGTCAAGGCCGGCTGGGGAGAAGAGTTATATGGCATGACAAAGAGCTGGGCAGCGAGATAGTGGTGAAGCAACACAAGAGACGACTCTTCCGACGCACATACTAGCGCTACTAGGGAAGGGCAGAAATAAGGAGCTGAAAGGGACCGGACAGAGCGCGGCCGCGCTGCCCTCTAAACCTAAGAGGCGGTAAACGGCTGGTTGGAGCTCGGTGGGCGCTGCACCACTATCTTGTAGAAGCGAAGCGCTGGAAGCGGTGAACATTAGATAAAAGACAGTGAGTACTCCCGTGCCCTTACAAGCTGTCCCTCACTGTAACAACATCACGCACATTTCTTCTAGGAGGCGAGGCTGGAGAGCTGGCATAATCAGGGGGCATAGCGAATGTGCTCCCTATGTAGCAGCACCAAAAATCTGAAGGCAAACTGTAGCGCATTGAACAACAGAAGAGGTGTACCGCAGGAGTTGCAGAACGGAAGGGGATGCGAAAGTGCACAAAGGCAAGCAAATAGCATTCACCACATCAAGCAAGTGCAGACAGTATTGGTGGCATTTGGGGCAGTGGTAGACCCACATACCTGACGATCAGGAGACAGGTCTGACTGCCCCTGGACAGATAGTTGCAAGTGGAGGAAGTGCATTAGCCAGGCCGGCAACAGAGCTTATCGTGGATACTACTGGCGCAAGAAGTAGACGGCGAGTGGGAAGGCTGGTGGAAGATATCCAAGAAAGACCGCCCCAACTCAAAGACAAGATGGGGAAACCAGATGCTCGACAACTTAGGATGAATTTTGATAAAAAATTGAGTAAACAAACTGAAGGAGACAACACTATGACAGACAATGCTGAAGACGCAGCTGCTGGACCAGTACCGGATGAGGATATCCACGCCATGTTAAAAGATCTCAAAATGAGTCTCCAAGATATAGGTTCTAAAATAGACACTTTAGCTGAGCGCATGGATAGAATAACACAAAGGGTAGACAAACATGACAACTGTCTAGACACCCTTGAAATTAGAGTCTCAGAAGCAGAAGACTATCAAACGGAGACTAGTGACGAACTGTTGAAAATGGACGTGATACTGAACGACATAAAAAACAAGAACGAAGATTTGGAAGCTAGATCACGCAGAAACAATGTACACATTACAGGAATTCCTAAATCAACAGACATACCTAACATGGAGAAGTATATTGAAACTAGGCTGAACGAACTGTTTGGAACTGAGCTATCCCAAATGTTTTTAATCTAACGTGCACATCGCACTCTGGGTCCCAAGCCACCTCCAGGAGCGCCAGCAAGACCTATCTTGACCAGAGTATTAAATTATCGCGATTGTGACACGATATTGCGACTAGCCAGAGAACGGGCTAACTTAAATATCAAGGCAATGGATTGTTGTTCTACCCAGACTTTACAATGTAAGTGCAGGCCGCGTGCCGGGAATTCCTTCCGGCCAAGAAAATTCTTCAAGAGCTTGGTACCAAATATGCACTGATCTATCCCGCCAAGCTCAAAATCCAGGGTTGGGGTCGTCCCACTTTCTTCACGGACGCGAAAGCAGCTTTGAACTACGCTAAACAGATGGTGAGAGACCAGAAACAGCGGACCTCGGAACCAGACGATCTCACAGGGAACAACCTTAGTGATAATGACTGATTTCAGAACGTTTGGCAGGAGAACATGATCACGCAGATACGTGCCCTGTTGCATACTATTACATATCACACCAGTTAATAGTATAAGGGTCAGACAAGGCAAAGTCACCAGATGGGCAGTGTGGGAGCATGTAGGGGAAGTGAGCAGGGATGTCCTATCATTGCTGTCCAACGTAGCCAATCGTAATCATAGACTCCAAATCATACACTGAGTGCCTCGGCCACCCTGCGGACCATGGCAGGGGTGTTTGCCGGCGGCCCCACGCATCCCCGAGGAATGACTCCCATCTACTCCCGTCGTTCGGGAGAACTTTTAAAGTTGTTGGACATATTGCAGGAAAAACACAACCTGATTTGGGGGTTGGTGTGGGTGGAGGGACGAAGGGGGATGGGAGTTACATGTTTTTTGTTTCCATCGACACATTCATCTGGAAGATGCATACGTAGATGAACTTGCATTACCGCACATGCTAATAACTATTGACAGAAATGGTGGCCCACAATACATGGTATGGGATACACCATCGATACACACCTCACAGACTAGGCGCCTGGCCAGCAATATCATTCATGGTCATTAACGATGTATTGTAACGACGTGACATCCCTTAAATGCCTTACTTGGAATATACAGGGGCTGAATGACAGCAGAAAAACTAGATTAGTACACTCTTATTTGGCCAGGCACGCAGTGGATATTTGTTTATTACAAGAAACGCACCTGACGAGCACATCAGTGGCAACACTGAAAAACAATAGATGGGGGAGGTATTCAGCTCTGGATACGCCTGCTACTACCATGGGGTGGCAGTGTTAATTCGTAAAGGCTTACATTGGCAGACGCATCAAACAATAACAGATAAGGAAAGAAGATATATCCTGGTGAAGGGAGTACTATATAACAGTCAGATGGTTATAGTTAACACCTATGGTCCCAATTCGGATTGCCCTGATTTTTTTCAGGAAGTATGGAGGGCGATCAAAACACTGGGAGACGTAGCAATATTATGGGGAGGTGACTTTAATGTGGTCCTATCAATGGACGCTGACAGAATTGGAGCTTCTAGAACACACAATCCACAGTCGGCTTCCATGCTAAAAGATATTATAGATGAATTCCAGCTTGTAGACTCCTGGAGGGCATTACACCCGAACAGCAGGGAGGGGACTTGCATAACCCACCATAGAAACGCATGGTCACAAATAGATTATTGGCTCACCTCCAAAGATTTACATGCTTGGGTCAACAGCGCAGTACACCATCCACGTACATTTTCGGATAATGCACCCGTGCAACTAGCGCTAAACATACCTAAGTCTTATATACAGCCCTTTAGCTGGAGATTCCCATTGGGTGCCTTACTAGATCAGGTATCCCGAGAAGAACTCAGGCAAAAAATAACAAACTATTTTGACATAAATGAAGGAACTGTAGATTCACCGGGAACCCTCTGGGAGGCTTTTAAGGTGGTAACCCATGGTGAATGCATAGCATTAAAAAAACAGGTGGGCTGGGCGACATACCCAATACTATTACAGGACTGGAAAGGGAAATTAGAGAATTAGAGCGTAAATATTACACTACACCTTCGTCTGAGACATTAGCTCACATTAGAAGCAAACTAGTAGCATTTCAAGAAGAGGCTGCAAGGGAAGTTCAATATTTGCACAAATTCGCACAAGCACAGAAATTTGGGGAAGGAGATCGTCCGTGGAAAACATTAGCAGGTCTCCTGCGTATTCCAAGGGGATCGGCCTATATTATTGAACTCCAAAATCAAAATACGCCACCCTCACGTACACCGCCTGAAATACTGCACATCATGACACAATTTTACAAGAATCTATACACTTCTAAGACAGATCCATCAGAAACTGACATCACAGAATACTTGGACACTATAGCATTAGTTTGGTGCAATCGATGGCATCGCAAATATATGGACTTGGCATTCACAGTGGAGGATATAAGACAAGTAATCAACAGCATGCCAGCTGACAAGGCCCCAGGCGCTGATGGCCTGATGGCGGCCTTTTATAAGGAGTATGTAGATATTCTTGCCCCAAGACTTTTGCAGGTTTATCAGGAGGCCCAAGATACTTGACTGTTACCACAGACCATGCGAGAGTCCACAATAATTACCCTGCTTAAACCAGACAAAGATCCAACCCAGCCAGACTTGTACCGCCCTTTATCCTTGATAAATCTGGATGCTAAAATGTATGCAAAATTATTGGCAAATAGGTTGCAGCCCCTTCTTCCGATCATAGCACTTCCGGACCAGTTGGGCTTCATACCAGGGCGTTCGACGTCGCACAATCTGCGAACCATATTTGCTCTTTTGCACTACCTGGCGCCACACGTGCAGGCCATAGCTGCCCTTCTAGACGCCACAAAGGTGTTTGATTCCCTTGGGGGTGGGGGGTGCACATGGGGGGTACCTAATGTACACCCCTGTTTTTCAAAGTACAACATGGCAAGCACCGCGCGGTGCCTTTCATGTTGTGCTTTGAAACGCACAACATGCATTTTTAGCATTGCGTTGGGCGGTGCTTTTTTTAGCACCGCCCGCCGCAATGTTAAAAATGCGGGATGCACCCGCCACTGTGGCGGGTGCATCCTAATTCGGTGCACGGGACCTCTGCCATTAGGGCGGACGGTCCCATGCTACGACAGGATGGCGGACGGACTTTGTCCGTCCGCCATCCTAATTGACCCCTAAATTTGCACTAATGAGGGCCGGGCCTGCGATGACATCGCCACCAAGCTACAATTGGGAAAGTTACTTACTTTCCAAAACAGGAAGCCTTATTTATAAAATAACAACTTCCAAAAGGACAGTCTGAAACACAAACTAAAAGTGCAGGCTCAAAACAGAGGCGACTAGGAAAACGTGCCAAAATTTAGAGGGTCCAGCTTGTATTTTAAGGCCACGGATTTTAGTATTAATAAAATAAATTGGTGATTGGCATCTAATCCAAAAAGCAGATTTATTAAAAGTTCTGAAACGCTGCAGCAATTAAAAAAAACGGCTTGTACTGAAAAAATATTTTAAATAAAACGCTATGAACATATTAAAAGTGCCAACAGATGCTTACATAGTTGTACTATTGGCCCGCTCTGCTGCCTTCCTTTTCTTTCCCAGTAACAGGCACCGCACACACATTAGCGCTGAGTTTTGGAAAGAAGCGGTGGACGCCAGAACTCCTCACTCGTGGAAGGTGGTGGGGGAGGAACAGGCGAGCATACACTCCTCCTGACTGTGGGAGCTGAGTGCTACTAGGCACACTGTGCCTGCTCCGGCCCCTCTGGGTGTGAGCAGCAGCCTTTCTCCCTCCTCATCTTTTTCGGGAGCTGCGATTCGTCTCCATGTTGGAAGCACCCAGCAGCGAGAAACTGGCAGCCCCTTCGTTTGTGCACAGATGAATTATTTATCCGAAGTAATGGTGACACGTTGGATGGCCTGGTGGCGCACGAGAGAGATGGCAACAGAAAAACGCGGCATCGCCTGGGGTCTGAAAATGAGGTAGAGACTGAGAGCCCACCGAGGCGCATTTTCTAAAAAGCTGTCGGCATTGTGAAAAGAAATAGTGCGTGTTGACAAATGACGGAGACTGTGTCACGCCGCCCGTCAAACATCCAGTCCACGTGGGTGGGGGAAAAGTGGACAGGGTGGTAACCAGGAGGAACTAAATAGCCTACGGGACAATCATAACACTCCGTTTAGCATAATTGGTGACACAAAATGACGTGCACCAATGGAAAACATGGGCGGAGCATAAAGCGAACTTCTGAACCGTATTGATTCCAAGAAGCCCTCGCATGGCGAGGGCAGCGCATGCGCTCTGCTAACGCCAGGCGAGACCTAAAAAAGTGGCTATTGTCTCTATGAACAGTATTTATGTTTTCTGACAGTTGAGGTGCAATCATTTTCTTTGCATCAAGTAATGGGGATCATTGGATCATTGCATCAGTTTCCGATTGGGTACGGGTCACAGATCTCACTTGCTGCTTGCTATAGTAATGGTTGTCCTCGGCATCTGTGCAAGGTGCAAAGTTTGAGCTTCAAGGATCTTTGACAGGGACATGTGTGCTGACCTCTTTACTAAAGTTGATGCATACAGCACAGTTCTAGAAATGCAGTAGTGTATGCTGGTTAATGTGGGCTTTTAGCTGGAAGTCTGGTCGAGGCATAATTGCTGTGATTGAGCTGTGGCATAACTACTGGCGGGATGAGCTTAATAATGTGGGGAATCCATAAACTGGCAGGATCTTGTAGAGTGCATGTTTGGGAGGAGAACAGGAGGATGCAGGTATCCAGTTTAAAGTCTATTTTTGATTATACACAGAGGAAGTGATGATTAGGATGAAAGTGGTCAGCCTGCTGGGAAAGGCGCGCCTAGAGAAGTGAGTTCCATCAGATTGTTCAAGGTAACCTAAAGCTCAGGCGGGCAGGAGCCCTGGAGGCTACGTCCTTCATTGAGATGACCTATTGTCTATTGGAGAAGTGGTCTACAAGTCCACAATGGCGGGCTATGTTAGCATAAGTGTTTTTTTTTTGTAGTGGCTGCCATTCAGGTATGGTTTGTTAGGTGAATAATGTCAACATAATTTATAATTCGTTTTATAAAATTAAACATCTGCTCTTTTCAGTGCATCCTATTAGACCAATGAAGTAAATCAGGAAATATATACAATATTGGCAGTGACCTTTTTGCCATGTTGAAGATTTACGTCACCAACCTCTTCAGCGTTGCCAGAGTGGTTCAGTGCATGTTCTTTCAAAGTTTATTCCTACCATGTAAAATATGTGCATTCTGCACACGCGTTTTGTGTATGAAGATGGGCCCAACTTGGACAAGTTACCCAAGTCCCAAGTCCAAGATTCAGTGGGATCTTAAAATCTACAAATATAAGCAATGGCAACACAGTCTTTCTCCATTAGGGCTAACACTGTGGATATGTTTGTTGCCATCACATCTTAAACCTGGTGCCTTGAGACACGGGGAGAACTGGGGTGAGAAAGCAGGAAGGCATTCATGGCAGCGCTTTTTAGCAGCGGTTATTGATGTCTGGCGTAGTTTGGCATCTGCACCCTTTCTAACACCTTGGTGTTTACACACTAGTCACTGAATGAGGAATTTGCTTGACTTCACTTTTTTAAACTTGGATTTAATGTCCTAAACTCAGCTTCAGAGAACTGTACACAGTCGTAAGAAGAGAGAGCAAAACTTTATGCATACTAGGGCTGGAGCCGCGGTATTCAAAGCATGGTGGTATCTTATTTATAAAATAATATGTATTTATGCGTAATGGCTCCCTTCCATCCACTCCAGGTACAGGATACTGGAGCAAGTCTGGATGTGTTTCAGCAGCCAGACTTTAAAAAACAGCTTTTAACAAACACCCCCCACTTAAAGGAATGCCTTCCATCCAAATCACCCTCATGTTGAGGTAAAGCAGGCTTTGTCAGTCAATCACCCCCATAGGGCCGGCGTTTGCTCCAGTGGGCGACCCTCATCGAACATGTAAGAACATACTTAAGGTACATGGTGTTTTTCAAAACCATAAAATCGCCTCGGTTACCTACGTTGTTTGGTATGCCAAACATTATGTTGTTCTTATCTTTCATTTCTTCAGCTTTTACATGGAGAATGTGACGTCTGCAGAGTTTGCAGTTGTTAATCTAGTCAAAGCCAGAAATCATAGCAAACAAGTTGCAGGAGATGTTTTTTTATGGGCCTATCCCGGGCCTTTACCTTTAAAATGGCGCCACTGCGGGAACGAGCTCCTTGGCACGTCGGATTAGGGCAATAGGAGTTGCATACGTCATTTCTTGGGAAACATAAAAGAGTTCATTTTACATACCTATGCCAACGTTTCCATTGCACTAGCAATGGTTTGCCAATTGTTCAGGATACACGACGTTCACAGTGTGAGTCAAATTTCACTTGCAAATTGCACATTTGTTTGCTAAAATTCTTGTTCAGACTACCCCTGCTTTCAGATGGGCTCACATTTTTAATAAATATTTTATTATAAAAATCACAATATACAGAACAAAAGTGAAGCAACCGATTACTTTTCATTCCAAATATCAAGGTAACCCCTTATTTTTTTCTTAAAACTAAAATAAAGTAGAGACATTTCTTTAAACTAGTAAATAAAATAGCAAGCTTTCAGATGCAATGTTTGCATATTAAGTAGCCAACGATCAAAAGAAGTATGTGTTAAAGTAGCACAGCACCAATCAGGACATGTCATCTAAGAAAACAAGCAAGGGCAAATTCAATTGGTCTCACCTTTTAGCTTTAGGAATACAGACTTTGACACTTTGCCAGTAGTTTTTGCAGAGAGAGCAGTATCGGCCAAAAGACAACAAATGGGATAATGATGCACATACATCATAACATGGGCCCATTTTGATTTTTTTAAATTTATCTGTGCAAGATGTCAGGGCTCTTTGTGCAGTAAGTTTCCCAAAAAAAGTTAACAAAAGGTACATGTATGCATGCTTTAAAGAAGATATGGCCTGGTAGCAAATTGTAACTGCCTGGCCCTCCTCTTAAAAAGCTTTAAAAAATAATGAAATTAAAAAAAAGTTATGGTCGGGAGAGCAGCGGAGGAGCTGAGAGACAGCACGGACAGCATTCCAAGTGTGGTAAGGACAGAGTGGCATAGCACAATGAAGGGGATAGTTATATAAAAAGACGGAGTGGGTGGAGAGGGGTGGGGAAGCATTGAGAGATGGAGTGGGGGAGCAACATAAGAGTGAGGGGGCAAAGGTGAGAAGGGGGAAGCAGCACACAGGAGAGAGGGGAGACAGAGCACAAAAACATATACACCCCCATGGAATGCTAAAGAAAATATAACAAGCATTTGCAATGCAATAGGTCTCGCATTTGCAAGAGTTTGAGCTATTGGCATTGTAAATGGCAATGCCTTTTATTCATGTGTTGGTTTTCAAAACAGATAAATAAGAGCCGTCATTTACAATGTCAATAGCTTAAACTCTCTCAAATGTGAGACCTATTGCATTGCAAATGCTTGTTTTGCATTTGTCACCCCGAGTGGGGCAGGTATGCCCAGATGTGAGTCCCTTGTTCTCCATGCCACTAGAGTCAAGCTATCCTGGCTGAACAGTGGCGATATCCTGAACTCAATCCCAGGATGCTTGTTTCTGCTCCAGGGAGCCCCGGACATGGCAGGTCAAGCAGGACTGTTCCCATGGGGAGCAGGGTCAAGACGGGTTTGCATATAGCTGGGTCTGAACGGGGTTGGCGTGGGGAGGAAAAAAACGATCAATTTAGGCCCATATATCTGTACTGGTGTGAATATTTGACACTGTTCAGCATTCTGTCCATCAAATGTTTTTTTGCAGATGATTTCAGACTAACATTTTCACTTCTCAAATTCCATATTCAACTATACTAATATACTCCCCAAATAACTGAATAACATATCTACTACTCAAATTACTTCTTATTTATACTATACTAATTTTCAACACAAATCCTTTATGGGTTCCGGAGTGGCGTGCTACTCGCCAGAAAAACGCTTCAACACCCATCCGGGGTAACACGTGCTATATGAATGCAAATCTTTCCTCTCCTTTTATCCCTACGCTATCCTTCTCACTCCAAGTAAAAGACTAATATCCACCACTGAAATTACCTCATATTTCACCATATTAATTCACCACTAATCCTTTAAACCTTTGTCATCCTCTATCCTTCTGCTATCATTCCAAATCCAAATAACTGACTAACCTATCCACCACTTAAAATGTACTTGCAGGTTTCACTATACTAATTCAACACTAATCCACTATGGGTCCCGGCGTAGCGTGCTACCCGCCGAAAAAGCGCTTTGACGCCTCGTCAGGGGTAGTAAGCGCTATATAAATGCAATTACAATACAATAAAATACAATTAGCTCCTTGAGGCCCATCTAAGCGTCTTTACCTTACAGATTTAGATAACATGGCTGTGGTGCGACCTAATTGGTACCAACCCCTGCCTCTTTTATGCTGGAAGACCTGATCAGTATTCTTGATTCAGACGAGAGATGAAGGTTCTGAGCGGCTTGGGCACTTTGGGACACAGAGACGGTTAAAGGGGGCAAAAGATCTTTGGGTGCCTTAAAATCTAAATCCATATAGATAGCCTTTTCTTTATGCACTTCTATACTGTTCATAGAAAAAAATGACTGTGACCGTCAGGTCCACCATCGCGGCCTCTGCTATTTGGTGCAGGGCTGGCTGGGGCAGAGAGCCATGGCTTGCAGCCGGCTCTGAGTCCTGCACTTCCATTTGGCAGGGCGGCTCAGATGTTTAGCAGGGCCGCTCCGACTGGGACGGACTGAGCAGGGCATGTGCTGCGCTTGAGCAGAGCCCTTGGCCCGGGAGGTCGACCGCAGTCCTTAACTGCTCCCGGTGATGATCTCGGGGAGGGCAGTTCTAGCCTTAAATATGTTAAATTATCCAGTCACTGCCCGCTCCACCTTCCCCTATGCCGCACTGACTACAGTACAGCCGCACCCATGACTGACTGTGTATAGTACTCACACATTCAGTGTCACTGCTGGTGCTGTGCTCTGCTCAGCTCTGTGTGTTATTGAGCACACATGTGCAAATCTGTGTTTTAAAGCAGATCATTTTAGCAGCTGAGTTCAGATGCAGACCCGGGCTTGTGAAGGGGCGCGGCACTGCTGGCGTTGCCAAAGGATGCAGTTTGCTGTGCTCTGCCCTTGCTCCTGGGCCCCAGAAACTCCTCACACCAGACATTTTACATGTGTGAGCCGGATGGTGGTTTATTAAATAGATTGTTGATGCTGGAATGTGTCAACAACTTGCGAGTAAGCCTGCCCTCACCTCGCACAATGTACAGTGGATCTTGGCTGGCATGGGTGCATACGTACACGTGCACATCTGCCAGTAGGGCTGCCACCTTCCCAAGAGAAAAACGCAATTTGTTGCTGTTTTAACAGTCTGCAAAGTCCCATTTCTGGTGCTAAAGAGGACTATAAATGAAATTGAATGCTTATAGGTTTCATTTTGCTTGCGAGAAAATGTCACTCAGTCGTTGAATGTCACTTATAATTACACCAGCATTATGAAAATATCACACATAGCAATATGAAACCTTGGCAGCTGTGCTGCAGCTTGGCAGTTTTGCTGCAGCCTGCCAGCACCCACCGGGGACAGTACTCTGCAGTACCGACTTCAATTGCAGCTTCCATTGTTTATGTAACTGAAGATAGTCAGGGCCCACTGCTCAGCAGCATGTGACAGCTCACCAGCTCCCCTCCCCCAGATCACAGACAAAGCGCCTCGATGCTAGAAGGCCTTGGTGCCACGGGGGCCATGAGGTCAAAGGGGCAAGTCAGGGCCGTGGAAGCGAGGGCCAAGCAGCGGTCAAAGTGCTCAGGAGAAAAATCACAGTTCAGCATCCATCACTCACTCGGCCGGCCCTTGTGCTGCACGTCGCTTTAGCGTCAACATGTCTAGCAAACAAACATCAACCATCGTGTATTGAAGTTGTGCAATTCCTATTGTATTTTATTTGATAGACAACAATGTTGCATTATGTTATTCTGAGCAACACATGCAGGTTTACATGACAGCTCACTTGCCTTCTTAGTTCACTAATGGGTCATGTTTAACAAGAGACATCGGAACATTATCCATATTAATGCATTTAAATACAGAAACCTTTTTTTCTTTCATCTTTTTTAAGAAGCAACTCCAGTTTCTTGAAGTACCAGTGCTGCTTTAGAAAAAAAAATCTATTTTGGAATACTTGAAGGGAATGGGGCAGTGATCCTAGGCCCCTGGATCGATGGCGTCCGACCCTGCCAACACGATTAAGGTGCTTGAAATCAGTTTAACACCCAAACTTGGGAATCGGATATAGGATGGGGCGTCCTTTTAACACTGCGGGTCTCGACTCGTGGAACCTGCAACAGATGACGCACTGGCAGCACTGCCATTCTCCTGAGGAGAGGGTGACCACGGATCCCTTACACAGATGTTATATTTTGCTAAATGTTTTTGGATGTCTCGTTTTCATTGCTTTAATCCGATCTGTTCGTCGATGGCACAGGGAGTTTTGCAAAATTCACGCCCACCTCGGATCACCATAAAGGCATTCCGGCACTGCCCGCCCCCACTTATTTCTTTCCCTGTGAGCCAGCCATGGCAGACAGTTGCTCTCGGGGGCTGTAGTTGTGCAGTGTTGCGCGTGCAGCACATCTACAGAACCTGGAAGGGAAATGTGAAAAGTTGCCTGTGAGATTGAGAACGCGTGCCTCGTATGCCGCGAGCGGGGCCAGGAGATATGCGTGCCTGTGCACATCGTCTGTCTGACTGCGTGCCATCTCCTGTCTCCCTTCGCTCGCAAAAGCGACAAATAGAGGTCTCGCCAAGGCGAGCAGCGCATGTGCTGCATCACTAGGCGAGACCTAAAAAGGAGTTTCTTGAATGCAAACATTGGAAGGGCAATAAAAAGATGGTAGAGAAGAACTGAGGTGGAAAAAGCACAAAATAATAAGAAAAACCACTGATTAAGAAGCAGGCAAATAAGAAAGACAAGAACGTCATTCAATCAGGAACTAGGGGCCTACTCACCCAAGTCACTATATGAATGCATTTGAATATGCTTGAGGCTATAGATGTTCTGTGGTTGAAATTTTTGTACTATTTTCTTTTAGAGTAATTTGCACAGTTAACTTATGGGTGAAGCCCTAAGAAATACATCAAGTGAAGTATGTGGTAAGTACACAATACAGTTAAGAACCCCCACATACTGAGTTGATTACATTTTGCTTAAATGGGCCTCTTGTAGGTGATTACAATAGTCTGATCATTTGTCCTGATAATGCCCTGTAAATGCTTTGAGTGTCGAAACGTCGACACAAAGAACCCCCGGTCCACAGTTTGGAATATATAGATTTGGGGAATAACTGTGAATTGTTGGATGTTTGATCAGAATTTACACATTTATCATGCATTCACCATGCAATTTGTTAATCTTATTCAAACACATTAGGAAATTCATTATGTAAGCAAATTATATATTGTTGTAACATAGGGGCCGATTAGGATGTCGGACGGATCACCACCGTAAATGCAGGCGGTGGCGATCTGTCCGCCATCGTTGCCCGTCCGCCATCTATTTCCCCCTGCCATATTACAATGGCTGGCGGGACCGTGGCGGACGGGAACACCATCCGCCGCTTTTCCGCCGCGGTTGCCTTGCGACCGTGGCAGAAAAGGTCTAATATGGTGGCGGTGTCTATCAGACACCGCCAGCCATATTAGGATGGGCTGAGGGGAATGCCTTTCCGTGGCGGCAATGCCGCCATGAAATGGCATACTGTCCTTGCTTTGGGGACCCGTTGCAGGCCCCCAGGGTGAAGGGGGGTGCACATGGGGGGGTACCTATTGTACCCCCCTGCGTTTCAGAATACAACATTACAGGCAGTGCGTGGTGCCTGTCATGTTGTGCTTTGAAACGCACAACGTGCATTTTTTGCATTGCGGCCGGCGGTGCTTTCAGCACCGCCTGCCGCAATGTAAAAAATGCGGGATGCACCCGGCACTGTGGCGGGTGTATCCTAATTCGAGGCATGGGACATCCGCCCCTGTGGTGGACGGTCCCGTCCTCCAACAGGATGGCGGACGGACTTTGTCCGTCCGCCATCCCAATTGACCCCTTATTTGGGTTATGCTTGCACACTATTGTTGACTTGATCATGCATACCGTACTCGTAAGTACCTTGCTGTTTGTTTCCAAGGAATCATTTTGTCTGTAGAAAGTTATTCTCTCTTTTATGTGGCAAGCACTCTCAATCATTCAGTGCTACACACACCTTTCACGTCAAGTCATGAACAAAAAGTAGAAATAATTATCATGCTGTTTGTCATGCATATGAAATGTTACAACTAGCCAGGAGAGCAATGGCACAACCCATATCTTTATTGATCTAAAAAAGACCCAAACACCATGTGTAATTTAGGATATGAGGCAGGGATGGGCAGCTGATAACCAGACTATCTTTGTCCTTACACTGAGAACTGGGCAGTCTCTGCCCATCTACATATTTCTAGTTGTCAAGTTTAACTACCATTGGGTTTTGGACAGTAGCTCTCTGTGTCTGATTCAGGATCTTTAGAATTGTGTGTACTCCAAAAACTGTGGTCTGAGTTTGTTTTTCTGGCCAGACTGTGAGGGACCCATGTGTACCCAAAAAAATGCGAATCGCATTGCACTGTGAAGGGAGTTTAGAAGTAAATGAGATTTTTGTTGGGATTGACATGAGTGCTTCTCAAGTAAAAAGTCCAGAATATCATCCTGTCCAACACACTAGTTCAATAAATAACCTTGGGTGAACCCCTGGTAGCTACAACTCAGGGCAGAAAGGATTTATTTAAGGAAAAGTGTGTAAGGTATGTAGGAGTACCAAAACTATAAATAATCTAATAACAGCACATTAAGGATCCCACATCCAATTTCTAAAAGCAGAGAAAAATGTCATTATAAAAATGACAATAAAACAACTAAAATCCAATAAGGGGAATATACATTTCTAAAGTTTTAGGGAAAAATGCCAAATAAAAGGAAAGTGCAAATCAAAAGTCACTGTACACAGTTGACTGGGACCTAGGTGTGATATCATGCTGACCTCAATGGAGGAGAGGTAGGATATACCAAGGGGATCGTAAAAGTTTTCACGTTCTGAATTAGGGCCTTATTTACAGTTCGGGGGATGGGTTACTGTGTCAAAAAAGTGAAGGATATCTTGTGTACCATCTTACAAGTGGCATAGAATATAATGCACTTGTAATACGGTGAACGGTCATGGAGTAACCCATCTGCCGAACTCTAAATCAGGGACTGAGGGCCTGATTACGATTTTTGCGGATGGTATACTCTGTCACAAACGTGACAAATATCCTGTCCCCCAAATTACAAGTTCCATAGGATATAATGGAATTGTAATTTGGCAGACGGGATATCTGTCACGTTTGTGATGGAGTAACCCTGTCCATCAAGATCGTAATCAGGCAGTGAGTCTCTTAAATGAAAGTTGAACAACTTGAGAAGGCTAATTTTGAAGGCTGTGTCTGGTGAAGCCTTTGCAGAGTCAGATAGCAGCTAGGTGACTTTCTGTTTTTTGTCAGGAAATGTTGTGGGTGAGAATTCATATTTCACACCCACTGAAGTAATTTGGTGGCCCAGTGGAAAGTTTCTATTGTGCCTAACTCCGAACCTGCTGAATGAAAGCCTATCACATTTTAATGGCATGTTGGCCATTCAATCATTTAGGGCATTTTCTAGGTATATTGAAATTTAATTCAGCAATTTTGCAAATAAAGCAAAATCTTAGTATCGAGTGTGCTTATTAAACAGCGTATATATATCTGTAAAGTCTTGGATCAATGGAAAATCACTACAAATGACCATTAACAATAGAAAATATGTAAAAACACCATTTAGGGGCATGTGCACTGAACAGTCAGAAAAAACTCATACTTTCAATGTTTACAAACATCAGGAGCAATAATAAAGGTGGATAGAAGGAAAAGTGAATAGAAGGAACAGGGCAGCTCAATAATGAATGTGTCCTCATGTAATGCAACTGGTGCTATGTAAAACACTCTGATACCCAATTCTGGTCAAGTTCACACTATATAAAACTCTTTAAAATAAAAATATTAAAAAAAAAAATAAGCCTAAGTTCACAATGGTGAACAGGACTCTGAGGTAAATAAGGAGAAGGAATAGGCACTGAGTGGCGGTGAGATAAACATCTGCCTGTCTAGGGTGTTTGCCTGGTTTAAACAAAATCAATTGATGTGCAATTATGAAAATGCAGAAATTATTTTCTTTGGGCACAACCCGGGTGAGGAATAGCGCCAATGGTGGACCAGAATAGGCCTCCCCCTGCAAGTTCAGCTATCACCGTAAAAAACCTTGGGGGTGAAAATGGATGCGGACATGTCCATGAAGTCCCAGGTTGAAGCAGTGGCCGGCACATGCTTTGGCCTACATAAAATGATGAGGAATTTCCTCCCGTTACTCCCAGTACCCCACAGGAAAACAGTAATCCAAGCATTAATCATATCCTGGCTCAATTATGTTAAGGTTTTGTACTTAGACCTCCCTGACTATCTTCTTGGCCGATTGCAGGTGGCACAAAATGCTGCGGCAAGAGCTATACTCATGGTAGTCCTCAGGACACGTATGACCCTCACCTAAAGTCCCTGCATTGGCTTCCGGTGCGCATGATGATAATTTTCAAAGCCCTGGTACTGGCTCATAAGGCCTTTCACAATTCGGGGGCTTCTTACCTTAGGAACAGAATCAAGCACTATGTTCCACCCAGAACGCTGAGGTCATCCAACCAGCAGCTCTCAACTAGCCCAAGGTTCTCTCGTTCCCGCCTGGGTGGTCGTTCTTTACAAGTGGTTGCTTCTCAGCTATGGAACTGTCAGACACAATCCTTATGACAGCCTGAGAATCTCCTTAGCTTAAGGAGAGATTTAAAAACCTGGCTCTTCCTACAGTAGATCAGCCTCTAACGTGCGTGCCTGTACTGCTCTATCACTGGATTTCTTTCCCAGCGCAGGGACAACCCATGGAGTAGCCGTGCGCTTAACAAGTACCCAGTAACATAACATAACATAAATGCCAAGGAAAAAATGCCCCCTCACCTCCAACCTTGGGCAAGACAGAGGGGACAATCAAAATGTTGCCCAACATCATTGGGCAATGCTGTGGGAGCTTAAGACCCCTATTTCAACACAAGCTATTGACTGTAGAGGTTCGAGGGTACTAAACATTCCCATTCTGCAATTAGCCAAGGTGGAAGTGACTGAAAACAACCAATGCCCCCACCTTTTTCTTTACATCCAGCTGTTTGCAAACAATGAACAGCGACATCAAATCACATGGCCCTTGGGCAAGCCAATAAAGGATAAGCTTGAAAATGACTCTTCTGTTCCAACTTTTCAGGAAGCTAGGGGTGACTGGTGGATTGTTTTCACCTCAAATGCAATTTTGTTAAACACCTCAATTTTTATGATATTGTTAAATTTCTATTGGAAATCGCCAGCTGGCTTTAAAAACATTTTTTACATGCTTTCCAGATGGTCACAAACCTGTGAAAATACTTAAAGAAGTACATGTTCCCCTGCCTTTGGCTATGTCGGGGAACACAAATAAAACCCTTATGTCCTTGGGAAAAAAGACTGTGAAAAGCAAACCAACAACCCCCACCCTAAGGCAAAATGGGGGAATACGAAAACAATAACCATCACTCCTCCCCTTATGCAAGGTCTGGTGATGGGTACAACCCCCCTGCCCATGGGCAAAGTGTGTGGGGGGGTGCATCCACAGCTCCTCCACGACTGGGTAATGTCAGGGAATACACACCTCTGTATTATTTCACCACACTGGCAAGATAGAGGTTGCACAATGCTAACGAACCCTGTCACGCCTACCTGTGCCAGCATGGTGGGTAGGATACACATAGGTGAGCAGATTTTCAGAATGAAAACCCGGGACACAGCCATAGAAATATGACTATGTTTTGGCCAGGGCCGGATTATGGTTGGAGGACTGAACAAAAAAAAAGATGTATGCTTGTATGTGTATGTATATGTGTATATATATATTTATCTTTTTTTTCTCCTTCCCCCCTCTTGTGGGAGCAGGCTGCTAATGATCCTGGCTTGGGGTGATGGGACACCTATTCACCTCACATTAATACCTGCTGTGCTGCATGAATGAGGCGAGACAGCACATCAGGCAGTTTTTTAAATAACTTAAATTGTTTTTTGTTTTGTTAGCAGAGAGTTCTTTAAACCTCAAAACTCCTGTTCCTGGTGTTAAGAGAGAGTCAGAGCTAACGTGAGCCTGAATAACACTGATTAAAACTCTCTCAAAAACGGGACATAGCTTTGTTTTAGCAAAAAGTGTCAGGATGCCGGGAAAGTCCTAGAAAAACCGGAACTGTCTGAGCAAATCTGGGACATCTGGTCAACCTAAATACATACCCCACCATGAGGCAGGTTGGGTGGTAAAATATATCTCGGTGTATGCTCAATATCCTGTGATTCTTTGCAAATCACCTAATTAATCTCCCTGTACCTACCAAAAATGAACGTATCCTCGTATAATGTAACTGGTGTTCATGTAAAGCCTTGCAATACCTTCGGGTCGAGTTCCCAACATGTAAAACTGCAACAACAACAAAATACAAATGATACTCTGCAAGGATTTTTATATTGTAAGTATTATTCCACAAAGACTTAGACATAGTTGTTTGTAGGTGAAAGCAAGCTGGAATCCATTTTGTTGGAGATGGACACAGCTCTTAATACTGTCTGACAAGCAGATTATTAGGATCCAAAACACCAGGAACATAATATATACCAGACGGAAAAATTCTTAATAAAGCACATAAATAAATTAAATTGTTCACTTCTTGCAAATTGATGAGATTGTTTTATGAAGACGACACACCGAAGAACTACTCAATGATATCTTGAATAATATCATTACAGTTGAAGAAAAAGACACAGCAGAAATGCTACCTTTAATTACATAATAATCAACATTGATAGCACACTTCAAGAACAATATTCATATCAATCTAAAAGGACATGTAATTCACAGCAATCATTAAATCCCACATCAACCACCAGGAACCCAGTAATTGAGAAGTTCTCTTGCTGGCCGGTTTCCAGCATCCGATTATCCCTCTAACAGCAGAGTTGACATGATTGATGCCCAAGAAAATAAATATATTTTAATGTAGATGAACTTCATCAGCAGAATGTTTACCAGGAGGCTGTTTATAATTGTGATGCAAATTGATCATGCATGTTAAAACGTAGGATCTTTCAATTATCAGACTGTGTTAGATTTATGGGCAAGGCAAATTAGTTCATAGACTACATGAACGTCTGACAGTT
Organism: Lissotriton vulgaris; assembly: GCF_964263255.1. Taxonomy (NCBI): domain Eukaryota; kingdom Metazoa; phylum Chordata; class Amphibia; order Caudata; family Salamandridae; genus Lissotriton; species Lissotriton vulgaris. The sequence continues at coordinate 1,634,181,437 of NC_141694.1, read as the reverse complement.
AACCAAACGTTGTACAGCATAATAGCGTTAAAGGATATTTCCTTATGTTTGTTAACCCTACAATTACATACTGGACAAGTTGCGTGCATTAAACCTCTTTTGATACAGGGATAGAAGTAGTTGATGCAATAATCAGGAGCTTTGTGTGTTATTTTTAAATCTGTACTATCTAGTGAATTAATAACCATTAGAAAATGTGTACGGTCTATGGTCTATAATTTTCAGTAAAGTCCTCTTTTGTTCTTTTGCATAGGACTGCAAGTCAGTCATCTTAGGTGATTATATATGTTAAGCCGACTCCATTAATTGACTTAGTACATTTTACTTTTAAAATTGACACAAGAGGGCTGATTCCGATTCGGTAAAATCCCTTTCCAAATAGCCGTACGGAGCATATTTCCCATACGAATTATACCCGTAAACGTCCCCGTACGTTCGATGAAGTACGATTCGGATCCAAAGTAGATCTCCGTATGAATCGTACTAAAAACCGTACGCCAAAAAAAATGTGCGATTTGTATCTGGAACACTCAGTACGTGACGTCTGTACGTAGTTAAGCAGCGCTTACCGGCCCAGCAAGTACGATTCGTCTCTGCGACACTCTGTACGATTCTTTTTCTACGGGAGCTCAAAACATCTGGAAAGCACAGTCCGACCCAAAGCACATCCCCTGTAAGCGATGTACACTCCATGAACCCCATTGCCCATGTCATCCCAGTCCTGTACGCCTACGACCTGGTGCACAGAAACCGGCGACGGCGCATATGGTGAGAACAATAACCAGGGGCGATTGGAGGGGTGAGGGCGGTAAACATCACCCATACCAAAGTCCAAACCCATAATCTGGATGACATACATCACCACCAATATCCGGTTACTTGGGGTCCGTGTCCAGCAACCCCTGGTTACCGCAGCACCAGAAGTGTACTTGTACGATGCGTTACACACTCTCGCGTATAGCACCATTACAATAGTGATACGAGGCGCCCACCCTCCCAGCATACCAGATGTCCATTCTTGGGTCTGTGCTTCCTGTAGCATGGGACATAGCATGGCCTTGCTTTCTCAAAGGGGCATACACATGTTAGTGGCATTAGCGTTGTTTTTGGCTGTAGTTCTGGGTGGTGGGAGCTTGGGGGTTGGTGCGGGCATTTTTTGTACTTGGGGTGTTGATGCCATTACCCCCATGTTACATGAGTTGTTTGTCTACTCACCAGGCTCTACTACTCCTTCAATTCCATGTACTCCCACCGGTGGAAGCAGGGCCATCACCTTCTCCTCCCAGGGCTGGTACTGTACTGGTCTACGGGGACCGCCACCTCCAGTGTGCTGGCTCTGTGCGTAGTCTTCATCCATTTTGCGCTTGATCATCCTCCGCAGATCGTACCACCTGGCCTGGCACTCCTTCCTTGTGCGTCTAATGGGTGCAATAGCATTCACCCTATTGACTATCTTCTCTCAGAGGCGGGTTTTCTCAGCTATGCTGGTCCGTCTGACCAATGTGCCAAACTGTTGTGGCTCATCTTTGATGACTTCTTTGACAAGGGTCTCCATTTCCTCCTTTGTGAACTTTCAATTCTTCTGTGCGGACATGTTGTGGGGTGGCGGTGTAAATGGATGTGGGTGTGTGGGTCTGAATGTGAATGAGGGTATGTGTGAAGGTGGATGTGTGCAGTTGGTGGTGTGTTGGCAGTGTCTGTTGCAAATTGAGTCTGTTGCAAAGGATCATGGTTTGTGTGTGTGGGCCCTTTTAATTGGTCCATTTGTGGGTGGGGCTTAGTTTGAATTTTTGGTGGGTGTGTTATAAGGGGCGGTTCTGAGTTAGCCCCTCTGTTTGCCTGTTTGGATCTGCCCAGGACATTTATTTCCATGGTTTGTTCACTGGAGATGTGTTTTGTGGTGTTGTGTGAGTCGTTTTCACCCTCCTTGTGCTGTTTTAGGGGATTTGTGTGTGCGTCGTTCAGTATGGGTTTGTCTCGTATTTGATTGTGTAGCTCGCTCATATGCGACGTTTTCCGTACGGATCGCATTCTGATTCTCCGGTCTGGATCTTACTAGTCGGGTCGTACAGCATGTTTACGATTCGTATGGTTCACTTTGAGGGTCCGAGTCGTACAGATTTTCCCTTGCTATTCGTACGGTTCGCAACGATTCTGTCGTATATTTTTCCTACAAATTGTACTACGGGATTCGGTAATTGGACGAATCGTACGGAAAGGGCTACGGATTCGATTCAGTCGTACGGATTAGTTTACCGAATCGGACTCGGCCCCAAAGTATGTGTGTTGTTTCATAGTGGTGACTTTCTGCTGGAGAATAGTGCCACAAACATTTCTGCTGAAGATATACATATTGATTTATGAATGCAAATTTCAATGTGTTTTTGAGTTAGTTTATTATTTATCATAATGATGATGTACAGACATGGGTAAGGACGGAATTGGGTAATAGTATAAAGTTGCTCATTACTACTATACGTCATAATATGTTTCGGAGACCGTTCTTTATCATTTTCTATCATAAATCAATAGGATATATATGCATTGTATCTATTTATTTTTATTTATTTAGAAAGTTTTACAGTACGCGAACATGACCCTTGTGGGTATCAGGGAGCTGTACATACGGCGAAAGCATGAATAAGCTTCATGCAATGGAAGTCACTAAAGTAACATCACAAGGAGTACATAGTCAAGATCAGGGTCCTGGTAGTGGACCACATTAGATCCATTTCTCCTATGGTGTAACATGAAAATTGTAACATTTAGCAAAACAAGCAAAAGTGAACTTGACCCAAGACAGTACAATAATTAACAATCCTGATGGATGAGGGCCCTCAAGAAAAAATAACAATTAACAACCAAACCTAAAATAAATTGAGAACAATAAGTTGGGAGAGATGTCTGTCAGCAAGGGGACATGTAAAAAAGAGCACAATGATGCAGTTAATGAACATTCAGGAAAAACGATTTTGCTTGTTTTTTTAAATAGGCCGTGGAGGGACTGTCTCTCATCTCCGAAGGAAGAATGTTCCAAATTCTGGGTGCCAGATCGGGGAAAGCATGTTTGTACGTACTTTCCTACTTGAATTTTGGTGGTTTCAAGAGAAGTGAGGCTGTACTTTTTAAGTTCTGATTGGAGCCAGAAAGAACGAGCTTGTTCGCGAGTGATCCCTGATCAAATATCGATGACAAAAACACCGACCAACAAAAACATTGCTGAAAAAATATCAAATACAAAAATATCGTCCTCATATACTTAAACAAGTATTTACCCAAATATGGATATTTAATTATCGTCAAAAAAATATTGTTAACAATTATATCGACTTCAAACATATTGACCACAAAAATATCAAAAACACATAAAATAAATAGAAAGATAACAAAAATATCGACTACACTATTATCGACCTACAAATAGCCTAATAACTTATACAAAAAATATCGACAATATTATTCAACAACATTAAATAAACACTCCTCTCAACTAAGTAACAATTTAATTAATAAAAACATTTAAATAAATACTAAACATATATAAATATAGTATACATAAATACATTATTTATACACCAATAAATATAAACATACTCAATAATTAAAATATACTCAATAAAACATATTTATTAACATACAAAGCAAATACAAACATTTTTTTAAATTATAAAACAAATGTATACATTTAATCTTAAAACACCTACAAAACAAAATTAATTATATACCACTAACAAAAAACAAATAAAATACCCTCATTAAAAAGTAACGGCTACCAAATTCAAAATAATTTTCTCAACCAATAAATTCAAAGTACAACACCATTAACCAATTAAAATGCAGAACTACTTAACTATCAACTATAAAAACAATGACCTAACTTACTAAAATTACCGTTTTTCGGTCAAACACGAAAAATTACAGTTTTTCGGTCAGACACGAAGGAAGACTGTTACTTTGCTGGCGAGAGAGAGAAAGAAATTCTACAGCAACTACTACAACAGATTATACAACAACACAAGTAAGAAAAATCTTATTTTATTAACTATAAAATCCTCAACATCCTTAGTTTAACTCCCTAAAGTATCTAAATGCTATCTTTGCTTTTATGAAAACAAACCTTCCTATCAGCAACAGCAAGGGAATAATCTACAAAAACTATTTGCTACCTTACCTATTCCTACATAGAAAAGTAACTAATAAATAATAAAGTAGCAAACTATAACTAAAAAGGAAGTAACATTGTCTAATATTTTTACAAATATACAAATATAACAGACAACTAATACAAACATCTTTCATTTCAGCTTCAACAAACTTCATCTACCAAAGAACATCCACCAAATTAAAATCTTCTACTAGAAAACGTAAGTATACTTATAGTTTAAATAAATAATTACAGAAGAGAAATAACAAAGTATCAAAAAATATTATCAATTAAAACTATTTTCAACCACAACTACAGGAATTACAACAGTGAAACTTCAACAAAAAGAAATAAAGCCATCAACAAAACAGAAAGAACAATATTGTAAGTATTATTTTTAAATTACTAATTAAACATAGACATTTTTATATAACTATTGCATATTTACTAAAAACACATATACATCCCAGAAATGGCTGAAGGAGCTACTTTTATCACATCACAAAAAGGAAAATTAATGCTCAGCTACATGGTTTATACCCACACCCAAGTAAAAGTAAAAGATAACAAAACACATTGGAAATGTAGCAAATACTATTCAACAGCATGTTATGGTAGAGCTACAACTGTAGATAACAATGTTGTAAATGTAAGAGAGCATAACCACCCACCCAATGTGACTGAAGCAGAAGTAAGGGAAGCTTTAGAAGCAATTAGAGAAACAAGCACAGGCTCACAACAAACAAGCACTGACATTTTGAAAAATGTATTAACCAAAGTACCTGAACACGTAACCGGACAGTTGCCCTCAAATCCCAACCTCAAACGATTAATAGCAAAAACTAAAAGAGCATCCGATCCAACTCCACCCCACCCCAAACCTTTCAAAAAATAGAAATAATACCAGAATATACTATTACCCATAAAGAAGACAAATTCTTGGTGTATGACAACAAAAGCCATGATAAAAGAATTCTGTTTTTTGCAACAAATAACAACTTGCAAAAATTAAAAAATTGTGAAACATGGATGATGGACGGAACATTTAAAGTGTGTCCAAAACCATTTTACTAACTTTATACCCTTCATGGTCAATATCAAGAGACTAATATTCCCTTAATTTATACATTGCTGCCAAATAAAACAAACCCCACCTACATAGAACTATTAAAAACAATAAAAGAATTGACAGATAATTACTATCCTCAAAGAATAATAATTGACTTTGAAATAGCTATGATACAAGCTATACTAAAAATATACCAACACATTGCCATACAAGGGTGTTATTATCACTTTAATCATAGTATGTGGAGACACCTCCAAAAATCTACCTTAAGTATCGACTACTCTACCAACAGCAACTTTGCTTACCAAATAAAAAATTTAATTGCACTAGCATAGGTACCAACAACAGAAGTGGCAAATTACTACAATATATTAATTGAAAGGCCTTTCTACCGCACTAATGAAAAAAACAAACTCCCTTGTTAGATTATTTCGAAGACACCTGGGTAGGAAGATTGCACCGTTCAGGTCACCGTAGACAACCAAAATTCCAAATTCCCTGGTGGAATGTCTACGCTAGCACTATTGCACAAAATGCCAAAACAAATATCGCGGTAGAAGGATGGCATAATGCCTTCCAAGCCACAATAGGGAGAGGACAACCAACACTACACAAACTTATCCAAACAATAAAAAAAGAACAAAGCTACCAAGAGATAAGAATTGAACAATCTTTATGAAAAATAGGACCAAAACTAAGCAAACAAACAATAAATATGTATGAATACCTCCAACAAAATCAAGAATGCATGCAAGTATCCAAGGTCTAGAATACATAGACCTAATAGCAAAATCCATTTTTTAATTAAATACAAATAGCAAACAGTAAAAACATTTAAAACACAGAATAAAAGGAATTTATTTTTTATATTAGTTAAAACGTCATGGAATGTCAGATATAAATTAATAACACATGACATAATAAAACTAATAAAAAAATTAAATACACAAATAAACATTACCCAGCCGAATAACAGAATACAAAAGAAATTACGGTTGTGTAGCTGTAGAATATCCTCGGAATAGACGATTTAAAAACCAATCCAACGAAAAAACAATCCACATAGTAATAACAAACCCCAAAAAATGCAAAAGTACAACTGTATCAAAAAAATCCAACGTAGCAAACCTCTCGATTACGAAACTATAAAAACCTGAAAATATTTCACTTTAAAAAAACGCACCAAAATCCCCAAAAATAAGGATATGTATATAAACTTGTTGTAAAACAACTAACAACAATTCCCTTTATTTAAAAAAAAAAGAGAACAATTCCGTCCGTTCACCAAATCCGGCACCTGTAAATAAAATACAAACAACATCCACCCATAACAAATAATAAACCCAAATAGAAATAACAACATATAAAACGTATGAACACACATGATAAAATAGTAAGCGCAAAATATTACCATTACATTAACATTAGATAGTAAACAAACTACGCAATCAGTAACCCACGTAAATAACATGTAAATTTCACAAAAACAGTTAATTAACACCCTTACTAAAACATATACACTACCACTAACTAAACACTACCTTAAAACGAATTTAAAAGTAATTAAAATGAAACTTACAGTTACAAACACGAAGCAGCTCCCAACCGCGACGTTCCGTCTTCACAAATGACCCAAACAACGATGTAGATAGTCTAAAAAGTGAACTAAGGAAAACAAAATGGCGGCATAATTAAAACAAAAATAGGAGTACATCCCCATAGAAAAGAATGGGAAAAAATAAAAAATGTTTAAAAAAATGTTTCGTTTTTTTAAATGTGGAAAATAAACATATTAATATTGTAAAATATACATTAATTATTACATGTGAAAAAATATATAATAAAAAACCTAATATATATTAAAAAATATGTTTATAACATGAACCTTTTATTTACTTATAATATACAAATGTTACAAAATGTATATATGTACTTTTGCAAATCCAAACAATTTGTAAATTATTTAACATATTAAAATGTAATATGCTAAATAATAAAACATTATGTTAACATTTTTACAATGTATATATATTACAACTACTCCAATGTTATACATCATTAAATGCAAATGTAAAAAATTCATGAAAAATGTAGAAATGTTTTCATTTATAAATACAACACAATAAAGACTATCGGGCCTATTACGATGGTGGGCGGACAAAGTCCACCCGACATTGTGTTGCAAAAGGGACTGACCGCCATAGGTGCGGCGGTCCCGCACAACAAATTAAGATGCGCCCGCCACACTGGCGGGCACATCCTGTATGTTTATATTGTGGCGGGTGGCAGCACCCGCCACAATGTAAAAACACATGTTTTACATTTGAATATACAACGTGACAGGAACCGTGCGGTGCCTGCCACTTTGTACATGCAGATGTAGGTGGGTACCATAGGTAACCCCCACGTGCAGCACCCCACCCCCATTCCCCTGGGGGCCCGCAACAGGCCCCCGAAAGGCATTTTCAGCCTGTCTTTTTGCGGTGGAAACTCCGCCGCAAAAGACAGGCATCCAAATACCCACAGCGGTGCCTGCACGGCAATGCCTCCATTAACCCCCTGTACCTGGTCCCGCAAGGCGGGCGGAACAGGCCCGCCTTGTGGGACCACGGCGGTCGGTCTTTCCGTCTGCCATCCTAAAATGGTGGTGGGAGTTTTAAGGTCGTTGGCGGTGAATCCGCAACCGCCAGGCCAGCGGGCCTCACCGCCGGCCCAGTGGTCGCGGATTCACCGCTATCGTAATTGGCCACATATGTTCATAACAAAATTATAATATGTTACTTTTTAATGATACATGCATTACAAATAAATAATAACATGTTACAAAAATATGTAATTCATTTGTATACATATGATATGAAATATAATTTGTTTAAAATTTCAAAATATATACCACAATATTCAAATAAAATATTTCAAACAATAACAAGTTGTATTTATTTACAATATTATAATCAAAAAATATTTCAATAATCATAATTCACTATTCTAACTCCAAAAACAATTAAAGATAAAGAAAATATTGCATAGTAAAATATAATAAATTACTATTCTAATTCCAAATACAATATAAATCCTTGAAAATGCTGGACAGTAAAGCATAATAATTTACTATTCTGACTCCAAAACAAACAAAACTCAGGGAAAGTGCTGGTCAGTAAACCATAATAATTTACTATTCTAACTCCAAGTCTAACATAACTTAGGGGAAATGCTGGACAGTAAACCATAATATTTTACTATTGTAACTCCAAGTCCAACATAACTCAGGGAAAGGGCTGGACAGTGATAATTTAATATTCTAACTCCAAATCCAACATAACTCAGGGAAAGTGCTGGACATTAAACCATAATAATTTACTATTGTACCTTCAAGCCCAACATAACTCAGGGAAAGTGCTGGACAGTAAACCATAATAATATAATATTCTAATTCCAAGACCAACATAACTCGGGGAAAGTGCTGGACATTAAACCATAACAATTAACTATTTAATTATTCTAACTCCAAGCCCAGCATAACTAAGGGAAAGTGCTGGACAGTAAACCATAATAATATACTATTCTAACTCAGAGACCAACATAACTCAGAGAAAGTGCTGGACAGTAAACCATAATAATTTACTAGTCTAGCTCCAAACCCAACATAACTCAGGGAAAGTGCTGGACAATAAACCATAATAATTTACGATTCTAACTCCAAAACCAACATAACTCTGGGAAAGTGCTGGGCAATAAACCATATTTACTATTCTCACTCCAAGTACAACACAACTCATTGAAAGTGCTGGACAGTAAACCATAATGATTTACTATTCGAACTCCAATTCCAACATAACTCAGGGAACGTGCTGGACAGAAGGCCGTAATAATTTACTATTCTAACTCCAAGCCCAACATAACTCAGGGAAAGTGCTGGACAGTAAAGCATAATAATTTACTATTGTAACTCCAAGTCCAACATAACTCAGGGAAAGTGCTGGACAGTAAACCATAATAATGTACTATTCTAACCTCAAATTCAACATAACTCAGGGAAAGGGCTGGGCATTATTACATAATATTTACTATTCTAACTCCAAGCCCAACATAACTCAGGGAAAGTGCTGGACAGTAAACCATAATAATATACTATTCTAACTCCAAGACCAACATAACTCAGAGAAAGTGCTGGGCAGTAAACCATAATAATTTACTATTCTAACTCCAAAACCAACATAACTCTGGGAAAGTGCTGGACAGTAAACCATAATAATTTACTATTCTAACTCCAAGACCAAAAAAACTCAGGGAAAGTGCTGGACATTAAACCATAATAATTTACTATTCTAACTCCAAAACCAATATAACTCAGGGAAAGTGCTTGACAGTAAACCATATTAATTTACTATTCTAACTCCAAGACCAATATAACTCAGGGAAAGTGCTGGACATTAAACCATAATAATGTACTATTCTAACTCCAAAACCACCCGTAAAAATACAACAACCCTCTCCTAAAATATATACAAATATAAATAATATATAACATAATTACATTAAAACAAAAAAAAAATCAAAATTAAAATTTCAAAATGTAATGGTTTTTTATTCTAATTTTTTTAATTTCTAAAAATGTTAACACATTTTGAAATTACTACCCACCCTTATCCCCTATAACCCCAACAACCCGCTCCTAAAATATTTACAAATTTAATAATATAACATTATTTAATTAAATAATAAATTTCTAATTTCAAATTTCAAAATTTAAATATTATTTCCTTCTAATTTTATAATATTCTATGAATTTTCACACAACATTTTTAAATTACTACCCACCCTTATCCCCTATAAACCCAACAACCCGCTCCTAAAATATTTACTAATATTCCAAATGAATAAATAATTAACATTTACATTTTTAAATTACTACCCACCCTTATCCCTTATAAAATAAACATCCCACTCCAAAAAATGTAAATAAAGATAAAAAAATATTTAGAAAATACCATTTATTATTCACATAAAATAATTTACTATTCGAACTCCAATTCCAACATAACTCAGGGAAAGTGCTGGACAGTAAACCATAATAATTTACTGTTTAACTCCAATTCCAACATAACTCAGGGAAAGTGCTGGACAGTAAAGCAGAATAATTTAATATTCTAACTCCAAATCCAAAATAACTCAGGGAAAGTGCTGGACATTAAACCATAATAATGTAGTATTCTAACTCCAAGCCCAACATAACTCAGGGAAAGTGCTGGACAGTAAACCATAATAATATAATGTCCTAACTCCGAGAATAACAGAACTCAGAGAAAGTGCTGGACAGTAAACTATAATAATTTACTATTCTAACTACAAAACCAATATAACCCTGGGAAAGTGCTGGACATTAAACTATATTAATTTACTATTCTAACTCCAAGTCCAACATAACTCAGGGAAAGTGCTGGACAGTAAACCATAATAATGTACTATTCTAACTCCAAATTCAACATAACTCAGGGAAAGTGTTGGACATTAAACCATAATAATTTACTATTTTAACTCCAAGCCCAACATAACTCAGGGAAAGTGCTGGACAGTAAACAATAATAATATATAGGGCTCCCGGTTTTATGGTATTTATTTTTTTGCCATTTCCGTCTGTATTTATCCATATTTATTTTTGGGGCATTTTTTCTGTATTTATCTGCATTTATTTTTGCGACAAGCAAAAGACGACGCTACAGCTAGTATTTTTCCACATTTATTTCAGTCCCCAAAAACACATGTACAACTGCTTGTACACGGACACAAGAGACGAGTTGACAACAAACTAAATGGCAACGAACTCAACACACACCGATCACAATGCAAAATGGACACCACAAACCACCAGGCCATAGGCAGACATGGGGTTAAGTGTGCGTCCAGCTACAAAGAGTTGGATCTAGGACTAGCTGTTGCAGACCCAGAACATTGATATTGCCAGCAAAAATGTATCTACAAGAGTATTGTTATAAATGAGTAGTGACCTGGTGAAATATACCAATCACAGACATTGCACAAAGATTTAGTTTGCAGAAAGGACAATCCATTGATAGAAATATTTTGAGGATTTTATCAATTTTTTACAAAACTCAAACTATGATTCTGTACCTCGCGTCCCATAGGGGTAAAATAAATACAACTTTACATGACTAGGGTCATGATTACTTTGCTTGGTTAAATCACTCCAATAAAATTAAGCCTCAATTACTAACATGCTTGATGGCTTCCTAGTCAAAATAAAAAATGTATGCAATGTTTAGCACCTTAGTTAGCTACATCGATATTTATCTCAATGTAACCACTTTGTTCTCTTTCCCACTTTTTCAATTTTACGTTTTTGTTTTACGTCATTTATTTTGGGGAGCAATCTTATGCCTATGCACTTGCTTCAAAACGTTGTGCTTTCCAGTATGAGAACATGCTTTTTTTATCTCATTAACTAGTTTCGTATCAAGCAGTTCTGCAAGTTCGTCTATTTAATCCTTTTCGGTTTCACTTAGCTGTGATAGTGACTGAGTCTATATCAACCACAATTAACATTTTATCAGTCGGTAAACAGCATACATCCAACTGAAACAGGTCAAAATGTATCATCTCAAACCCACTTGCTGCAGCCGGCTTTCAAGCTCCTTTAGCTTCATCTTTTTCATTTATGCTTTTGGACTTCCGGGAAGTCAAGGATCATCACCTCTCCTGTTGTCAGTTCAGCCAGTACTGAAGTAAACATAAAATACAAGCATGCCATGATAGTGACTCAGCATTGCTCTCTGAAGACGATGCATCTGATCCTCGGAGTACTTTTCTTCTACAATGTGCAGCCTCGTCATCAGATGCAGAGGCGTCTGCTACTGAGAAGGAATGATAGTACAGCGCTGCGTCCTGCCGAGAAGCACTGTGCTAGCTTTCAAATCTAAGCAGCACGGGGCACATACTACCTGACACCACAACCATAAGGCACAACTAGAGCCAAATTTCGGGTGGGGGCAACGAAACATATCGGGGGGAGGTGGGGGTGCTGATTCTCCAAGCAGTATGCAGAGCGGAGCTGCAGGGATGCTAAGAAGGGGTGAGAACACGCAACAAAGCCTCGTTAGCATATAAATGGTCTTTTAAAGACCTGTGAGGTACTCGGGTGCCGCTGTGTGTGTGCCAGTGAAGCTGTCCGTGCCGGGCTGACACACACAAGGGGGGGGGGACGGGGCGGGGGTGTCTGAATCTCTTTGAGTCCATGGGCGTTGCGCGCCATTAATCTGTCCCCTGAGGCCACAAATACATGCCGATTCAAAACAAGGGCTGGGGCAGCAACAAAAGGACCAGGCGCGTGGCTACTCTAGGCTGAAGCATGGCCACCAGGCAAAATTTACTAGTATTTTGCCGTTTTTACATATAAATACAGACAAAGGAAAAATAGTTTTCCGTCTGTATTTATATGTAAAAATCTGTTTAAACGGAAAACCGGGAGCCCTAATAATATGCTATTCTAACTCAAAGACCAACATAACTCTGAGAAAGTGCTGGATAGTAAATCATAACAATTTACTATTCTAACTCCAAAACCAACATAACTCTGGGAAAGTGCTGGACAGTGAACCATAATAATTTACTATTCTAACTCCAAGACTAAAATAACTCAGGGAAATTGCTGGACATTAAACCATAATTATTTACTATTCTAAATCCAACACCAATATAACTCAGGGAAAGTGCTGGACAGTAAACCATATTAATTTACTATTCTAACTTCAAGACCAATATAACTCTGGGAAAGTGCTGGACATTAAACCATAATAATTTACTATTCCAACTCCAAAACCACCCTTATCCCCTATAAATAAAACAACCCTCTCCTAAAATATATACAAATATAAATAATATATAACATAATTACATTTAAAAAAAATCAAATTTCAAAATTAAAATTTCGAAATGTAAAAAGTTTTTAATTCTAATTTTGTTAATTTCTAATAAATTTAACACAACATTTTGAAATTACTACCCACCCTTATCCCCTATAAACTCAACAACCCGCTCCTAAAATATTTACAAATGTAATATTATATAACCTGATTTAATTAAATAATAATTTCTAATTTCAAATTTCAAAATTTTAATATTATTTCCTCCTAATTGTATAATATTCTATACATTTTCTCACAACTTTTTACAATTACTACCCACCCTTATCCCCTATAAACCCAACAACCTGCTCCTAAAATGAGTATTAATATACAAAATGAATAAATAATTAACATTTATTTTTTTAAATTACTACCCATCCTTATGCCCTATAAAATAAACATCCCACTCCTAAAAATTAAACTAAAAATAAAAAAATATTTAGAAAATAACATTTATTATTTACATAAAAACTTTAAAAATATGAAAAACATAACATACCAATTAAACAACTACAAAAATGAATCCATTAAAAACATAATATCAATATAAATTACATCAATATTTATTTCAACTATATTTACTACATCGATATTTCACAATGTCGATATTTCTGCTCTACTAAAAAAACGATATTTCCTACATCGATATTTAATACATCGATATTTAACATAGACGACATTCTTACCTCAATATTTCTTCTTCTGGATATTTCCCCATCGATATTCTTGCTGTACACCGTTTGCTAGAACATCCGGAGTGTTGTAATGCAAGGCTTTATGCGTGAGGCAAGCTATGTTAAAGTCCATTCTCACTTCAATAGACAACCAGTTAAGCTGCACAAGGTCAGGTGTAATGTGATCATGTTTTTTGGATCCTGTGATGAGCCTGGCCGGTGCGTTGAGAGTGGCTCTGAGAGGGGCCAAACTTGCTTTAGGAAGCCCCACTAGGATCAACAGACCATATTCAAGATGTGAGATCACCAGAGGTTGTACTGGAGGTTGTAAGTCTTCGGTTGACAGGAAAGGTTTGATTTTCTTCAGGGTGTTAAGATGAAAGTGATCTGAAAGGTGTTGAAACTCAAGTTCTCCGAGGATTTCTATTGATCGATCAGTTCTGTTATGGAATAAAACAACAATAAGTCTAGCGATGAGGGAGTCCCCTTTGGTCCGTGTTGGCCATAATGTTTGACGGTACTCAGGGTGAAAGTGGCCAAGCTGAATCCAGGGGCGCTTGCTGAAACTTCTGTTACATTCTGTAATTTCCATCAGAGCCTCAGGGAAGACCTCTTTTCCTTCCTGGGAAACATTATTTCTCCACTGCAGCCAGCAATTTATCAGTCATATTAAGCCAAGACGCTTAGTGGCAATGTTTAATCAACAGTGGCAACATAGAATGTTCTTCCATGACAGAAAACAGTGGGTCCCATTGTCTGTGCATTGTCTGGTCACTCTTGCAGCTTCCCCACACAATCCACCTGGCCACTGGAGTGAAGGTGCCCTCAAGGGATCAACAATGAATGCTGGCAGGCATGCATTACAAGTTATTTTAACCCAGGCAATCAAATGTAATATGTGACATATATACTTGCAAACACATTAGAATCCTATTAAGCAGCTACCAGTCTCTCATCTATTATGCATGTTGTGCACAAAACCTCATTATGTATAACCTAGAGTTTATTAGTATTTGCATGCACATCATATCTGCTGTGCAGTGTTTTCTCTCAGACTCCATCTATTTCTCTCTCAATAATGCACTGAAACAGGCTAATATAGGCCTGTCTAGGGGGTCAGAATAAGGCAGATGGGCTGTTATTCCCAAGCACCGTGTTTCTTTTAAGGCCTACTCTTGTGCTACATCATTTATTTTTAGATATTAAAGCTAGCCCACCTATTTATTAATGACACTAGTTGAACCAGTTGCTGGATCTATTGAGTTTCTTCTTACCCTGCAGAACATTTTAATTTAAACTTTGAAGCAAGTCTTCGTCCTGTTGAGAACCACTTCAGTTTGATGTTGCAGACCTCAATAAAGTTGCTGACATGCCTGGGTTAATAGCTATAGCATGCCTCTAGAAACTTCTCTGTTAAATATGTTCCAGCACCTGAACAACTGTTAATAATTTAGAGTATGGCCAACAAATGACTATACCTGTGTGGACTGACTACAGTAGATTGTACATTAGATAACCATGAGAAGGTGGAATTAGCAATATCCCTAGCTCATAAACAGGCTCCATGCCAAACAAAACATGTACCTTAGAGTGTTCATGGTGACAAGTAAGGATATATTTTCCAAGAAGTAGGTTTGGCAAATAACCAGCAAGTAGAACTGTTACAGTAGGATGACAGACTGATTAATCCAGGGTGCTCAGCCTGCCAAATGGAGTTAAGGTGCAATCACTTTCTCTATAAAGCAAGACCATCTAATCAGAACTCACTTTTTATCAGCTTCCAAACGCAGAACCTCAATCATAAATCTTACTAGTGATTGATACATGTTCTTGTTTCTTCCTTGTAGACATACTCTTTACAAGTGCATGCCCACAGCACTTACCTCTTGATGCCCATGAAAAGAAACAGATCATTTCCTCTCAAGCTAATATGATGCCAATAGGATGTTGCTCTGAAAAAAACCAATAAACGTGCATGCTTCTATCTGCATTCTATTGGGTTTAGACAGATGAGCAGGGATAGTGCTGCTGTCAGAACATATATTAGCACTTTTTGAGCAGTTCCATGAACATGTAAGCAATAACGAAATCTGAGGCATTTGAGGACAAGTCAAGTCAGACTGGTATGTGTTATCTCTATTCTATTGATGTTTCACAACTTAGCTGCTGTCCACCGTATGTGGTGCCTTCATTGAGTTTGTGTGATGTGTGTGTTTCTGCAACAAGCAGTAAACATCTGTCTCATGCATTCATAATTAGCTGCAAGAAGATTGTCCTCATGATACTCATAACACCCTGCACCATACCACATACAATCCTATCTGTGTACCTGTCGTTCTAGAACTATGTACTGTATTGATATTACAATGGGCCAGAATCAATATCAGGAACATGCATGGTAGTTGTGGTTACACTTGAATAATTTGTGGAACAGGGACCAATAGTTAAATGCTTAAAGCCAAATAGAAAAATGTAAATATGGCAGGTAGCAAATGGACGCACAACCAGTGGGATTCTATGAGACCCGAGGGATAATTGCCTATGCGGTGGGGAAGGGATTCTATTTGTTACACAAGCTGGACAGATCCTCTTCACCATTATCGAGAGCCCAATGCCATGTTTCATAGTCAACTTCACCATGTGGGTGGTGCACAGACAATTATAAGATATTTAGAGCAATATGCCCCCTGACACAAGAGAACATTATTTCTTCTCCTTTGTGCAACAGTTGCAAATAGTATTGAGAGAGATATGTATAAAGATCAACTACTGCATCAACAAACCTTGTCACACGAGTTAATGTAAATGGAGCAAAAAAAAAACCAGGGGCTTGGAAAATGCATTTGCAGCCGACCAGGCTGTGCAACAGCAACTCGTGGCGGTTAGAGCTGCATACCCAGGGGGGGGCATGGCTTGGATGGCAACGCAGGCAGTCACCTAAGTCCAAGAGCTCCGCAACCCTGGGACAACAACGGCGAGCCATACAGCGAGAACTGCCCCAATCCCCATAAGAAGCACATCGAACAGTGTGGGAACACCTGGTGCTGAAGGTGGTGCGAGCCTTCCCTAACGCAACACAAGAAGGAACAGCAACTAGCTAAAAGATCTCTAGCACTGCTGAGCGGTAAGGCGCACCTAAGATGGCGGCGCATTGAAGAAGGCTACAGCAACCTACACACACTGCGGTGCCAGAACCCCTCCCTCATAACAACGAGTCGAAGCAAAAGGGGGCGAAGCTCAGGAGAAGCAGCCACTTCAGAGCCACAAAAGAAGGTGAAACAACGCTCGGAGCTACCCGCGAGCAACCAACTCCCCGATAACGGAAGAATCGAAACCGAAACTCACCACTCCAGGGCGGCCATCTTGCGCTGGCAGCACACAAGCACGGACAGCAGCAGAGGTGAGCACACCGGAAGGCGGGGGTAAAACTTGTAAATGCGCGCCACCACCCAGCCATTTAAAGTCCCAGCAATGAAAGACCTAACTAAAAAAAAGAAACCGCGAACCAGGCAGCATTTACGAAGGTCACAGAGGCTGATACCGGAACACAGCGGCCATCTTGAGAGGGGTAGGCGGCAGCAGAACGAGCATAACAACGAGCACGGAAGGCAAGCGCGCCGGGGGGGGAGAGCAAGCCCCAAGGCGCGTGCAGCACCACCCCTAACCCCCGAGCCAAAGAAACAAAAAGGACAGGCCAAGAGGCCAAGCCGGAAGGGCTCATAAAGGCGGTGGATAGCAACACGGCGGCAATCTTGGAAGGGGCAGTCGGTGACTAAAGCGCAAGCAATACGAACACGGGAGGAGACCACTGGACGGTATCGAGCCTCAAGCGCGCGACACCTGGCCTCCCCAAAACCAAAGCGAAACAAGAAAGGGCCGGGGGCACAGACCGCAGAACAGGGCACAGAGACACGGCTGCCATCTTGGAAAGGGAGGCTGGCGGCATGGCGCAATAAGCCCAGAGCAACTCCTCCATAGTCGTTGGAGGTGAGCCCCCAAACGTATGCCACCACCCAGAGCGGGCGACACAACAGACACCGGAGCTCATCCCTCCCTGTGGGCGGCCATCTCAGAACAACCAAGAGGTAGCGACCCAGCCGGGAAGTGCGGTACTATTCTTCTTAAGCTCAACTGCCAGGCGCGCTAGATGGCACTACGGAACTAGCTTCAAACGCCAGGGAAGCACACCGAACTGACGCAGCATAACAACAAGCCGCAACCCAAACCCCAACAGCACCGTAGGTCAGTCTGCGGAAAGGGGCAAGGTCAGAGCCAACACAGCAAGTAGTGTTACCAGCCCACAGCGGGCAGCTCGTCAGGGCCTACGCCAACAGAACAAACGGTCCTACCCCGTAGAAGGTGCAGTGTAGCACTACACACGGCTACAATCGCAGCAGCAGCGAGCACAGGGAAGCAAGCAACAGCAGTGCACAGAGAAGTCCTGGCGTCCAGCAAAACGAGAACCAGGACAGTAAGGTGGCCTAGCAGGTTCACCTTCAGTGGCAACATGAGGGACAAAGACACCACATCAACAAACAGCGGCCCACACCAAGAGAACCAACAGACGGACCAACAGAAGAAGGACAGGCTGTCCATATACCTCGCAAGAAGAGGTTTCGATAAGATGGCCGGCAGAGACGACAAATCTGCCAACGACAATAAAAAGCAAAGGAAGGATATGGTGGAATCTCCAATCAAGATGAAAAACAACCACACCATTGATGCAGCGATGGAAACGCTCCTCAAAAAGATAACGGAAGCCAACGACCTAGCCAAGGCCACTAAGAACTCCATGGATAACGTTCAGCTAGAGCTCACTGCAATACGAGCGGACCAAAACAAAATCGCCAGCAGAGTTGGTGAAGCGGAGAGGAGAATTAGCGACATAGAAGATAGAACAGCCAGCACGGACAGAGATGTACGCTATGTCTCCAAGGTATCCAGCGACCTTCAGAGAATGTTTGCGGAACAGGAAGACAGAAACAGGAAGGGGAACATCAGGATCCTGGGAGTGCCAGAGGATGAAGAAGAGGCCGCAGGGCCGTGCGCAGCAATGCTAGAAACCCTAATTCCAAAACTGAGGGGCCTCAAATTCGAAAGAGCCTTCGAGATTGACAAGGCATATAGAGTACTGGCGATGAAGCAACAGCAGACGAAAGGTCCGAGAACAATCACCTGCAAACCCTTGCGAGCCAATCACACCGACGCCATTTTTGCGTTTGCGAGAAAAGGCCAAACAGTGAAGTGAAATGGCCATAAGATAATAATCACCCAGGACTTCTCGAAAGGGACGGTGGAAACTAGAAAAGGCTTCCTAGCACTCAGGGAAAGGCTAAAGAAAGCTAACATCACGTGCAGCTTTGCGGGGCCTGCAAAAATGCAAATAACGGACAGGAGAGGCACGCGCACTTTTGACGACCCAGCCGACCTACGTAGATACCTCCAAGGACCCGAACCAGAGGAAATGGAAGAAACAAGCCCAGGGACAGCGAAAAGGAGGGCATCATCAGACGGCTCGGAAACAGGCGCAGCAGGCACAGCAGGCGGACACTAAGACACAAGCCAGGCCAACACTGCAGCAGCGTCAGCATACCTAAACAACGTCTACCTCACCACGCCACAGTGCAGCGGCACCACTGATCACTACAAACACGTATCTACCTCATGACCGCTAAAGCGCGGCAGGCCTGTGACCTAGACTTACAATCTGAAGTATTTTGTATCACTCAGAAAAGCTGCAGCCACACCGCAGCCACACCACAGAACACTCTGAAGGACGCATCTACCTCAATGGACCTTTGAACTTTGAACTTGAACTCTGAACTCGGAACTTGGACTCTTACCTAAAGTATTACGTATCTCTCAGGGAAGACCGGACCATGTGCAGGCTCCAGCAGTCTGAAAAGACTATCCTTTACCAGATGTGTACAGCACAGCAGGGGGCAGGCGGAGGACCGTTGCTGTTGCATGTTTACAGTACGTTGACAGGGGGGAGGGGGGAGTTGATGGGAGGATAGAGGGGAGGGCGGGGAGCCAAGCGGCATGGACAATCGTAACCTTGTGGAGACACTTTTTCTCTTTTTCCCTCTTTCTGTCCTACTACACATCCCAGATCCCCAACCTGCCCCGGGGGGGGGCCGACAACATGTGGCGGGGGGTAGCCTCTCTGAGCCCAAATCTGCACCAAGGACTAATTCTAGCACCTGCGTAGGCACAAGCGAAAAACACAGACCGCCATGACCACACTCACCACACAGACCCCAGTGCAAATAGCCGCAGACATCAAAATGGTATCCCTAAACGTCAAGGGCCTTAACCATCCCGTTAAACGTCGGAAGACACTAGAATATTTAAATAAACTCAAGGCCAACAGATATGTCTTCCAAGAGACCAGAGTCTCAGTAGAGGACGCGAACCGACTCAAGGCAAGCTGGATAAGCGAGGTAGTATGCTCACCAGCCGTAAACAAGAAGGGGGGAGTGATCCCCATCATCAGCAAGAAAGCAAAGTTCAGGGTACACGACCACCAAGCAGACACAAAGGGCAGAAGGCTACTCACTTGTATCAAAAGAGGGGAAGAGACTATACACATAGCCAACATCTATAACCCGAACTCAACAGACAAAAAATTCTGGGAAGAGATAGAAAGCGAGCTCAACAGCAGCCCCCTGGGGGAGCTGCTAATCACAGCGGGAGACATGAACCAAGCGATGGACAATGCCACGGACAGACATCCACATAGACCCAGCCACATAATTCATGGCGGTCTTCTATAAACAGTTTCAGCCCCTGCTAAAAGAGACCATGGTCAGAGTCTTCCAGACGTGCGCTGACAGCGGGAGCATGACGAATTCGATGGCGGAGGTAAACATCATTATCATCCCCAAAGAGGGGAAGGACCCACAATTCCCGCAAAACTATCGCCCGATCTCACTAATAAACGTAGATTGTAAAATATACGCAAAAGTAATGGGTGCAAGACTAAACACATATCTACCTCACCTCATACACAAATCGCAAGTAGGCTACCTAAAAAACAGACTCTCACGAGACAACACCAGACTACTCTGCCACCTCATAAACCGCACAGCTAAAAGCTTGGAGAAGGCAGTCATGATTGCACTTGACGCAGAAAAGGCCTTCGATAGAGTCTCGTGGCCCTTCCTTGACCAATGCATGCGCAAATTCGGCCTAGGGGATAAATACCGGGGTATGGTCATGTCACTCTACAAAAACCCCCGGGCACGAGTTGTGGTCAACAAAACCACGTCGGCGATGTTCACCCTGGAGAGGGGGACGAGGCAGGGGTGTCCTCTATCACCGGGACTATTCCTACTCGCATTAGAACCACTCCTTCACATGATCAGGAATAATCCGCTAATAACAGGAGTACGAGTCGGAGGACAAGCTTTCAAGCTGGCAGCATATGCCGACGACATCCTGATCACCACTAACGACCCAGAAACATCAATAGAAGCCCTGATGCAAACCATTGAGGACTATGCGCAGGTCTCAGGATATAAATTAAACCGTGACAAATCTGAATGCAAGCCAATGAACTGCCACACAACAAGGACAGTGCTAGGCATGTCCGGACTTGCGTGGCAGAGGAAACCCCTAAAGTACCTGGGCCTCCTCTTTGGAAGAGACCTTAGGTCGACCCTAGACCACAACGAGGAGGCAATTCTGAGGAAGATCAGGAGCAAGCTAGAAGCCTGGAGCCCCAAATTCATCAGCTGGTGGGGTCGAGTCGAGACGATCAAGATGATGATCACACCAATGCTAAACTATCTGCTGAGCATGCTACCATTAACCTTAACTACGGACTTTCACAAAAAAATAGATAAAGCAATCAACTCATTCCTCTGGGGTGGCAAGAAGGCCAGAATCATCAAAACTTAGACTAAAAAGTACCAAGGTGGGCTAAACCTTACGAACTACAAGTCCTTCCAAATGGCCTGCCTAGCAAAACAGGGCATACACTGGATCTCCCCCACACCAGAGTACATGCCGGTCTGGCTCGACCTGGAAAGATGCATCCTGGGGGGGCCGACCCAATCATGGCGCTGACGGCCAACAGACACCCAGAAGCAAAGAATGCAATCATCAGGAACACAAAGACGGCACTACTCAGAGTAGACGTGTGTGGAGAAGTGTGGCTCACGGTGTAGAGCAGGCAGACCCGGAAGCTGAGGTCAGACCCGGGACCAGGGTTCAATTCCCGACGCGGCAGGGTCTTGAGCTCAAATGTCCACGGACTCGATAATTCTCGCTTCGGTGCCTGCTCTAATCATGGGTTCTCACTCTGCAACTCTGGGCATTAAGCTTGCTTAATCTCCACAACGGCCCCCTGCGGCGGGATGCCTGGCTTTCACCTTGGGGATGCCCTGTAGGGGCTATCTCACAGGGAAAAAAGCCAGGACGGGTTCCCAAGGCAAGCGCCGGGAAACCTCCGGGTAGCTGTGCGCTCAATAAATGCAATAATAATAATAATCATAGACAGAGAACTGGAGGTCAGCATCAAAGGGTCCAAATGGGAATCATTATGGTACAACTCCAAGGTGACATACAAAGGGGGGACATTAGAGCACACAGAGTGGTACAGCAGAAGCATAACGACGCCGGCCCAACTAGAGCTAGACAGCAACCCGCTCACATTCGAAGCACTACAGCGCATGCATAAATTATCAAACTAGGAGTTCTATGAATTCCTCAGGATCAAGGCAGCCATCACCAAAGCTAACCTCTCGAAACACAAACCATCCATCATACAGTACTCACAAAACCTAAACAAGACAGGCCGCCAAACTGCTCACATTTACAAACTCATCACCCCCCGCACCACAACACTAAACAACAAAACACTAGCATTCTGGGAGGGGGAGTTACAGAGGCCACTAAACGAAGATGAAAGGGCCAGATTATGGATCTCAGCATCCAAAAACAAGATAACCCCACAATTAGCTCAAACAAAATACTGGCTATTACATAGACTACACTGGACCCCAGCCAAGCTAGAAACAGTAGGAGCCAACGAGAGCGGCACCTGCTGGAACTGCCACAAAGCAAGGGGGTACCTTGCTCACGTCCTATACAAATGCCCCAAGGTCAAGGTTTTCTGGCACAAAGTTTACGAACTCATAGACACGCTTACAGGCTGCCACATACAACGCGGCCTACCAGGCATAACCATGGCCTTCCTGGCCACAGAGCTCGACTCCAAAGAGAACCGTGAACTAGTAGCCAAAACAATTCTAGGTAACTGGAAAAACACGAGTAAAGCCACGTTCAAACGTTGGTTCAACTGGGTAACATTTCTACGAGGAGCCGACAACATTACCGCCAACCACCACCCGGCGAATCACACGGCCAGAGGGGACATGTGGCTGGCCCTGGATGCCCACCTGGAACGATAACCCCCCCCCTTTCTCTCTCTCTGTTTTCTTTCTCTCTCGTGCTCCGCCACAATCCAGACATTATATTTTGGTCTAAGCAGTCAAGAATTGTGACAAACTGTTTGTATATGTCAAATTTATTTTCAATAAAAATATTTTGAGATCAGAGCTGCATACCCAGAGAATTGTCTCCTGACGGAATCCCAATGCATATTACACTCAATGATATTTCAGTACACATTTTTCTGTGAGTGGAGACAGTAAGAAAGAAAACATGGTCATGTTTTAAAATCCAAACTAGAATATGGGCCTAGTTTACCCTACCCTCAGGAAAACATCGTTTTGCAGCAGAATCGTTAGAACGTAAATTACTGATGACACTAAGCAAACATTATTTATTTATTAGAAATATCTCTCTCGTTAACGTGAAAGAGACGTTCCCGGTCACAGCAGTCCAGTTCTTAACATATATTTCACTGTGCATGGCAGCATCACAGACCCTGGGACAAGCCATGGCTGATACCCCAAAATCAGAATTACAACATCTGCTCCTTACACACGGGCAAGGCTGGAAAGCAATAACATTGCTACATAACCTGTTCTACCACAGTGCCTAAGCGACAACACACTGCATTAAAGGTGAAATGGGAAGTCATAATAAAACAGGTAGTCCAGGACAACAAGTGGAAGCAAAGCCTAAAATACACAAAAAATGGTCCTAGGAATCCCCATCTGAAGGACATACAATTTAGTTATCTACTACATATGTGTCTCTACCCAAAAAACACATAGGCAAATGGATGAAGGAGCTAGTACCAATTTCCCCAGATGTAGGCTAGCTGATTTCTATTGTTAATACATGGTGTGGGAATGTCCTAGTAAATTCATAATACTGCAGAAATATACCGCAAGCTAATATGGAACTCACAGATTAAAGAATAGAAGAAATCTCACTCGCCTATTGTTGAGATTAAAAAAAGTCCAAACCAATTAACAGCATCATTAAAGTTGACCACCACCAACCCCCGCCCCTGAACACGCTGCGCACAAAGCAGATGAATCATATGGCACATCCCCGCATACATTGTAAGTAAGTAGCATATTCCACTTAGGGACCAATATAAACAGCAAAGGTAGTACCCAAGTTACATGTATTTATTTAAAACCAGATCAAATACAGTACATATTGCAGGGTGGAAGATATGGAGTTCTCAAATAGTATATTTAAGATGTTGATCAAGTCACCCGCACTAGCACAGTGGCAAGACAATGTTAATTAATAATTATGACAAGACAATTTGATATTAGTATTGTTATGTTTACAGTTCGCTATAACACCAGATAGGCAACTGTTCGATAAACTGTCGTCATATGGCAAACATTGCTGCACACAGTGATTTTTATGTCGGGATATTAACAGAAACGAATAAAAAGCTATGAAAAAGAAGTAGTGCATGCAAACTAATTGGAACAATACGTTGAAGTAGCAGGAGGAGACAAGGATACAGTAGTCTAAACCAATGTACATGGTCATTGTTTAGTAACTTGCTAACATCTCTTCATTTCACTTTCAGGTCAAGAACCCACTCCTGGGGGCAACATTCCACAGAAGTGCACTTCAAAGTGAGCAAAACATTGAAAAAATGAGTTCAACCCTATCCTGCTCCTCTTCCTGTTTCACTTCACTTATGATCAGGGATGAGGGTGCAGTGGACCGCAAGCCTACTTACAAGCTCAATCTTAGGTATGTTGTGCAGTGCATATTTTAATGAAATATTTGATACTTGGAGTGAAGAATATGAATAATTTCAGCATTAAGAAAGTTACGCCTTATGATGAAACTTGTTCGCAGGAAACCTATTACCATTGATTAGCATGAAACTTAGTATTATGTATTCAAGGCAGAATGTTGACATCAATCCCTAACTAATAAGACTGTCTCAGCAATCCGAACTCTAAAATAAAAAGTGAAGCAAAGAGGCTTTATTTACAGTTGAACCTATTTCTTTACGGACAGTGCACTAACTGTATTAAACTTTCTTTTTTAGCATTGATAAACTTCTACCAGACTCCTGCGGGTATTACTTACCAAACAGGGCATTCTAATCTACCAAAATGGGGATGACCCGTCTCTGGCACATGATATCCATCGCCTGTGGTCACGATTCAGCTTCATACAATCAGGGATGTGTGGCATCTATTTGAAATAAAATACAGCAAAAACAGAATTCGTAGACTCTACAAAAGCTAGATTCAGACCTCTCTCTGTGGCATGAACTTTGAGGGATTCACCCCACTGTCAGGACCTCATTTTGAGTTTGGAGGTGCTGTAGCGGGGTTCACCACATCTCCGACACCGCCAAACCTGAACACTGCTCACCCGCCAGATTACGATACAAATTGTTGTCTGGCGGGTGGGCAGCGTGGCGGTGTTGTAAAAAGGCTCAATGAGTCTTTAATACTGCCCCGCTGTGGGACTGCCATAGCGCTTTCCAGCATGGCATGGACTGTAAACAGACCTTTAAACAGCAAATGCCATGGGCCAACTGCCGCAAAACCACCTGACCTGCATTCGAGTCGGAATCCGGCAAGCGTTCTAATTATGGCTTTGGCAATGGGGGCGCTGGTTTGGCGGCCTGCTCCAGCACCACCAATGTCATACTAAGTCCCTTTGTGCCCTGCTGACTTGACAGGGTAGACTTAGTGCCTTATTATGAGTCTGGCGGTCCATGGGCTGCCAAACTCATGGGAGCGAAGCAGTGGCAGTCCAGCCACTGCTGCACCTGCTGTGCAAGCGCCGTATTTAATGTTTGGTGGTCAGACTGCCGCAACTGCCAGGAAACCACGTTCCCTGGTGGTGGTGCCGCAGTCAGGGACTTAGAATATGCTGGCGGTGCTGATGCGGCACTGCCATATATATTTTGAGTTTCCCACCCGCCAGACTTACATGGCGGTCAGCACTGCCATGTAAAATCTGGCGGTGGAGAAGCAGAGGGGGCCCTACAATGCCACCCTTTCCCCCTGCAGGTAGCTCCCCTTTGTGCAAGCACCACCAGTATCAGCATGGCATAGACTTTACCGCCATGAAATCTGTGGCGGAGAGGAAACTCGTAAAATGCTTGGCGGGCGCAGCCATAGCGGCCTTATTATGACTACACTGGCGGTCCGACGGTCCATTACGACTTGGGCGGTCAGACCGCATTGGCACCACCACAGTTTACAGGGATCAGAGATACCTGGTGGTCTTACAGTGGTCTTGAGGATGCAATATTCTTGTCAGGGCCACTGCGACCCCGCCTAGCATATTACGATGTTCCTTTCCACCACAGTTTTCATGGAGGTGAACCAGCCATGAAAAGTGTGGCAGAGAAGAAACAAAGGCCCCCTGTTGCCTCTGCACTAGGGGATGCATGCTGGGGGGCACATGGAATGCCCCCCTGTCTGCATGCACATTGCGCAGGAACTGGAAATCATAAAACCAAAACTAGGCCGTGGACTGGCAGGCTGCGTGCATGCGGTGGGCCTCTGATTTATGCCAGGTGTGTCTCGAGTCAGTAGACAATAGAATTGCCCTTTGCCCACACTCTATATCACCACGCTACAGGAGGACCTCAAGTGTGACAAAGCTAACACAGACAATGGGCACGGATAGAGCACCGAGAAGTACACAGCAGACACAGATATACCAATTCACTGCCTCTGGAATACAAAGGGGCACAACAGCAATTGGCAATGGGGGCCTACAAGAGCCACAAAGCCGAAAGAGGTTCCATATCTTAACGGCAATTGAGATTTCAAGCACAAAAGTGCAAGCAAACATTGAAGCCATCACACAGACGGCAACCTGCTGCGGGCTGATGTCCACGGGGTGGCTTAAAGACCAGTTCAAATGGATCAGCAGGTGTCCAAATTGCAATAAGAGATGTCAACGCTGGAAGCCACTGTGGCAACACTCACGGTCCAATGTGAGTATCAAGGACCCCTTGTGAAATTGAAAATACAATTCCAAGGACAGGGCAAATTTGAAATCGAAAATAACGTTCCTAGGCAATATGCAAAATATCACAATAAAACAAATTAATTTAACACATAGAGGCAAGAAGAAAAGAGTTCAGTGTGACCAAAAAAGTTACTGTATTAATGAACATTTTTTAATTACAACAAATCAGTATAAATTTCATCTCGAAACAATTTCTATTTAAAAAGACATCAAATTGATGGCATTACATAGTACATTTGTTTTACCAACAATATTTTATTTCTTCATACACAAATGTCCTAAAATACAATTACAATCAAGGGTGGCCGATAATAAATCTTTGTGCGTTTCGGCGCAAGTAGCGCCTTTGGCAGGAAATGCCACAGGTGAACTTTTTACGTATTTGACTGTGTTCTGCTGGAAAGCGGTGCAGACACCTTGGTAACTTTCACTCTGCAATAGTCCATGTTTTAATTAGGACGTGAGCACTGTTTATTATTATCATCACTTATTTATTATTTTGACCAATGAAACGTATTAACCTACATTTCTACGTCACTGATAATTGTATAAATGTTGCTCTTATGACTGTAGATGCTACATAGGATACCTTTATGGTTTAACTCAAATAGCAAGCAGGTAAACTCTAAATAGGAACTGAAAGTTGCATGGATGGCGAACCTTCGTAATTTTTAAAAACACGTTCCGATAAACTGGTGAAATACGATGCGTACTGAAGATTGCATGGATGGCAAGCCTTCGTAATTTTAAAATGCGTTCCTATTATCACATGAATAAACGAGAGCGAAATGGTGGTCTGGTGAGTCTCGAGCGTAGATATCGCGTCTAATGCTTGTGCATGTTTTTAAAAATTACGAGGTTCGCCATCCATGCAACTTTCAGTTCCTATTTAGAGTTCACTTGCTTGCTATTTACTAGTTGGGTAAAGGTTTGCAGATTCTGCCACACATAACGGGTGCCATGAGTTATGATGGTTTCCAATAAGGGAGGGTGGGTGCAGAATATGGCTGGAGAAACACGAGTTAAATGCGAATGTGTTTAACCGCAGAGGGGGGTGGGATGTGGATGGGTGGGTGGGGTTTGTTAACAGCAGTATGTGATGGCTCTTGCTTGAGTGTGTGGCATGGGGGTGTGTGGACAGTTGAGGCGAGTGGTGAAGGGAGGGAGGGTAATGGGTCTGCAGACCTGTGGATGTTGACAACTCCTGATAAAGGGAACAACATGCTTTCTTACTTGGAACGTGAGAAGCCTAAACTCCTTTGGAATAAGGGGCAGGACACATGCCTACCTGCGACGGGTGGGGGTACACATAGCAATGTTGCAGGAGGCACACTTAATGGACAGGGAGGCACAGAAACTACAGAAATACAGAAATAATGTAGGGGACAACTTTACTACTTGACATACTAGTCAAATGCCAGGGGGTCTATTTTTGGGTGGCACCTGGGATCCCATTTCAACAGCACAGTCTCACAGCAGATGTTGAGGGATGATATGTATTGCATCACAGCAGGCTAGGCGGTATGGAATTGTGCCTACTTAACATATATGTACCAAATACAAATGATGGTGGGTTCTTTGAAACCCTGGAGACTGAGCTGTTGCCATACGTGGGGATGCCAATAGTCTGGGCGGGTGACTTTAATGTTGTCCTGGACGGACTCCTGGACAGACACCCACCCAGACAAGAAACAAAGCCGTACATGGCAGTGAGACTCCGGGAGGCCATGACCAGACTACAGTGTGTAGACATATGGAGGGAATTCTCTTGTTACACACCCATGCCCGAAGCTCATACTCGACTGGACTGGTTCCTCTTGACCGATGACTGTGCACTAAACATTCAGGTAAGGGAGAGTTAAGGTGAGCCTTCTGTCGGACTGCGTTCCCGTCCTACTGGAGTGTGGGCTGTGGGGCCACCGACCGAGCATCTGGAACACCATAGGGACTGAGGAATGGAGTGGGGTGCCTTAAAAGTATTAGTGCAGAGCAAAAGCCTCGCAAGTTTTACTGCACCATACGGAAACCAGAGCAGGTTTTGCAGGATAGGGAGGACCTCCGGACTCACCTGCAGAGGCAAGAAGTAGGAGAGGCAACATGGGAGGCGACATTTGGCAGAGGTACATAGGGATGCATAAGTATGGGATAGACTAGATTGCTATGTACGGCGGGACTACCGTCAGAGCTTACACTAGGAAGAAGACAGATCAGGAAAGCTATTTGCCCGGCTCCTCAAACATGAGCGCCCCCCACGATAATTCTCTCCCTGACCCTGGCAGACAGTGTGACAGTGGTGGGCCAGGAAACGATAAACTCAGCGCTGCAAGATAATTTAGCAAGAGTATATGCTGCCCCGTTAGACAACACCAAGAACAGAATGGAGGAACTCCTATTTATGGTCATGATCCCCAGTCTATCGGCTGAATGGAGGGAAGGATTAGAGGAGGGAACACGGTTGGAACTTTGCAAGAGTCCGTCCAGGACATGGCACGCAGGAAGAGTCTGGGTCCTGACAGCCTCCCAAGTAGAATATTTCCAGTCATACTCCAACAAATTGCTCCCAAGGTTACTGAAAACTCTCCAGGAGGCAAAATCATGTGGCATCCTGCCAATATATATGCTGGAGACCTTAATATTAATGCTCCTAAAGCCAGGTAAAGACCTGAGAGATCCTGGGTCATACAGACTGCTGTCTATGCTCAACATTGAGGTTAAACTACTAGCTAAGGTACTCGTGATGCGTCTGGGCCATATAGTCACACACTTAGCACACAATGATCAGTGTCGATTTATGCCGGGTAGGGGCACCCTTATCAACCGCTCCCAAATAATTGTTTATCAGTATCCTTATATGAGTATTACAAGCCTGCGCGCAACTGCTTGTAATTGTGTGAGGGCACCTTTGAGAAAACTGAACAAATCCCAGTTTCTAGGTTCTAATCTTTGGTGGTGTCAACCTGGAACCTTACAACACCACATTTCTCTCTCAACTCACACCTGTAAACCTCTTCAACGCATCCCCAACAGAGCAGTCTATCATGACGTCACAAAGTTACCCAGCATTGGCTAGCATTAGAACATTCCAACAATACAGTCATACACTTACACAGACTAGCACACAGAAAATACAGGGAAACCTTGGTTAAGAAGTATACAGACAACAAAAACTACAAATAATTTGACTTGTGTAAAGCCACTGAGGGCAGTGCACTTATTTCATTCCTGCCAAGCAGTTATACAGAGACAATTTCAAACCTTACCACAGGCGCAGTAATGAAACAGGCTAGATTATTTCCCGACTTGCCGTTTGTTAATCACTTCACAGGTGTTGCTTTATAAAAGATCAAAATTAGGAGGTCAAACCTAAGTAACTTCCCCCTAAATGCTGCATGTTGTTCTGAGGCCAATATTTTATCACCCCTGGCAAAATCACACCTTGTGTGCCCCTCTTCCTCCTCCTACGTGCCAGTTCAGGAGCATTACCATCTTGTCCATTATCCTTGCCACAGTCATGACAAATTGAGTCCCTCCTCAACCTCAGACAGATCACTCCCTTCCATTTGTTTAATGTTTATATTTGGGCTTTTATTGAGCACATAGCTACCCAACCAGGGCTTCCCAGTGCGGATGCAGTACCAATAACACACTCATGCTGACTTAAAAAGCCATGTTTTGAGATTTTTCCTGAATAGTGCTTTGCTAGGACTAAACCAAAGCCGAAGAGAGTTCCAGAGTTTGGAGGACAGATAACTGAACCACAGTCCTCCAGTTCTAGGTCTCCTAAGCCTGGGCTGCATTACATATGGCTGAATTTGGCCTCTGATGAGCCTAGGCCCTGAGTCAAAGAAGGCCATGTAGGCAGCACGTAATACCTTGAATTTAATTATTTTTCTACAGTAAGCCAGTGGAGTAAGGACAAGTGAGCTACCCCTGGTTGATATTTTGATATTTGGAGTAAGAGCTGCGGTGCAGCATTTTATATTGCCAGCAGTTGTTTAAGGCAGGACGGCGAGACCCCAAAATAGAGTATGTTGCCATAGTCCAGGCAGGAGATGATAGTTCCCTGGACTTTGGTCTTTTGTGTAAGGTTGAGTAAAATCCACAATATCTTTTCAGACTACAGAGTAAGCCAAAACAATATCCAGCCAGTATTTTGATCTGGAGGTTAACCCTTAGCTCCATCCATAGCTCACTATCAGGTTAAATCAATAATGAGTGTCTCAGAAAAGTAGACAAATAATGTCTGCATCAAAAGTTCTCAGCCCCTCTGTCACCTTAACCCTCTTAGACCTGCCATTTAGACCACAAACATTAACTGTGCGAATACGGAGTTCCCTCGTTTGTTCCATCCAAATATGTAGCAATCTCATTACAATTTAGGTGATTACCCATCACTAATTTAAATATGAGCTAAATATTCTGCATAATACCACATGCTTAACTTGGGATATCCTCTAGTTCCCCCCCTCCAGGCCTCTTTACACCTTAGAGCAATTATTTGAGCAATTTCAATAGAACTATACTCATCCCTTTTAGCATTCAAACTCTGTGTTTTGCTACCCTTTATTTAACCCCCTCCACCCTAGCAATACCTATACCCCCTCCACAAAACCAATCCTTCCCCCCACCCCTCCAAACCTTTCCTCCCACGTGAAGCAGTCAGACCAGGCTGATCTGTGTGACGGTTC
Source organism: Lissotriton vulgaris (assembly GCF_964263255.1). Classification (NCBI taxonomy): domain Eukaryota; kingdom Metazoa; phylum Chordata; class Amphibia; order Caudata; family Salamandridae; genus Lissotriton; species Lissotriton vulgaris. The sequence goes on along the minus strand of NC_141694.1, from coordinate 1,634,149,545 downwards.
ATGGACCCTTCTTTCTCCCAAGCCAAGCCATTCTTTAAAGAAATAGAAAAGAAAAAAAAACACTTATAAGTCAAATATTACAAGAGCCCACAACCCAAATCATTGCCCTTTAGCATGTCCACCTGGAATTTGTGTCCTAATATTCAGCACATGTTCTCAAGGTACACTTTTGCCTTAATCTCTGATGAAAATACCCAAGCCTTACTATTAAAGATTATCTTGAGCTTTGCAGGGTTAATTGAATATGCTTGGGCCACCTTATCTTGGAATGGCATTGTTAATTGCCTCAACCTCCAGTGCCTCTTTACTGTCGAGTGACAGAAGGCTGGTCTCACGAAAAGAGAGTTTCCATCTATACCGCATTTAAAATCCAGATATGTCTTTTCAAACACTGCCTGTCTAAGAGGGAAATTACCAAAAAAGATCCAAATGGCCCTAGGCTTCAGATTCGCAGGCTCACTGCCCTGGTCCACTCACTTCATCATAGGTAGGAATCTGGGAGCCCTCTGAATTTCATGGACCCAGTTCCACCCTTCAAATTCTGGAAAGGCCCTCCAAAATAACTTGATCACAAACATCCTTATACCACTAACTTCCACACTCTCTTCTCTTCCCAAAATCATTAGATTATTGCGCTGCTGTCGATTCTCAAATGTTTCTAGTTTGCACTGAGGGTCTACAAGTTATGCCACAGATTGGTCCCTTATCGCAGTGAGTTCTGTTTCTAGAGCCTAGCTCGACCCTCCACTGCAATCTCAGAGCACATCTTTGAGATATTGCCCACACTGCACCCTGAAACTTCCTGGCCACAGCCCTAGCTCTTCGGTTGTCAGACTGAGTCTCTTCCCAATGCATCTTTATGCCTTGGTAGATGACATTGAAGGTAGGTGTCTCATCTATCCCCGCCTGTACCTGCTCTGGGATATCTCGGAGTCCAGGTATACTCTCAAAAGCATGCTGTGTGGTAGCATAGTCCCATTTCAAACCTCCCCTGCACCAGTCCTCTGACCCCCTTTCCTGTGGGTTGTTGTACAGTTGACCTGGTATACTCATATTCTACGCCTGCCTGGCAGCATCACATGCCTCGCTTAGTAAGCTACTCTCAGAGTCCGCTTTCAAGATATCCGACCCATCTGACATTGAAAAGAAACATCCGCAACCTCACTATCCAAGTCAGCCTTAGCAGTGCTTCTTCCTTTGGTTTCCCTTAGCAGTTTCACCCCAGCAGGTGCCCCGTTGACCAGAGATGCTCCCCTGTCCAAGGAGACCCACCATACCTTGTTCACTGAATACACAGTATGTATGCTGGTCATTCAGTCGTTCTGTACTTCTACTGTTTCCTCCACCATAGGCAATGCAATACCAGCTTCCAAGTCTAGTAGAGATGGGTATGTACTGATTAAACTCTGGGCCTGGTCAGTCTACTTTCCTTCACAGTTGATGGACACCATAGTGGATTTTGCCACAGCAGGCACTTCTGTACTGCTCCCCACACCCCATGTGGCACCCACATACCAACAGCCTAAACGATATGAGGTACCATGGATAGAACTACAAAGCTAACCTATTCTCTTTCCTCTACCCTGTTGGCATCTCTTTACTGATACTTCATGACAAGTACGCCCCTTCTACGAGACACTATTGGCACTGTGTATACACTTTAGGGACTGGCATTAACACACCCAACCCCCTGTCCTTAGTACCTCTACATCACCCCTATGTGTGTAACACGAATACTTAACTTGAGAGATACATATTGATCCATGCTTATATAAATCACACACCACCCAAGAGAGGTTTTTTTTCCACCCACCATAAAAGTTGCCTAATTGTCTGGCTCGTATGGCAGCTGTTATGTATCCCGTCATGACCTCATCATGCTGATCCATTTTTAACATCGACTCACCATCAACAGATGGCAACCTTACAGACGATCCCCCAACCCATCAGACCCGATCCTTTTGTTTGAGGGCCGCACATCACAATACTACAATAATTCTCATTTACTAAAATCTTTGGCAACAATATCTATAAACACAGCTCTATTCTCTATGACCTTTAAGCATTTTCCTTTTTCTGAACGTTGCCTCACAGCCGCTCCAAGATGGCACCTCCAGTTACCGCTTATGTCACTCCCCCTTCCTTCTCCCCTTCTCCCATTCCACCATTCCCTCCAAAAGGGGCTTTGTAAGGCAGCATGCCCATCACAATCACTCTCTATGATTGGATTGGCTTCCCCTCGTGGTGCTTATTTGTTCATCTTACATTCTTTTACTTCTTTATGTCACAGTGCCCACACAACTGCAAACGAGGTAACCGGTGACCTGTGTTTTTTTTAACATATAGATACAATTACGGTCCACCCCCCAGGGACCATTGTTCTACCTTGATATATCGCACCACTCACCTTACTGTATTAACCTAATTTTCAATGCATTTTTTCCGCCCCCTTTTTTCTTCCTTTTATATCGTTTTAGATTGGACCACTTCTTGGGTCCTTCATGTGACACTACTTGAATTGATAAGGCCACTGTGTCACAATTTTCTCCATTACCTTTATCACTTTCCTATGGTCCTGAAGAAGCGCAAAGGATCTCCTCATAAGACCGCATAAAAGCGTGAAACATTTCGCCTCTACACTTTTTTAACAATCACTGCACTTGTCTAGCTACTGAGGTCCAAAACTACCCTCAAGCAGCACCCAACCCTTTGATTTTTTAGATTTTGACAGATGGATCTCCCTCATTAATCTGATTTACCCCAGATACCCTTTAGTCATTTTTAAATCTTCACTCTTCACAGAACCCTGTACACAGACCCACACACACCATATGGCTAGATCACCTAAAATATCTCCTACAAAGTGTCCCTTCGCAGAACCCATTGGACATTGCAGTGCCAGCTCTATGAGGAGCACCGCCTCATAATGAGGTCTGAACTGAGGTGGCTAAGTGAGCTAAAGAACGATGATGGATTCAACCCAGATCTGTGACTGAGGGTGAGTGTTTGAAAAGTTTCAGCACTCCGTCCATCATCTCTTTGTGTTTGCTTTGTTCAACCTCAGTTGTTAGGGTATGCCCAGACGTGGGTCCCTTGCTCACTTTGCCACTGGATTCAAGCTAGCCTGGCTGAAGAGGGGTGTTACCCTGAAACTGGTCCCATGATGCGTGATTCCGGTTCAGGGAAGACCTGGCTTGGCAGTTCCAGCTGTTCCCATGAGGCACAGGGTCAAGACTGATTTGCATACATGCATGAACTGAGGTGGCGAAGTGAGCTAAAGACGATGATGGATTCAACCCAGATCTGTGACTGCGGGTGAGTGTTTGAAAAGTTTCAGCACTATGTCCATCATCTCTTTGTGTTTGCTTCATGATGAAGCATGACATCCTTCGGGTATGTGAGGGCATCAAGTAAGAGTCTCTCCGACTCCCTCCTGCTTTGCTAAAAAGACTCCTTCCTAATTCTGCTCCTAGGAACAGTGACTTTCTCTAGTGATTTATGAAAACATTATAGCAACAAAAAAAAAGTACAAAAATGAAAATATGTTTTGGAATACGTGCTTTGCCCTCACCTCACCTCATTTTGTTTTGATGTAGTATGTTTTGTAAATGTTTACATGTATGTTGTTTCTCCACAAATAACAAAGGGCCTTTTGAAACGAATATGATTATTTGACTTGTGGAGTGGTGTGGCTCACTGGTTAGAGGCGGCAGACCCGGAAGCAGAGAACGGCCCGGGACCAGGGTTCAATTCCCGGCAGGGTCGTGGACCAGGGTCAACGTACTCGATAATTCTTGCCTTGGTGCCTACTCTAACCAGGGATCACACTCGGCAACTCTTGGCATTAAGCTTGCCTCATCTCTACAACGGCCCCCCACAGACGCTGGGGATGCCTGGTTTCACCTTGGAGATACCCAGAAAGGGACCATCTCACAGGAAAAGCCAGGACGGGTTCCCCAGCAGTCTTCCGCGCCAGGATACTCCGGTAGTAATTGAGCGCGCTACAAAACAGCATATTACAGTACTTGTAAACCATAAGGCATTCCAATGTAAGAAAGCTCCCCGTCACTCAATAAAAGACGATGCCCCTCTTTATAATTTAAATTTAGCTGACAGTATGTCAGAACCTATGTGTGTATTCCACGTAGGCTTTCATTTCAAGCTGAGTACAAATCCCAAGTGGGTCAAAAACTTATATTGGCATAGCAAACACAAATCTAACCCGAGACCAAATTTAACCCCTGAGGGTGTCTGTCCCCATATTTTTCATCAGGAACATATAGCACAAATTGATCTTGCAAATGATATGAATTTTGATTTTATGTACCTCAGAACAAAGGCAAACCTGCATAGTTTAGCCCAGATTGTCCAGAACAGTTGCCGCAATGCAGGGCAGCAAACAAGCAACGTTTTTGTGCTGTGTTGCGTGAACTGGAGAGAGCTGAACAAAAAGGTTGCACAGTTCTTCTATCTCCCTGTGCTGCTGTATTTTTAGCAAAAAACACAGTTGATGGACAGAATGTAGAACAATGTCATACATTCACCCCAGTACAAGGATCTGGGCCTAAATCCATCGTTTTTTGCACTCCACACCACCCTGGGTTAGACACTGGCTATATGCAAATCAGCTCTGACCCTGTGCCTCATGGGAACAGTCCAGTCCGAACTACCAAGCCATGTCTTTCCCAGGCCGGAATCAAGTATCCAAGGACCGGTTTCTGGCTATCAACCTTCATCAGCCTGGATAGCTTGAATGTAGAACAATGTCATGGATCGACGAACGAGAAAAAAAAACGATGGATTTAGGCCCAGATCTTTGTACTGGGGTGAATGTAAGACATAGTTCTGCATTCTGTCCATCAACTGTGTTTTTTGCTGTATTTTTAGAAGCCTTGCACCAGCGAAGGCACCCCTTGTGTAATGCTTTTTTTGAGCCAATGGTTTCCGATGCCCAGAACTGGCACTTACGGGCACATGCATCAACGATAATTGCATTTGCAAACGGTGCGAATCGCAATTTTTTCGGCCGTTTGCGAATGCAATGATCAAAATTGGAATGCATCATGTATTTCGCAATTTTAGGAATCGCAATCATGTTGCAATTTCTAAAATTGCGATTGCATTTAAGAAATCGCAATTTCAGATTTCTTAAATGCAATGCATGATCATTTTTAAATTGCTAATTTTCAATTTGGAAGTGGTAAATTAGCATGAGGTTGGACCTCATGCTAATTTACCGAAAACCTTCAAACCTGCACAAAAATGCATTTTTGAATGTTGCATTTTACACACACACATGTCCTTGGGACATGTGTGTGTGTAAGTTGCACTTAAGTTTAATTTCAGGGGTGCAGGGAGGGGTTCTTTGGAGCCCCCCTGCACCCTTGAAATTGCATTTTCAATTTGCGATTCGCAAATTGAAAATCGCAAATTGTAAATGCCTTCCCATTGATTCCTATGGGCCTCTTGGCCCATAGGAATCAATGGGAAGGGTTTTCCTTAATTGCGATTCGCAAATTGTGAATCGCAATTAAGGAAAATTACCGAATCGCAAAAAAAATTGCGATTTTTTCATGCATTGCCGTTTGCGATTTCTAAATTGCGATTCCTTAATTTTCGCAATTTAGGAATCGCAAACGGAACCGTTGATGCATGTGGCCGTATATTGTCAACACCGGAGCTTGTGGTACTCTGTCATAAGGTGGCGCTGTCTGAGATTACACTAACAACAGTCAATTATTAATTCAGTATACATGAAAAATGACTGTTACCTGCCGCCTAAGCCGTTCTTATAGCTTTGGAGGCTTGGAATAGTCTGAATTGTCACACTTGTAGGAGTGTGAGGGTTAGTAGTTGTGTTGCTACTATGATTGACAGCATAGCAGGGGCAACGTGTGGTGCAAGCTGTAGTGGCCTCCTTATTTTTTTGTGCAAATTAAGCACTGCCCTTGTGCCATAGTACAAAAGTGTCTGCGATGTGGTCTGCATAGTTTTTGTGCAGGAAGGAACTCCTTTCAGCACTCAAACTATGCTTTAAGGTAATTTCATCTTTGTATGGGTGTTGCAGAATGCCTCAAGAGGGTGCAGGATAATGGTGCAAATTCATGTCTACAACTTGTTGTACATTTCTATTTTACGGAGTTTTATACAGCGCGAACTTGACCCGACGGTATTGGGTATCAGAGCGCTTTACATAGCACCAGTTGCATTACATGCGGACACATTCATTTTTGTTAGGCACGGGGAGATTAATTGATTTGCCTGGCCCTAGAGTCACAGGATGTTCAGCGTCGTTGCCAAGACTCGAACCCACTTCCTCAGATTGGAGGATGACCGCCCTAGCCGTTAGGCCAACTCCTCTCCCAAATACATATGTATCTGCCAGATTCTGCCTGAAAATCCGTGGCTGGAAGCAAAATAATGCAAGTCCGTTCGTAGCCCTGCGTTGTTTTACTTTTGGTTACAAACCTACCTAATTTGTCATTTACATTGGTTTGTAAAAACCAACCTGGCTTTTGCATCGGGCCTGAGTTAAAAATCATAACTTAAACCAAAAGCTTTCTAAATCTGGGCCTTGGTGTGTTAGCCCCATTCTGAAGCCGAAAAGTCAAAATAGTGTGCAGAATGCGCACCCGGCACCCGTTTAACACCATCATACTTACAGTTACGGAATTTGCACCCATAAATGCGCGGGAATGGGAGTGAGGCCCATATTGTCTGAACTCCACTCTTGCTGCAGTACAAGAAAATGTTTGCGAGTTGTTTACGTGTAGAGCACTGATTAATGTCTTAAACTCTGTAAATGTTCCAACAGAATGCTAATCTCCCAGCATTCATTTCTAAAAATAAAGGGATTGGTACTTTGTTTATTTGATATCAAACACTAAAGCAGCAGCAGCAAGGGTTCCAGGAAGATGATTAAAGAAAATTGAAAAAAACAGCAAAAGATTTAAGAAAAAAAAATGTCGGAGTAGGACGGGGGTTGCCTGCGGAAAGAACATCTTGACAGTTGGATGCATGTTCTTCGGGAAGCCCCTCGCCCGAGGTGTCATAATCTGAGGCGATGTTGCAGGCAGCAGCTTGTAGCTGCCAGGAATGCTGACGTTAGCAGGCCTGTCACTGAGTTTACTTAACGCTAATTTGTCTCAGTCTGTTTCAGAGCAGAAATGCAAGCGCTGAAGACTTACTCGGGCTCCGACAACAGCGGGTTGAAGAGAGATAAAGGTTGTGCTTATGATTCCTATTTTAGTCACCACACGCACTCGCATACCATCCCCTCGTTTGACCTAGAAACACAGACGGAGGCCTGTTTTTTATTCACAACAAAAGAAAGATTTTCCACAGCCTGTGATTTCTTTAAGATCACATGTTCAGCATCACATGGGTATAAGCCAGTCGCAATATCTCTTACAATTCCAAATAAACTGCGTGTCTTTTGCTCTGTGCATCTAACCAAACTTTAAAAGTGCGACCTGCGAGTGGGGGTGCAGTTTTGTGCAAATATCTGCGGTGCTGACGTGACATAAGACGCTCCCACGTGCTAGTTGTGGCTCCCCTACCATTCAACAATAACAGGTTTGAAAGAGGAGACTGTGGTGTTTGAAGTTAGGATGTAGCTTACTTTACAACACAACATTTGCATGGAAAATACGCGAGAACATGGCCTGCAGCGGACTACAGAGTTGCAAATTCCAGAATCGGTAACCAGGAAATCCACACTGTCCCTGCTTGGGGCTGCAAGTGACCGACACCGACTTTTACCTAATGATTTAAATGGGAAAATACAAGTTCAGGTACTCGGTACCAGAGTACTTGCTTGTTTCTGAGTACTCCACAACTAAAAGTATTACGTCTGTCTTAAGAAGTGCCGGTACTCTCACTCTAAAAATAAAAAAGTGCTGATACTCCGTACCAGACAGTACCGGCCCATTTTTTAAATTTTTTTTATTTTAAGTTTGATTTTATTGAAGAAATAAAGAAGGGGAGGAGGGGGGGGGGGGAGAGAAAAAACAGGAAATGGATACAACAATATAATATATCCGAGTGGGGAATATTAGCTAAAGTAAATACATAAAGGAAATAGGCAATATAATAAAACTCTCATGAAAAGCATATATAACAAGCATGAGGATTGCATGAACATAGCATGTGTATATGAATTAGAAATACAGTACAGTACAATGAAATGTAAATTTGTAACAGAAAGGCAAGAAGAAAATCATGGAGGCTTACGTACCTCGACTATGTTAGGGTCTGGAGAGGCATGTACTGGAGCAGAGGAAGAAAGATATGTTATCAAAGGAAGCCAAATCAGGTCACGTTTAATTGCCAGGGAGATGGGGGATACATAGTTGGTATCTAGTCGATGATGAAAGCAGACTGCATTCCACCAAGAATGGTAGGAGACATTTACAGCTTGCTTCCAGTTAGAGGTAATGGTATGAAAAGCCACAGCAATCAAGAGGTCAAGGAGGAGGTAATGGCGAGGAGACTGGGGAAGTTCCGGTGACAGGGAACCTAGAAAAATTTGTGAAGGGGAGAAGGGAACTTGAAACTGGAAAATCTTTTGTACTTTCTTCCAAATTAGTTGCTAAAACTTGGAAATAGGAGGACAATCAAACAGCATGTTTTTGAGATCCGCAGAGGGACAGGAGCATGACCAACAATTAGAGGGGGTGTCTGATGAAAAACGGGACAGGGCAAGTGGGGTAAATAAAGTCCTGTGATAAATAAAATATAAAGTTTGGGTAGTATTAGCAGCTCTAGAGGTTCTATGAAGTTTAGTCCAAAGTTTATCCCAAAGAAGTGCCAACCAATCCTGAGAGAGATCAGATTCCCAGGCAGTTTCAACCTTAGATTTTACTCTGTCATTAGTATAACGAAAAGAATTATAAAGAGCAGAGGCGGAGGGAGAGGTCTCCAATAGTAAGGAAGTGGATTTGCGATCCAGAGGAATATCGTTTGAAGGTGATAAAGAGCGGAGATATGTGATCAGGACTGGGTAAAGAGCAATGTATTGTGATCGAGCAGAAGAGGGCAGCGAGAAAGAGGACTGAAGATCCAAGAAGGAGAGAGGAGAACCATGGGAAATTAACTGAGAGACCCAACACAATCCTCGAGAATGCCAGGACTTCCAAAAGATGGTGCGATTATGGATTTTGAGAAGTGAGTTATTCCAGATCGGTTGTTCGTGAGTGGAAAGGAGGGAAGGATAAGAGGAGGTCAAGTAGGGTAGAAGGCGATTGCGAGAGTGAGAGATAACAGGCGTAAGAAGACGAACTGGGGAAGATGAGAAAGACAAGATTTCGCGGAAATTAAAAGGGGAAATAAAGGAGGATTCCATACTTAACCAGACGGGAGGGTAATAAGGAAGGTCAGGAGAAAAGCAGCGGGCAGTTTGTTTCAAAGAAAAAGCTCGATGATATTCTTTAAAATCCAGAAAGCACACGCCGGAATGAGCTTTGTCTTTACGTTAGGAAGCAAGAGCTATCCAAGGTCGTTTACCGTTCCACAAGAATTTCAATTGTAAAGAATCAATCTTTTTGAAGAAAGAAATCGGAATGCGCAGAGGGAGCATAGAAATGGTATAAAGAAGAAGGGGGGATAACATCATCTTTATAGAATTAAGCCGATCCCACCAGGACAGAAAGAGTGGATGCCAACGTGTGATGGCAGTGTCCATTTTCTTGTAAATATAATCAAAGTTCAGTTTGAGAGTATCAGATAAGAGAGGAGCAAACCAAACACCCAGATATTTGATTTTAGAAGGCTGCCAGGAGAAACCAGTTTGAGAAAAAAGATGTTTCTGGCAGAGAGGATTTAAGGGGAGAATTTCGCACTTATCGGCATTTAGGCGATAACCAGAAACCGCGGAAAAGGAAGAAACTTGCTGAAGAAAGGAAGAAATAGAGGAAATACGATCGGAACAATGAAAAAGGATATCATCAGCATAAACCGAGAGTTTGACCTGATGAGAACCAAAATGAAATCCCGATATACTGTCATCCAGACGAATTTTAGTAAGGAAGGGCGCCAAGGCTAAAACAAAAAGCAGGGGGGATAAAGGGCAACCCTGTCGAACACCTCTGTGTAAAGGGAAATAATCCGAGGTCATCCCGTTGACAAAAATGGAAGCCTGAGGGTTAGAATAGAGTAAGGAGATAATAGAGATGAATTTGGGAGGGATGCCAATCCAACGTAAAGCCTGAAACATAAAATCCCATCCAATCCTGTCAAAGGCTTTCTCCGCGTCTAAGGATATAGCTGCGAAGGGAAGATCGAGAGAAGAAGCCTTGCTAAGAATGTTAAGGAAGACACGTGAATTGTCGGAGGAGAGACGACCCTTGACAAAATCTGATTGTTCAGGACCAACTAGATCTGGTAAGAGGGGATCCATGCGCAAAGCTAGAATCTTAGCTAGTATCTTGTAATCAGTATTGACCAGGGATATTGGTCTGTATTTTTGCATAAAGAGTGATCCTTATCCTCTTTGGGGATTAGGCAAATTAAAGCCTGTTGGAAGGAACCATGTGAAAAACCCGCTACAAGAAAGGACTGAAATAAGAGTAAAAGTTTAGGAAGAAGTAAAGAGGCGAAATGGCTATAGAATTCGATAGTGAAACCATCAGGACCCGGAGCCTTACCGTGCCGTAATTTAGAGATAGCGAGGGAAATTCCAGAGAGCGAAATGTCCTGTTCCAGGGAATTGAAATCAACATGAGAAGCCGGAGGAGAGGGAATAGATTGAAAGTAAGAGAGAAGATAGAATCCGGGACCTGTTCGGGAGTGTAGAGAGTGTCGTAAAAATTGACAAACTCAGTAAGGATGTCTTTATCTTTAAATCTAGACTCTCCAGAGGAAGGTTTTATGAATTCAATCTTTGTACGTTCCTTTCTTATTTTTAAGTAGTTGGCCAGAAGTTTCCCCATTTTATTTTTACCTCCATAATATCGGGAATTACATTTTAACAAAAGGTTAGAGGCAGCATCGGTAGTGAATTTATTGAATGAGATTTTCGCATCAATAAGTTTTTTAAGGGAAGCCTCGGATTTAGAAGCATAATAGGCTAGTTCTAAGTGTTTAATATCAGCTAAAATTTGATTTGACTTGAGCTCCCTGAGTCTCTTCCGTCGGGCCACAAAATTGATAATAAAACCTCTAGAAGCTGCTTTAAAAGAGTCCCAAACCATAACAAAAGCGGAATAAGGGGTATGATTAAGGAGGAAAAATTCAGTGGCAAAAGCAGTAAATTCAGAACAAAAAGTAGGTTCCAAAAGTAAAGCATTGTTGAAACACCATCTGCCAGAGTGAGGGGAAAATGGAAGTAGGTCAAGGTCTACAAAAACCGGAGCATGGTCGGAAAGCAGAATGGAGCCAATTTCAGAGCGAATGGCGTGTTGGGACAGGGGTTTACTAAGGAAGATATGGTCAATGCGGGATTGTGATTGATGTGGAGGGGTGAAAAAACTGTATTCCCTAAGGTCCGGGTTACACAATCTCCAGATATCTACCAAAGCATTGTTTTGAAAAGCTATTACAAATTGAGTGTGCATCCTGGAGGGGGCAAACTTGACTTTTGAGTGTCGGTCAATGAAGGGGTCCACAACTTGATTGCAATCCCCTCCGAGAAGTATGTAATCTCCGGAGAGGGAGGCCAAAAGGATCTGTCAATCCCAGTAGGGGCGTACACGTTAAAAAGGGTGAGAGGAATATTGTCTATAAGCAATGTAACAGTAACCCAATGGCCATCAACATCACATTTGTGAGAAATTGAGGAAACATTTAACTTTTTATGCAACAAAATTACAACACCATTCTTCCTGTTAATCGTGGGGGAGCATAGAACATGACCCACCCAACAGCGTTTAAGCTTCAGAGCCTCTGCCTCTGAGAGATGAGTCTCCTGTAGGAGTGCAACATCCGTCTTGAGCCTTACCAAATGCGATAAAACCCTTTGCCTTTTAATAGGATTATTTAATCCCTTAACATTCCATGACGTAACACAGAAGGAAACGGCAGAGAAAAACAACTTACAGCAACATGCTCATTAAATGCATATAAATAAGCTGAGAGAACTGAGAAGGAACGTGAACATAGTAATGAGAAAGAAAGGATATGAGGAGAAAAGAGGAAGGAAAAGATGGGAGGGTCTAGAATAGGAGCATTACTGAGTCCGAAAAAGAAGAAGGAGGAGCAGAGGAGAGAGAAATAAAGAGAAAGAAAATATAAAGGAAAGAATAGTTGGAAAGAGTCCAAGAATAGAGGAATAAGAAAGAGGACAGAAACAAAAACGATCAAGAAGACAGTACATGTCCGAAACGAACGACTGAGTGACATACTTACGAAAAACGGAAAAACCCAAAACAAGGTGGTGGTGGCAGGAGACGACGACGACAACATCCAGAGCGGACACCAAACCTCTACTACCATGACTCCAAAGGGCAGCATAAAGAGACCGTAGGGTAAAACAGGGTGAAGATGAAGAGAGAAATACCTGTTAAAAGAAGAGAAACATTAGGATAAATGCAAGGATCTGAAAGAAACAAGAAGTGAAATGGGTTGAACAGTAGGTAAACAAAAGGGTAAAAGACAACCATAATAGCAAACATTAGGTAATTCACAACATCATCAGCGCCAATGAAGAAAACACCAGAACCATATGATAATGAGATCAAAAAGTTAACAAGTCCAGTCGGCCGGGTCTGGATATATCCATAACATCTGGACCTTGTTGGCGAAGAAAAGCTTGCAGGGCTGCAGGGTCCTCATAAGTGGTTGTTCTGTCTTTATAAGTAACCTTAAAGAAACAAGGATGCAAGAGACCATATCTAGCATTCAGGGCTCTGAGCTGCGGCCTCATGTTCAAGAACTTCTTCCTCCGGTCCGCGGTGGCTTTGGAGACATCCTGCGATAGAAAGAGACGGTGACCCTCCCACATGATTTGCTTCTTGAGTTTGGCGGCTGAAAGGACATGTAGGAGGTCAGTGTATTGCAGGAACAGCATGATGACACCTCTAGGCTTGGTAGCGATCTTAGGTCCGAGGCAATGAGCTTGTTGAATGTTGATGGAGGATCAGGCCGGAGCGTCTAAGACCTTGGTAAGAAAGGACTGGAAGAAGGTGGTAGGGTTAGACCCTTCTGAAAGTTCTGGAAGACCATATAAGCGCAGGTTGTTCCTGCGATTCCTGTTTTCCAAATCCTCCGTCTGTCGTTTAAGTAGTAGTATCTCCGCCTCCATGGACGGAATACGGGAACATGAGGACTGCAAAGAATCTGTGGATTGTTCCAGGGTGAGAACACGCAAATCCAGAGATGACCATTTCTCCTGCATAGCCTGCATATTTTTAGTGGTGGCTTCCATAAATGGCTTGAGTGCACGCCGCTCCTCCAATATGAGATCCATAGAGGAGGAAGAAGAATTACTCCCAGGAGATGGCGGATCTTTTTTCAGGCGTTTAGAAGAAACTAAGGAGGATGGCACTTTACCTCCGGTATGAGCCTTAGGAATGTCTCCATGTACGGAGTCAGATTTGGATGGCCTTCCTTCTTCCATGTCTTGAGTAGGCAAGTCGGAGTCTGAACCAACCGGCACTTTAGATATGTTGTTGAGCTTCAAATTACGAAGTTTCCACATGAAAGCCCCAGAGAAGCAGTTGAGAGGAAGCAATAAGTCAGTGGGGAGTAAGCAGGCATCTTGGCACAGGAAATTGTAGAAAGAGCAAAGGCAAGCACTCTATTAGAACAAAAAGATAAAGTTCAGCAATAATCCATGGTCAAATGAAAAGAAAATCACGTCCCGCAATAATCATGTGTTGGTCAAAGGAGGGCACCGTCATAGCCTGTGAAGACAAAGCTGAGTGACCTATAGCACAAATGGTAGGGTGCTGCGTGTACGCCTTGCGGTGGAGTAGTAGAATAACATTACTGGGGTCGAGCCGGAGCAGGTATAGACACTACAAGGCCTTAGAAAGGTACACTGATGGACTCCCAGGCATGGTCACACAGGTGAAATGCAGGGAAGAAGTGAGAAGAGACACGCTGCAAACTCCTAGGGGCACTCCCTGAAGAAATAATTCCTGGCGATGTTGCACATCAAAACACAAGACAGCAAAGGACCGAGGATACAGGTTGTAAACTACGCCAACAGTAACTGCTTTCAAAGTTCAAAGCCCACAGAGGCATAGAGGTCGACATAAGCAAGCCTGTGATAAAGTGCGCAACAGCAACAAAATGGAGCCCCGAACTGCAAAGATATGCATTTTGAGGAGAAAAGTCCAGTAAAATACAGCCAACACTTGTTAGGGGCTCACACGCAGTGTCAAGTGTGGGTTGAATTTTCCTGAGGTCGAGCAGGCATCTCGAGGGTTGCACAAGCCGACCGCCTTCAAAATCCGCAGGTTGCGCACAAAATGGCGGTTGCAAGCGCCGGGGTCGGGACCCTTGATCGGCCGACAGAGATATCCGCGAAAACCGGGAAACAATGAGGGCGCTAGGCTCTCCTCATGTTCCGGTCCACGGAGCAGGGTTCATTTCGCCTTAAAACGTGAAGAGGCTGCCAAAACCAGGCAGTGTGTGGAGGTCGGAGCTTCTGGGTTACACCGCCATCTTGGCCGGCGTCCAAGCCACGCCCCTGTACCGGCCCATTTAAAGCACTGCTTTTACCATTTAAAGCACTGCTTTTACCCTGTAAAGGATCATACAGTGGGCAACCATGCAGTACGTCTAGAGCATATGGACTAACAGCAGTTCAGTCACCCCTCTCATCAGCCTCATGGAGAGGGTTGAGGTGCATCACAGGAAGGTGTTCTATGCTATAAAAAAGTCATCTTTTGGTATATTTATTCCTATGTATAGCGGGCTACTGCCGAAGAGGGACTGGGAGCTGAGAGGGAGGTATGGCTGGTGATTAGGACAAAAGAGGGTTGCTCGGGGCAGTGTAAGTTTTAAAACCGGTTGCCTTCTTCAGAGTTGCTGAACATTTTCTGCCACAAGTGGCACCTTGTAAAAAGCAACTTTGTTGAGGAGGAACTATATTTTGTGTGGGTGTGGACGACAAAGATCCCCCTTCCTCAATGGTCTTGCATCCCTCCATGAAATGTGTCTGATTGCCTCCATGAGAATTCGAGAGGGGAGGCTTGCCATAAAGTAATGCTGTAATGCGGATATTGCGAGGCCTCTATGAGGCTACAACAATTCCACTGCCAGTGCATTTGATCCTGCCCCTTATTTTGGCTAGAGTGGGGCAGTGCCTGTTGGCAGACAGAACATTAGATATCTTTATTGTTCTGCACAGCAGATCTTTGAGGCATCTGCCCCTCTATATCCAGTCCATGGGCCCTGAGTTCCTCCGTCAACAGGGTCTTTCCTTGAGAACCTGCCTTCGCAGAGGCCTCTTAGAAAGTCACTACCTCCAACTCTGAGGGAAGCTATGTACGGACATGGAAAGCAGAACTTAGAGGGATATGCACTAGGAGCATGGCGGAGCATGTCGTTAGCCTCCTTGGCTTAACAACACGCTCCATCACTTCTGAAACGCAAGGCTGCACCATATTTACAAGAATGTGGTGCAGCCTTGGGGTTCCCCCTGAGATTGCGCTGTGTTTAACAACTTAACACAAACGCAGGCACCATTGCACCAGAGTGCAAGGGTGTCTATGTGCAGGGGCGGATTGGTTATGTTTAGGAAGGTGTCCCTTACTGCACATAAACAATCCTAAAATGCTATTTTGTAACTCTCCTGTGTGCTGCTTCAAGCAGGACACAGGAAAGTTACAAAATGGCATTTTAAAAAAAAAGGTGTGTACATAAACAAACCATGGCATTTTGCTTTTTCCATGTGTGCTGCACAAGGCAGCACACATGGAAATAGCAAAAACGAGGAGAAATAATGCATTTCTCCTCGTTTTGCCAACTTAAGACCAGGATTTTCCTGATCTTGATTTTGGCATTGCCTCCTATGTACGCCACCCTTGAACATAGGGGGCAGTGTCAAATACAACAGGTGTTGCGGTGGAACGCCCACCACAACACCCACTGCACACCCCTTACACGCTAACCATAGCGTGAAAGGGTACCTTATGTACAAAGCAGCCTTAAGTCATGTTAAGTGGCTTAACGCTGCCTTGTACATAAGGCGCAGTCTCCAACGCCACCACAACGTCGGTAAAAGTGATATTGTGGTGGCCATAGGGGCTTGTACATACACCCCTTATTGTGTGTCTCACATTGGTTAGTAGGTTCTGTTGATCTGATGAGCTCATCTTCAAAAATATGGGAAAAGTAAGGTTCCAGACGTGGTGCTTAGTATCTCATGGCACACCAAAAGCACTTGCCGCTAATGATCGGCTGCATTGCCACCACTCACCCCTAGAGGTTAGAAACTACATAAAGGTTCTGTGTCCACACATCATCACTGGTGCTTAGTGACTACCAAACTTCCCAACTGTGATTGCACCCATGATCAGTGACCCACCACTCCAGCAACAAAGCTCAAGATATACTGCTCTCATTTCCCTGTGTTGAGACTTGTTCACTAACTCACTCACCCACTTAACGATTAAGAACCAGTTCCTCACCATTTCTATTTGTCTTCATCCTTTACTTAATCCTCTCATCATTTTGTTGACCGTCTCATTACTTTTCTGCTTCAATGTTTGTCATGTCAGCTTCAGCTGCTACAACATCTGGGCCTCACATCCTGGAAAGCACTTTAGATCTTACCAAGTACCAAGCGTTCCAATTTGTGACTAATTAAGAACCCAAACAGTGGGGAAAAGAGAATGTACAGGGACACTTTGTAAATAGTTTTTCTGAGATTGCATTCTTTGTTTGGGATTTATGACTAGCCATATATGCCCTAATTATGATGTCGGGTTGGACATAAGTACGCAAGACACCATTTCGGTGTTGGAACCGACCGATCGTAGGTGGCCGGTTCTGAACGCCATATTATGATGCGTATCACATGGTATGGTCGCAGACTCGCCTGCAGCACAAGCTCCCATAGAGAAATGGGAGTTTGTGTAAATGCCTGCACTGTTAGGTGCCTCCCACATGGTGCAGGGATTTACTGGGGGGCACCACAGGTGCCACTCAGGCCTCAACTGGGGGTCGCTGAGGGATGGGGGTCCTAATATTAGCCCCCTAAGTTGCTTTCTGACAGGCTTTCCATGTCGGAAAGCCCGACATGGAAAGCCTGTCGGAAACCAACCTCATAATCCCTATGGCGGAAAGGCCATACATAAGGGATTATGTGGGGGTTTCTGATTGGCAGACAGGCTCCTTGAGCCCATCGGAAGCAAGCTGGAATGACCGGCCGGTTTAAACTCCCACTGCCTACATTGTACTTAGGCGGTCGGACTTTAAACCATGGATGTCGGTCGGAAGTCAGTGGCTTTCCGACCAACATCCTAATGAACACCTTAGTCTTCCCATTCCAAAAATACTAAACCTTATTCTTCTGTAAACACATTGTGTTGGCAGTTTTGCCCCAAAATACATTGTGATTGATGTGGTATATCCAAAGGTGTGCACTGTATATGATCACCCACAGTGCATACCTTCCTAAAGGTCCCTTCTTTCCTTATGGTAATGAGGAACACTTACACCCCACAATCTACACCAGGGACCAACCCTGCTAAACCTTGCCAGGAGTCTCTGTATTTCTTGTAGTTACTGTCGATAAATGAACTGACAGGATCAATTCCTCACTGCAGAAGAAAGTGAGGCAGGAACTTACCAAGCATCTATCCAGATGCAGTGCACCTAAAAGCATAAAGTTTAGTTTGTTTAAGCTACACATTATTTGTTTTTTTTCTGACACAATTTACTTCACACAACCATCACTGCTGTTAGATAATAGCACACATTTCACCTTAACTCTGAAAGTAAGCAAACCATAGCAAACTTATCCATTCATACACTGGATCTCCCCCACACCAGATTATTCGCCAGTATGGATGGAGGTGGAGAGGAACATCCTGGGGGGGGGGGCAAACCCACTAATGGCGCTAACAGCCAGCAAACACCCAGAAACAAAAAACGCCATCATCAGGAACACCAAGACAGCCCTTCTCAGAGTGGACAAAGAATTGGAGGTCAGCATAAAAAACTCCAAGTGGGAGTCCTTGTGGCACAACCCCAAAATAACACACAGAGGGGCCCTACTAATGAATGAGGGGGGTGTAGCAAAGGGATCACAACACCGTCACAACTAGAGCTCAACAATAACCCACTCACTTTTGAGACGCTGCAGGAGACACACACACTGCACAACAGAGACTTCTACACCTTCCTTAGCACCAAAGCAGCAATCACCAGAGCCAACCTTTCGAAACAAAAACCCTCAATATTACAGTACACACAAAACCTAAACAAAGTGGGACACCAGACAGCGCACATCTACAAACTCATCACCCCGCGCACCACAACGCTCAACAACAAAACGCTAGCATTTTGGGAGCGGGCATACAGTAACCCACTCACCGAAGCAGCTAAAGCCAGACTATGGTCATCGGCCTCAAAAAACAAAGTGACACCCCAGCTTGCCCAAACGAAATACTGGCTGTTGCACAGGCTACATTGGACACCAGCCAAACTAGAGACAGTAGGTGCTAGGGATAATGACACCTGCTGGAACTGCCAGAAAGCAAGGGGAGACCTGGCACACATTCTATACGACTGCCCCAAGGTCAAGGCATTCTGGGGCAAGGTCCATGACTTTATAGACACACTCACGGGCAGCCACTCCACGCGCGGTCTACCAAGCATCACCATGGTCTTCCTGGATACAACACTTGACTCGAAAGAAAACAGCGACCTGGTAGATGTTCTGCTCACGACCGCGGCCAAAACCGTCCTAGGCAACTGGAAGGACACGGTAAAAGCCTCTTTCAAACGCTGGTTTAACTGGGTAACCTTCCTGAGAGGGGCGGACAACATAACAGCAAACTACCAACCAGCCAACCATACAGCAAGAAGGGGGATGTGGTCGGCCCTGGATGCCCACCTGGAACAATAACCCCCCACCTCCCGCCCACCCCCCTCTTCTTCTTTTCTTTTCTCTGTTTCCACGGTCACTATGCCAAGGAAACAGGTAAACTGCATTATTTTGTATATGCAAATTATATTTTCAATAAAAACACTTTGAAATAAAAAAAAAAGAGCCAACTAAGGATTTAAGAAAAATATTTCTATGGTTTGAAATAACATATGCCATATACAATTGTGAACAATATGTGAGAGTGTCACCAAATTCAAGGGTATTAATTTCATACTCCTTTCAAGGAGGAAAGGCTACATTCATCCACAGGGTTTTAGTTAAGTGTGGGTATAGGGTGACCAGGTTCAGATGCATGCTTAGCCACTGATGGATGCTTTGATTTACTGGAAGCCGGCTACTAGCCTTACATGGCTGTCTTTTGGCGTGAGATGACCAAGGGTCAGGGTTGACTTTTGTAACGTGTGAATTACAGTGACCAGGTGCACAACTGTTATTGGCTATGTTTGGTTGAAGGTGACCGGGAGAGGGGACCTAGGGTAGTTCGCAGAAATACACTGCACAAGGTAAGGATGTGAAACAGTGTGTGACTATGAGCACAAGACTCAGGAACACACAAGACGTTATCAGGTGCAAAGTGTATCACTCCTACTGGGGTCAGCAGGGGAAGGTGGAGGTGGCTCTTGGCATGAAACGGGAAACAGGGTGCAGACATGAGAGCTTTCTCCATTCACTAGGGCTGAGGCTAAAACCTAGGGGCCTCGTTTATGAGGCTGTGCGTCACTTTTATGCCGCTGGTGCGTCACTTTTTGTGACGCACCAGTGGCGTAATAAATGCACCTTGTTGCGCCATATTTACAAAGTGACGCATCTAGGTAGATGCATCATTTTGTAAGCCCCTGCGCCACATTATACCTGCACCAGGTATAATGTATGCAAGGGGGCGTTTTGACGCAAGAAAGAGTCATAGAAGTGACGCAGTGAAATCTATAAGATTTTGCTGCGCCATTTCTTGGCCGCTAATGCGTCAAAATCTTACGCCTGCCTCATGGCAGGCGTAAGACTGACGCAGGCACTAACAACATGGGACTTGCCCATGTGAAAGTACACATTGCTGGAGTTGCGTCACTTTTGTGACACACTGCGCCACTTTTCATAAATGAGGCCCCCGGTGGGGAGGAGACAGGCACAGTGGTCCACACTGGTCAGTACTCGTGTGTTTATCATGGCCTTATTATTGTTAAAAAGGAAATGGGAGCAGCCCTTATTGAGGTGGGTCAGGCTGTGGGCGTTGATGCCTTCATGTTGCTTTTGAAGTGAACCTCTTCATCGGGGCAAGGGAGAATGAAATAAGGATCGAAGAGGATGCGACAGGTGGAAACAAACTGTAGCCCTTGAGTTTTGTTAGTTTATTTGAAATAAACCGGGATTTGAGTACTTTCTGGAACTAGGGAGGAACTATTGAAATAGAGAGTGCTACTGTTAGAAAGGTCCAGGTTCCTGGAGTGAGGTAGGTTAGGGAAGGATTTGTTCCCCTCCATGTACTGAATGCCCTTATTGACACGCCTACGTGTTCTTACTGACTCAAAACAATAACTTTTTAGCAATCTTCGAGAATCAGCATCTATCGAAGTGTATGTTGTCTTGGAGAAAGGTCGTGGTTCCATGGGAGGCTAATCTAGGCATACCACATTTGAAATTATGTGCAGCGCATGGAAACCCATTTGATCTCAGATGGAATGAAAGCAGATGGTTTGCAACATGCCGCCCTACTTTTAACCTCAGATGTAACTTAATGGGATTGAAAAGTATGACTGAACCAATGTATGGGGTTTTTGGGAGATTGTTTTTATTTCTATGCATGAAGTGGCTCTGTTATTGTTTAAATACAACAGGGAGTAAGGAATCTGGTGGGAATCACACAACGGAAACCAAAAAGAGAAGCAGTAGCAAGAGGGCTTGGAATAAGAGAAACAGTGTTATGAAGCTAGTGAAGTATTGATTGGTGATAGGACTTTATCATGCATGCTTGTCTTTAAACTCCAAACAGGAGAAGCATTCAGATGCAGATGGGCCAGTTTTATTGTTTCTTTTTATTTATAGCGGGCATGTTCCGAGACCAGTATATCAGCTGTCCGGCGATGCTCCGAGGAATCATTAAAGGAACTGATATAGAGCTTTTTCTTCCCTTTTGATGTTATAAATTTGTAATGAGTGAAAATATGTTAAACAATATCACGTGTCAAGATAAAGGGGCTCTTTTCCTTTCTCAATGGGCATGGATTAATAACGTCGATGAAACTGTTGGTTATATCTCCTAATAAACCACAATGGCAGCAGAATTAGTAATTGGCCTGACAAGTCACTCTATAAATAATAGAAAAAAATCTCTAAATAGTGGAAAATCGTCTAAAAGAAGGTCAGGGTATAAGTTACAAAAAATCTGAAGAAGGAAGCTCTGAGTATACTAGAATTGGAGAAGTTTTACATTTTATTTCACACGCATTTCTGACTCACTAGGTAAACTATAAGTGCCAATCTTATGTAATAGATATCTCCCGGGTAGGCCTCATTGTTGAGTCGCCATATTTTTGTGGAATTCGAAAACATGGTAAGAATATGATCACTGAAAAATTCAAGAATTGCACAAGTGCACTAAGAGGAAGGGATCAGTACCTGAAAAATATTGGATATTTTTCTTGATTGTGGAAAGTGCTACCAATGGAAAAACGCGGTATTATGCATATCGTCCATCAGATAATGAATCCAGAATATACAGAAATGCTGAGGTCATTTATTAATGATTTAGATTTGGAAATAGGTGATGCATGGCAGGTTCCTGAATAACAAATGCTCTTAAGAATTACTCAGTTTATGGTTCTTTATATTGAATTGTATAAGAGACACACCTATTAGCTTAAGAATTTGAATTGTGATTTGTTGGACCCGGCCTCGTGGCGTGGTCACCCCTGAACCAGACAGCTTCCTCAGACCCTGAACCACCCAACCCTTTCCGCCATAACACACATCCCCGACCCTGGGCTTCCCGTCCTCGTCCCCCATTTTCCTGGTACCCGAGGCCCATGTCCCTGCACCTAAGATGGCCGCCCCGGCCCCAGCCCGACCTCGGCCGACGGCGCCATCCCCAGCCAGGGGGTAGAGCGCTCCCTGTGAACGAGAGAGGGAGGAGTAGCTTGGTCACACCTTCCACCTCCCCTCGAGAGATGAGTTTCGATCACCCATCCAGCCTCCTCGAGGGCTGGCTCCAGGCCTGCTGAGTGTCTGGGATCTCTCCAGACCCAACTTGAAAGGATGAAAGGAGCCGCCGAGGCGGAACCCCCAACAACCAGCTCCCAGGTGCTAAGACCTCCGCCTGCGAGGACTCCGGACATCAAAGGAAAGGAGTCCTATATCAAGGGTGGCTCTGGGACGATCAAACCAGTTGTATCCTGGACTACGAGAGCCCTGCTTACCTGGTTGCGACTTCCCTACTATTCGGAGAACTCTTGAGCCCTGCTGATTCGTTCGCGGCTCCTTGCAACCGAGAAGACCACCGAGCCCTGCTGACGCTGTTGCGGCTGCATCGCTACCTTAAGAACTCTAGAGCCCTGCTGATTCGTTCGCGGCTCCTTGCCACCGAGAAGACCACTGAGCCCTGCTGATTCGTTCGCAGCTCCTTGCAACCGAGAAGACCACTGAGCCCTGCTGACGTTGTCGCGGCTCCCTCGCTACCTTAAGAACTCTTGAGCCCTGCTGATTCGTTCGCGGCTCCTTTGCAACCAAGAAGATCACCATGAGCCCTGCTGATTCGATCGCGGCTTGAGAGACTACTCTGGTCCGGCTGGACCCAAGACCACCCCGTATCCCCCAGCTCGAGGATTGAGAGCTGTGTGCCTGATACCTTGAACTTTCAGACTGTCCCGCTACCCTATCCCTACCAAGACTCTTTGAGCCCCGGCTCGCCTGTACATAATACTCTGCGGATCATAAAGATCCATTTTTATTTGAAGAGATAAAGAATACGTTCTCGTAAACTCTCCAGTGTGGCGTCTCTCTGTGAAGTGGTGCTAGCGCAGCGCGTATGATTCTAGATTCGAGACCCCCAACCGAAGGGTCTCCCGCCAGTGCTCAGCTGTATTCCTAAGAGAGGTGGGTCCCAGGGTGGTCAGGTGCGAAATCTGTCCTCCCCTGAGATTGTGCCTCTAACATTGGTGGCAAGCGATGGGATCCGAGTCCGTAAATCTAGATATCATACAGTAAGCGGCTGACGCACTACCAAACAGAGATGGCAGAGAAGAATACCAAGGGTGCCACTGAGAGTGATGCAAGCACCGCGTTCCTTCCGGAACGATTAGAAGATTACACGCACAAAGAATTGAAGGAATTTTGCAAGGAACGAGGAATCGCTACCACAGGCCTGAATACGAAAGAAGATATGCAAAAAGCTCTACAAATTTGGATTGAGTCTGAAGACAACCTTACCCCCGTCAGGAGGAGGAACAGAACAGCCGATCGACCCCGAACTCAACCCAAGAGGAGGCAGCAGCACTCCGGTATGGAACAGCATCCCGGACGGGGGCCTCTCCCCCGGAGAACTAGCGGACCGAGAAAGGACCCGCAATCATGAACTTGAATTGGCCAAACACAAAATTGAGTGTGAACTGAAGCTAGCAAAAAAGAGACTAGCGGTGGAACAACTACGAGTCCAAGGAGAGCTGGAGGTAAAGAAGCTCCAACGAGAACATGAAGACAAGAGACTCCAGCTGGAGCATGAGCGCGGCCTGAAGGAGAACGAGCTCAAGGCCCGGAGCGAAGAGAATCGCACCTTGGGGACCTGAGAAGCGGCCCCCCCGATAGAGCCAAAAGTCCACATCCCCAAGGATGTGGTGAGAGAATATTATAAGAACGATGATATCCAGCAATGGTTTAAAGCCTACGAAGTCGCCATGACCTACCACCGAGTTCCGCAGAAAGATTGGGGAGCCGGGCTGTGGGGCCGATTCCTGAGCGAGGGGAGAGACACCCTGCTCGATCTACCATCCTCTATGCAGACTTCCTACAGCCACATGAAGGAGGCCCTCCTGACGAGATACGGCCTCACTCCAGAAATGTACCGCCAGCGGTTCCGGGACTGCAAGAAGATTCCTGGTACTACCTGGGTGGAGTACGTCAACTTTTTCAGTAGAGCATTCAACGGGTGGGTCAAGGGCAGTAAAGTGACCACCATGGAAGAGCTAACTGACCTAATGCTCTGGGAACATCTGTTCGTGAACTGTTTTGTGGAACTCCGCCAGCATCTGCTCGACAGCAAGCTTGCCAACCTGAAGAAGCTGGCTGTGGAGGCTGATCGCTGGGTGAATACCCGGGTCCCCCGGGGTCCCGTAGTAGACTCCCCCAAAAACAGTCAGGGATCTCCCCGCAAGAGGGGTGGGGGGAACCAAGGTAGACAGAAGGATTCCCAGTCAGGACCCCAGAGTAGTCCCCCCAGAGGCCAAACCCAGACCACATCAGCCACCGCACCAGCCACTTCCGCTCCCCTGGGCAACCGTGGGCACCGGGTCACGATTTCCTGTTACCGATGCCAACAAACCGGGCATTACGCCAGTGACCCCCTGTGTCCCATGGCCCGCGACCCTCTGCAACAGCTCCCCCAGCCAGACAGGTAGCAAATGTAGCTCTAGGGGAGGAGATGGAGGACACCGAAGAGTGGGAACCCGCCGCCATGGCTCTAGTCTCCCTAGGAGACCGAGAGATGATCCCTGGGGCCCCCTTTCTCGATAATACCAAGAAGTACCGACAGCTAGTGACGGTGAACGGCCACCGGGTGAAGTCTCGCCGGGACACTGGGGCAAGTATCACAGGTATCCTCAGTCACCTAGTCAGGGAAGACTAGATCATTCCGAATGTCCTATGCCCCGTACTGTCCGCTGACAACACTGAGAGTCTTTGCAAGATGGTCCTAGTACCGTTCGAATGAGGGGGAGTGACAGGAGAGTTACGAGTCGCTGTCAGGGCCTCCCAACCCGTAGACTGTCTCCTGGGCAACGACCTAGAAAGTTCCCCATGGAGACAAATAGAACGTAAGACACACCTGGGCATGATGGGCCTACCCGAGTGGGTGTGCGCCACCACCCGCTCCATGTCCGCCCGACCACCCCCCATCAGGGTGGTCGACGCCGAGCCTCCCAACCACCTCCCTGTAGAAGAAGATAGGGAAGATCGAGCTGAGCCCCCCGGCCTCTCCCCAGGAAGAGAGCCTGTCCCCGACAACGAGGCCGCCCAGCTCCCTGAGATAGATGATCTGCCCGAGTTGGCGCAGTGGCGTCACGAAGGGGGCCCCTCCAGGGAGGAGTTCTGCCGGGAGCAAGCCACTTGCCCGTCCCTGGTCGGACTCCGACGACAAGCCGCGGCCCAAGCTGCAGGCCACCAGACTGGGACTCATTCCTTGTACTGGGAGAATGGCCTCCTATATAGTGAACAGAAGTCTGCGGAGTTAGGATCGGGTCGGGTACTCGTGGTCCCCCTACGCTTCCGAGACTTCCTCCTGGGTCTGGCCCACGATGTACCCCTGGCGGGACACTTGGGCCAATATAAGACCTATGATCGCCTAGTCACTCACTTCTATTGGCCCAAAATGCGTACGAATGTGGAAACCCACTGTAAGTCCTGCCCCACGTGCCAGGCTAGTGGAAAGAGGGGAGGCGCCCGCAAGGCTCCCCTCCAGCCCTTCCCGGTCGTCAGCACCCCCTTTGAGCGGGTTGGGATCGACATAGTAGGACCCCTGGACCCCAGAACCTCCCAAGGTCACCGATTTATCCTGGTCCTGGTGGACCACGCCACCAGGTACCCCGAAGCCATTCTCCTCCGCACCGTGACGGCCCCCGTGGTGGGCCGGGCGCTGATGGGGATTTTCTCCCGAGTAGGCTTCCCCCGCGAGGTCGTGAGTGATCGCGGAACAAACTTCATCTCAAAGTACATGATGTCTCTGTGGCAACAATGTAGAGTGTCCTACAAATTCACCACCCGGTATCATCCCCAGGGCAATGGCCTAGTGGAACGGTTTGACCGGACATTGAAGGGGATGCTCATGGGCCTAGAAGAACCCCTCCGGCGCAAATGGGATGTCCTCCTTCCCTGTCTCCTGTTCGCATACCGAGAGGTCCCCCAGAAGTGCCTGGGGTTTAGCCCATTTGAGCTACTGTACGGGCAACCCGTTCGGGGGCCCCTTTGCCTGGTCAAGGAGGGATGGGAAGCAGCCCCCCGGGAACCTCCCCCCGATGTGTTCCGCTACATTCTCACCCTCCGAAACCAGACACGGAAATTCAGAGCGCTGGCGGAACCCAACCTTGAAGCAAGTCAGGAGGAAATGAAGCGCTGGTACGACCAGAATGCCACTCTGGTCGAGTTTCAACCGGGCCAGCAGGGCTGGGTGATGTCCCCGGTGAAACCCTGCGCCCTCCAAGACAAATGGACAGGCCCCTTTAAGGTTGTGGAGAGGAAGAGCCAAGTGACCTACTTGGTGGACGTCCAGTCCCCTTGGAACCCCCTTCGGGTCCTCCACGTGAATCGCCTCAAGCCTCACTTCGTGCGGACAGAGTTGAGCTTGCTCTTGGCCACCGACTATGGAGCGGAAGAGGAAACGGAGCCTCTCCCTGACCTCCTGTGTGCCAAAGAAAAAGATGGCTCCGTAGATGGAGTGAACCTCTCTTCCTCCCTCACCCCTCAGCAGCGTGAGGACTGCCGACAGCTCTTGGGGCAGTTCTCAGATTTGTTCTCCCTAGTCCCCAGAATCACCGACTGGTGTGTCCACGACGTGGACACTGGAGACAGCCCGCCGGTGTGGCACCGAGCCTACCGAGTGCCTGATCGAGTCCGGACCTGCATCCAGGCCGAAGTCTCAAAAATGCTCACCCTAGGAGTGGTCGAGCCCTCCAACAGCCCCTGGGCCAGTCCCGTGGTGCTGGTCCCAAAAGCCGCAGCCCCTGGACCTGTCCCCGAACTTCGGTTCTGCGTGGACTACCGGGGGCTCAACGCAGTCACCCGAGCAGACGCCCATCCCATTCCCCGTGCGGACGAGCTCATTGACCGCCTGGGGTCTGCTCGCTACCTGAGTACCTTCGACCTGACCTGCGGCTACTGGCAAATTGCGCTCACTGAGGGAGCCAAGGAGCGGTCCGCCTTCTTCACCCCGGACGGGCATTTTCGCTTCCGAGTGATGCCGTTCGGAATGAAAAACTGGAAGAGTTCAGCGCCGCATATCTGGACGATATTGCGGTGTTCAGTTCCCAATGGAGTGACCACCTCCGGCACCTCCGGAGGGTGTTGCTAGCCCTGCGCCAGGCGGGCTTGACGGTGAAAGCCAGCAAGTGCCAGATTGGGCAGGGGTCAGTGACCTACCTAGGCCACCAGGTCGGAAGCGGGCAGGTCACCCCACTCCAACCGAAGATCGACGCCATCTTGGCCTGGGAACCACTCACCACCCAAACCGAGGTCCGAGTCTTCCTGGGCCTCACCAGCTACTACCGGAGGTTCATAAAGAACTATGGCAGCATAGTGGGTCCTCTCACAGAATTGACATCCAAAAGGCAGCCCAAGCGCGTGCACTGGACCCCTCCTGCCAAAAGGCGTTCGACGCCTTGAAGACCGCAATGCGTACTGCCCCCATACTCCGAGCCCTGGACCACTCCAAAGAGTTTGTGGTTCAGACCGATGCCTCCGAACATGGCATCGGAGCAGTACTATCCCAGCTCAATGAGGAAGGCATAGATCAGCCCATAGCATTCATCAGCAGAAGACTACTGCCCTGAGAACAGAGATGGAGCACCATCGAACGAGAAGCGTTCGCAGTAGTCTGGGCCCTCAAGAAACTCCGAACCTACCTATCCGGAACCCACTTCCGAGTGCAGACAGATCATCAACGCTTACGATGGCTCATGCAGATGAGAGGGGAGAACCCCAAACTGCTGCGATGGTCGATCTCCCTCCAGGGGATGGACTTCACAGTAGAACACCGCTCTGGTACCGACCACGCCAACGCTGACGGCCTCTCCAGGTTCTTCCGCCTCAGCGAGGAGAATCCCCAAGATGATGGGTAGTTCTCCCTGACCTTCAGCTGGGGGGGACGCGTGTTGGACCCGGCCTCGTGGCGTGGTCAACCCTGAACCAGACAGCTTCCCCAGACCCTGAACCACCCAACCCTTACTGCCATAACACACATCCCCGACCCTGGGCTTCCCGTCCTCGTCCCCCATTTTCCTGGTACCCGAGGCCGAGGCCCATGTCCCTGCATCTAAGATGGCCACCCCGGCCCCAGCCAGACCTCGGCCGACGGTGCCATCCCCAGCCAGGGGGTAGAGCGCTCCCTGTGAACGAGAGAGGGAGGAGTAGCTTGGTCACACCTTCCACCTCCCCTCGAGAGATGAGTTTCGATCACCCATCCGGCCTCCCCGAGGGCTGGCTCCAGGCCTGCTGAGTGTCTGGGATCCCTCCAGACCCAACTTGAAAGGATGAAAGGAGCCACCAAGGCGGAACCCCCAACAACCAGCTCCCAGGTGCTAAGACCTCCGCCTGCGAGGACTCCGGACATCAAAGGAAAGGAGTCCTATATCAAGGGTGGCTCTGGGACGATCAAACCAGTTGTATCCTGGACTACGAGAGCCCTGCTAACCTGGTCGCGGCTTCCCTACTATCCGAAGAACTCTTGAGCCCTGCTGATTATTTTGTGGCTCCTTGCAACCGAGAAGACCACTGAGCCCTGCTGACGCTGACGCAGCTCCATCGCTACCTTAAGAACTCTAGAGCCCTGCTGATTCGTTCGCGGTTCCTTGCAACCGAGAAGACCACTGAGCCCTGCTGATTCATTCGCGGCTCCTTGCAACCGCGAAGACCACCGAGCCCTGCTGACGCTGTCGCGGCTCCCTCGCTACCTTAAGATCTCTTGAGCCCTGCTGATTCGTTCGCGGCTCCTTTGCAGCCAAGAAGATCACCTTGAGCCCTGCTGATTCGATCGCGGCTTGAGAGACTACTAAGGTCCGGCTGGACCCAAGATCACTCCGTATCCCCCAGCTCGAGGATTGAGAGCTGTGTGCCGGATACCTTGAACTTTGAGACTATCCCGCTACCCTATCCCTACCAAGACTCTTTGAGCCCCGGCTCGCCTGTACATAATACTCTACGGATCATAAAGATCCATTTTTATTTGAAGAGATAAAGAATACGTTCTCGTAAACTCTCCAGTGTGGTGTCTCTCTGTGAAGTGGTGCTAGCGCAGCGCGTATGATTCTAGATTCGAGACCCCCAACCGGAGGGTCTCCTGCCAGTGCTCGGCTGTATTCCTAAGAGAGGTGGGTCCCAGTGTGGTCAGGTGCGAAATCTGTCCTCCCCTGAGATCGGGCCTCTAACATGATTGGTGCATATCGGCCTTAAAATAAGAGTTGGGGTTGTGGACTTAATTTGGGTTCAAATGCTATCCGGAGCTGTGGCCAGTGGTTTAGACAATTTGCAACAAGCATTTGCAATGCAATAGGTCTCGCATGAGGAAAGTTTGAGCTATTGGTATTGTAAATGACAATATTTTTTATTTATATGTTGGTTTTGAAAATAGCTAAATTAATAGCTTTGTCATTTATAATGCCAATAGTTATAACTTTTACAAATGTGACACCTATAGCATTTGTAATGCAATATGTGTTGTATTTACGTGACTTAGATGTATTGATATTACAAATAACAATGGCTTTTCATTTTTTTCAATAATTAATACTTAAGTAAAAGTTATTGTAATTTATAATGGCAATAGCTTAAACGTTTCTAAATAACTTTTGTGAAGATTATGTTCAGTGTAATTTATTGTGACGAAAATCCAAGAACAGAAGTGAAATATTTGAACCAGTTATTGTTGAATGGTTGCACAGATTGATGCTGTGGTGGCGCTGAGTGATGTTGTGATAGCGACGAGTAATGCAGTGGCATTCAGTGATGCAGTGGTAGCGCATAGTGATGTTGTGGTGCCCCTGAGTGATGCTGTGGTGGTGCAAAGTGATGCTGTGGTGATTAAATAGATAGATAGATAGATAGATAGATAGATAGATAGATAGATAGATAGATAGATAGATAGATAGATAGATAGATAGATAGAATGAGTGCAATAGAGTGAGGGCGATAGATAGATAGAGGGAGGGCGATAGATAGAGTGAGGGCGATAGATAGAGTGAGGGCAATAGATAGATAGAGTGAGGGCGATAGATAGAGTGAGGGCGATAGAAAGAGTGAGGGAGACAGATAGATAGATAGATAGATAGATAGATAGATAGATAGATAGATAGATAGATAGATAGATAGATAGATAGATAGATAGATAGATAGATAGCGATAGATAGATAGATAGCAATAGATAGCTAGTGTGAGGGCGATAGATAGAGTGAGGGCGATAGATTGATCGACAGAGTGAGAGCAATAGATAGATAGATAGAGTGAGGCAGATAGATAGATAGATAGATAGATAGATAGATAGATAGATAGATAGATAGATAGATAGATAGATAGATATATAGATAGATAGATAGATAGATAGATAGATAGATAGATAGATAGATAGATAGATAGATAGATAGATAGATAGATAGATAGATAGATAGATAGATAGATAGAGTGAGGGCGATAGATAGAGTGAGGGAGATAGATAGATAGATAGATAGATAGATAGATAGATAGATAGATAGATAGATAGATAGATAGATAGATAGATAGATAGATAGATAGATAGATAGATAGATAGATAGATAGATAGATAGATAGACAGATAGATAGATAGATAGATAGAGTGAGGGCGATAGATAGATAGATAGATAGATAGATAGATAGATAGATAGATAGATAGATAGATAGATAGATAGATAGTGATAGATAGATAGATTGATAGATTGCTAGAGTGAGGGCGATAGATAGATAGATAGATAGATAGATAGATAGATAGATAGATAGATAGATAGATAGATAGATAGATAGATAGATAGATAGATAGATAGATAGACAGACAGACAGACAGACAGACAGACAGACAGACAGACAGACAGATAGATAGATAGATAGATAGATAGATAGATAGATAGATAGATAGATAGATAGATAGATAGATAGATAGATAGATAGATAGATAGATAGATAGATAGATAGATAGATAGATAGATAGATAGATAGATAGATAGATAGAGTGAGGGCGATAGATAGATAGATAGATAGATAGATAGATAGATAGATAGATAGATAGATAGATAGATAGATAGATAGAGGGCGTGTGGGGGTTGGGTCGGGGCGATCGGGGGAGGAGTCACAGAATCAGTGCGTTTAAGTAAAGATCTCAAAGAGGGTTTTATTTTTATATATGCCTTTCTTCTTCTGCTCGTTATCCTTTCCCGGGCAAATACAGCTGGGTCTGTCTTGGTGTTCCTTGGGGACTCCAGATTGTATCCGGTAGGACAGGCTGTGAGGCACCTCGTCAGGAACCGGCACCACAAAGGAAAAGAAACAAAGAAGGGGGTTTAGGAGGGCGTCCGGTTTGAATGCTTTAAGGGCCGGGAGTGAGGGAAACCAGGTGCACAAGTGTGATTGCTATATCCAGGATCGTGAGGCGTCTTTTAAGTGCTCGTGCAGGGAAAGGGTCGTAGACTGTACAGAAGATATATACAGCTGGACTTATTACTCGGGAGGTTGGTAGCGCCGTCCCACCCAACCCGCTACAGTGCCCCGTACCTTGTTGAGACACGCTCCTCCCGCGGGAGCGTGGCGGGGCGAGTCGCTGAACCGTTGGCCTCCTGGCTTGTCGCGGGCGTCCTCGGTCTGCGCTGCACGGCTCTCTTCGTCCTGACTCTTCTGGTTCTCTCCACTCCTCAGCTCACCTTCTCCTTTCTCCACCTCCAGGGAAACGCCGTCCGTCGTCTTCCAGGTTCCTCCTTCCTTTTGGGAGCCTGCTGCGATGACGTCCATGAGGGGAGGAGTCTCGTCAAGCTGGAATCCCCAGTTGAAGGCGCCAGGGTTCTTTTCCTCCGTGGTTTCCCATCCACCCGGGTCACCTGGCCGTCCTCGAATGTGAAAGGGGTGGGCTGCTGCTGAGAGGGGATAGAAGTGGGTAAAAGAGAAACAGCCGACCACCAATCGTGACCATAGTCCTGTCCATTGGAAGGGCACTCCACCCCGTTACAGGGCGATAGATATATAGATAGATAGATAGATAGATAGATAGATAGATAGATAGATAGATAGATAGATAGATAGATAGATAGATAGATAGATAGATAGATAGATAGATAGATAGATAGATAGATAGATAGATAGATAGATAGATAGAGAGATAGATAGATGGAGTGAGGGCGATAGATATATAGATAGATAGATAGATAGATAGATAGATAGATAGATAGATAGATAGATAGATAGATAGATAGATAGATAGATAGATAGATAGATAGATAGATAGATAGATAGATAGATAGATAGATAGATAGATAGATAGATAGAGTGAGGTCAATAGATAAATAGATAGAGTGAGGGCGATAGATAGAGTGAGAGCGATAGATAGATAGATAGATAGATAGATAGATAGATAGATAGATAGATAGATAGATAGATAGATAGATAGATAGAGTGAGGGCGATAGATTGATTGATAGATTGATAGATTGCTAGAGTGAGGGCGATAGATAGATAGATTGATAGATAGCTAGCATGAGGGTGATAGACAGATAGAGTGAGGGTGATAGATAGAGTGAGGGCAATAGATAAATAAGTGACGGAGATAGATAGATAGATAGATAGATAGATAGATAGATAGATAGATAGATAGATAGATAGATAGATAGATTGATAGATAGATGGTTTTGTGTGTGGTTGGGGGTGTGTGTGTGCAGTTGTGTGTGTGGTTGTGTGTGGGGTTGTGTGTGTGGGGTTGTGTGTGGTTGTGTGTGTGGTGTTTGAGGTTGTGTGTGGGGTTGTGCGTGTGTGGGGTTGTGTGTGTGGAGTTGTGTGTGGGGTTGTGTGTGGGGTTGTGTGTGTGTGGGGTTGTGTGTGTGTGGGGTTGTGTGTGTGGGGGGTTGTGTGTGTGGGGTGTGTGTGTGTGGGGGGGTTGTGTGTGTGTAGGGTTGTGTGTGTGTGTGTGGGGTTGTGTGTGTGAGGGGGTTGTGTGTGTGGTTGTTGTGGGTTTGTGTGTATTTGTGGAGTTGTGTGTGTGAGTGGGGTTGTGTGTGTGGGGTTGTGTGTGCGTGGGGTTGTGTGTGGGGGGGTGGTGTCTGTGTGTGTGGGGGGGCATTGTGTTTGTGTGTGGGGTTGTGTGTGTGTGTGGTTGTGTGTTTGGGGGGTTGTGTGTGTGGGGTTGTGTGTGTTGTGTGTGGTTGTGTTTGTGTTTGGTTGTGTGTGTGTGTGGCAGAGTTAATTACACTCTTTCACATGCTGAAATCCCTCAATTTATAGTTCTGTAGAAAGATCAAAATACATTATCCGGAGGAACCTACGAGCAAATTTTGTTTCCAAATACGCAAATAAAAAGCAAATCGAGAGTGAAACTATTGAAAGTCGTACAAACAGTTCTGTGACAATTAAGGGAACAAGAAAGCAACATGATAGCCTCAGAGCTTGGGTGTGATCTCACACTGATGAGAAAAGGCTGAGCACACATCCCTGTTTAATGCCTAAAAGTAAATAAAAAGGGTTTTATTGAATGTTTTGCACACGCTTAGTGAATATTTAGGAAGAAGATGCTTATTTAGTATTAGTTCAGGATAGTTAAAATAACCTATGTCTACCACAAGCCATACTATGTAGAAATTGCAATTATTTCTGCACACTGGACACTTGGCTTTCCATGATACTTAGTTTGCTTCTCTTTGGCATAAGGCCCCAACAGTAAGTGCATCATGCTTAACTCCAGAAGATCAGAATGCAAGATGGCTGCGAACAGTAATGATGAGAGGCAGCTCGCTGCCTAGCTTTCTCCATTTTGATGTCTGGGAAGAGGAGTTTGAAAGTAAAATAGATGCGAGATATGGAAAAACTAACCAAAATTTTCGGAGCAAAACAAAGAAATGATGGAAAATGTGCCTGTACCTGCACTGAAAAAGTAAACGGAGGGGGAGCGGTGATAGAGAGATAGTGGCATGGCTGAGACGGGTTAGCCACGGAGGCTGAGAAGGGCCCTGGCTTATAGAAATGGAAATAATAAAAGGTGTCGACAGAGCAGGTTAATTTAACCAGTTGAGCTGCAGATCGAGTGACAAAATTATAAAACTTGTGCAGCAAATAATGTTCTGAGGCAGACTTGAAAAGGGACGGTGACAGTTACTAACAGTTGGACAAACCGTAGCATTTGGGCATCTGATCGGACCTGTATCGGAGATTTCCAAGATGAACACATATGATTGCTGTGGCCTCTGCCAATAAGGTGGAAAGTGCACCAGGTCTAGATTGGAGAAGAACGCCTTTCTCTATTGCACCTGAAGGAGGCTTGTCATGTAACAGTCATGGGAGCTCTCAGGCGGAATTAGAGAACATTACCTTGAAAAAGGAGATCGTAGCCCTCTGTGATGAAAGGAAAAGCGATGCGTGCTCTGTGCTGGAGGAGGGGAAGGGCCATTAGCCTGTGAGAACTTGCGGTGGAGATCAAAGGAAGGGTGGGAGGGACAGTGGCGAGCGAGGGGTGAGTGGGTGTGCAGCCTGGTGAGCTGAAGTGGCAGCAGAGGCGGAGCGCAGCCCGCGCACGTAGTGTCTGGTGGCAAATGGCAGCTGTGCACAATGTGCGTGGTTGTGCTCACATGCACTGTACCTAATCCGCACTTTGGGTGCAATTTTGAAAGCCCTTACTTTAATCTCGCCAACAAGCATTGCTAAAGCAATGCCTTAGGCTCGACCTAAAAACCCCTCTCATCACCTTGTGTGTGTGTTTGATGTAACAGTCAGAATTCTTGTCTTGTCTTATGCATATTCCAACTTCTGTTCCGAAACTTTCGCATTTTACACACCAGCTGCATCCATGCTTCACTTTAGTTTGAAAGATTGTTATTTGTACACAAGTGTACGACAATAAAGCATTGACCATCAACATTTAATTTTTAGATGTCCTTTCAACACACATTATCCTCACTTCTTAACCCCCTACAGGAAGTCAATCTATGTATAATTGTATTCCAAATCCGATGTCTAATTGGCTCTACTTCATTATGACAAATTTCTAGAATGAAGCACATTAGTCGGACTAAAATCATGTTGGTGGATCTCAATTTGGGTAATTGCTATAATGAAGAAACACATTTTTCTCAAAAACAGAAAAAGATCTTCGAGGAAAAAATACACCAGACCCTGGCTGTAATAATAAATTGATTTATAGTTGCAAAAAAATTAAGGGGATTGAAAAAGTTGCAAAAATTGATAGCAGTGGTCTCCTTCTATGTCTACTGTAATCAGGATAAAAAAGCATCACAGCACGAGTTGGATTAACAGTAAGGAGGAAAAGGTAAGAGAAAAAGAACATTGTGGTTAGGTCAAGAGGGAGGAAGGAACGGTGCCGGGTTCCAAGGACTGGTTTGGAAGGTGAAAATAGTCAAGTGGGCTAAAAATATAAAGTGGACGGGAATGGCACAATGAAGAAAAACAAGGGGCTGGGGATTTTTGTAGAGAGGGGTGAAATTCCTCTCCCAAATAAGAATGCCGAAAAAGGGGACCCGAAAATAACCAAACAAACCAACAATGTTTTTTCGCCAAGTAGATCACTTACCTTGCTAGGTTCATTAGCCTAATGAATGCAATTCATGTTGAACAAATTAGCATAAATGGGTTCCTCAAGGTTGTTGTTCTCCGAAAATGGATACAGACATTTATTTGCTCAACTACATGGAATGTAACAGAATCACACAAATAATTGGAGCGCAGGCAAGCACAGGAGGCATTTAAAGTGGATAGATGCATGGTCCTCCTTGCACATGTGGTGCAAGAAGGGTCTCACCCATAATTACATTTCCAAAGCAATGCCCTCAATGACTATGGTATGTGTTGCACATTTCAAAACATATTTCAAATGTTCACCAGATGTGTGGGGGCTTTTTTCCTCCTACACATAGATACAATTGCACATTATCTGCTGAGATGCTCTAGTTTTTAGCGCATCAAAGATCATAATGACAGTATGGTCACTATTGCCTGACCCTCCCACTCCCATCATTGCAGGAAGAGTCATTGGGTATTAGGGTCCCTGGTATTTCTGTGAATGTTTTCCCCACTCCTTTCCACAGTCAGCCTAAACTCAGGTACCCCTTCCCCTCCTCATATGTACAGATGGTCTCCTCACTCCCTGCATCCTCTTTAAAATGTGTCCAAGTTGTCAGGCAAAATGGACTTCATTCTTGCAGTGGCATAGCACCATATATAAAGTTGTTTAAGGTCAGCCTTCCTGTGCATAGCTACATTTAAGCTGCACTGCAAGGGCAGTGTTTCCTGAGGGGCCGATTGCAATACACCAAGGGGCTGATTTCGATGTTGGGATGAATTGCTTTCACCCGACACCGACTTGGTCCTGGGACCGACCGACACCGGGTCGGCGGTCCCGACCGGTGTCGGTCGGGACCGCCGACCGACACCGTTCAGTCGCATGCTGCCTTTTCTCAATGGGAGCTTGTGTTACAACCGTAATCCGGCCATAACACAAGTTCCCATTGAGAAAAGGGAGGTGCAGTTCATCGCTGCACCCCGTGGCCGGCACTTCAAGGTGCCTGCCACATGGTGCAGAGATCAACAGGGGGAGATCATAGGTGCCCCCTGGGCCCCCAATTGGAGGCCGTGCGCCAAAGTGGACCCTGCTGGGTGTTCCCAAACACACTTTCCGACATGGACATGAACATAATGAGGCAGTCGGAATGTAAACCAAGCGGCCCATTATGATGCAGCCCTGAAGGCTCTGAAGGATGGGGTCTCTACGGGCTGCATCGTAATCGGCCCCCTAGGCGCCATCTAGCGTCCAGAACTAAAAGCCTGGAAAGTGGATTTGACAGAGTGGGCAATAGCACACCAACAACACGTGAAGTTCACTCGAAGAGATGAAAAAGATGCAGAGGGTTTTATAACTTGGGGTGCAATGCTTACTAAAATCATGGATGTACCCAATAACGGACACCCTTGAGATGGTGCTGTTGCAGTACTGAGATAGTGTATGGACAAAGCTGTAAATCAGATATGTGCGATAGGTCCTGCAAAAGAGAACTGGTAGTGGAATGTTGTCTTTACAATTATGCTTGTACTGTATGTGAGATGGTTTTTGGGTGGTTGCTCACAAACCCTTAATTAATATGCTCACATATGTTTGAAAATTCAATAAAATAATAATAATAAAAAAAATAGAGGCAGTGATTCGAGGCCTTGCATCTCCTGTGCAAGGTCAGGATATTTCACAATGACTTCCATGTTTAGCTTGTTCCCGACTCGCCATGACCTAGTGGATGTATGAAAGCTCAAGACAGACTCCATAGCACCATCACGGAGAGGCGTTAAACAGCAGGCCTAGATAAGAAATTAGAGCTAGCTTGAATTACTTTTTGATACCACAGTTCAATCAATCAATCAATCAATCAAGAAATTTGTATAGCGTGCTACTCACCCGGAGGGTCTCAAGGCGCTTGGGGGAGAGGGGTCCACTACTGCTCAAACAGCCAGGTCTTGAGTTACTTCCTGAAGGAGAGGTGGTCTTGGGTCAGACGGAGGTGGATGGGGAGAGAGTTCCAAGTCTTGGCTGCCAGGTAGGAGAAGGATCTTCCTCCCATGGTGGCTCTTCGAATGCGTGGAACGGCGGCGAGGGCGTAGCTGGTCGATCGTAGCTGGCGGGTGGGAGTGTAGAAGGTCAGGCAGTTGTTAAGGTACCTGGGGCCCAGGTCGTGGAGGGCCTTGTGTGCGTGGGTGAGGAGTCGGAACGTGATTCTCTTGCTGACGGGGAGCCAGTGCAGGTCTCTCAGGTGTCCGGAGATGTGGCTGTGTCGGGGGATGTCCAGAATGAGTCGTGCGGAGGCGTTCTGGATGAGTTGGAGTCTTTTCTGCAGTTTGGCTGTGGTTCCGGTGTAGAGGGTGTTTCTGTAGTCCAGTCGGCTGGTGACGAGTGCCTGGGTGACCGTCTTCCTGGTTTCGGTGGGGATCCATCGGAAGATCTTTCGGAGCATGCGTAGGATGTTGAAACATGATGATGAGATGGCGTTGACTTGTCTGGTCATCGAGAGGGAGGAGTCCAGGATGAAGCCCAGGTTGCGTGCGTGGTCCGTTGGTTTGGGTGCGCAGCCCAGGGCAGGGGGCCACCAGGAGTTGTCCCAGGCAGAGGGTGATGATCCAAGGATGAGGACTTCCGTCTTGTCTGAGTTCAGTTTCAGGCGGCTGTTCAACATCCACTCGGCTACGTCTTTCATCCCTTCGTGTAGGTTGGTTCTGGCGGTGGCTGGGTCGTTGGTGAGGGAGAGGATCAGCAGGGTGTCGTCGGCGAGGGAGATGATGTTGAGGTTGTGTTGGCGTGCGATGGCTGCGAGGGGGCTCATGTAGACGTTGAAGAGGGTGGGGCTGAGTGATGATCCTTGTGGTACACCGCAGATGATTTCGGTGGCCTCGGATATGAACAGGGGGAGGCGGACTCTCTGGGTTCTTCTGGCGAGGGACGAGATGATCCACTCCAGTGCCTTCTCTTGGATTCCGATGTTGCTGAGGCGTTGCACTAGGCTGCGGTGGCGGACAGTATCGAACGCTGCGGAGAGGTCCAGGAGGATGAAGGCCGCTGTTTCCCGGTTGTCGAGCAGGAGTCGGATATTATCAGTGGCTGCGATGAGGGCGGTCTTGGTGCTGTGGTTGGCTCGGAATCCGGACTGCGAGTGGTCGAGGGATCCGTTCATCTCGAGGAAGGTGGCAAGCTGTCTGTTGACGGTCTTCTCGATGACTTTGGCAGGAAACGGGAGGAGCGAGATGGGGGGTAGTCCTTGAGGTCGGTGGGGTCTGCTGATGGTTTCTTCAGGAGGCCGCTGAGTTCGGCATGTTTCCAGCTCTCCGGAAAAGTGGTCGTGTTGAAGGAGCAGTTGATGATGTCCCGAAGTTGGGGTGCTATGAAGGAGTCGGCTTTGTTGAAGACCTGGTGGGGGCATGGGTCGGTTGGCGATCCGGAGTGGATGGAGTTCATCACGTGGATGGTGTCTTCGGTGCTGACCGGGGTCCAGGCGCTGAGGGTGGTGGTCGGGGGCATTGGTTCTGTGGTTGGGTGCGTGGTCTGTGCGCCGAAGCTGTTGTGTATGTCTGCGATCTTGCTGAGGAAGAACGAGGCGAGTGAGTCGCAGAGGTCTTGTGAGGGAGTGATGTCGTTGTTTCCAGCGCTGGGGTTGGAGAGCTCTTTGACGATGCTGAAGAGTTCCTTGCTGTTGTGTGCGTTGTTGTCTAGTCGATCCTTGAATGCTGTCTTCTTGGTGGTGTGGATCATCTGGTGGTGTTTGCGGGTGGCGTGCTTGAGGGCGGTCATGTTGTCTGTAGTCGGGTTTCTTCGCCAGGCTTTCTCGAGGGTACGGCAGTTCTTCTTGGAGTTCTTGAGGTCGTCGTTGAACCAGGAGGCTTTCTTGCTGCCGGACCTGCTGGGATGGTTTTTCAGGGGTGCGAGGTCGTCTGCGCAGTTGGTGATCCACTGTGTGAGGTTGTTGGCTGCTTGGTTGGAGTCCGTAGATCTGGAGGGAGGGTTCTGGTTCAATGATGTGGTGAGCTGGTCGGTGGTGATCTTGTTCCAGCTCCTGCGGGGAACCTGTTGCGGGTGGTGGTGAGTCGTGGTCCTTTTGAAGCTGAAGTGGACGCAGCTGTGGTCTGTCCAGTGGAGTCCGGTGGAGTGGCTGAAGGAGATGTGCTTGCTGGAGGAGAAGTCTGGGTCAAGCGTGTGTCCGGCGTAGTGGGTGGGGGTGTTCACCAGTTGCTTGAGTCCGAGGTTGGCGAGGTTGTCCAGCAGGGTGGTGGTGTTGTTGTCGTTGTTGTTCGCCAGGTGGAAGTTGAGGTCCCCTAGGAGAATGTAGTCAGCGGAGGGGAGGGCGTGTGGGCTGATGAAGTCTGTGATGTCTTTGCTGAATTGTGTGCGGGGTCCTGGGGGTCTGTAGATGAGGGTGCCTCTGAGTGTGGTCTTGGGGTCGGTGTGTATCTGGAAATGAATGTGTTCGGCGGCTGGGAGGGTGTCGTCGGAGTTGGTCGTGATGCGGATAGTGTTCTTGTGGACGATGGCGATGCCTCCTCCTGTCTGGTTGACTCGGTCCCTCCGGGTGATCTTGTATTCGTCCGGGATGGCGATGGCGATGCCGGGCGCTGAGGAGGTGTTCATCCAAGTTTCCTTGAGGAAGGCGACGTCTGGGAATGTGGTGTCGAGCAGGTTCCATAGTTCCACGGCGTGTCTGTGGACGGAGCGGGTGTTTAGCAAGATGCACTTCAGGTGGTTGCTGCTGGGGCTCGGCTTGGCGGGTGCGGTGCAGGTCCGGATGCAGGAGAACTTGCAGGATTGGCAGGTGAAGTGCCCGTGGGTGTGTCCTGGGGTGGCTCGGTGGCAGCCGGGGATCCGACCGGTGTTGAGTGCGTTGAGGGTGGCGGCGTCATAAGTCTGGCGGGTGGGATGGCACCTGCGGGGGCCAAGGGGTCTGGAGCTGAGCGCGGTCCAGGCGCGGACGGGCGCAGACGGGCTTGCCTTTGGCGCGCCTTCGGCGCACAATCGGCGCGCCCGCTGCACGTGAACGCTGCACGTAGGCATGGACTCTGCCATAAATGGAGAGTGGGGGGGCGGAGCGAGGGAGGAGCAGCTGGGAGGTGGGAGCGGGGTGGCGAGTGGGGAGGGGAGCGGTGCGGTGATGCTGGAGGGAACGGGGGTGGGGCCACGGGGGAGCAGCGGCAGGGAGCGGGGAGCGGGGTGGGGCAGCGGGAGAAAAACGGCGGTTAATTCCTTAATACTCGGGGAAGTCCTCACCCATGAACTAAATAGCACAGTTTACTCTTTCAATATGTAAAATATTGTTTCATTTTTTTAGTAAGCACCTCCTGCCACTTTGGCTTAGTGTACATCCACCCGGACTCAACAGAATCACATGCAGTGATTACCAGGCAGCCTACATAGGGTCCAGATCTCTGCTCGTGGTCCCAAGTGACCTGAGAATGCAAAAGTTCAAAATGGGGAAAAAGTGACTTAGAATAATGAAGAGCACTGTATTTTTATCATTAATTTGTCCTTACCTGCCCCAGTTTTTACTATCTGAAGATATACACAATAGTAAACTGGGCTTACACTATAAATGAGAATTATAGAGCAAAACACAACAGATGTGCAGTGCCGCATACACTTATTACCATACTCAAGCTAACAGGTTTAATAAGACACAGATTTTAGAATACTCAAACCAGACAGCCAACTGTGTATAGATACAGGCAGAGAGTGCATATATGGCCCAATTGCACCAGTCTGTTGGAGCAAGCTGCCAGTATCAGCCAACCAGTACCCAACCAAAAGCATACCTGCTGGTACCAAAGCAAAGTGCTGATGAAGCCAAAAGCATGGAATAGAACTTGCTGTAAAGTCTTCACCATCATTTTGAGGAATAAGAAGGTGAAATTGTACACACAATTCTGTCATTTTATGAAAAGGATTACACTTGACTCTGATTACAAGTTCCGGGCTAGATTGTGATACCTGTGCAAAGAGACATTTGCACAGGATCAAAATTGTGAGTTGTGTGTTATTTATCACAACCTTGCACCCCCTCCCCACCCCTCAGCTCACATAGGTTAAATCTATTGAAATGTATTGAAAAATGTGTGGGGTGGGGGGATAGAGAAATTCGGTGTGTTAAATATCGAATCCTCATGTTATGCCTCATTTTTACGTTCATAAATCAGAATAGGAAGTATTTACTGTACTTGGTAAATGCCTCACACCAAAGAAATCGTATTTACAAAGTGTGCTAAATAGCTCACCGCTATTTCCACCAGCTCGAAAACGGGGCCATCGTGTTCACATCACACACATTTCATGGAGCAGGGAACCTGCTCCCTGTATTACACTGGCACAACATTCTGAAAGTAATTCTCTTCCTACATGCGAGCCACGGGAGGATAAAGTGGATTCCCCAGGATGACACAGGTCTTTCAAGCAGGGAAGCTCGGATTAGGCTGGATTTCTGCTCTCGCAACCATTCAGCCCATAAGCCAAGTGCCTCCCGGTGGAATTAAACACCTGAAAAGCACTGCTGCACATCACCAGCCTGTTTGACACGAAGGAACAGCCCCGCGGTG
Organism: Lissotriton vulgaris; assembly: GCF_964263255.1. Taxonomy (NCBI): domain Eukaryota; kingdom Metazoa; phylum Chordata; class Amphibia; order Caudata; family Salamandridae; genus Lissotriton; species Lissotriton vulgaris. Next base: position 1,634,107,251 of record NC_141694.1, on the reverse strand, counting down.
GGCCTTTCAATAACTTACAAGCACAACGCATTTTGGACCGGCCCCAGGTCTAAATCCCTAAAAAGTCTCAGCCTGTTCTCCTAACGATTAAACATTAATTACAAATCTTCGCCACGAAGACGATGTGAAAAAGATGTAAATAAAGCAGCGCTTACGTGCAAGAGATCACGGTGCTGCTTCCATCGAGCAGGGAGCATCTTGGTTGATGTTCCAAGACAACAAATGCAGACAAGGTTTGAACGCATAGGGGTCTAGAGTTACTTACTCAAGGGACCGCTCCCTCACTTCCTCATCCCCTGTCTCTTTGAGAAAGCAGTGTCAGTCTGATACATTAGGAGACACGACAAAAGAAGGCTTCCAATCAAGGCTCGAGTCGGGGTACCACGCGGGTGGACGGCGTCCCCCCACTTATTTTAACGGGGGGACGCCGTCCCCCTTGCCAAACAGCTGGACTTCAAGTTCAAGTTGAAGTTCAAGAATTTGTATAGCGCGCTACTCACTCAGAGGGTCTCAAGGCGCTTGAGGGAGGGTGGGTGCATTCACTCTTTGGCCTCTCTGGACGAGGAGCTCGGCACCTTTCGTGACGTCACTTCCTGTCGTGACGTCACTTCCGGTGACAGTGTCCCCCCACTTGTTTTTTCAGGACTTGTGCCCTGCTTCCAATAATCAAATTCTGTCTTGATGTGGTAAGATCATAAGGACAGTCACGTTTAACAGAAACATGTATCTGTGAATAATGTGTTTTCATAGAACAGACCTTGCATTTATGTGTCTCATACATTACTCCTTCATACATTTATGCACGGAACAAAATTATTCAACACAAGAAAACAAAACATAATTCTTAAAAGCACCATCACGAAATGACTATAGGCATAAAGGTATAGAAACAGAAGACCTGGAATATTTAGCGTAAGTCCTACTCCTTGGAGGTAGGATTCCATGGGCTTGAATAAGAGTGGCAAATGTGGGATAGTTTGGGCTTATTTCAATCCCTGCAGTGTTGTGTTTTTCCCCACAATTTTATGTTTTGTGTATTTGTACAGCGCATAACTCATCTGGAAGAGTATCCTGGTGCTAAAGCAGGAGCTGTCTGAGTCGGCCCAGAGTTGGGACTGGGTGATGAGCCAGGTCTTCAGTTTCTTGCAGAATTGAAGAACTGAAGAGGAGGCTCTGATGTGCAGCGGATGGTCATTCCAGGCTTTAGGAGCTGAGGTAGAAGACACAACCATCAGATCTGGTTCTCCTTATGCCGCGTGTGTGCTAGTAGGAGTCCAGCTGAGCAGAGGTGTATGGTTTGGTTGTAGAAATGTATGTGGTTGCTAAGGTACATGGGGGCAATTTTGTGAAGACTTTGTATGAGTGTGTGAGGAGTTGGATTGTGGGCCAGTGAAGTACTTTGAGGTGTGGGGTAATGCGATTGGGATGTTGAGGGTGACCCTGGCTAATGGGCTTTGTACGGTTAGGTGTCTACTGGACATCTGAGTGTTGTTTCCAGCATACAGTGCATTGCTGAAGTTCAGCTTTCTGTTGATGAGGGCTTGGTTGACATTTCTATGAGTAATGGTTGGGAGCCAATTGAAGATCTTCTTGAGCATCTTGAGTGTGTGAAAGCAGGACAAGGAGACAGAATTCACTTGGTCGGTCATGGTGAGTTGATTGTCGATTACTATTCTGAGGTTCCTTGCATAGATTTCTGGGAGGAGTCTGGGTTCACATTTGGCAGGCCACCCGGTGCAGTGCCAGAGCAAGATGTCTTTGCTGAAGATTACCACTTCCATCTTGTCTGTGCTGAACTTGAAGCAGTTGGTTTCCATCCATCTGGAGACTTTGATCATGCAGGCAAAGAAATCCGTCAGTGTTTTTGGCATCTGGTTGGAGAGGGAAAGTATGGGCTGGGTGTCATCAGCATAGTATACGATTTCAGTGGGTACTGACAATGCTGGGGAGTGGGAATTGGGGCTGAATGAGGGTCTTTGGAAAGCTCTGAAGATGAAGTCGATGGCATTCATGGGGAAAGAGGTCAGGCTGATCGACTTGTATGTATAATTCTGGTTTAATCCACAGGGTTAGGGATCCCAGAGAGTGGCCCTAAGTGGGTAGAGAGGTCTTCACTGAAGAGACTGGAAGGGATACGTCCTCCCCATCATAGATGTGATGGTCCTATGACCTAAGAGAACCAACATATTTCAGCCCTTCCTAATGGCTCAAGAGAGGGCAAGCAGTGGAGCAGAGCACACAGTAGGTTGCAAGCAGGGAAAGACCTTTGACGAATGTGTTACTACAAGACTTCCCTCTCATACCCCCGTTGGGAGCAGATGCCCTGTTAATGTGGGGTAATCCCTCTTAGAAACATCAGCACATACTAGACTTGTTCTAACTATACCCTTATACTTCTACACATGCAAGTTGCATGCTCACGTTAACTCACATCTTCGGGGGAAGTGACTTCCTCGCATCCCACCCTGACGAAAGCCCCGGACCTCATTTAGGCCATTAGGAAGTTCTGAAACATGTTGGTCTTCTAGGGTCATAGGACCATCACATCCTTTGGCCCTATAACTGTTCTTAACCTTCCCTCCCACTCCATGAATCAAGGATACTTTAGGAGTGGAGGAGGAATTTTATCTTTGAAGTTCACCCCCATACACCAAGTCTTCACAAGTGCTCCCTGAAACATGGTTGAGCCCACCCGACCTTTAGGAGTTGGGATGAACCTGATGAAACATGTCACTACTAGAGTGAGTGAGGGTTATATTAAGAAAAAGGTCTCTTTCCCTTCCCACCCACAAGAGTGGGTCGGCCAATAACGGGCGTACTGTTAAAAGATTTTTTTTTTACCCCTCTCTTTTTTGTTTCCTGCACGAACCATTTTGGAATGCATAAACAGACGGGTAAACAGTACAACTCCACAGGAAAACCCAGAAAAAGGGAGTCTCATTTAAGAGGACGGAATCCCATCACCCACCGAGCGAAGTAGGACTAGGCACCCGTGTACTAGGATCTGACACTCCCTAGAGACCGTGTCGAATACTTGCACTGAGAATGTGTTATTACAAAGGGTGCTGCGCTACCAATAAAACAGGCATTCAATAAGTAAGCCAAGAAGCGGACCCAGGAAGGACGCTTACAATAAAACAAGCATTCAATAACTAAGCAAAGAAGCAGACCATGGAAGGATGCTCAACCAGAAAGAAAAGCCAGTCTGACAAGCGTTGCGCTTACCTAGTCCGTCGCGACCCCGGTCGCGATCCTGAGTATCGCGAGTGGTAACAAACAGACGGGATACCCTGCTTAAATACAAGTAACCAAAGAGATCAATGAACCTCACCTGTGGGGGGTCATAGCGGTGGCGACAGATTCGCACGACAGGTTCACAAAGGACCCAACCGGAAACTGGGAAACCTGGGAAATGTAGTTTCCCTTGTTGTGGAACGGGTTTGGATTCAGGCAAGTGCGTCCAGAAACTTAGTTAAAAAAAAACTGGAAAGAAAGTCCTTGCACATCCCCATTCTCACTATAATCAGAATGGCAAGGAAAACGGACAATACCAGTGTTTCTCTTGAGAGTCAATAAAGAAAGAACGGAACCAAAACCCGAGATCTCGCGAGATTCCGGAGAATTCCCCTGGAATATCGTAAGTCTGGGAAATGTAGTTTGGCAGGCTTGTGGGCCAGGTAAAAAAGGAAATCCAAGAAAGCATATGCCTAGAGAATGTTGCAGGTGTGGGGCTGAAGGCTCGCCCAACCACAAGATAAAATATGTACTACCCACACAAACAAGCCATGACAAATGTTATAGTCACACGGTGCAAGTGGAAACCAATCATGTACTCTGTGTAGTGTTGTATAGGGACTGCCGTGACCTCTAGCAAAACAGATGAAAATGCAGAAAAAAAAGTTTTGGTGTAGATAAACAAGGGTAGCCTATATATAAGTGCCGGCATAATATACCCTCCAAAAAGGAGTGTGGCAGGGGGGACAAGCGCTGTACTTGCTAGGGTGCAAGTGCTGGAACCAGGAAGCAGGGATCAGGGCTCAGACTAGGGTCCAATGGATCTCATCATTTAACCCCTCTGAGTCACTGTGTAGCTTGAAGACCCACTGCTGTTCCTTTCTAAATAAGAATCTGGCCACATCAGTGATGTGTTTTGGTATGTACAGCTCTTCGAGAATAGTCCAAATCATGTCCTCAGGCCTATGGTTGAATTTGAGGGAGTGGCTAGTTAATCATGTAGATTGTTTATTACAACTTATAGTGCTTTTGTGTTCTATAATCTTTTGTTTGATCTTGCGCGTTGTCATACCGACTTACTTATTCAGACATGGACATGATATTAAATAAATAACTCTGACGCTGTTGCAAATGGTATGCTTGGTTTGTCTCCACGGTCTCATGGTTCCAATGTCCAACTCAGTGGTGTGCTTAGTTTGTGGACATACTGCACCTGTTGCCACCAGGGTAGTGTCCCTGGACTGCTGGCATGTTCCAGAGTGTGGTAGGTCCAGGCGCAAGACCGCCTCTGGGTAGTGTATGAACAAGACAATCACGTAAATTCCTACCCCTCTTAAAAGAAAAAAGAGGGAGTGGTAGGAACAAAAGTGAGGGTCTATGGTGGGTTTCAAAAGTTATGTAAGTACTGCAAATCACTGTGTGGGGGGGGTAATGAGCCCGTATCTAGGGCATCCGCCTACAAGGGGAGTAAGTGTGGGGCCATTAGGTGTTTGAATGCTTTGTAAAAGGCCCCAACAAGGCCATCTAGGCCAGGGGCCTTAGTGCCATTCATAGAATCTTTTGCTTGCGTGATCTCGTCACATGTTATGGACTCATTCAGGAAACTGCACTGACCATCAGTTATCCAGCCCATGGCAATCTCAGCAAAGTATGCCGTAATTTTGGACTCAGCACCAGAGGAGCGAGAGGTGTACATTTAAAAAGGATGACCTCATTATCGACAATGCTGGTGCCGACAGAGTTGTGGACTTCTGCGGGGAACCCATTAAGGCGGCTGGGGCGGAGCAAACATGCATGTAAACTCCTCCATTTAGCGCCTTGCAGTGGCACGCTTTCTCATGTATTTTACCTCTCTGTCTGCAAGGTCATGGAATTCGGTCAGCAGGACCGATCTGGCTTACAACCAGACAGGAGTTGGCTTGGTCCATGTTGTGCAGGTTCGATTCTATCTGGGTCATTTGGGCGCGAATATCCAAAAGGATGCCTGCATGTTTGCACATGGAAATACCTTGTATGAAGACATTGAAGGCCTCCCAGAGGGTGGCTTGGGATAACAAGGTGCCTGTGTTCATGGCAAGGTATTCAAAAATGGCTCCATGCAACTTGGAGTGGAAGATTTGGTCTTGTAGGGCCTCGCCTGGGAACTGCCGGGGTGGCTGCAGCTCACTTCCGCCGGGGATGCGTAGCATTAGGACCACTGGGCAGTGGTCTGATAGAGTGCATGGTAAATGCTCGATTTCAGTGGCCGACCATGAGGCATTCACGGAGAAGAGTCAATAATAGCCTAGCCGTTTACACACCCCATAGGGAGAGGAGTAAAAGGTATAATCGGAAGAGGCGAGGTGACATGTACACCAAACGTCATTAAGGGAGTAGTTGTCAATAATGTAATGAAGAACCATCCTGGCTTTGGGTTTGCCACTTGTTTGTGAGCTGATAGAATCGGCTGTGGGATTTAAAACCAAATTGAAGTCTCCTCCTAAGATCACACGTTCTGTCTCCACTTGACCCATATGAGTGCATATGGTCATGTTATGTTATAAAATCTAGAGCGCATGGCTACACGTAGACAGGCTTCCCAGCACTAACAGATATCATGAGGATGAAGTGCATTGCTTAAGATAAGAGGTGTGTCTTCGATTGCTTCCTGAAACTTAACAAATCGCTGTTGGATCTGAAGTGACTAGGCGGGGAGTTCCAAAGTTTGGACATTATATAACCAAACGGTCGACCTCCGCCTCTCGCTGTTTTGATTCTCGGGGTAAGCAAGAGGGAGCGATTGTTGGTTCTTAGCTCTCTAGCACTATTGTATGGTATGATAAGGTGACTAAGGATATCCATTGGTACCCCCAGGCTCTTTACTTCTGTTTTGGGGGGAAAGAGGTCACCCAGGCACGAAGACCAGAGAATGTGGTCCGCCAGTGCTGGATTGTTTCTAACAACCAAAGCCTCGGTTTTTTCACCATTCAATTTAAAGCAACTAGTTGTCATATGGTCTGGAAAAATTCGGAGGTGTAAATGTTCGGGTAATAAATGTTTATCAGTAGCACACGTCTGCATGCCAGAGTGCTGGATACTAAAATATAGTGGCCCTCCAAACCTACAAGGCTGGTGTGGTGAGTGAAAGGGACACTCTTATGTATAAGGATGCAAACCCCCTGGAGTGTGTGTTATAACTAGAGAAGTAACGATGTATGCCCTGTGTAATTGTGAATGTCTGGGAGTCCCAATTAAGGCAGGAGGTGGCTTTCTTGTTGAAGTGCTATTTTAATGCCATCGCGGGATAGATAGGAGAGGACCTCCTTGCCCTTGGGTGGATTGTTAATTCTCCGGTTATTCTAAGAGGTAAAGGGAGCATCTGACACCCCCCTTGGTTGTCAAGTGTTGGCATATGGAGCAATCGCACATGGTAGGACGGACCATGACTGTGCATACTGCCACAGGTGTTCGAGTTGCAAACTGGAACAATTCGTTCTAAACCCCCATCCACAACAGACAATGAAACATCCAGCGAATCCCTATCACAAAAAACACAAAACTAAATAATCCCATTTGTAACAGGTCGGTGTACACCGTTGGGGGAGGCAACGCTTTGGGAGGTGCAGTCTGAATACTGATGAGAATTTGTGGAAATATGTATTGGTGACAGAGTACGGGGTACTAAGAAGAGACATTAAAGGTACAGGCATAGAACCGGTCAGGGGGGCTCACAATAGCAACATGAAGGAGAGTTTGTAAATGTGGGTGCCGGCTGTTGCCAAGGTTCAGTTCAGAGAGTGTCAGGCACTGCTTGTGGTGGAGGCTGAAGCAATTGCAGTGTGGGGAGTATGAACTATGAAGTGAACACAGCGTTCTCCCCTCGGTGCACCTGCTGTTCCCCACCCAGCATCTCTACAACCCCCAGAGCATATATGGCTGATCAAGGCTTCCAGGATTTCCTAATCGAGGCCGCTGGAGCCTGGATCAATGACCCAGCCTGGACGTGGCCATTTGCAGGTCTCTGCATTGGTCAGGGTATGCCGTAAGCAGGCATAGGAACACTAGTGCATCTGCTAAGATTCGGGGGCCTGGGGCAAGTTGTGGTGTCTGCCAGGGGGGCAGGTGAGGGTGGGTCACTCCGTCTTCTCTGCAATAGTTAAGTAGCATAGGGAAGATCATATGGGCGCTGCCACTCTAGAAGGCCGCGCCATAGGAGCCACAAACTCCCAGACTGGAAGTGCACGTCAGGAGCAGCTGTATGCTCAGAACAGAGTATTGGATCCACGCTTAGTCGTCGCACTCACGACTCATAACCGGGGCAGAATTTAGGACCCCCAGTGCGAGACAGTCCGCATCCATGAAATGGTGGCCAGGCAGGCAGAGTCACAGGCAGCAGACAATGCAAAGCTGGAGGAGGTGAGGAGCATGCACATCCACCTCGGTCCGGCCGGAGCGATAGGACAGAGCCTGGTGACCCGTCGGGACTCGGTAGTCTCAGTCTTAGGCTTGTCTGTGGCACATGTCGCTGCTGGCCTCCGAGGCGGTGCTGGGTAGCGTGGGCCTAATAAATATATAAGAAAATTTATAAAGCGACTAGCTACGTCAGCACTAAGGTTTCAGTCCTACAATGCAGAGCACACACACAGGAGCCCTGATCTAAGTTGATCTAAAAAACCTTGTTTTTAGATTCTTGTGAAAAGATGTTTCAGATGTGTCTTGCCTAAGCTGAAGGGGAAGAGAATTCCAGATCTTGGCTGACAAGTAGCAGAAGGACCAGCCACCAATACAGACTCTTTTCATTCTAGGAATGCATGGAAAAGAAGCTGCAGCTGATCTCAGATTTCTTTTAGGAAGGTAAGGTGTAATCAGAAGATGAAGATATTTAGGGCTTTTATTGTTGAAGGTTTTGTGGCAATGCCACCTGACTTTATAGGACATCCAGTGCCGTACAGAAAGCCATTGCAGCATTGCCAGAGCTGGGGCCGAGGGTGAGCATCTAGCCAGAATGAATATCAGCTGAGCTGCAAAGTTCTGCACACGCTGGAGTTTTCTTAATCGTGCCTGCGACACCCCAAGATACAGGACATCGCAGCAATTCAGTCTCAACATGATTAAGAACCGGACCACTCTCTTCCTGGCTGCTTCTGGCAGGAAAGCAAGGATTTTATTCAAGGTTTTTAAAAACCCAATGCATTTCCCTGCAAGACTCGTAATTTGAATATCAAAAGATAACTCAGAGTCAAACCAAATGCCTACGTTTTTTACTGTTGGCTTAGGTGTAGGTAAATTGCCCAGAGAGACCGGCCACCAGGCCAATGACCAGATTGAAGATTATTTTCCAAGGATGAGGACTTCAGTCTTCCCGGTGTTGAACTTCAGACAACTAAGAATCATCCATTTAACCACCTCTGGCAGGCTGGAGCGAAGCTTCCCTGCAGCGTTGGATGCATCTTGAGACAGAGTGATTATCATCTGCGTATCGTCTGCGCAGGACACGATGGAGAAGTCATAGCACTTGACGATATCAGCCAGAGGGCTATGTACAGATTGAATAGTATTGGCTCAGGGAAGAGCCCTTAGGCACCCCCTGCTGTGGTGGAAAAACCTTTGTGAAGTATGTTTTTTGTTTCACCTGAAAAGAACGATCTTGTAAGTAGGAGGCTCAGCGCGCCCTTGTTTACATCGTTTCTCCCCTGAAGGGATACTGCATTCTCACCGCTGTATTACTTGTTCAGTTTCCTTTCAACTTCCCGTCTCTGGCCCTATCAGACCTTGCCATTCTTTCACACAGCCTACCACCTCTCTCAGAACTGGCTTTCTTATTAATGCGCGCTCGCTCATCAAACGCAACTTAGCCTTCCACGACTTTGTAGATGAGAGACAGCCGGACTGGGTCTTCATTACGGAGACATGGGTTTCTGACTCTTCCGGCCATGATCTTCTTTTAGCCATCCCAGGAACTATTCTCTTCATAAGCTGGATAGACCTGTACGTAGAGGAGGAGGAATTGCCATTCTTTTTAAATCTTCCCTTGCACAGTTAAACCACTATCCATGCCTCAAGATCGCTTTGAAGTCTATACTTTTGTATTAGATGTGGTCCATCGGTCTCTTTCACGGGGATACTGATCTATAGGCCGCCTGGCCATAGAGCCAGCTTCTCCTCTGACTTACTGAGAATTCTCGAACCTTATTTTGGAAAGCCCTGTCTCACCATATTGGGCGACCTCAATTTCCATCTTGATGAGGCTGATTCTAAGGATACCCTGTCATTGGTTGAGTCACTCGGAGCCTGTGACCTTGTTCAGCTTGTTACCAGTCCCACTCACAAGGCAGGTCACATCCTCGATGGAGTATTTTCTAATGATTCGAGACTTGCTAGCGGCTCTCCTTTGCCGTTGGTCTGGACTGATCATTTTGCAGTACCACTATATCTTGCTCTCCCTGCCTCATGCTCCACCAAGCAGGATACAACTTCTCTCGCTCTTAGAAGAAACCTCAGAAACATTACGGATGAGGCTCTTGCCTCTCTAGTTCTTTCTCCCGAGGTCCTCTCCCCTAAAGACGCGGATGAGGCAACCCAAGATCTGATGGATTCTATCACTAACGCAGTGGAAAAGCTTGCCCCTGCATCCCTGCGATATGTAGCCCAACGCAAGCCGACAGCACCATGGTTCTCTGACCATCTGAGATCACTAAGACAGGGCTGCAGAAGCAGTGAGAGAAGATGGAGAAAATCCTGGGATCCTAAGGACTGGGAGGCCCATAAGTCTGCTCTGCGGGAGTATAAACAGAAAGTGATATTGGAAAAGCAGGAATACTTTTCCAATCTTACTAGTTCACTCACTTCCTCTAGGGAGCTTTTCAAAATCGCTGACTCGCTATGCTCCCTTCAACTCCCAGATCCCGTAGTCAGCTCTCAGGATCTATGCAATGACATCTCAGACTTTTTTCACAACAAAATCCTTGACATCCATACTTCACTAGAAGCACAACGTCATTCTCTGGACGAGAATATCCCTCCTGGCATAAGTTCTTTGGATTCTTTGGATGAAGCCCCTTCCAGTTCACTCATGGAATTTCCATCTCTGTCTCTTGAAGGACTGAATCTTCTACTTGACAGGACGAAATCCCCTCCCCTATGGACCCTCTACCTCTTAAAAAACTGAAAGAGTGTAGAAGCAGTCTTCTTCCCTCCATGTTGGAGGGGATGAATAAGGCGATTGCCCAGGGTTCCTTTCCATCGGTATGGAAGAAGGCTATTGTGAAGCCCCTCCTCAAAAAACCATCCCTTGACCCCAGCCTCCTTAAAAATTTTAGGCCTATTTCCCTACTCCCTGCACCTGCTAAAATACTAGAAGCACATCTGAACTCTCATCTGTCTTCCTTTCTGGATGCCTCCGAGTACCTTGACAACACCCAACACGGATTTAGAAAATATCACAGCACAGAATCTGCTCTCACTTTTGTGGTCGACAACATCCGACGCAAAGTGGACGCTGGTCAAACTACAGTTCTAGTGCTTTTGGACCTCACGTCCGCGTTCGATACCCTGTCACCCGCCATTCTAACATCTCGGCTTAGGGAGGCAGGTGTCACTGGGTCGGCCCTGAGTCTCCTCAACTCTTTTCTCCTTGATAGGGAACAGAGAGTGATGCTCGGAAACCACCTCTCCCCTGCCAAGTCTTTGCAATGTGGGGTGCCACAGGGGTCGGCATTAAGCCCGACCCTGTTTAACATCTACGTGGCCCCCCTTGCTAGGCTGGTAAGATCGCAGAGGATGAAGGTGGTATCATACGCCGATGACACCCAGATCATGGTGTCACTCACTCATTCCTCTGTCACTACAACTGCCTTCAGCTTCAGGTCATGCATGCAGCATGTAGCAGACTGGATGATCATCAACTCCCTGAAGCTGAATGGCGACAAGACAGAGGTATTGGTCTTTGGGAAGGACCAAGATGTCTGGTCAAGTGAGTGGTGGTCTTCCTCTCTCGGCATCTGCCCCACCCCCTCTCAATCTGCCAGAAATCTCGGCGTGGTTTTTGATACTTCACTCTCGATGTCTCTACAAGTGAATCGGACCGTGGCGACCTGTTGGGGCGTGATCAGGATACTCAGCAGAATCCGTAGTTATCACCCCTCCAGGCACGTAAGCAGATTGCAGTCGCCCTTGTTGGCTCCAGGTTAGATTACTGTAATTCCCTATACATGGAGTCCAACAAGGGCCTCATACATCGATTGCAAATCGTGCAGAATGCAGCAGCACACTTCGTCTTAGCTCTTCCTAAGACATCATCTGCCACCACCGCGAGGAGAGATCTCCACTGGCTTCCCGTCCAGCACAGAATCTACTTTAAAATGTTGTGCCTGACGTATAGAGCACTCGAGAACGGCTCTAAGGGTGCTATCAGCTCTCTACTTACCCGCTATTAACCAACAAGGTGCCTTCGCTCTGCGGGATTACTCCAACTTGTTGTCCCTCGCTTCAGGCTGACCAGATGGGGAGCTAGGGCTTTTTCCGTTGTTGCCCCTCAGCTCTGGAACGCCTTGGCAAAGGAGATTAAAACCCTACCTTCAATGGACCTGTTCAAAAAGGCCTTAAAAACGTGGTGCTTCTCAAGAGCCTATTAAGGATAATCTGCTTCGCTTTTGATGTGAGCTGGTAGTTTTGAAATAGGCGCCTTGACGCCCATTGGGCTAAGTTCGCGCAGGATAAGACGCCTTTCATTCAGGTTATCCAGCAGGGCGGATTGGTCTGGATGTGGATTTTGTTTCTAACCATGCTGTTTGTCAGACTGCAATTGCCAGAGCTTCACCGGCAGGTGGCCATCTTGGTCTCTGCCATGGCAACGCCCTTCCATCACAGTTGCATTATAAATTACAATCCACAATCACGTGTTCATCCAAGGACCAAGGGGTGATGACTGACTGAGCAGTCATCCTCACAGGTGCAAGGCAGGCCCTCTTGGAGGAATCCTCTGGGGACACATGAGGCTATTTGGTTAGGTTCACTCACCCCGTTTTATTTTGGTAGGAGCACTGCAGGACTCTATAGCCCTCATAGGCAGATGAAAAGGATGCTATTTGTGATGTTTGTGTGGGGAATTAGAAGAAAACATGGGAACTTTAGTTATCAGGGCGTATAGACCCTAGTAAGCAGAGCAACACATGTATTCATCAAAAAGAGGAAAGGGGTAGAAAACTCATTGATAAATTGTCATCATATGTAGGAACCAAGTTGATTTTAGCGACAACACAAAACAAAATTAAAGAACAAGAGCACCTACCAGCACATTCCATGTACTGCAACAGGGGGTTAATCCCCTTAATTGTGATACGCATTGTCCAGGAGCAAAAGGATACAAGCAACAGGGATCGAAAAGGCTGCTGAACTGACTTTTGAGCTTAATGGTCTAGCTCCTAAAATCTTTGCCACCTCCTAAAAGGCAAGAAATCCCGTGATGTCAGTAAATTCTCCTTCCCACAGAGGCCTTATAAGATTTTCAGACTTCCCCATCATATTGCTATTCAAAGCGTGGGGTGCACAGGCCCACCTGCAAATTCAGGTAGGACCTGAGTGTGGTGACAGATGGGAAATACCGCACTGCACACAACCTGAAGGCTTATGAAGTGGAAGGCTGTGTTGCACGATCTCGCCCTACAGTAATAGAGCGCTGTCCATACAGCATATTATTAAGTGTGAAATATTCTATTGCTGTGCAAAGCCTATGTTGTACAGGTGTTTTGACTCATTGCTCGTTTTTCCCTTAAAAGCGCAAATGTTAAGATGACATATTCTTGCAAGACTGGTTATGAGAATTTGAATGGCAGTGCTGCTAACAATGGGTGGAAAGAGGGCCTGTTCCAAATGTCCCAGAACTCTCCACTCGAGGGGCACAGAACATTCTCAGAATAGTTTAATTTCGTCTGAAATCCTCTTCCTGAACCCTTCTGTATTTTAGCTCGAGTTGGTGGTGGTATTAGATGGTCCTTTCGCGTCCGACTGCCTGCTCAAGTAGAAACATCCCTTTGAATTTAATCTTGTAATTTCTGGCTTCAGATCTCACAAGGCACTGGTAAATAAGGGTTTCCTATCGTGGAATCTCCAGTATTAAAGACACAAGGTGTCATTTGAAGAAAACTCTTAATAGTTTCATGTAATTTACCCTATTAGCGCGTGCTTCAGCACGCCCAGCCTTTGGAGATATTTTAAGAACCTCTGCAGGCTACACGCTAAGCCCAACTCTCAGAGGGACAGATTACACAAAGATACTTGCATACCCCATTACCACAGACATGAGACGTCCTGTGAAATCCATTCCTTTCACACTAAAAGGAGGACAGTACGTATGAATGGAATTAGGGTTGAGCACATTCCTGTCTTTCCTTTCAAACTGTTTTGCAATATTTTGCAGCTATGATTTTTGCACTTAGGGCTGCAGGAAGAGCGAGACGAACATCACAGCTTTCTGTTCTTTGCTCAAAATAAGCCTTTTTTACTGGACTTTCTTTGAAGGCAGTCCTCTAGAATGGCAACATTTATTGTATGGATGAGGTACGTTTGGTATCGTATGCATATTATTTAATGTCCTTATTTGAGACTTTGTCTTACAAATTTAATTCACAACTTTCTTTTTTCCAGTTGAGCAACTACATTTATTTTTTATTTAAACATGTTTATTGATGCTTTTGTAAATTTGTCTTCATTAATATAGTACATCATCACAAGGGAGCAGGCGTGTACACCAACAAGCAGAAACAGCAAAGAATAAGAGGCAAATCTATCATACCTGGTGCAAATTAATGTCTTTTTCCAGGCTATATATATATATAAAAAAAATCCCAATTCTAATAGCCATCTAGTAGCATTTTGAAGTTATTTGCAAAAGTAGCTCAAACATTGCACCTTATTATAAGCCAAGTTTGGTGTAATTCCATTCAGCCGTTCGGGCTGTAGCCGTGTCTAAAGGTCCCAATAGAAATTAACATGGGGAAAACACGTTTTGGAACCCCCCTTTTTTCTCGGCTCCGGCTTGACGAATCCCCCCGAAACTTTCAGGGAAGGAGTGGTGCGTAGATGAGCAAATTTAAGGACAATTACACGCTGATTCCTCAATCGGTGCCAAAGTTATTCCCAATAGAAGTTTGGGGACTTCCTATGGTAACTAGGTCCTAACTATATATAGGTAATATATATATATATATATACCCTGTGATAAACATTTTGATATCATTGAAAAAACAGTAGAGAACCATATTACGCATTTTTATAATACAATAATCAATCAAAGGAAAAATAAAGCATACAATTAGTTTTGAGCACGATCAATATCCTGGCCCACCTTTGCCATGCTGACAGGGCTAATTTTCCCACCCTTCTATCTTGCCCTTTTCCCCTTACATTCATAAAGTGCAGTTTCTATATTATAGATAGCCAACATTCCCCCCTGCCATTATTGCCATAGCCCAAAAGATCAGCGACTCCCCATGTACCCTCGAGCCAGATTCGCTTATCCCCATTAGCATTATTTGTGGAGCCAAATACAAAACTGTATCGAGAATTTCACCTAGAAATTTGGTAACTTCACATTTGAAGGTAACCACATGGGGACCTGTACAATGAAGGCAGTGTATTCCATCCAAAACTCCCAATTTGGCAATTTTCAATGGCGTAAATTGTAAATCAAATATAGTTTTGTAGTCTTGGGTCTGTAAGCTGGTGGAGCAAAGTATAGAATGAATCAGCTCCAGTGACTCAAAAATATTGAGATCATTAGAGCTGAGTCTTTGCTACCATTTACCATTACTTTTCTCTATATAATCTGGGGTCCCTTATCTCAAGCATGTATAAATTTGAGTGATTGGAGTAATAAGCCTAGCATGGGCACAGTGGAAAACCCAACAGACCCGCCCACCTTTCTCTGCAAAATATCTCTCACTTGAAGATATTTTTAAAAATTCTCTTGACCCGACAGAAAACCTAGCCTGAGATCTTCAAATGAGACTAGGTGAGATCCAACAAAAAAATCCCCCCCCTTACTAACCCATGACTTTCCCACCTTAATATACAAGAACCTTGAAATATATCTGGCATCTGCTTATTCCTCTGGATAGGAGTATACCAATTATATCTGCCCAACCTCAGCTTTTTCTGGCAGCCAGCCCGCCCGGTTTTTCCAGGCGGATAACAAAATCGTAAACCGTGTTTTTTTGTAGTAGCTGGGCTCGAAGATTTTAAGCAAGCAGCCCTTGGCTACTCCCCAGAAGAGGAGCTCATAAATAGATGGAACAAAATCCTCTGATCCTTGACTGCCTACACTGTTATCAAACAGCGGGGGCATATATTGTAAAGCAGCGGCTAAGTAATATAATTTCACATTAGGAAGCGCTCAGCCCCTTCTCTGCCCGGGCAGGATTAAATCTCTGTTTGCCCTCCTGATTTTACCATAGGACCAGATAAACCTGGAGAGTATGACATCCAGTAGTTTAAATAATTAACTCTTGAATTCAAGAGGAATAGTGCAAAAAAGGTAAAGCACTTTCGGGAGGAATAGCATTTTCACTATATTACATCTACCAATAATTGATAAATGCAAATTGTCCCATCTTGAAAAACATTTTTTATCTTTGCTAATAGCCGGGCCATATTAATCTCAACAATCTGATTCAATTAGACCCCTAGATAAATTACCCGCCCTACCACCCAACGTTCCTGGTTTGCCATAAATCGATTCACCACTAGCTGTGTTTTATTACTATTCAGTAAAAACCATGATAATTTGCCAAAATCAATGGCCAGATCTTCTATTGATTGTAAAGCCCTGTCAGGGTCTACCGTAGCTTTGGCTATGTCGTCTGCTTAAGCAAGAGGTTTTTGTTCCCCACCCCTGCTGCCTAACTGGTATAATATCTAAGTGACCCTCAAGCCTGCAGACCAATGGACCTATATACAAAGCACACAATAAAGGGGAACAAGGGCACCCTTGCCTAGTTTCCGATTCTATTGAAATCCGGCCCAATTCATTCCCCATAATTTGCAACTGTGCTACCGGTTCATGATACATTTCCTATATTGCCAAAATAAATGGGCCTCTGAGCCCAATCTAGCCCATAGCCTTCCATAGATAATTCCAGGCACTCCTGTCAAATGCTTTTTCAGCATCCAACAGGTCCACCGTCATGGGCTCATTTGCGACATCCTTTGCATCCAACAAAGCAATCACTCGGTGAACGTGTTCTGAGGTGCCAGTCCCAGGGATGAATCCAGGCTGCCTCACTGAAAATTAATTTAGAAATGATACTCCCCAACCGATTATCCAAAATCTTTGAATATAGTTTTATATCACTATTTTTAGTGTAATTGGCCTATACAAGTCAGAGTTGTTCGATGCTTTCCATTTTTCAAAGAAAGCAATAATGTTTGCTATGGCCCAAGAATCAGGAAGCGGGGTCCGTTCTTAACCTGTAAAAAAGAGCTCTCTGATGTCAGCAAGCAGTATGTTTGAGAATACTTTACAAAATTCCAAAGGGATCTGATCAGTGCCCACCGCTTTCCCTGAGGAAAGATCCTGTAGAGCTTGTCGGATCTCTCCTGCAGAAAAATCTTCCCTCAAGAAATCACGGTCTTCCTGTGTAGCTTTTCCCAGAGCAATGAAACCGAAAAACTGGTCCAGCTTCTCTACTATAGCAGGAGACTGTCCCATTTAAAGACTACAATAATATTTGCGGGACACTTCCTGTATCCCACCTGGATCGATTACTGTCATCCCTAGATCATTCGCTATTTCACGGATATACCCCGCAGCCATTTTTTGGTTTTCCGTACCGCAAGTGTATGTCCTACCTGTTCATTGAACTGATAACATTTTTGTTTTTCAAGAACTTTACAGCCGTTATTTTAGCCGTGATTTCACTTAATGTTGATTTTACAAACGTAATTTGGCAAAAAAGCAGGAAGAGATGAGTCCCAGAGGACACAGGAGTTATTAGCTCTGCCTCTGCAATGCTAAGATGTTGGTATAGTCCTCTGGTCTGAGACTGGCACTGCTTCTGATGATTTAGACTAAACCACAGAGTTTCTACCCAGCCCATAAAACTTTGAGGTCCTCTGGCACTCTCCTTCTCTTTGCTCCATTATTCAGACTGCATATATTAACTGAGGCAATGCAAAGCTTAATCATCACCGTTTATCAACCCCGGTACCATCATAAGACCCATCTCTTTTAAAATCCAAGATAATCTTAGTATAACTGAATTTGAGAAAAACATCTCTCTTCTGGAGTCACTCAGGGAAATTAATGATTCTGATCCCAGACTTTTTCTCCCCAACTCTTCCCTGTCAGTACACACCCACCTCCCTATCCCAGTACTTGAAACAAATCCCTCAGAGCCCCCAAATCTATCCTCCATCTCCCATCCCCACCTGAAGCAAACTTCCCTCCTATCCCTGACCCCTCCCTCCTCCAACCGCAAATCAATGTGGGCAATCAGGCGATCAGCAATCCTGATTTTGTCTGTGAGTTTTGATGGTCTGTTGTTAGGGGTAACTGCCTTGTAGATGAAACAACACTTCTTGAATCAGTCAGTCAAAATCCTTTTTGTTCAATTCATAAAATAACACAGAAGCACAATAAAATTGGAAAACGTGGGGGCATTGCCAACTGCCGAGCAACATGGCCCCAGCTTGAAAGAGCCCTGGCAGTCCGCAACTAATCTACCCTAAATATGTGTGCCTTCGTCCTTTGATTGCTGCTGTGGTGGTTGAGCAGGGCCAGTACATGACCAGGTGAACCCGAAGAGCCCCAGGTGGGTAAAGCAAGACGGGCTGCGAGGTGGAATGTAACTGGGGCGTTCTGTGGACTGCGTGTACCTGACCTTGTGTGTGAGAAGATCAATAGACGAGACTGCGCTGGTAAGCCCTGTGCCACATGCTGGCGTGCTGGGGAAAGAAGTCGCTACTAGTGCTACAGTGCCAGTGAAGGGAGTGACGACTGGGCACTTGGTACGTGACCCTGCATAGTGTTGACTTGGCTGTGGTAAAGGGGCCTCCTGTGCCGGAGCTCCAGTGTGGATTATGGGGTCTGAGATGGCGATGTAGAAGGCCCCCCCCCACCATAAGCAAACAGAGACTCATCAGGAATGGTAGGGGGGCCTGGGTGTATCGGGTGCCACGGCCTGTGACCTGAGCAGAGTGAGACGGCCTCCCGCCGGGACACATTAAGGCTGTGGAGAGTGTGTGGTGCCCCCCCAGGAGATTTGGTGGGGCCCATCCCCGTCATCACTGGGCGGGATGGAGAACACAACACGCCATGAAAAGAGGGGCTCAATTTGACTGCGGAGGAGCGGTATTTTGTGGCCTGTAAGGGTGCAACAGGCAACTGCATCTGGATAGGTCCTCCTGATGGGGAAATACTGGCACCCTCCCAGGAACAAATGAAGGAAACTCACCAGACATAGCAGGTTTTCTCAGAAACAGAGTGAAATTTATGTGGGTAAACTGTTAACATTTACACTAACTCACATTATAATTTTCAGTTCCTATTTGTGGCCAGCTGTGGAAGAATCATGGATTCATAGGAGAAACAGGGCCCTTATTAAAATGGTCTTTTAGTAAGGATCTTGTTAAAATCAATACTATTATACACCAGGATAGCGGTAATAAAATGTGAAGCTTACACAGGAGCTAATACTAAGTTAGCCAAAGGTGATGCCATCGCTGACACAGCATTAAATGAAAGCATGTTACAGCCAGTGCAGATGGGACTAATGAACAAAGCATTCCAAAAATACAGGTCATTGAGAGACAATTGTTGCAAGCTAATGTAAAGGGGGCACAATGGTCTCCAACATCAGATAGACATAGAGGGAGGATTGATGATGGATGTGAGCCGAATAATGAAGAAAGTATGGGCCTACCAGAATGAGATGCCTGTGTCCCCACACAGTATGTTCCTCTCCCTTACAAGACTGGAGCAGGAAACCATCTGATATTGCACAAGGGAGGATGAATGCGCAGATGCATGTTGCTTTCCAATGAATGGATTGAATTATTTGCTGGTGCGGGTGGATATGTTTTTAAAATGGATGGAAGAATAATGCAGAAACTGGGGTGCAGTGCTTCAGGAAAGCCAGCTCTCCAAGGTTAGTGGTCCACTAGGGCATAAATAGCGATAAAAGGAGATCACTTACTGACTATATTTCTGTTAAAGAGGTTGTTTTGGGGAATAAAGTATAATATGCATACTCCATACCATCCTCCAACTTGAGGGCGGGAGGAGTAAATGAGCTCCAAAATAAAGAAAAATAAAAAAAATAGATTATTAGTAAAGGCAACTGATGGAACAGGCCTGAAATGGCCTTATGCTCTTACTTTAGTACTGCCTGCAATGTGGCAAAAGATTTCTAAAGCGATTATGGATACATGGTCATTGCAAGAAAAATAAAAGCTGTTTCTTTTAGTTCTAGGTGGACTGGATCACAGACGGTGAACCAATGCCATGAATGGATTGAGGGGAGAAGATGAAAGGCAGCGCCCCAACGCCTGAGAGGACGGTGCCAGAAAGTGATGACCATCTGTCACCAGCGGACCTGCTCAACACAACAGTCAAGAAGAGGACAGACCAGACCATTTCCACAATCCATGGGGGCCCATCATTTCCTGCGTTCGTTTTTGCCAGACGGACTAAACCGCCACCGGACATAGAGAGTCCTGCCGACTATCCTCAGGCAGGGAGATCTTTTAACATTAACCCTTCGTGTACAAGATTCGAGAATCTTTTTTAAAAAAACATCGTCCATACCTTTGAAGGACAAAAATCCGCTTTTTTAGGAAGCCATCTAAAGCAATACATTGCTAACAGATCACATCATAGATCGTAAACCAGGGCTCAAGACATTGAGAAAATAATACAAACTTAATAGATATCCAGAATAACCTTGGAGGAACTCATCTTTGGATATTATCCAGCGCTATTCTATATAAAGGGCTTCGGCTGGCGGGAAATAATTAGTTAACTTCCAACCAATCAGCTCCGGCAATACCTGACGTTGAAAGAATCAAAACAAGAAGCAGAAACCTTACTTGACCATCTTTTTAAACAACAATTCCTACTAAAATTACGTGGCTGCTCCAGGAAGAAGGCGCTGGCCGCCGAAACGCGCGTAGAGACTCATTTTTTGCCACCTATCTACTATAGATAAAAAAATCCTTTTATATTTTTGTTTGTTTATTGACTTCTGTGTAATGTTGTCTACGATAATGTACTCTGTGAAATTTTAACCTTAATATTGTGTTGTGCCAATGATTTGTTAAAAAAAAATTTAATTGCTTAATAAAATATCAAATTTTGTAGCCAGCTGTAGCCAACTGTTCATTTTTTATCATTACTGTGTTTTAAATATTAGTTGCCTAGGTTGTTGTTTTTCAAATGGCCCATCATAAAGGGTCAGAGGGACGCAACATCAACTGATGCTGTTGAGTGAAGTACACGATGCAGTTTCAAAGAAAGGTGATGATCTGCACCTGCAGAAAAATAGACTGAAGAGGACAACGCAGGGCAGGTCCATGAAACCACCCCTGAACAAGACGACTGCTGA
Source organism: Lissotriton vulgaris (assembly GCF_964263255.1). Taxonomy (NCBI): domain Eukaryota; kingdom Metazoa; phylum Chordata; class Amphibia; order Caudata; family Salamandridae; genus Lissotriton; species Lissotriton vulgaris. Next base: position 1,634,086,441 of record NC_141694.1, on the reverse strand, counting down.
CCAGGAGGAGAAGCAGATGACTGCTCACTGCTTGCCTTTAAATTACTGACACTTTCTGAAAGTGCCCGGGAACTGAGTGACTAAGTGACACTGTAGCACTATGCAATAATAGTTGGACACTTAATTATTATGCTGCCAGTATCACAACAGCCTGCTGATATAATATTGATCTAATTAAGATGTATTAATGTGACAATATATGCATTTTATGCAAACAATGTGTAATGCCATCCAAAGATATGTAACTAATGTTTCCTTCATATATACATATGTATATTGTGGTTTTACACTAATGTTGGATAGGTCTACCCAAAAGGGAGGATTGTTGCAAAATATATATTAATATCCATACAAATCCAATTGTATGCACTTCAAAAGATATCATGCTTAGATATATCACATTAACATGAGGCCTGGAGCTCCAAAGGGATTCCTATCTGACCTTGACTGGACAAGCTTCTACAAGCTATTCTGTACCCCCTTAGAGGTCTAGAGGTCACTTTGCCTGTCCTGACTACATGATATTTCTTATTCTGCTTGTGCAAGTTGCTTACACAGTGTCGAGCCAGCCTTTCTGGTCTGCCCATATCTGGCTGTTTATAATTTGCATGGTGCAGACATTGCACATCCATGTTAGCCATATTTGGCTTGGTGCCTTACTCTAGTTCCGCTGACATGGCATTATTCAATGTATATAGCACCTAGAAACCTGTCACTCTGGGAAGAAGTAGTCTGAGAGCCCCTAAGTCTGGAGCCCTGACTTCTTCCTTGCTAATTAGAAATTATGCATGCTTTTGGTACCAATAAATACATTTCACTCTGTTGCTGAGCAAACCTGCTATGTCTAGTGAGTTTCATTAATTTGCTCCTGGGAGGGTGGAAGTATTTCCCCATCACCTCCCATCAGAGAGACACGTTCTCAGGGGTGAAAACTGTGGGCCATGACTGCTCCTTGCATGGGGCTACTGCTTTGGACAAAAGAGGTGATACCAGACAATGCAATTGATTTTTGCGGCACCCTCATAGCCGGCTGCTGGATGTCGACACCGACACAATGAATCCAGTTGTAGTCGCGAAGGAGGCCGTTGGGAATGATTGGCTAGCTATGAGGTTCCACTCTGCTGCAGCGTTGAAGTGAGGACTGATTGAAAAGGTCCAGGAGGCTAGAGTGTGGGTACGAGAAACCTGACGGTGGCAGAGGTGCTCTTGGCAAACCAGACGAGTGGTCGTGAGTACCTACCATTCCCTGGGCCACCCTGTGTGAAGTGCAAGACCATAACACTAGTAGTGGCCCTCCAGAGACGTCACTAGGAATATCAAGAAGAAGGGGACCCCGTCCGGCCCTCGAGACAAAAATGGATACATTGTCACACTACAGAACTGAGGCCTCCCTGCTGTTAGATGAGACCCGCTCAGGGTGAATGTTTTTATTTGTTCTACATTCCGTCCATCAATTGTGTGACTTTGGCTTTCTCGCCCTAAGTGCGCCATGTGTGCCCAGACGTGGGTCCTGGGCTCACTGTGCCACTGGAATCAAGCTATCCTGGCTGAAGAGGGGTGAACCCCGAAACTGGTCCTAGGATGCTTGTTTCCGGTCCAGAGAGGACCTGGTTCGGCAGTTCGGGATGGACTGCTCTCATGAGGCACAGGGTCAAGACTTATTTACATATGGCCAGGTCTAAACTGGGGTGGCATGGTGAGCAAAAGAATGATGGATTTAACCCTGATCTCTTGACTGGGGGTGAATGTTTTGATTTGTTCTGCATTCTGTCCATCAATTGTGTGTCTTTTGCTTTCTCGCCCTAAGTGCCCCAGGTATGCCCAGACGTGGGTCCTGGGCTCACTGTGCCGCTGGAATCAAGCTATCCTGGATGAAGAGGGGCGAAACCCCGAAACCCCAAACCCGGTCCTAGGATGCTTGTTTCCGGTCCAGAAAGGACCTGGCTTGGCAGTTCGGGCTGGACTGTTCCCTTGAGGCACAGGGTCAAGACTGATTTGCACATGGCCAGGTCTAAAGTGGGGTGGCATGGTGAGCAAAAGAATGATGATTTTAACCCATATCTCTTGACTGGGGGTGAATGTTTTGATTTGTTCTGCATTGCATCCATATTTTGTGTGTCTTTTGCATTAGATGAGACCCAGCGGGCATTGGGATCTCAGCTGCCCCCGGTGGGCCAAGATTCCTTAACCCTGCAAGATGTTAGGGAGGACGCTACAGCAGTGGTATCATTGGATGCACAAATAGTTGGTGGGCGGGCAGTTTGAAGTCCGCCATGCAGGGAGGCAGGGAGGGGTTAATCACTTTGTGGTAATTGGGGCCTCTCCCTACTAGGTCAAACAGTGCTTAGGGCTTCCAGGAACTCCGGGAGGGATCCGCCTAGCAAAGATAAGTGGTTTTCATGGGTCTAGATAGAAGTTTTAAACTCCTCTCTTGGAATGACAATGGGCTAGGTGATAAGATTAAGAGGGGAGTGGCTCTGCAATATTTAAAACAACACTCTCCAGACAAAGTCTTGCTTCAAGAGACACACCTCCAGGGCACAACATATGGCGCTTTGAATAGATGGGGATACGCGATCGTGCCCATAGAGGGGTGGGTATCCTTGTGCGATCATGATACCCATGGATGCTTTGTGGTGGTTACGGGTCATTGGGAGGGACATTTATAACTTCATCTCATGCTACATACCCCAAGACTCCACACCGAGACCCTAACATAGCTGAGATTGCTGCTCCTTCGACTCCCAGAGAGCCAGGTGTTAGTGAGTGGAGACTGCAATGCAACCCGCTGTCAGGATATGGACCGATGGCCCGCTCGACCTGAGGGCAAACCTATATCGGTGCTGGCAGACTTTTTGGTGATGATGATCCTGGCTGATTTATGGAGGGCCCACAATCCTATGGTGCACCAGTACACCTTTCACTCTGGGGCCCACTGCAGGCTATCCTGCATTGATCACATTCTCACACTGGCTCATCAACTCCCCAACTTCCACGAGTCCTACCTTCTTGGCAGGGGCATTTCAGATCACTCTCCTGTGTGTGTGACCTATAGGCACAATAAACCAGATCAGAACCGCATGCGAGGGATTAGCCCCAGGTATCTCAAAAATACCCGATATCCGTTTAAAGCTCCAAGAATCCACAAACTACTATGTCACTGAAAATGAAGGAACGGTCAATTCTACCAGGGTGCTGTGGGAGGCATTTAAAACTGTTATTAGAAGCCAAGGTATTTCTCTAGTGGTGAGTCACAAAAAAAAAAGAATTATGTTGAAAACACTGAAACTGGGAATTATGGATTTGGAGACCCGCCTAGTCTCGGATGCTGATGACTCAGTACAACATCACCAGTTCCTGACATGGAAAAAATTGAGGGATGTGGCCGAAGAGGCAGCTACGTCTGGTACCATGCTATACAACACCGCCTCTATAAGGTCTGGGATGGAGCAGGCAGCCTTTTGGCTTGGCTTGGCTTGACAGGCAGGAGGTGAGGTCGAGATGGGTGTTCGAAGTACCGGGATGAATAATTCTATTGTGCGTGATAGTCGGAGCGTAGCTGCTGCATTCACCGAGTATCATGAAATACTCTATGCCTCAGCCTCCACAACTACTATTGATGAGGCAAGATAAATGCTAGCTGACTTCCGGGTGTAAGGCCTTTCTCTAGAGGTAAGAGAAATCCTCGATCAAGAACTCACCGAAAGTGAAGTGGCACAGGCCATTCAGGGACTTTTCTCGGGAAAGGCCATGAGTCCTAACGGTCTTTCCATCTAACTGTACAAACTCACTACCCCAAAGGTAGAACCCCTCCTTTTAAAGATGTTCCTGTAGAGTTGAGATTGTGGGTGTCTGCCACGGGATCAAAGAATAGTAAATATTGTGGTGATCCACAAGGAAGGGAAAGCACCAGATGAATGTTTTTCAATTAGACTGATTTTGCTATTAAATGCCGAAGTTAAGATACTGGCAAAACTACTGGCTACCTGTTTGACCCAGGTCATACGGTCGCTGATACACCTGGATCAGTTTGACTATATGTCAGGGAGTAGTACCGCGCTGAATTTAAGACGTTTGCACAGGGTGTTGGGCAGGGCCACCACTATTAGGACGGACGCAGCAGCAGTGGCATCATTAGATGGACAGTTGGCTTTTGATGTGGGCAGTTCTGGAGAGACAGGGAACCGCTAGCCCAAGTGACAGTAAATGGAACCACAGCCAAGGTTTTTCTGTTACACCGAGGCACGAGACAGGGGTGCCCCCTCTCCCCACTAATTTTTGCGTTAGTGCTCGAGCCACTATCAGTATGGATTTGAGGGGATCCATTGATCAGAGGGCTGCGGTGTTCTCCGCTATACACAAATGATATCCTTTTACATATTGCGAACCCAAGTGTGACGTTCCACAAACTTTCAGGGTGGTATTCCGAAGAAACCTATTCAGCCCAGAACAGAAAAGGTAGATTTCGCATAACTCCACCATGTAATCCATTATAGCCCATCCAGGGTGAGGAAAAAAAAAACCCTAAATATGTCTATGATAAGAAATATTCATTAGATGCCCAGACAGAAAGCCTTGAATCAAATGTGGGCAGCTGTAGGAAGCCAGTGGAGCTCCTGAAACATTGATGTAATCTGGGTGTACATTTTCATCTCCATAATGATGTGCTGCTGCATACAGAATGCTCGTTGTTGGAGTCAGGTGGGTTCGGGGATGACCATGAGCAGGATGTTGCCATGATCCAGGGGTGATGTACCTAACATCTTATGATCATTTTGCAATTCAGGGGCGATAGCAGGAAGCAGGTATTAACACAACGTTCAGAGCGGTTCATGGATATAAACCACTACCCCTGCAGGATAAATTAAACTGGTATGAGCCTTCTAGACACCTACGGTCTGCTAACACAGGCTTAATATTGGTTCCCAGATTTAAACGATCCAGAATGGGAGGTAGGGCCTTCAGTGTAGTAACTGCACAACTATGGAATGGGCTGCCACAGAATCTTAGGTTAGCCGATTCCCTGATGGATTTTAGAAAGGGTCTGAAAACCCTATTGTTTCCTAGAAGTTAGTCAATCTGTTATCATCACTTGAGCCGCAGGTACAGCTGTTTCCATCTTTGTCTGAGCACCAGGATGCCCGTAGGGTGATAGTAGCGCTATACAAAAACGTATTACATTACATTACAACAGAGGGCAAGGGCAGTGGCTACAGAGGAGGTTAGTGAAGGAATCTGGGTTTCCTACACTAAAACATCAGACAGGCTACCAGAACCCAAAGAAGCCAGTAGGGTAGCCACTTCACCTACCAGTGAAGAGCTAAAGGTGTGGTTCTGGGCACTGACAACTGTCAGTAGCCTCAGCTGGGTGTTAGCCTTCATGGCAGCACTGTCCTTGGTATGGTGGTCTAGCCCCCTGCCAAATAACAAGTTAGGCCCTCTGAACCTATTGGTCATGGTGGGGTTACTCACGTTGTGGGTAACCTGTGTGGGTAAGCTAGGTTTTGACCTGACTAAGTTAGAATTTGGACCCTCTGAACCCAAGCTAAAAACATATGCTAAAGACACTAAAGAGCTAGGAAAGGAGCATTGGGAATTAGGTCCTGAAACTGTTGAGGTAGGACAGCTCCTGAAAGGGACTGACCTGGACTGAAGGATGTAAGGTGGAATAGGCCCTGCAACTTTCAAACCACTTCCCCTTCTCTTCTTCGCCTGAAAGACTAGAAAGACTCTCCTAGGTTTGTCTGTCTCCTGTCCTTTGGGGTGGGGCGAGGAAGGGGGGAGACTTGTGAAGGAAGCCGGGGTTATGTTGCAGCAACCCCACACTTTTTGCCAGACTACTGATGCATTCTGACTTGATGTGCCCTGGGTCCCTGCCAATCAGGTTTGCAGGGCCTATGTTCTTTCCCAAAAACTGTACCTTGTACCCCCAATTGGCACCTCTCTGGCCACATGTCAGTCCGTTGCAAAAGGTACCATGGTTACCAGGGGCTCAGTGGCCAGGGAAGACTTCTAAGGGCTGCAGCACGTATTGCACCACCCTTAGAGGCCCTGTACCTTTAAACACACACACTGCAATTGCAGGCTGCGTGTTTTGGTGCAGAACAAAGCGAAGAGTCGACAAAGCACACATACCTGTGTGCCATGCCTACATCCCACTGCCCTGGCATAGGTCAGCCACCCCTCTAGCTGGGTGTACTATACCGGTGGTGAGGGTACATGTGCATGGACCCTGTACCCCCACTGTGTCTAAGCCAATTCTTGGACATTGTAAGTGCAGTACTGCCACTAAGAGTATATGATGCTAGGAGTGTCATCAGGAACTCCACAGGACTATAACGGCTTTACTGAAAACTGGGAAGTTTGGTATCAAACTTCTCATCACATTAAACCCATTCTGAAGCCATGGTGGTATTTAATAAAAAATGCACTCAGAGGGCAACTTAGAGATGCCCCCTGAAAAACGACCAGTATCTGGTGGGTTCCCTGACTGGTATACACTAGCCTGCCACCACAAGACATGTTTCTGGACCCCTGGGGTGGGAGCCTACACTTCCTGAGTCGAGAAGCAAAACCTTTTGGAGTGGTGTGGCTCACTGGTTAGAGGTGGCAGACCCGGAAGCAGAGAACGGCCCGGGACCAGGGTTCAATTCCCGACGCGGCAGGGTCGTGGACCAGGGTCAGCGGACTCGATAATTCTCGCCTCGGTGCCTACTCCAACCAGGGATCACACTCGGCAACTCTGGGCATTAGCTTGCCTCATCTCTACAACGGCCCCCCACATTCGCCGGGGATGCCTGGTTTCACCTTGGAGATACCCAGTAGGGACCATCTCACAGGGATAGCCAGGACGGGTTCCCCAGCGGTCTACAGCGCCACGACGCCTCAGGGCAGCAGTGCGCTTTACAAGACCACATGCATTACATTACATTACATTACATTACCTTTTCTGGGCTTAGGTGTTCATACCTCCCCAGGCCAGGAAGAGCCATCTGTGGCAGGGGATCTTCAAAGGCCTTGCAGCCTTTGTAATGTGACCCCCAGCCTCTCCTGCTATCAGGAGCAGGCCCCTCTCCTGTCTCCCCTCCGTTTCGCCTGGAAGACAGGCAGAAAAATTATCCAGCCCAGAAGGTGTGCCCACTCTGTCAATCCCACCTGTCAATCCCACCCCTCAGGTGGGGGAGGTGAGGTGAAGCCCACACTTCAGTGCCCACCATCTTGCAGATGGCAGGCACTACCCAATCAGGATTAGGAATTGTGCTCACTCCCCCATGCGGGGTGAGCACACCAAGGCTGTAGCCACCCTGAGGTCAGTAGCCCCTTGGATCCTGACCTTGAGACACCTAAAACACCTCCTAAATACAGTATTTAGGAGCACCCCATAACCACTAGCAGAGGAGACTATAGAGAAGAACTGACTTGGCCTCAGCCCTACCGGTCCGTCTGCAGTTTCCAGAGATACTGCGCCAAATGTCACCTTGTCCTGCAGCCAGAGACCACCAAAACCCCTGGGAGGACTGACTTCCTTCAACAAAGAACGGATCTCCTGTGAACAGCAGCTCTATTAATAAGAAACTCCCAGGACAGATTCTGAGACTGCTAAGGACATAGAAACCCAGGGCCTGGAACCACCACTGCACCGGCTGCCTACGGCCCAAGTACAAGTGTCCCACTGGTCCCAGCGAGGTCCCCCAGCACTCCAGACTCCGTGTACACCGTGGGTTGACCCCTCCAGGACTTCCCAACATTGCCTACAGCCTCTTCACGGACCACCCAACTACGAGTGACCCGGTAAGGTGAAATCTGACTTCAAAATACACCCCTGCATCTAGCCCCCCTGCACCCTAGAGAAAAGAACCCAAGGTGCACCTATGTCCCTAAGCCCTTCAGCTGTTGGTTCCTCCCTGATGTCTTCCTGGACTGAGATTGCAGCTAAAAACCAAAAATCCCCATTGAAAATAGCTGGGCAACCGATGCCAAAACAGCAGCCTGCTCCCAGCCGCCCCTGCGGGTGCATTTTGTGTGCTAAACCGGATCCCCCTTTGCCCTGAGCCTAACACCAGGAGCACAACCTTGTGGCTTGCTCGTGAGCAGCCACAAATCGGAGGCCCCCATATCCCCCATTGGATAACATTGGGCCTCAGCACTCTGCACCCGGCTGCCCTAATGCTGCTGAGGGTGTTTTGAGAGTGCATCCTTGACCGTGAGGGAACCCTTGTTATAACTCCAGAATTTAACCCCAAAGACCGAGCACTTACCTGGTAACCGATAAATTCATTTCTCTCCATAGGAATACATTGACTGTTTTCTCTGAAAAATGTTTTCAGTGTGGAGTTGATTTGTATGGAAACCTGAAAAACTACAACTTTGCAAAACTGATTTTACTTACCTTTTCTCTAGGAAATGTCCCACTGTGATATCTAGGCATATCACACTAAGTAGTAAAAGTATCTTAAAAAGCAATGTAAAAAGTAACAGAAAATGAATCTGTACAGTAATTTCGAATCCTTGACTTACCTGTATTACAAACAACTGCATTTGAACCTGCATTCAATTGTAAACACTACACAATATTTTGCAAAGCCTTTATTTCACTTACCTGTGCCAGGCTTGGCTTGGTTCTAGAAATAAAATAACTTAATAATATTTTTATACAAAGGAAATTGGTCTGAGTTCAGTCTTTTAGTGTGTGACATCATTTGCTGACTGAGTGTCTACAACAAATGCTTAACACTACCCTTTGATAAAGCTTTACTGCTTGCCCACACTACCACAAATAGAGAGCAAGGTTATATCTACTTTTACCCCTGCCTACCTCGTGGGTTCCACTGGACTCTGTTCACACTACACCTCATTTTGGTATAATGCATACAGAGCCAGATTCCTACAATGAAGGGCACTTTTAAACAGAGATAAAACAGCTTGGATGGATCAATTGGGAATGGATTACAAGCGATAGGGAGACTGCAAGATATGTGCTGAAATAGAGTTTCATATGAGCAACTGAGCCAGTAGCCTGCATAATTGATGAAATAGTATTAATGTGTGAACAGTGAATAATAGACTGCATTTATTTACAGGAGGATAAGATAAATTGCGAACATTTTACATGTCTTTAAAAGGAGCATTGCTTATCACCAATGTCAAATCAGGACGCTAGCATTCCGGCAGGAATACTCTGGTAAAGAAAGTGCTTAAGGTTTAGGAAGAGCAAGGTGCTTGATGGTTGCGTTTAACAGAGGAGTCAATTTGGCTATTTAACAGTTTGAACAGATAAGGTTCTGCCCATGTGTGAGGTCCTGTAGTGCTGTGGAACAGTCCACAGATTACCACGGCTGGATGCTGGACAGCAGTGGGAATGTAAGGGCGATCTTTTCTTTTTAATAAATGGTGTCTCCTATTTGAGGATTGCACTCTAGAAAATTAAAGACATTTAAAAGTAACTCTTCTCCATTGGCAGAAAAAAAAGAGAGCCACTAAACAAGAACAAATGGGGTCTTGTTGATTTGTTCAAATAAACAATAGGACTGCACCGTTTTAAATTTGCTTTTGCTGTTTAAGAGTAAAACATTTTAGATTTATAGATTTTGGTTTCACTACCGTTAGGTTCTGTACACTTATTGTCAAGACTAAAATAGTAGAAGCACCATCTTACTTTTGGCGGACGAAGGTGGTGTTGGCTAGAAAACCAACGTTTTTTGACAGTTACTACTACATGGCACAGGTTCTACTTTTAGGTTCGTATGAACGTTGTACGTCTTGCGCGCATGTGCATGCACAAGAAGTACAACGTAGGGGTTTCAAAGGACGAAGACAGCGAGGACGAGAAAGGAGAGAGAGACCATGATGTGGAGGAGGCAGCCACAGCAGGTAAGTGCCTTTTTAGGGCTCGCCTGCTGATGCGCTTGCGCATAGCTGGTGAGAAATATAGGGGCTTATCCAGAGCTTACCAAACTGGCGATTTGATGCTGTGCCTGTGCGCTCAATGCGCACATCAAAGCCAGCCATCTGTTCCCCAGCTTGGTGCCGCCAGCAGCTCTTCCCGCTCCGCCCCCTGCTGCATCAAAGCCTTTTCATTCCCCCCAGCGTGCTCTCTGACTCAGCCATTTCTCCTCCCCTAATTATTCACGGCCGGCCGGCCGTATTTTCAGTTTCACGGCTGCCAGGCCGTGTCTCCTTTTATTTTAACTGTTTAATTGCCCTTGCCTTTCATTCTGAAAGGCAAGGGCAACTAATCCTTCTAAATCAATCCACAATACCTTTGACACCTTTACAAATCTGTCAACTTGTCGGTACCATTCTACTGGTTTTTCTCTTAATCTAGGGAACTCATTTGTAAATGACAATATATCTTGTCTGCTCCAAGGAACATATACATATCCTCCTCCAGGAACTTCTCTCATAGGGAATTCAGTTACCTCTGTTTCTTTTTCTCTAACTGGAAAAGCTAACGTTGATTTATCACTATTCTCCTCTTTCTTCTTTGCCCATTTGACTTGCCATTTGCCTACATCACCCCATTTTCGCAAAAGCACAATCAAATCTTTTATCTGAATTAATCTTCCAGCAGTATTCATGTTCTCAATATCTCTTTCTGCAAAATCCACTCTATAAGTTTTCTGCAATGATTTTATTTTTGCAAACTCTATTCCATATTCACTTGCCACTTCTTCCAATTGATCATACATTGTTTTAGCTCTCCATGTTATACTTTTACATAAAAACAATCCTGGTAATTCTTTAATCTATCAGTCCCAATCGTTCCAATTATTAATTCCTCCATATCTACTTTTAGTTTGGCAACATCCAGCACTTTTTTTTTTTTAAACCTTTATTTAACATTTGCAATCAAATACAGACAAGGGCCTACAACCCCCAGGGCTGGCCGCTAAGCATTTTAGCACGTTATTACCCGCAAACTTCAAACCCGCCTCCCTGGAGAGCATAGGATCTCAATTCACAAAGCGGATTGGTTGCAAAGGTAGTTCAATTTAGACACAGGATAGGAGGTTTTCATTTTAAAATAATAAGTAGGAAGAGTCAGGTGTTGCACAGTGTTTCGGATCACAAAGGGGGGGGGGCGAGCAAAGAAACAACGTGTCCAAAATAAACTCGCCATAAAATAAGTCAACGGAGTTAAGACATAAGACAAAAGGATAAACTAGCACATTATTATTCGTCTACTCCAGCATTATTGTCCGCCCCAGAGCACCAAAACCTCAGAAAAGTCAAGGTACAGATATAGAAACAAGGATGTAAGAAAGCCGAACCCACTACACTAACCCGGAAAAGGAAAAAGAGAAGACAAGGGAAGAGAAGGAAGAAAAGAGGCCATAGAACAAAAATAAAAAACGAACACCCATCCCCACACCCCCCCACCCTGCACCCCTGCTGATGACTACGGCCACCCCCCTCGCAGCGTGCCTGTCGCCCAGTAATCAGAACCCGAAATATAGAAGAAGAGAAAGAAAGAAAAGGCAAAGAACCCCACTCGGTGAGGGAAATCGGAGGAGGGCATATTTCTACGGACTCCCGGTCTCCTTCCCCCGTCGTAGCCAGCCCCGCCCCGGACTCCGTTAGGTCAAGAAAGCAATCCCGTTAAACCTAGTGCCACAATGAGAGACCCAGATAACAATCTCAACCCTGGCCCCGTCGATCAAATTCACTAAAGTCGTCAATTAAAGAAAGTCCCTTCCACAAATTACTGCAAGAGTCTACAGAACAGGAGTAAACAGATGAGAAAAGAACGGCAGATCTCAATGTAGATGGTTGGTGCCAATATTGCCCCTCCCTGTCTCCGAAGCCAAACTTTACTCCATCCGCCATCTTGAAAGACCGACAGGGGAGGGGAGTCGACAAGGTCCGAAACAGCAAAAGATGAAAAGTAGAAAGTTCCAGAATGGGGACGACATGTAAATGTTCTAAGGGATACACAGTCGGGGGTTCCAACGGCTCCATTGGGTGATCGGGCACAGTACAGTCAGGTAGATCCAGTACAATAGGGGCAAACTCTGCTTCCTGCGCCGGGTCAAAACAAGTCTCCGAAACATCAATTGAAATGCAGGCTAGCTGCCGGGGCACGGGTGTCGAGTCAGGATCCGCTCTCATGCCTGTGAGTCCATCCGTCGCTGACAACAAACTGCAAGTCTGGACTTTAATGGTCCCCTTAAGTGCAATGAGTGCCTCCAGCACCGTTCGCAGTGACGGGCCAGTTCGAGCCTGCTCCGCTAGATGCCTTTCTTCCTCCAACACGATGGTCCCCACGGAGAGGCGCCTTCTCCGGGGCAAAATTAGGCGGAGCAGGAGTAAGCCATGAGGGACTGACGGTTAGCAAGCAGTAATACGCAGCGAGGCACCGACCCAGGGGGATCGACGATGCAAATGCCGAACCCCCCGGTCAGGGACCCCCGCGACCCAGCACCGTGCGTCACTCGTCACCTCACCTACTGTAGGGCACCAGACAGCTGGCGGTAGCAGACCAATCAAAAAGTCAGAGTGTTCCAGAGAGCGGACCCGACCTCATTCAGCAGTCCGTTGTTATTCAACTCGGACCCGGCAGAGCCCGCACTCGAGACCCCGGCGTCCCTGCTGGGTTAGGCCTCAAATGATCATCGACGTAACTCCGCTCCACAACGGCGGAGAAACTCCGGGATTGCACCACTGGAGAGCAGGTCGGATGACACACACGGATCCGGTGCAGGTAACCAGGATAGGCGACAGGATAGTAGAGCGACGGACGGAGGTCAGCGGAGCCGGGAGACTATGCGGCCATCTTGGTTGGTGTCGTAGCTCCTCCCCCACATCCAGCACTTTTGATTCCTGCTCTTTTAATTTTAGCGTTTTAATCCATTCACTCAATTCTCTGTCAGTTGGATCTCTAGGCGTTTGTGTTAAAACTATTTTGTCTGTACTTCTCTCTGGCGTTGCAGAGTCAGATTATTCTCCTGTCGGGAATGCGCATGTCAAATTTTTATAAAAAGTTAATTCTGGTGGATTTACACTTGTATTCCTTCTTATTGCTGATAAATCTGGATAAGTACTTTCTCTCGCTCTCTGCAAACTTTGTTGTAATGGGATTGTTAGTCTCGGTTCTCTTATTTTCTGATCATCAAATACTGGTATCACAGGTCCTATCGTTACTGGGACAGTTACAGCTTGCATATTTCTAGTTAAATTCTGAACCAACTCATGTGCAGATTGTTCGTATTCAGACATACTTGGCTGCTCATTGTTTTGTCTTTCTGAACTCAGAACAATCCTGTGTAAATCATTACTTCGCACAGGTGTACCTGTAATTCTAGCTTCTCCTATTGGTATACTCGGGACGTATCTCGTTTATACTCTTTCAGGAAAATCTCTAAAATTTGATGGCTGTTCTGGTGTTTCTTTAACTTTTTCTTCTATCACTGGGGCATTCGGAGTAGTCCGTAAAGGACTTGGTTGATATGGTGGCGGTCTTCTATTTAATATTTCTTCTAATACAGCATCCTCTGATTCACTATCACCATAGCCTTGATTCCTTGAATCAATATTCTTTCTTTTCTCTACACTTTTTCGTCCCTCATATTCTTCTACTACTCTGACCGGATACATGCCATCGCACATATTACTGTCTCTCCATCTCCGCATCCTAGTCTCATGGGTCTCTCCCCACAAATCTCTACCTCTACCTCTCGGTCTAAGATGCCTGCTCAGCCTCTCACTTTCCATTTGATGCATCTCATCTTCCCGCTCAACCAATGCTTCAAACTGAGTTGGTTTAGGTCTCGGTTCAAGTTTCATCATTTTGTCTCTCAAATTCCTCAAAATTGCCACATCAAACGATCTTCCCTCTGGAAAGACTAACACACCATCATCCTTGGTATACTGTATCCAATTAGCCAACCAAACACACGTATGATATCCATATTTCGACAACATGTAAGAAGCAGGTGTTTTCGGCGAAGGAAGTATTTTTCCCTCTCTTGTAACTACTTCCTTGTCTTTTACAAACACATTTTTCAGTCTTTTAAACCATGAAGGTTTCTTCCTGTCATCGTCATAATAATAATATATTTTCGAAAAACTTTCCCTTCTCTCAAAAGATTGCGCACTATTCTGTTGCTGATTCCGTAACACCAACCTATCACAGCGCGGTTCACACTAATGCACCAGTAAGAACACGATGCGTCACTATAGTGCTTAACCAATAGCTTCTGCTGCTTTCTGTGATGAACCAATCAGCTCCTTCTCTGACTTGGTCACGCGTACCAATCCCAGCGCGACACGTTTGACGTCACCATCGCTCCGGCTTCTGCAGCGCCGACTGACGCGTCCTTTACAGGGTTTTTTCAGACAGCCGTATTTACAAGATATTTTACAAAAATCAGTTAGTAACTTACACAAAAAAATTCCACTAATCTGTTCCGCTATTAAAGGGATAGAATTTTCAATCGCACAAGTATTCTGTAACCGGAGTAGACAACGCTTATCTCCTCAGAATTTTTAGATTCGCCGATAAAGCAACACTGCTGGCTTTACCCTTCTATCAGGCAATAACGATCTCGCTTCTCTAGGAAAGCACATACAGAGATCTTTTTCATCTCCATAGAGACAATCCCAGAATTTCGCTTGAACACGTATTGCAATTACATTTACACACGTGCATACAGAAAACCCTATTCATATATACATAAACTCTGTGTTACCAGTAGACAGCGCGTCCACTAACCCACAACAGAATTCCTCTATTGTTAGCAAAAGAGAGACGCCACTCCCTTTACCCTTCAATCAAGCTTGGGTTAAGACCTATTACTCTCCCAGCAGTAAGTTTTAGTCTGGAAGCACGGAATGATCCCTATACTTGAAGGCTGAAATTTCATAGACTGTCCTCACTATACATTTATCCTTTCACACCTAAAGTCCCTAAACTGTGATATACGCCGATACCACCGCAGTATATGACAATACTACTTCTTTGAAACAGACTAATGCACTGTGTGCCTTAACCTTGCCACACTTCCTCCACCTGCAGCTGGAGGCACTGGCTTCACCCTACTCTATGAAGCTTATTCAAGACCACATTTAACATAGTACAAACTTAACAGATGTTAGTCATAATTCTGTACATCAAACTATATATGTATAGCACCTTATACATAATCCTAGCGTATTTCCTTAGCAACCACTACTCTGCTACCAAGCTAATACTGCTATAGCGCATCTCCAGAAATTATAATCATCACTCACCATTTCCCTGAAACCTTTAAACACTCAAAACATGCACCAGTGGGGCCCATAACACTGCGCATTTACCCTGTTCACTTACACTTGGCTTCAAGGCTTCTGGTGAATCGCAATGTAGAAATGCTGTAACATTTGGTAAACCGTCTAAAACCTATTTAATATTTACACTAAAAGTTCAAAACAGTTTACCATGGTTTCATATTAAACACTTATATTCAGACACACCACCATAATGGCAATGGATCTACTACAATGAAAATTAGGCGTAGGAAGAAACAAAGACCAGCTTTTAATTCTTCATTTATCTAATTTGTATTCAAAGCAAACTTTTAGTATGTCCGACAATATGCATTTATTTATTCTTTATTTAATAATTCTTAAACTTTATTTTAAAAACATGATCATTTTATTAATAGCTCAGAAAAATCGCTTTATTATAGAATTCAGTAAAGTTTTAGCAAAGAACAGAAAGTTCCAAATTCAATCTCTCCTAACATCCCTGACTAACACCCTCATCTTATCCTAACAGTCCTGCAAAGCAAACAAATAAGAAAAATCATGAGAGTTCTTACATCCAGGAATCGTTCAGCAAACGGGCAGCATCTCCGATAGAAATGGAAAAAGCGACCCCAACCTTACATACAAGTCCAGGGGTTTTTATACCCTAATTCTCAACTTAATCTGTCTAGAAAAGTAACTAACATCACCATATTGTGTTCTGATTGGATAAATTCGGGTGGATGTGCACTTCCTCACCATTACAGTCTTTGTTATTCATATGATTAAGCTAATTTAATAAACGTCTATTGTTTAAGCAGTCCGTGGCCTAGGAACATTGCATTTTAGCAACATTGCCCTTCTTTCCCATGGCTTGGATATGCACTCATTCATGCTTGGCACCCATCCTAGGTTCCGGGTGATGCAACCTTGAACTTCTCCCTCAAGCACAGTCAGCTCACTTGCGCTGGCAGAAATCTTTGGCGCGCCTGCGCAGTCCAATACCCACTCGCAGTAGCTCAGAGCGGCCATTTTCTCACTAGGCCTCACAGGCCACATTCGGAACTATCATAGAAACAACCAGAAATCCATGTTAATTTTAATAATGAAACCCATTCTGTTTACCTTCCCCCCATGCTAATGTTTCCCATTAGTCGTTACCTAGCAATATGCCACACAAATGCGTTTTATACTTACATAATCAACCCTCTTTTTTCACAAAACATATACAAAAGCACATTTAAATAGCATCTTGTTTATATTGAAGCTATGCATTAGTCCACAACACAACAGCAATAAATATTAGCTAGTATTATCGCAACATATAAGCAGAATTAGTATTTCCTGTGTGTAATTTAAAAACAAAAAGAAAAATAACGTGTGCATCTTATTCTATTGTTGATTATTTTCACAAAACATGCAATTAGTAAACATTATTGTTATGGGACATTGATTTCATGAGGAGTACACAAAATGTGTTTGCCACCTCGCTCCATCACCACCACTCCTCTTTGTGCCGAAACCGGGAATGACCCTGCAAATCGAGGACGACTGGTCACCATTCACTTTTGCCTCAGCATTCCTGTTCGTGAAATGGCACCAAATTGGTCTCTGTGTGTTGTCTTGCGGCCCTCCATCTTGTAGTAACTTTGAGACAGACTTCAGTTAAGATTTCAGAGCAGGTACGCCTGGCAAAGTTGTCTCTATAATGTGCTGACCGTCTAAACACTTATGCGGTCCCAAAGGCGAGTCCTATTGGCTATGCCAATGCTTGTTATTTAAGTCTTGGTAGTCTGGGACTGCAACTGTAGGTCACATATGACTTTATCATTAACCAAATTATTCAGTTTTCAAGGAGTTAGGCAGGAAGGCTGAGTCAGCTTGCTCTCCTTGGAGCCTGTGGCCAGTAAGGGCATACTGGTGTAAAATAGGCACCTTCTTATTGTGCCGATCACATTAATGTGAATATTTGTTCTCTGAAAATTCAGTTATTGGTTGGTATCAGCAAACGTATAATATTTCCCATTAAATTGCAAATCCCATTGTATAATTGTGAACCTTTTCTCTGAGCACCAGTCTGACTTCTACCTTAGAAGCAGTAGTGAACCTTATTCTGGGGACAATGATAACATAAGAATGCTGAACCTTGGTGATAGCCCTCTACTTGTTGTACTAGCACTCCTGGCAGCATTCAATGAAGTCAATGATGCTCTACTGCATCACCAAGCACATGGCAGTGGTTGGCATATGGTTGATGTGCTTTGTTGAGTGAAAAAATTGTAAATCTGCCCCATAATGAGTTTGAATGCAGGCATGCAGACCTAGCCCTTCTGTCTTCCATGTTGATGAGTATGATGGCACTCCAGGAGAGTCACTGACAGCAACACTGCAAAACGTTTGTTGGCTGAAGTGTGCTTTGCTGCCCTTGAGACTGGACGTTTCTTGTCCACAAGATATGTTTCTCTTTGATAGATCATATTATCTGCCATTAACCTCCCAAATGTAGATGGTGTCAATTAGTGCGCTGCTCTATTGGTTTCTTATCCTTATATAGTTGCATCAGCTCCGCTCATGAGCCTGTGATATAGCCGCATAAGTAGCCTCTATAAAGCTACCAGGCTCTGTTTATCTGTTTGGTGTCTAGCATCAGTACTGCGCTTTTACATTTAGTGGCTTCTCAAAAGCAAACTTTGCATTTTTTAAGTTTAAATCTTCTTCATTAACAATTAAGCTCATCTGCTTGACAAAGTGCTCATATTCGCGATATACTGTGAGAATACTGAAGTTGTTGATGGGTGGATTATCACGTTATTTTTGGTCTCTCCCCTCTTCCCAATATAGCCTGGATCTCAACGGCCCTGTATATCTACAGCTATTGATGGCTGCTCCTCAGTACAGTGTTCTTGTTCCTTAGAGCCTCTTCCTTTCTGAAGTATTCTGGAAATCTGAACCACATGTAAACCGACCAGCTGAAGAGGAATGCTCTAAACCACATCTAACGGGTACACTTTGCCTGCTGATCATTTATGTTAAACATCCCCGCAGCTTCCTTGTGCCTTTTGTTTCCTGCGGACTCAGCAGAGATATAACCAGGATGGGCCTCTGGAAGCTTGTTTTGACATTTAAGTCAGAGGCTGGCTCATTAGGAGCGGGGACTTTGCTAATTCCCCCACCGCCAACAGAGAGTGCCAAGTGATGGAGGGCGGCAGCTGAATCCTGAAGAGAGCGCTCTCCTGAAACCTAACTGGTGACTGGAGTGAGGGAAGCAGGGCCTAAAGTGAGCAACGGGAGAGTGAAGTTAAGACAGGTCTCTGCCACAGGTTTGGGTTGACTGGTGTTTTAAATAGTTGAAGAGCTGCAGCAGTGCTATTTTACTCCCTTATACAGTGGTAAGTGGTTGATTGTCACGGAACTCTTAAGGCAGGTACTGCCTGTGGCTGGAAATATAGCAGCATTGCTAATTTATCTAAAGTAAACTACTGGCTGTAATATAAAAACATAACAAAAAGTAAAATATCCATCTTAACCCCTTTAGTGCGGCGAACATCCAACGCCGTCGCGTGCACTACCTCGCTAGTGCTGCGCACGACCGTTGGACGTCCGAATCCCGTAAGCGCAATCGAACGTCCGCACTGGGGCGGAATGTTTGCAGCGCGCTTAACGGGATAAATAAGATAGCAAGGCACAACACAACAAAACAGTCAAAGTAGACTTCAGTACAACACAACAAAATCACAATGCACTAATGCAGCAAAAACAAAGCAGAGTAACATACAAAAAACATCACCACCACAATAAAATTCCATGAACAAAGATGCATAAAGCATTCTGATCACGAATTAATACCTCTGGAATCGTGTTTCATCATATGGAGGTGAAAGGTGTTCAGAGCAAGTACCGTATTTTCCGGCGTATAAGACGACTTTTTAACCCCTTAAAATGTTTTCAAAAGTCGGGGGTCGTCTTATACGCCGGACACCAAATTTTTATGAGTGGAAGCAACGCTCCACCGACTTTGAATTTGCACCCAGGAACCCTCCAATATGACCTGGGCTCTACTCGCGCGTTCACACTCCCTGTGCCGTAGCAGGACTTTACCCGAAGGTGTCTGCCCGCTTCACAATAGGACCGGTAATGATACATCAAGAACAAGTACACGTTTACCGGTACATTAATCTAAAATTGCACATGATTTAGTGCACAGTTACTTACCGGTACAGTCCCGTAGTGCTGTAGTGCCGATGGGAGAGGGTCCACAGGGCATTTCGGTATTTTCTTACTGCGTCTTCAGCCTAGAGACACAGCGGTATATGCGCTGATCTGGCGCCATAATCCTCACGTTCATCGGAAGTAGAGGAGCGTTCATGGACATGGAAAGGGGACTGCAGAAGGTTCCAGCCGACAATCATCGGAAGTAGAAGAGCGTCACTAGCGCACGTCATCTACTCAGTTCATGGACATGGAAAGGGGACTGCAGAAGGTTCCAGCCGGCAATACAGTACCGGAACATAATGTTTGGAAGTGGGGGTCGTCTTATACGGCGAGTATAGGACGAAACCTACATTTCATCATGAAAAGTAGGGGGTCGTCTTATACGCCGGGTCGTCCTATACGCCGGAAAATACGGTACTGCCAACTTACCGACAAGCACATGAACCGGCGCCAATCAGCAATATTTTGATTGATTGATTGATTGATTTTAAAACTTAAATAGCCTGTTCTTTTACCTGTTCAAAGCTTTATTTCGATATGCAAGATATCATAAAAGCACTTACAAAATATAAAAACCACAATTCAGAAGAGTTACATTTTACAAAATGGGTTACGATAAAAACATTTGTATTACAATAAATAATTTAAAAGGCATATTAAACATTAGCAGCTTTGTGAATATTAAAAAATCAGCTAAAAATAGGGTCATCTCATAGCCTTTAATCTAATCAGCCAAGCCCAGCTCAGGAATTTGGCAACCCGCACACTAGGGTTGTATTAGTATAGCGCTTACTGTCACCCCACGGGTATCCTAGCGCTTCAGACTACAAACTGAGCCACGATTGGGTAGGTCGCACCTGCCAGAGCCTAAATAGGGGACTCAAGCTAGGCTTTAGGAAAGAGACAGGTTTTCAGGTTTCTGCAAAACCCTAGCAGGGCGCTAATCTGTCTAAGGCTCTGGGGAAGTCCATTCCACAACCGAGCGCCAGCCACACGGACCCTAATCCTCACTTGTTGAGCACAGTCCGACTGTGGGAAATTGCTTCCTCTTTCTGTATCACCCCTGCCATATAATTTTGTCCACCCGTGCCATATAATTCCTGGGGCCCTGCCCATAACTCAGGCACCTGTGCTACTTACACCCTTCCTACCTTTCAACTCTAGACCGAGTTTTCTTTCTGGGTCACAGCTCCCTTAACCAGGGCCACTGGTATTATGTTATTCTGTGGCCGTGGGGTTTCCTGCATAAATATGAATCAGCCGCATTTGCAACATATTCCGTCTGCTGCATAATCTGTATAGTTTAACAAATTTTGTTTCTAGCTCAAATGGATCAAAATACAAAAAATATTGCTACGTTTGTCCTGCACAGAGGAAAGCCCTTTGCAAAAGTTGGCTGGTTATCTTTCAATTGCTTATTGCTGTAGGTGGGGGTTAAACTGGTACTAATAAGCTGAAATTGTTGGCCAGATAATGTTACCATTTGTAAAACTGACTAAATACTGAAGTAATACTATCACAAAATCTGTTGCTTTACACCGCAGAAGTTGCCTTTTCTTGCTGCAGAATTTAGTCAACATTCAACACTGCCACATAATTTGTAATAAGAGAAAAGATTCAGTTATGAAGTTAAGAGTGGGAGTCATTTAGTGCAAGGACAAGATGGCTGCATAGTGCTGAGGTTCTGGCAGCATCGTCTTATATCCTGGTGAAATCTCCTGGTGGAGAACCCATCCACACCTAGTGGAGAAACAGGAGGAAGGAGAGGCATGCACGGCTGGGTGGGCAGGTTCAGATCATAAAACTGTCAAATGGAACCTACTTGGGTGGATGGATTTATGAGGCTGGCCTGTTCCTCTAGTGGGGTGAGTTCGACCGGTTCTCTGATGGGTGGCTTATAAGCAGAGAGATACATGATGACTGAATAGGGTGGGCTGAGTCTGTTCCCCGCCTGTGCATCTCACAAATAGAAACTTATGTGCACGGTGGGACCTGCAACTTTGAAAAACGTCAGGTGTCTCCTTGGAGATGAATTCAATACTTGCAGCCTGGTAGTGGCAGTGGAGCCCCACGTGGATTTTCCTGGGACCAGCAAGGAACCCCATTGGCTTGAGCCCCACAAATACTTCAAGATTACTTGAAAGAAGTTGAGCTATAGAAGCAACTTTACTTCCTGTACTTTTGTAAAATAGACAGAATGGCAGAGAAAGGATCGATAAATCGTTCCATCAAAACAGACTGGTGGAATACTCACTCTTGAACGGAGATCCCCACAACCCTGAAGCCACAGAGCCAATTATCGATGAGCCACAGTTGGAGCAGAAACATAAGCAGCCCATTGCTGGACGAGGTCCTGTTGGTTTGGGGGATCGGACCAGTCTTGGAACATAAGATAGATACCATGGCTCTACACCTCCCTGTCCTTAGGGGAGACTTTAGAAAAGTCTCAGATAGAATAGAGACAGTGGAGAAGATAGCAATGGAGGTCATCAGACACCTAAAAAGGACACTCAATGCATGCAGAAAAAGTGGAAGATGCGGAAAGCTGTACCAGCTAAAGTAATATTCACCTGGTGAGGCTTCTGTAGTGGATGGAGGGGTCCTCAATTGAGTTTTTCATGAAATCACACATTCTGAACTCTCTCGAGCTGGGATTTCTTTCAAAATTCTTTTCTGTGTGTGCTCACCAGGCCCGATGCCACCCTGAGATCAGGGGTTCTCCCCTGAGCAATAGGAAAAGGGTCACACACAAGGGAAAGATGGAATTAAAAATGCTTGAGGGAACTGATGAGTACAGGGAAGTTGCTAAATGATTGTTATAGAGTATTAACTAAAATGGTTTCGGTGATGGATTTCTCTTGTTAGCTCAGGTGATTAGGTGGGGAGTGTTGTGTAGTTTCCACCCTACGGAAGGGATTGCTCAGTTTTGGACAGTATAACCACTGGGATGATGCCTGGCTGATTCCATGCACCCCCTTCAGGATATGTCGTCCTAAAGGCCAGCTAGCTCACAGTTCCACCATAAGCACCCTAACCCAAGGCAAGTAGCAGATGGTTCTGGCAACCACTAAACATGACAACCCTGATCCCCCAGGAATCGTGGTAATAGATCTAGAGCCCTTTTGCTCAGTCACTCATGCTCTCTTTCACTCAGAGGAATATACAAGGAATACACAGTGGTATGCTTTCAATATTTACTGACCCAAAGTGATTCTTGTATAAAATATATGTGCTGCAATGATCAATAGACAGAAGCAAATGAAAGTTTATTAGAAGTGCTAAGAAAGTGAGAAGAGTGAAAAAGCTCCACCTTCGTGCTAAACAATGTATATATGCAAGCACATAAGACAATATAGAAATCTGGCGTACTCCTACTCTGAGTCCCCTAACTTAAGTGTCTAGGGCGTGTGTATGTGTTCGGCCAAGAATCCCCTTACTGGATGATCCACCTCCTGGTACCTAAAGGGAAAGAATGTAGGTCCCCGTCGTGGTCACAAGCTGGACACCCCTCATAGAGATAGCAGCAGGCTGCTGGGCTGAAGCATCAGCATGTAGGGACCTTGCCAATGACAGCATAGTGCTCCTCTGCCAACACCCAGAAACTGATGTTTATTTATAACAAAAGGCATACTTGCCTTGGGCCAACATCTTGATCGGGCTGCCATTGTTTGTCTGTTATAGATAGCTATGTTGCTATATGTACGAAAAAGACAAGCACATTTTCACAACATATGTATAAACCTTACATGGTATCAAGGTAGCATGATAGTGTTCTTGCGAAGTTGATTCTGTAAGCAAGTATAGTTTCCAAGAAATGAATCCAGACTGTCACAGATGCAAATGTGTGTCAGAAGTCATATTGTAAAAGTGAAGGCAACTTTAGGAAAGACCTATGTACATGTAAAATGGCCGTGTTTCCTTTCGGGCCCAACTGGGGATCATGACAGGAGCTGAGTTCTAGAGGGCGATTGCTTCGTTAATCATTTTTAACTGGGCTCCTTGTCATGTCTAATACGTGAAGACAGGGGATATTGCTGAGGAACAACAAATGGAATATTCTCTAAGTCCTACCCCTCTGGGCATGGTCAATCTGCAACAAAGCAAGACACTGGAATGTTGGTGATTCTTTTTTGGGTGATGGGAGCACTGCAAATTGTAGCATGTGGGTAGTTCTGAGCACAGGGCACGTGTGTGCAGGGAAGGAGGTAGTGAAATTTGAATCTTCTGACTTAGTAGTGCATAAAAACCTGAGCGGAATGAAGACATACTTAGGGGATAATGTGACAAATGAAATGAAAAAATGGAAGATGAAAGGGGGAAAAGGGGCAAGGGAATACCATACACAGGACAATTGTTTATTAAAGCTTCTCTCCTATAATGTGAAAGGGATGAGGGACAAGATGTTAGTGGTGTTTAATTTCATCCTTTGATGCTCTTGCAGGAGGTGCATTTGGCAGGCACCAACGGATGCATACTATGTAGGGGAAGATACACTAGTTTGATACACGTGGTGTTTACAATGGGGTTTGAGTGTGTTGCTAGCCTTCTTAAAAAATTAAACATTATTCATTGTAGAGAGCACCTATCTGCAGGATTCTGTACCCGGGGAGACTGGGACCTGCACAAAACTGAAACTTGAATGTTATGGACATCATAGAATTGGATGGTAACTTTTATGGGAAATTGATTGATTCTTGTGATGGTGATGACAGTGGAGTGGAAGGATGAAGGTGAAGATAGGAGGGCTGAATTGCCTGGGTCCTACCCAACACATTTTTCAATGTGATGGGTCTTATTGATGTGCAGAGGGTAAGGCACCCGGGAGATTGGTAGTACTCCTTTTATTCTACGGTGTATGCTTCAGGATTTCATCCAAGAGAACACAGAAGAAGGGACGTGTGCAACAAAGTATGAAACAGATGCAGGAACTATTGATTGTCTGTGGAGTAGATTGGTCAGCACGATTAGGGCGGTGTGAGCTTCAGGTTTACTAACAAACATGCAGGTTAAAATACATCATTATAAAAGGAGCAGGGCAGGAGGGGGCTTGGAGAAGAAGTAGGATAGGGGATGAGTGTGGATTGTGAGGGGTACTTATTACGCAATAGTTTGTAAAATAACCATTTTAAGACCGTTAAAACTGAGACAAGAGTGTGTGTGTTTTTGTCTGCATGTATATATAAAAATGTCAAAAGATATACGACAAACACTTCACCATACTAGACAAAAAGCACCTATGCCCAACTATTTCCTACAGAATACATTTATTCGAGGGGTGTAACACTCCATACACCTCACCTTAAGCTTCGCCTCTGGAGATTGTTGAGGACCAGCTTTTGGTGGTTGACTCACACAAACATTCAGGTTGGCAGAAAAATTCACTTCTGGGTTGGGCTCAACAGATAAATGCACAATTATTCCAGATTCCCATAAAAAGGTGTCAGAGCTAGTAAGATGGTGCCTCACAACTTCATTTATGTTGGAGGCTTAGTGCCTCAATGACGTGTCACTATTTTGTTCCCTTCCTCGGTTTGTGATATCACTGCTTATACTGTGTTGCTTTTCCATTTGTCTTCATAATTGCTCTTGAAGGCTGTTCAGCTTGTCCTTGGGCTTCAGCCTGTAGAAGTCCTCAGTGCTGGTTTGTTCTTGATCTTGGGCATTTCCAGGTGCTTTCGGGACTTATCATTGCCACACTAATGAAGGATCTGGTGAGTCATTTACTACATCAGCATGTTATTATTATTGCTGACTTCTGGGTCAATTCTTATCTAATGCTATTTTGCTACATATTATCTTAGAACCCTACCCAGACACAGGTCTCTTAAGACCACCATTATATGAACAAGTCCAGAGAGAGTCCTGCTGTGGTGTCAGACTGAAGGCCTGTTCTGTTGGACCTTCCTGACCTCACCCTCAAACCCCTTTTCCCGGAGGGAGACCCTCTCTTTGTCATAGTTTACATTCCCTTACCTCCAGAGACATCTGTTCAGAAAGTTTGTGGCATTAACCGCCGAATCCAGTGTACCTCTTACCCTCAAGGTACTAGGGCATTCCTGACAGCTTGAGCCATTTTCAGGATATATAATCTCTTTTGCCTCTTGTGCAGGCATGCTGGACATGACAAGAAGAGTTTTTGACTCAATTAGTGCCTAATCACTCCCCCTTGCAGATGGCATGATAAGGCAGGCATAGATTTCATACTGCGGAATGGAGCCTACACACCTGAGAACATCCTTGACAATCCTTGACAAACCAAAGTTAGATAGTTACCTTGAAAATAACATTGGCCCAGGACATCCTAAGATGACATTTTGTGAGGCATATAAACAGCTGTGAGGAGGCAATCTTTACCATGTGCGACAGACATGAGAAAACAATGAGAGGCATGAGAAAACAATATAAGGCATGTGAAGACAATGAGAGGAATGAGAAAACAATATGAGGCATGTGAAGACAATGAGAGGCATGAGAAATCAATGAGAGGCATGTGAAGACAATGAAAGGCATGAGAAAACAATGCCTAAGCACATTAGTGGGAGAGTTGATAGGCATGGAAGACTGCTACACTTTGAGTGATAATATTGTGAGCTTGGAGCAACTGAATGTGAAGAAAAAGAAGTTCCACTCCCTCTCTTCCAATTAAGTGAGCAGTCAGTATATTGCTCCCAAAGAAGAGAGTATAACATGGGGGGTTGGGCAGATAAACTGCTGATGTGGCTTGCAAGGAGGTAGTAGGGCTGTAGGTGGATGGGGACGGTACTTTGTGACAAAGGTTTGGTCCAAACTAACAAAGTTGACATAGCACAGACCTTCGTTTACCATAAAGAAAATCTCTATGTCACAAGTTTAGAAGCAGATGGCACAGAGATGACCACATTTACTAGAGACTTTCAACTCACAATGTTTTCAATTACAGAGAGGACTGTGATAACATTGGAAGAAAAGACTGAACCCATAGCAGGAATGGGGAGTATTAAGGTTCACAGGGCCAATGTGTCCCCAATGGAATGGTTCAACTGGTTCAGCAGCAAAATAGGGGCCGACCTTCTTTCTATGTTTGAATGTGTTAAATGGGAGGGCCATCTACACCGTGACTTGAGAAGGGCTACTGTAGTGCATTTACAAGGGTGAGAAGCCTGAGACAGAGTTTTACTCATACAAGCCTATGAAGGCTGAGGACAAGACACTTGCAAAGTACTAGTGAATACTGCAGCATCATAACAACATTGGTCCACCCAAACCAAACTGATGTATCTAACAGGTGTCTCTATAGCTCTATAGAATAATCAACCAGGTTCTTGGAGCCAGTGCTTCTATTGTTGTTAGCTACTGCAAAAGTGTCTGACTCTATTCAATGCCTTATAAAAATAGACTCTAGCCCACAGTTCCTATCATGGGTACGGTTGTTGTAGGCGGCACCCACAACCAGAGTAAAAGCAAACACAGATTTGTCTTTGAGATTGTTATGAGGCAGGAAAGCCCTCTTATGCTGTTTGTATTCATGCTGGAGCCCGGAAGGTGCGAGGTGAGAAACGATGTCCCACCGCATGACCTTCACTGAGATCCTCAATGGGAAAACAGGGTATCTATGTATGCAGATTAAATTGTGCTGTATATAACAGACCCGAAGGCTACCACAGCGAGAATCACTACATATGTTTCACCTCTTTTCGGGAGGACCTTGGGCTTAGCATCAATTGGCATAAATCGGTGCTCTATCCACTGGCAGCACAGGACGTATTCTCCAAGTATTATTCCCCTTTCAGAATTTGCCCTCTGAAATTCCAATATCTGGGTGCATTTGTCACATGAGACAGAGACATCTTCCAAATGTCGAATCTCCACAGAGCTCTAGAACAATTGCGATGTGAGGTGAAACATTGGAGGGTCTTGTTAATTGTGTTACTAAGCAGGGCTACACTTCACAAGATGATTTCCCTCCCGAATATTTTTTTTATTTAATCCAAAATATGGCACAATGGATAATGTACGAATTTTTTAGAACGGGTGACAGAACGATATGTACCTTATTATGGAATGGTGGGTGTCTCACAATTGTACTGGACACATGGACACACTTTGTCATGGAGTGAATGTTGAGGGTATTGCTCTCCTTGATCTGCACCAATACTACTATGCTTCAGATGTGGCTGTGGTTTCATCCCTAAGAGACCCCTCTCTGCCAATAGATAGCCATGTCTTGGGTGATGGGGGCTATGTGGCAGCCATGTATGGTGAACACAAGGAGATGATGGATGGAGTACTGAAGATTTTCAGGCACTCACTCCCAGTCAAAGATCTGGGTTGAATCCATCATCATTCTTTAGCTCACTTCACCACCTCAGTTCAGAACCAGCTATATGCAAATCAGTCTTGACTATGTGCCTCATGGGAACAGTCCAGCCCGAACTGCCAAGCCAGGTCTTCCCTGAACCGGAAACAAACACCCTGGGGCCGGTTTCTGGGTAAAATCCTTCATCAGCCAGCCTAGCTTGAATCCAGTGGCAAAGTGAGCAAGGGACCCACGTCTGGGCATACCCTGCCAACTTAGGGCAGACAAAGCAAACACAAGGAGATGATGGACGGAGTGCTGAAACTTTTCAGACACTTACCCCCAGTCACAGATCTGGGTTGAATCCATCATCATTTTAGCTCAATTCACCACCTCAGTTCAGACCCAGCTATATGCAAATCAGTCTTGACCCTGTGCCTCATGGGAACAGTCCAGCCCGAACTGCCAAGCCAGGTCTTCCCTGAACCAGAAACAAACATCATGGGACCAGTTTCTGGGTAACACCCTTCATCAGCCTGGCTAGCTTGAATCCAGTGGCAAAGTGAGCAAGACACCCACGTCTGGGCATACCCTGCCAACTAGGGCGAACAAAGCAAACACATGGAGATGATAGACGGAGTGCTGAATCTTTTCAGATTCTCAACGCCAGTAACAGATCTGGGTTGAATCCATCATCATTCTGGGAACAGCCCAGCCCAAAACTGGTCCTAGGAAGCTTGTTTCCAGTCCAGGGAGGACCTGGCCTGGCAGTTCGGGTTGGACTGTTCCCATTGGGCGCAGGGTCGAGACTGATTTGCATAAGGCTGGGTCCAAACTGGAACGACATGGTGAGCAAACAAACAATGGATTTAGGTCCAGATCTCTGTACTGGGGTGAATGTATGACATTGTTCTGCATTTGACCATCAATTGTTCTTTTTGCAGCCAAGCATGGTACCACATTACCACATTTGGATGGCATTTACCATTGAACACAGACATAATAATAAAAGCTGGAAAACTGCCACAAGAAGAGTGCGGTGGGAAGATATACGCTGGCCAGGTTCACCGTCATAGGCTTTAAAATTGACCAAAAAAATTAAGCTACCTGCATAATTTAAAATGGTGGGACATACTAGGGATCTCAATCCTTGGTGCTATTTGGGGGGTACTTGGGTTTAAAGACGTCTGCACCAGGGTAATAGTGAAATATCAGAATGCCAAATGAAAAAAAGCAGAAAACGTATCAGATTATGTGACAGGGAGTCACTTAAACAGTTTTGGTACAGTAAGAATGGCATTAAAGATAGACAAATCCATCAAAACATGCAGATGCAACTGAAATTGGAAGAAAGAACCTAGAACCCTCCAGTATTTGTTTTGGGATGTGGATCTCCTCTACATTGTGTACAGTTGGGTTCCCCTGCTTTGAGTGCCTGACTGTGTGCATCTGGTATTTTGGTTTTTCATTTTGGGCCTGGCATTGTGCTATGCTAGGGCCTTTGGCCTCTCTTGACTTGGCTAAGGCCCTGAAACTGTCCTGTGACCTGTATGGGCACACAAAGTAAAGCGTGCCCTCATTCACTGACAGTGTAGTACATTCCCAGTCAAGGGTTCAGCACATAGAGAGTTGATAGCATTGCACCTTCTTCTGTGAATCCATAGTTATTGTGAAACATTTTTATCTGTATCACTAAAGTGGAGGCCTACAGGCCCACTCAAGTAAAGCTCCTCTTTTATACGTTTACGCAAATCCTAGTGCTAACATCCCGAGTACATTGTGTGTGTTTGTAACCGATGTGGTACAACCGATGTGGTATGAGTGAGAGAGTGTAATGGAAGCCTCTAGGATCCATTTTGGATACCCCTGGCCTAGCCTTTTAGCACAATATGGAAGTGAGTGTGCGTTCTCACACAGTGACAGTATTTGTCTGACATTCCTGAAGCTAGAGTGAGGAGACCCAGATACTAATGTGTATAGAAGAGGGAAAACGGCTTAGTTAGATATTCAGTTAGGCCTTTTGCCAAACAAGGAACGGCTGATTAGTCTTCCTGAGCTGACATTTGGTGGAAGGTAAGGGCAAAGGTTTGGCAGTGCAGTCAGATGAGCAAGGTGAAGGGAACCCTTCACATGTGGCCCAACCTTTTGTCTTTCCTTGGTTTCAATTCAATTGGCTGATGATAGCCAGTTGCAAAAACGTCTTTTCTCTTTCTGTCTCTGTTGTGGGTACTCAAGGCTAGCAACAACCCAGCTATGAGAAGCATCACTCTACACACAGGCTATGTCGGGAGAGGAACCTCGAAAGGACACTTGAAAGGAAAACCACCCCAAGCCGGTTCAGACAGTGCAGACAGTGGATACACATCTCCTGTCTGCTTTGCCGTATAACAACTAAGAAAAAGCTCTGGCTGCTAATGATACTCATCTAGAAACTGGAGCCATATACTAGGGTCATTAGAGAGACAAACAATACAATAAATGGAAAAATGCTTTTGCTGTATACACATGAGAACCCACAACCCAACGTATTGTACAAGTTAGAATACCTCTATGGCCAAGGAAGGAAGTGCTCCAGAGAGTATTCAGAGGGCCTCTGTGCAACCAAAACTGGTGTCTGTCTGACAACAAGTTTCCCAGAGGTGAGGTGAGTCCCAGCCTGCCTTTCGAAAGAGGGAAGGAGTCTGCCAACCCTGCAGGAGCAGTGACTGTCTCGGAGGACTAAGGTGCATGGGGTCACTGTGCAGGTGGACTTTCAGAAGTGGACCTTGGAGAGGGATTTGTATACCCCGGTCCTTGTGGGCCTACAGTCTCTCTGGAAGCGGTTCTTGTTGGGACCCGTGACAACTCGTCCTAAGATCAACTGAACCTGACCTGTGTCAATAGCAGCCATGTTGCCCAGTAGACAATTGGCCTTTTTTGGCCATCTTGTCCATTAGGATATTGGTCTATTGCACTGCCAAAAGGAGATCAGCCAGAACATGGCCATACAGTATAGGAGATCATCCTGGGCATAGCTGCTCCAATCCCTGAGAACCTGACCATGTGGGTCCACCTTTTTTGCATGGAGATCAAGCCTTGTGTCTGATCGGTATCCCTGCCTGGTCAATTGCCGCTAGTGAATAAAGGAGACATCCACAAGTAGGACCAATGTAGCTGTGCCAGCTGGGTGGGTACTTGCGGCCAACAAGAAGACCCCAGATGGAACTTCTAATTAGCATGCTCCTCCCAGAAGCAGGAAGGAGCAGGCCAACTGAGCTGAAGATAGGTGGCTGACTAAAAGGGCTGTTTCACTGTGGGTGGTAGAAATGAACAACTAAACTTAATGGCAGCTAAAGTTGCTAAACTCAGAGGTGCTTATTTACAAGCCCCTTGTGCCGCAGGTGCGTCACTTTTAATATGGTAAATAGTGACATACCGATGGTGCAAGGGCTTGTAATTAAGCCCCAGGGAGACCAGGTGCAAGTACCTTAAGGGGGTGGGATTCTTCACATGAGCTGCATTTATGTTACGCCACTATTTCCAGAATCGGTAAAATACCGAATCGGTATTTTTACCGATTCGGTAATTTTGAAATGTAGGTGGGACTCTTTTGAGTCCCACAGGCCTTACCGAATCGGTATTTTACCACCCAATCCACTTGGGTGGTAAAATACCGATTCCAGGTGTGCATGCACATGTGTGCATGCACACCTATGGCATGTGACAGACGGACATGCCCTTAGGGCATGTCTGTGTGCCACATGTCACACATGCCTTAAATCGGGGTGCTAGAGGGTGTCAAAGTGACACCCCCTGCACCCTTGCAAAATTCGGTATTTACCGAATCGGTAAATACTGATTTGGTAATGCCCATTGATTCCTATGGGCTTCAATGCCCATAGGAATCAATGGGCATTACCGAATCGGTATTTACCGATTCGGTAAATACCGATTCCTACAGAATCGGTAATTCAATTACTGATTTTCCCTACATCTGCCCCCTTCTATTTTACCGATTCATAAATACCGAATCGGTAAAATTCGGTATTTATGAATCGGTAAAACATACTTACCTACATCTGGCCCTAGATCACCTGATACAGGAAGAGAAATAGCCCCACCTTAAAAGGAGAGAAAATGTAGCAGCAACCTTGGGGCCAGCGTGCGGGGAATCCATTAAAGGGTAAAGTAAAAAAAAAAAGGGGGCAGGCATCACCACGCAAGCTGGCACAAATATCAAGCCCTTCAAAAAATGGTTGAACAAGTACTACAGCTGAACTCCTTAGAGAGCTCTAGACAATGAATATGATGAGGGCTGCTGCCCATAGAAAGACAAGTATCGATAACCACCAGGAATTCAGAAGGATAGTGACGACGTGGCATCGTCCCACCTGTATCAACTAGAGTTGGAAAGAGATACTGTCAGAAAAGATCAATGTGTTACATTCAGCACAAAAGCTAATCATACCACCCTTCTCCGTGCTAACCCAACTCTCGCCCCTAGATCAACCAACACACACAACAAAGGAGACTACAAGAGACACATCTCAAACGAAAAAACTGTTAAAGTATTACTTATCAATTAAACTTGGGAGCCAATTAAATAACTGAATTAGTATTGCGTAATTTACCCCCTCCGTGTTTACTGTATCTGATATTCGACTGGCACGTTAAGCTAAGCATGAACTCCAACAAAATAACTCATAACTTTTAGTAACTCAGCAGTCCGACTAACCACAATCCTACATTTGATCAAATTAAGAAATATATACCAAATAATGACATTGAATACTACTATCACATGACCACCAGAGTGCAAAACGTAGGGCAACCTGAAGTACCAATGGACATGAAAAATGTTGCTAATGATTACATTATCCCATATATACTTCCTGACAATTTAACATTCACACATGGAATCAGCACAATAGGTTTGCATGGCAATAATATTATATAATGCATGGCTTACATGGAAACGTCATAATGATCCTTAACCCTTAACCATGAATATATTCACTAACACTGGGCTCTCACGGGAGTAGCGTTCTACTCACTTGCTAAAGCGCTTCAGAGCGTCATCAAGGGATGTAAGCGCTATATAAATATCCATACTATACGTTCCAGACAACTGCAAGGATATAGGTGTCCAGTACAGATTACAGAGCGGTCATGCGAGCTCTGTGATAAAATGAACACACACTCAAGGGATTTGAAGAAGAGTTGTCCGGGGCAAAAACTGGTCAATTTAGAATTGCGGTGATCCGGACTGCAATATAGGAAAGCACAGGAGAGCCATTTATCTGTGTGATGCTAGACACTGGTAGCGCTGAATGATGCCACAGCCTGTTTAAAAGATGCCCTCAGCGTAGGTGTCACTGGGGCCAGTCGGCCAATTCATCCATGGATCCTTTTTCACCTGCTGGAAAATTCAATTTTGGCGCAAATTCGGTTTGGGGCTCTCAGCGGCGTACTGTGATACTGAAATGTGATTTGGCATCCTCGAGCGGGGAGAACGTGTTTCTGTAAGGGCTGCGCTGTGTTTTTACTGCTGTGCTATCATTTTTATTATTTAATTTGATTTTCAGATGTGCCTCGGTGAGAGGCTGTTTGGCGCCCTCGGGGAATGTCCATTTGCGGTGCACATGGCATCCTAAAGGCATCAGTAAAACAAACGTTATCAAGCACATAAAATGTACTATCTACAATAATTCAATAGTATTTTATGCTCACTTTGTATCTTGGTGCCGGTTGAGACTGGTGTCGTCCTTAACAGTACCAGTAGCAGACTGCCCACCCGCGGGAAAAGGAGAAGGCTTGTAGCATCGCATGGCACTCTCGCAGTACAGAACAGCTATTACAATGTAATTCTCACATTAAGGGACATATTTACAAGGAAGTGGTGGCGCACGAAGCTGCAGCAAATTTTGCTGCGCCATGCTCCGCCATTTCCAAAATATAGGGCTGCACCGTATTTCAGACAATACGGCGCACCCCTGTCTTTTTCCCTAGCACTGGCGCTAAAAATAGCTGCCTAGTGCCAACATAGACACCCCTGTGCCATAGTGCAAGGGTGCCTGCGATGCAGGAAATTATTGTTTATGTGTAGGAAGGTGTACCTTGCTGCACTTAAGCCATCAATAATGGTGATTTGTTCCTTCTATCTGTGCTGCATTCTGCAGCATACGTGGAAGTAGCAAATCATCATTATTTAATGATAGTTTATGTGCAGGAACATAAACAATCCTTAATGGTGTTTTGCTCTTGCTATGTGTGCTGCAGAATGCAGCACACATGGGAAAAGCAAAAATTAGGAGAAATAAAGGTATTTCTCCTCGTTGCGCCATTCTAGCACCTGCTATTGCATGGCATTCGTTTTTGGCGCTGCCTCTGATTTTCAGATCCTTGTAAATCTGGGGCTGCATCAAAAAGCTATGCGCCACTACCCACAGAAACAAACATTGCATGCCCCTTTCATGCAGAGACCTGCGTGAAAGGGTACCATATTTACAGATGGGCTTTAAGCCACCAAAAATTACTTACCACCACTTTGTAATTATGGTGCAGCCATTCACCTATCACTCAACCCTTTCATCTATCCCTCCATTCATCCAACTATCCATCCATTGCCCACTCATTCATCTCCTTGTCTGACACATTCCTACCTACAGAACAGCTCTGCAATGCTTTACAAGACACATTTTTAGTGGTCAGCTATTGTCCGACCACCTCATGGATTCCTAGTTGATCACCTGGCTGTACAGCATCAATGAGTAGAAAGCCAACAAGTCACATAGTGAACGTAGCACACCCTGGGAGCTGTACGTAAGCTTCAGTGGGCAGGAAGCACCAAGTACTGAGGATGCTGGAGGCTTTATTCCGCCACAGCATTGCTAGTTGTGGCATATTGTCTCTTTAAGATCAGCATCTCTCTAGTGGACCAAAAGGCACTATGATGGGACTATGTAATGATGAAGAAGCTGAATATTTGTAGAGAACGCTGCAATCCAACTAGGTTGACTTGGCACTATTCAAACATTTCAGAGAGAAAGTGCAGGGTAGGAGTGATATTAGATGGGAGAGTATAGCCAAGTGTCCAGTCCTTTATGAAATAAAAAAGATTAGATTTGGAAACCAAAGATTGGATTGGAGAATGTAAGGACCAGGTATGAGAAGGTGTGGCCTCCTAAACAAGATTTATGGATCTTAGGGATCGCATAAAGATTGTTTCAGCTGGAGTACAGAGACTTGCAGGGCCTACACAAAACTAGACAAGATTGCTGGTATGAAAAAGCTTGATGAGTCATGAAGGAACGTTGAAACGTAAGCACTTATGAATGGGGAACCAATGCAGATTATGAAGATGCTAAAAGATGAATATTTTACGAGAGAGACCCAGAATAAGGTGATCAGTAAAGATCTCAACTGCTGGGAGCATAGAAATGAGGTATTAGGATACCTCTAGAGCGAGGGACTTTCACTAACGCAGTGGGAATGATATTATGGACTGGTCATTTTTTAACAATCTAAAGAAAGAAAAGGAATATTGTTCCAAAGCATGCTAATGTAATTGAAAGAGTTGGCAAATACATTATTAATCTGAAAGGAAAAGATAGCGTCTGATCAAAATAGACTTCAAGATTTTTTGGAGAGGTACTGGGAGTTGGTGGGTGCGCAACGCAGTGTAGAGGAGGAGCCACCAAATATCACAACTTTAATTTTATAAGAGGTAAGTAGAAGAGCAACTTCGTTCATCCAGATACCATCATTGGAGAGACACAAACGAAATCTGAGCATCATCTATGTCGTCTCTAAGAGATAGATCAAAAGAGTGAATTAGAAGAGCAAGGGTGCCTCACAGCCATTAAAAAATGTGGGACTAAGAGTGGAGACGTGTGGAACACCATGTAAGACAGAAGGTTGAATGCTTGCGAGTGATCTGAGACATAAGCCAAGCAAAAGATAATGCACTTTGAAACACGTGAAATCACAATAGGATGTAACATCATGTTGAAGTATGTAGAGAGACCAAGTACGATCAACACAGTGAATCTTCCTGATCCACTGACATTCTGAGCTTCTTTGTGTTGTCACATGGCCTACCCTAAAGCCAGACTGATGCGGCTCAATAATACAGCTGACCTCTAGGTTTTGAAAGATGTATAACTTTGAAAGAAATACATTAAGGAAATAAGTTTGACCTCTTGTGTATGGATTGTGGTAATTCCCTACTCCATGGCCTCCCAGACCCCACACTGCACCCATTAGGGGCATCATACATGTCGCAGTATGTCTCGTCAAGGGCCTGAAGAAATACGATCATATCACCCCAATCCTGAAAGAACCCCATTGGCTCTTCTTGCCGGCTGCATCGTCTTCAAAGCCAATTGCATCATTTACAAAGCCATCGCGACCAACCCTACTGCTTATCTTGCAGACAAGCTCGCCAACTCTGGTGGATCTCAGCACACCTGCGGCCAGGACACCATCAGACTGCAGACTAAGAAGTGTTAAGAATAAAAAACAAGACTGCAGGCCTTTTCCATCTATGGTCCAAGGATCTGGAACAACATCCTTGTGTCTATCAGAATGGCCTCAACACAGTCAATTTTAGGAAAGGGTTGAAGAATCACCTCTTTAAGATCATTACAATGCCCATGCATTAACCAGTTTCCTCTCCTGTTACTTTTTTGATGTTATGCTTTTCTCTGACCGTGTATAGTGCTCCGCTGAATTGTAGCTAGGATTGTGCAGCGGAATTACCATAGTCATGCATATATAATCAAACATGCCAACCCTCCCGATTCAGGTGGAGACTATCAATTTCCAGGCTAGTCTCCCACCGCCTGATTCCTGCAAGTAAAAACCCGGTTTTTCTGAGGGCCTCAGCTGACAGAGACTGGTTTTGTGTGACTGGGAGTATGCACTAGCAGTGACTGGCAGCTCCTGCAGGCCGGTGCACATTTTTACCACATTCTCTCTGCCTGCTTAAACGCTTTCTCCGTGTGTTTGCTAGGTAGGAAAAAAAAGTGTATTTGCCTTTCTAATATCCGATCTTGTAGCACACTTGCACGTCCCATAAATGACAATAACCCTCTCCCGAGTATTTTTTGTAATCACCCACTTTTCTTTTCTATAATGTTGGCATGTATGTATAATCCATGGGATACTTACAATGTCATGCACGTTGAGTTGTAATTTGTCATGTGCTCATTAGCACGCCGAGGATGTGGTGTTACCGCCAGAGTAGCAGACTTTGAAACTGGGGAACCAGGTTAGAGTCTGGCATTGGCTCAACCTCATGTGATTCTGGGCAAATCACTTAGGGCCCGATGTAGGTAGCCCTTTACCGATCCGAATCGGCCGAAAATACCGATTTTCGGCCGTTTCCGATCGGTAAAGGGCTACCGAGATGTAGGGGCACATTTTCGGTAATTTTACCGAATTGGTATCATTACCGAATCGGTATAATTACCGATTCGGTAATATGTACCGAATCGGTAAAATAATTACCGATTCGGTAATATTTACAGATTCGTTAAAATTACCGAAAAAGCAATGTAGGTAGAAAATTTACCTTTGGCACATGGCTTACAGAATCGGTATTTTACCATGGAATACAAATCCATGGTAAAATACCGATTCCTGTGTACATGCACATCTGTGCATGTACACATGTGCCATGTGACAGACAGACGTGCCCTTAGGGCATGTCTGTGTGCCACATTGCACACATGCCCGTTTTGGGGGTGCTAGAGGGTGTCAAAGTGACACCCCCTGCACCCTTGTGAATTCTTTAATTACCGATTCGGTAAATACCGAATCGGTAATGCCTAATCATTCCTATGGGCTTCAAAGCCCATAGGAATGAATGGGCATTACGGATTCGGTATTTACCGAATCGGTAATTAAAGAATTGTTAAGGATTCGGTAACGAATCCAGATGTTGGGACCTGCATCCCATTTACCGATTTAGAAATACCGAATCGGTAAGATTCGGTATTTCTAAATCGGTAAATGGGATTTACCTACATCGGGCCCTTAATCTTCGTGCTAAAGTAAAATATAAATGAATTTGGCATTGCATAATGTAACTAACTGGTGCTCGTGTTAAACTTTATGTAAAACTTACAAAATAAGTAATCAAATCACGCACTTGTCAATAGGTACTTTGGGGCATATTTACAATAACTGGTGCATCCCTGCAAATCAGCAGAGATGTGCCAGTTATTGTGCGCCACAGCTCCGCCATTATGGATGCGCCACATTTACAATGCGGCACACCATGGTGCAAAAACGGCACAGATGCGTCAGCATCTGTGCCGTAAAAGTGACGCATTGCTGGAGTTGTGTCGCAAGCGCAACGCAGCTCCAGCAATGCTCTGGGGGGCCCTATTTAGTTAATGCTGCGTCAATCCTTATGCCTACTTCAGGCAGGCACAGGGTTTTGACGCAGTATGGGCCTAAAAGTGACTGAGTGAAATCTTGTAGATTTCACTCAGCCACTTTTAGGAGGCGTTCCTGCGCCGGAACGCCCCCCCCCCCCCCCCCCCTGCACAGGAACTCCTACATGTGGCGCAGGGCATTACAATGTGACGCATCTCCCAGATGCGTCACGTAAAATCTCCCAGATGCGTCACGTAAGTACCCCCGCACCATGGAGCCGGATTTGCGCCGTCGCTGCGTCACAAAAGTGAAGCAACTGCGGCGTAAATGAGGCGCAAGGGGCTTGTAAATCTGCCCCCAAGTGTTGTTAGGATGTTAAGGTCGCACGACTATGGAACGTCGCTTTTCTATAAAGTTTTTTATTCTCTCATTTAAACCTCACAAGCCTTTACCAATTTTCTTTCCTATTTCGTGCAACGTGAGTGCAGTTAAAAGCACCCTCGGTGATCCCTTGAGCTCGGTTAATGCCATAAGATCATATTTATGGAAAAGCTTTGAAGCCCGCTTTTCACTAGGCCTCTCCGGTTGCAACGTCACCCACATTCAGTCAGCCGCGCACTGACATGCGTGAAGCGCCTGGCTTACAGAACACAAAGCGCGGTTTGTACGGGAGAACGCCCGGTATATGGCTCAGGCCGCCCCTGCTTGTTGTCATGCGCGTGCGTTGTTTACCACCCTGTCCTGCTCGAGCGAAGGCCCGGGACGCGCGTGAGCCGCGAGCACACCACGTTCAAGGCACAACAGCTGGCTTGTACTTTACTTCCCCCGCCGGCCGGGGAACACAATCTCTCTAACGTTGTTAGTCATATGAGCCGCACCGTGCATGCGCTCGCAGCTGAAAGGAACGCGCAAACAACCGCAGAACATTTACACTGAGTCACCCTATATCAGTTTACAAATGGCTGTTTATCTCTCACCTCCGAATAACTCATTTATCAGGCATGGTATTACGTGCCCTCGCGCAAATCAGCGTGAGAAAACTTGTTGCTCGTCAAGACTTCAGAGGCGGCAATCTAGCTCAGGAGCTGCATGCAGGCTTTCTGCTGTGCACGTACCTCTGCACGCACATTCAGTCATTCACGTGTACTGAGGGCCCCCAAAGAGTTCATGAGCGCCCGCTGTCGAGCTGAATGCAATGGCATGAGTTTGTGTCCACCTTAGGGAGAATGACTGTGAAGACTCGGAATTACTAGGTCCTTTTCTGCACGTTTATTTCAGGGCCTTTTTCTGCTCCTGCTTACCACTGGCTGGTACCTGGTAAATAGGAGAGGGGGGCTGTAGGTGGTCAAGGCTTGGGCAGGATGTGAGCACAAATGGGAGGGACATTTGATGCTTTCCCTCTTGTGGTGTTGTTGGGAGTCAAGTGGGAGATGAGCTGTGCTCATATCAACGGCCCAGGTGTGGAAAATGCTTGTGATTTTACCAGGTGGGTTTCTGTACCTGGCAAATTTGGACCCAGTGTTCCTGCACCCGGTACTCTAGAATCTGAAAACACCAACCACCCATTGCCACAATCCCTTTGGCTCCTTACCACCCTCCCACCTGAGAATAACACTCCGCCCAACATGCAATCAGAACTGGACTAGGAAAAACATCACCTTAATATGATAGGTCTATGTTTATACTATCATACGCCAGTTGGTATCACCTACAGACTAATATGAAACCCAATTAATACGTATATTGTCATAATACTCCACCCCTCCCCTAACATCCCATCCACCTGTGCCTATCAGCTTCCACCAGTGGCTCTCTGCCTCCACCCCTGTTGCTCCTTGCAGTCTTCCTACTTAAATGACCTGCCTGCCAGCCAGTCCTCAGACATCTGTCTGCCCAGGATCCACCATTACTCCTATTTCTCCAAATTTCACATTTTCCTCCAAAACGTTCATATCTGCTAGTGCATTTGAACATATCAGCTCCACTTCCTCCCACCTCCTAGATACACCAAGTCGATCTGTCCATCCGGAAGTATTGCCACCATTCTGAAACAACTTAACCTTAGAGTAATAATGAACCTCCTAATTTCTGCCTCAGCAATGCCCCTCTCTTGCAGCTCTGTCGCACCTGGAGTTACATTATTTGAAACTAAATCCCACTTACACTAACCCATCACATCAAAAATGGCCGAAAAATACACCCCACTTAAAAAACCTTAAGAAAAATGACTACACCAGTCTACCAATTTTTTTGAAGGTGTGGATAGGAATACAGCTATAAAGCAGTACGAGGCTGGAAAAATGAAGCATTCCCGTGCTACCAGTTGTCAGAAATTCCCCAGTAAAAGTATAATGTGTCTGAGCAAATTCCATCTTATATAGTGTTGGACAGTGCAACACTCTCAAATTGCCTAAGGAAGATCAGAACTCCCCCGCTCCTCCAGGCATAGGTATCATTAGGTGGGACACCACAAATATGACAACTTAACTAGGGGGGAAGTATGCTTTAAAGGGATAGGCCAGCATTTACAATGTTACATATCTGACCTTAGCAACTACCATGAAATTATACATATATTTTTCGAACATTGTACTCCTCACATAAGATCCTACCTACTTGCACCTCTCAGCTTCCATCCCTTTTGGTATTTCTATTTTTCCCCTCTTAACTGACCTGCCTTTTCTAAGAATCCCCATCTCAGCCATCTCTCCTCCCAAAACCTACTATTTCTCCCATTTACTTTTTCACCTCTTATTTCCCCAAATTGTTTTAGAACTACTGGTTCCCATGAGCAATTAAGTCTGCGATTAATTTGAGCCGGTGTTTTCGGTGCTCAGCACCGGCACTTAATTATGAACATCAGCACTTATAGCGCAGACTCGCACCAAAGGAATTGCAGAATGGAAACATTCATTTTTGGTAGGCACAGGAGTTCTCTTTTAGGTGGCGCATACTAGAGAAATGGGCTGGTGCACGCTGCCACTTGACGAGAGCTCCAGCACTTTTTCTTTTTACAAATTAACCACTGGTTTCAGTTCATTATCCTGCCACACCCTACGTTGAGTTAGTTTGCCTGTTCCACAAGAACATGGCTGCCCTCCTTTTCCCTTTCTTCTTTTCTTGCCCAATTCTCTTTTCCACCAAATATTTTTTCCCACCAATCCACTCTTTCCCATCAATCTTCTCGTCCTCACCAAGCTCTTTCAGAACAACCCTTTCTAAACCTGCGTTTCATGCATTTTCCCAATCACCTCTGCCCACCAATCATCTTTCCAATTCTCTTTGCCAGTCCCCTGATTCAAACTCTCTTTCCCACCATTCCTCTCTTCTTAATCATCCTGTTTACAATTCTCTCTATCTTTCCAATCATCATTCTTCCCAGTTATGTATTTTTTCCATTCTTCCATCTATTCCAAAACGCATCTTCCAAATTCACAATTTTTACCTGCACAGCAATTTTCCTGCCTGTTCTGTAACCCTTCTTAACCTAAAGCGCTATTCCTCACATCAGCCCTCATTCTCTCTTTCTCTCTCTGTTCCATTTC
Organism: Lissotriton vulgaris; assembly: GCF_964263255.1. NCBI lineage: Eukaryota > Metazoa > Chordata > Amphibia > Caudata > Salamandridae > Lissotriton > Lissotriton vulgaris. Next base: position 1,634,044,825 of record NC_141694.1, on the reverse strand, counting down.
ACATCCTTCTTAAACCTCACTTATTTCCCACATCCAACCACTAAAAAAATTCAACCCTTCATTCCTTAGGAAACACAAATGTACCATTGTGATAAGCCATAATTATAATATATGTGTCTTCTATGTCTAAAACTTCAATTCTCCTTCCTAGACTTCCCTACTGCCACAATACAATTCCTAATTCCAGACCTGTGCATACACCTCTCCCATCCCATCCTAATAAAGTATTCCTGCACAATTCTGCCCTAAAGAAAGGCTTCCCTGTTCTGGGCAGGGGCCAACACATTCCAGTTCACTGTGTCTCAACCTGTGGACTCTAAAAACCTGGCTTCTATATAAAATATGCAAGAGATAAAGAGGTTGGAACATAAAAAGTAAACTCTGAATTCAATGCGCCCCAGTTAGTCACCATCAGTCAGATGCATCAAGCTAAAAACCGGTCGCAAAGGGGCAGATTCTCAGAATCTGCCCTTTTGCGACCGGTATTTTTGCATTTGGGTTGCATCATCCCAAATGCAAAAATCGCAAATAGAGAATTCGCGAAATTGCGATTGTTTGAATTTAAGGAATCTCAAATTGAGATTCCTTAAATGCAATGCATGAAAGTTTCAAAAATAGTGAATTCGCTAATAGGGCACGCAAATTACCATGAAGTACAACTTCATGGTAATTTGCAAAAACTTTCAAAGTTTCATGTTGTGCACACACATGCCCTAAGGGCATGTGTGTGTGTAACATATGTGCACAGTTCAATTTCAGGGGTGCAACAGGGTGTCCTTTGGACACCCCTGCACCCTTGAAATCGCAATTTCAATTTGTGAATCGCTAATTGCGATTCGCAAATTGAGATTGTCTTCCCATTCATTCCTATGGGCCTCTAGGGCCATAGGAATGAATGGGGAGGTATTCCTTAATTGCGACTTGCAATTTGCGAGTCGCAATTAAGGAATTCTAAGAAATTGCTATTTTTTAAACGATTTCTTCATGCATAGCATTTTGCTATTGATTATTAGCGAATCCTTATTTTTCGCTAATAAGGAATCGCAAAATGGATGCTTGATGCATCTGGCTGCATGTCTCTTAAGCAACTATCTCTTCACTTACCGTACAAAAAAGTCTCCCCTTGACCCTATTTTCATACATACTTACCAAAACTACTGTCTGCCCAGCCCAAGTTTTTCCTCATCCAGATTTATTGCCCATCACACAGTGCTTTAGATTTTGTGCACATTCTTGTGTTTAATCATCTCGAAACAGTTCTCACAAGGATTGTCACATGGTCTGTATTTTTATGCCATGGCACAAGGGAAAATTGGGAAAATCTGCAAAAGCTGATACTGTTCTTTTTAGGTCTCGGGCCTACCGTCCCACTGGGTCAGCAGTGGGCGTGGCCAGAGTCCTATTCTCAGGGCTCCGAAAAACGTACCTACGAATTCCAGGCTGCTCGTGATTTTTTGAGTTTTTTTTTTGCTATCTGCAATGCAATTGGTCTTTGCATGCGTGTGGTTTAGAAACAGAACACGCAATAGGCCATAGGCGGTCGAGTAGCTCCGCCTATGCCCCATTGGTGTCTGTTACGCACACCAGAAGGCCATATATCTTCAATTATCTCGGCGTCACGGCAGGAGATAATTGAAGATTTATGTTGGGCGCTCGTGCACCACTGCGTTTTTTTTTAATCCATTTCATGGAGCTCTCTCCCTGTCAGCGCATCTTCTCTCGGCCGCGATAATTCAAAAGATATGCCTGCAGTGGCGCGCGCGCGAGTCCGAGGTTTTTCTTGAAATATGGCTGCGCCGAGCACAAACACCAGTTTCGGCGGGATGTGTACGTGTGGGTGCCCTTTGGCTGCGTGACATGCAAATGTGTTATTGTATGTTAACATGTAGTTACAGAGGGCACGCTGACCAGCGTGGAGACTGCAGGCACAGAGGGGAGTGGGCGGGGGGGTTGGGGGCTTTTTGGTACGGGAAGGGCCGCGGGCTGGACGAAGAGCGCACTGAACACACACAGCTGGGCACCGAACAAGGGCAAAGAACCCTGCACACAACTAAGAAACGAAAACCGGGATGGCGCTCCTTTTAGGGCACCGGATTGTAGTGCGTCTCTCCTCCTTCCAGAGGATGGAAACTTTACCGACGTGCTGTCACAGCAGCCTTTCCCCCTCTCTCCGTCGTGACTATCAAGTGACACCGCCACTCGCAGTGCTCCCGGGATATTTAAATGTGGTCGTCGTTAAAGTCAGAAAAGGAAACACGCGACGCAGGTCTGTCCAGAGTCAACAGGTCACAGCTTCCGTCCCGGGAGACTGAGCTCAGCATTTAAGACCTTCCTGATGGATAAAAGGAGTTCCACGTACTTGTTCGGTACCAACATTTCATTCAAGCGTCCGTTCAGTGTGTGGTGTGTGCTTGTAGTTTGGTGCAAATGGGCTGTAACAGAGTGCAGATTGTGAGTGCAGTTTGTGAGTGCAGTTTGTGAGTGCAGATTGTGAGTTCAGAGTGTGAGTGCAGAGTGGGAGTGCAGAGTGTTGAGTGCAGATTGTGAGTGCAGATTGTGAGCGCAGAGTGCAGAGTGTAGAGTGTGAGTGCAGAGTGTAGAGTGCAGATTGTGAGTGTAGAGTGTAGAGTGCAGATTGTGAGTGTAGAGTGTAGAGTGCAGATTGTGAGTGCAGATTGTGAGTGCAGAGTGCAGAGTGCAGATTGTGTGTTCAGAGTGCAGAGTGCAGTGTGAGTGCAGAGTGCAGATTGTGAGTGCAGAAGGCAGATTGTGAGTGTAGAGTGTAGAGTGCAGATTGTGAGTGTAGAGTGTAGATTGTGAGTGCAGATTGTGAGTGCAGAGTGCAGAGTGCAGATTGTGAGTTCAGAGTGCAGAGTGCAGTGTGAGTGCAGAGTGCAGATTGTGAGGGCAGAATGCAGATTGTGAGTGTAGAGTGTAGAGTGCAGATTGTGAGTGTAGAGTGTAAAGTGCAGATTGTGAGTGCAGATTGTGAGTGCAGAGTGCAGATTGTGAGTGCAGTTTGTGAGTGCAGAGTGCAGAGTGCAGATTGTGAGTTCAGAGTGCAGAGTGCAGTGTGAGTGCAGAGTGCAGATTGTGAGTGCAGAATGCAGATTGTGAGTGTAGAGTGTAGAGTGCAGATTGTGAGTGTAGAGTGTAAAGTGCAGATTGTGAGTGCAGTTTGTGAGTGCAGATTGTGAGTGCAGATTGTGAGTGCAGAGTGCAGATTGTGAGTGCAGTTTGTGAGTGCAGATTGTGAGTGCAGAGTGCAGATTGTGAGTGCAGTTTGTGAGTGCAGATTGTGAGTGCAGATTGTGAGTGCAGAGTGCAGATTGTGAGTGCAGATTGTGAGTGCAGAGTGCAGATTGTGAGTTCAGAGTGCAGAGTGCAGTGTGAGTGCAGAGTGCAGATTGTGAGTGCAGAATGCAGATTGTGAGTGTAGAGTGTAGAGTGCAGATTGTGAGTGTAGAGTGTAAAGTGCAGATTGTGAGTGCAGAGTGCAGATTGTGAGTGCAGTTTGTGAGTGCAGATTGTGAGTGCAGAGTGCAGATTGTGAGTGCAGATTGTGAGCGCAGAGTGCAGAGTGTGAGTGCAGAGTGTAGAGTGCAGATTGTGAGTGTAGAGTGTAGAGTGCAGATTGTGAGTGTAGAGTGTAGAGTGCCGATTGTGAGTGCAGAGTGCAGATTGTGAGTGCAGAGTGCAGAGTGCAGATTGTGAGTGCATATTGAGTGCAGATTGTGAGTGCATATTGTGAGTGCAGATTGTGAATGCAGTGTGTGAGTGCAGAGTGCAGATTGTGAGTGCAGAGTGCAGTGTGAGTGCAGATTGTGAGTGCAGATTGTGAGTGCAGATTGTGAGTGCAGAATGCAGATTGTGAGTGTAGAGTGCAGATTGTGAGTGTAGAGTGTAGAGTGCAGATTGTGAGTGCAGAGTGCAGATTGTGAGTGCAGAGTGCAGATTGTGAGAGCAGATTGTGAGTGCAGATTTTGAGTGCAGTTTGTGAGTGCAGATTGTGAGTGCAGAGTGCAGATTGTGAGTGCAGATTGTGAGCGCAGAGTGCAGATTGTGAGTACAGATTGTGAGTGCAGATTGTGAGTGTAGAGTGTGAGTGCAGAGTGTAGAGTGCAGATTGTGAGTGTAGAGTGTAGAGTGCAGAGTGTAGAGTGCAGATTGTGAGTGCAGAGTGCAGATTGTGAGTGCAGAGTGCAGATTGTAAGTGCAGATTGTGAGTGCAGATTGTGAGTGCAGAGTGCAGATTCTGAGTGCAGAGTGTTGAGTGCAGAGTGTTGAGTGCAGAGTGTTGAGTGCAGATTGTGAGTGCAGAACTCTACCCTCAAACTCCAACTCTACCCTCAAACTCCAACTCTACGCTCAAACTCCAACTCTACCCTATAACTCCAACTCTACCCTCAAACTCCAACTCTACCCTCAAACTCCAACTCTACCCTCAAAATCCAACTCTACCCTCAAACTCCAACTCTACTCTCAAACTCCAAATCTACCCTCAAACTCCAACTCTACCCTCAAACTCTAACTCTACCCTCAAACTCCAACTCTACCCTCAAACTCCAACTCTACCCTCAAACTCCGAGTCACCCTCCAAGTCCACCCTCCAAGTCCACCCTCCAACTACACCCTCCAACTCCAACAATAGGAACAGTAATGATACATGAGGAGAAAATTACAAGTGAACAAAGTAGAACAGCAAACGTTAAGTTACAAGGCGCAAAAGTGACAATTGTGGGCAAACAAAAATACAAGAGGTAGCAAACTGTGCAACACAGGAGCAAAACGTGACATGTGTGCAGGTTACAACAGCGAACAAAGTACAAGTAGAGGTATAATACTGTCCACCCTCCAACTCCACCCTCCAAATTTTCACCACGCTCACACACACCACCAGCCGTCACTGCACGCTTTCACCAGACGCACACACACACCACCAACTATCAGTGCGCACTTTCAGCAGGCATACACACACCACCGCCCGTCAGTGCACGCTTTCAACAGGCACACACCACCACATGTCATTGCACACCAACAGCCATCACTATACACATCAATTGTTAACGAATCCACAATTAACTATTGTACCAATAGCAGTATTGCAAACTTTACTTTTAAACATAATCATCTAAAGCTCAGCATGCTATCATTGCTACAATTCCAATCCAAACCACATAATTCCATTACACACTACATACATACACTCCATAACACATGGCGAAAAGACATTGCCATTTACAATGCCATTTCCTCGAACTCAAATAAATCTGAGACCTATTGCATTTCTAATGCTTGTTTCTCTCTGAAACATGAACTCTGAATATCAAATATTAGAAGAAATCCTTTGGGTCTGTAGAGTTGCCTACATCATTCTTGCATCAAAACGTACCGTTCTGGATTGCCATGTAAAAAGTAGTACAACACGCTTAACACAAAACTTTATTAGTGTACTGGTGCCCCAGTGGACAATATTTCACAATCATAACAAACTGTACCTGCTGGCAGCAACACCACTCACCGGTGGACTGACTGCAAACACCTCCCTCCCTAAATACACATAAAGAAGCTCTATACACATAGCCAATCAGCTTATTCTCTTTTCACCCATGTGACTTAACGACTAGAGCAGCGGACTTTGATGCTGGAGAACCAGGTTCAGTCTGTCGGAAAGCTCAAACATCCCGTGACTCTGGGCAAATCACTTAATCTCACTGTGCCTAAAAAAAGGAATGTGTCCATCTGTAATGCAACTGGGGCTCATGTAAAGAGCTATCATACCTTTGACTCGAGTTCGAGATATATAAACCTGCAAAAAAAATAATCTTTCTCCGACCCCCAATCTTACATCTAGAGCCATGCTCACTACAGCCTACCAGGAATAACATGACCCAACCTATCCACCCTTCTCAGGCCCGCGTCTGCTGTGCACTACTGCGAGGCCCTCTCCACCCCTTCCTGCTCACTCACCCATAAAAAGGAACCTGAGGAAGATGAGTGATAAGATAAGATAAGATCATGTTTTTTTTGCTTGATTAATTAAAATCTTTGCAAATACATAACAATAAAAATTCCCATTGTACACAAAACATTACATTTAAAGACAACATTAAAAAAGATCATCAATAAAGTATTCCCAGTTTGTACAATTGGCTGTTTTAAAAGACAGTACTCATAAATTCTTGTATTTCAAGTAGTGCTGAACTGACAATAAGTACCATTAATTTCCAAGCTGCACGACACAGCTTAACCAAGTCCATTGTTCAAATTAAAGGCTTGTTAATGTAAAGTGTGAGTGCAACTAAAGTAAGATATTAAGTTAGTTTTATATATGAGAAGGATTTTCTTAACCTTTGGGCAATAAGTAAAAAACACTGGTACAACTGTAAAGTATTATTATTCATTTTTCATTTTTTGGGAGCTCCCTCCTGAAGCCCTTGTACTCTTATCTTTAAGGTATTTCAGATAACAACAGGTTTTTAAGTCTCTTGGTTACCGTCTCAAAGAATTTTTGTTAGCCGACAGTTAAGCTGGACGTCAACAGGGTTGAAGCAAAGCTTCACTGCCTGCGTACAAGACCGAATGTCGTAATACCTGAAGAATAGACGTAACAAGGTGCATCTTATATCCTTTAAGTTAGGACAGTTGCAAATTACATGAATAATGTCCTAAGACTGAGAAAGATGAGTGAGCGGCTGCCAAGGTGGACATGGTAGGAAAAAGGAAACTCTGCAGGGCCACCACATGACAGAACATGCCCTCCTTCCCCCGCAACCTGCACATGCACACATGACAGTCCTGTTGTACTGTTTTGGGCTGCAACAAGTGCCCGTTTGCCCAGGGGAGGTGAAGGCATCCCTTCTCCTGTCACGCCCCTTTCAGAGAGTCCATGTATACGAGCAAGCATTCTGTGTAAAAAGAGGCATCATGGTGTTTTGGTGGTGTAATAATAATAGTGTATATTAACTCCAAGCTTGTGATTTCAATACAAATGGTTCAAACCTATCTGTTTACTTGAAAAAATGGTTATTGGAGGAGCTGAAAAGAGATGTGTTACCTCCAGCTGTAGACTCAGCTAATATGTCTGTTCTTGACTCTACTTTACCTGGATCAGCTCTTTTGCACCAGCAAGAGCACCTGTTGCAAATATTATGTTTTAAAAGTGCACAATCAGATCAAATGGCATTAATGTAATACCAAACCAGCTTGTCTGCTCTAGCTCCCAACAGCCTGTAAAAGATCAAGACAGGAAATTTGTGTTGGCGCATAAATGAGGCTTCAGGTTACTTAGTGTTAGCGCATTGTTTTTTAAGGTATGCAGCTAGTAACTAGGTAGGATTTACACATCCCCTATCTGTTTAGTGTATCACTGTTGACAGAAAAAGGTCCCTAAATCCATCACTGCTAGCAATTTTTTGGGATGTTAATTTACTACCCATAAACATTGTCAATCTCTGCGTGAAACTATCAGGACAGTTTATGAGTTTTGATCCCTCCAAACATTTGTCCCAATGCTCTGACAATGATTTCCATGTCTGCACTGGTCCCTGATAGGTCAAATCTAGCCCATGAATTATTTTTGGTCTCGGCCAGTGACTGTGGAGGGCAGCAGGGATACCCTTCAGAGCAACTGATCAATGGAGTAGGAGGCTGTGAAGACATTTAAGAGTCTTGGAGGTAAAATTCACCTGATATAGGGTGTGATAGCACCTAAATCTATTAAAGTAGCACAGCTTTTAAAGGGGAGCTTTAGAGGCAGGATTGCTGAGGAACACATGCAATCCAAAACACTATTTAGTGCTACAGCTGTAACAATATTCCAGAAATTAGCCACTTAAAGCAAAATGTGTGTGTGTGAGACGCCATGTAGTCCTACCTATTGAATCAGCTTCATAAACGGAGCATTGCACTTTAACTTGATTGCCTTACGCCCATAAGATACATCTGGGGAAGGGCTGAATATTTGACACCAACTAAGTTTAGCATGGAATGACTTTAATCTCTGCTATTTCCTGTTACTCCTTGCAATTATTTGAGAACCAGCAGTAGTATCTCAAAATGAGCATTCACCACTCGTTCCAGGCTAACACATTCTTTGCAATTATCACTCTCCTATTATTAGCTTTTGCATTTGCTCCGTGTTATATAAACATCTCAATTTACTTAAATATTTGGAGTAACAAAGTTTGCTGCCATTCTTCATAAACTCTTCTTAAGTCGAAGCTGTCTGATTTGCTTACAACTTCTAGTGGGCATTCTGAAAGGTCCCTCGGAGAATGCATTTTACCCATTGCTTACTATTGGCTTTGTGATTTGTAACTCACAGTTGATTGCCTTCTAATTGATGGCTTTATTTGCTATAGGCTGTCCAGCTTGAGATTGTCCCTTATGAGAGCATCCCTTGTTAACTGTATCCTTCTGAGTAGTCGCTTTCTGTAAACAGGCCTTTAAATATTTTTCTTATCTTGTCACATTTGGTGTGTGGTCAATGACAGAGGTCAAATATCAGGCTCTGTCTTCTGAAGGAGCTTGGAGTTTACTTTGCTTTCTCTGTCTTCAAAGTAAGGCAATGTATGTGAAAATCCTGCTGAGTATCCATGTGAGAGGAGAGGGTGTAGGGTGTTATGTTTTCTAGCACACAACAAAAATGCACTGTTGATGTTTCAGAATATATCACATTTAGGTAAATACAAATGCAGTAAGTTTTGTTTGTGATTGTGAAGTGTGGTGGAAGCAAAATTTTGAATACGATCAAAATGCATCAATACACTAGGTGATGACATTTCTACACACTATTATTTTTGCACAGTAAAACTGTATGTTGATGCAAATGTCATAGTAATTTCAACTGAAAATCTGTTGTCTGTAACTTTCAGTGCACAAAGACAACATGAATACTCCACGCTGTGCCACTTTACTTTACACCACTCCACACTATAACACTCTATTTCACTCTATGCCCTTCCGCTCTACACCACGTTACTCCATTCTATAACACTCTACTCTACTCTATGACATACCACCCCACGACACAACACCCCAATCTACTCTATGCCTTTCCACTCTATGCTATCCCACTCCACTCCAATCTACCCCACTCCACTACAGTAGTCTATCCCTCTCTACTCTGATCTATCCCACTCCACTTGAATCTGCGCTAATCTATCCTACTGCCCTCCAGTCTACCCCAATCCATACACTCCAATCTACCCCACTCCACCCTAAATACAATCTACCCCAATCTACTCTTCTCCAATCTAACCAACTCCACTCCATTCTACCCCACCCCACCCAATATGCCCCACTTCACTCCACCCAATCTAGCCCTCTGCACTCCACCCAATATACCCAACTCCCAATCTAGCCTACTGCACTCTAATCTACCCGACCTACCTCACTCCAATCTATCCTACTCCACTCCAGTCTAAACAAATCTAAACCAATCCACCCCACTCCAATTTAAACCAATCTATCCCAATTCACCCCACTCCAATATACCCCACTCTAATCTATCCCACTCCACTTCAATATACCCCATTTCTACCACACTCGACTCTTACCAATCTACTCCACTGCACTCCACTTGATCCCAATCTACCCAACTCCACTCCAATCTGCTCCACTCTACTCCAATCTACCCCGTTCCAACCTATCCTACCCCACGCAACATCAGTCTGCTCCCAATCTACTACAATTCACTCTGCTCCTCCCTAATCTACCCATTCCACTCCATTCTACCCCAATCTACCCAATCCCACTTCAATCTGCTCTTCCCCAATCTAGCCAACTCCACTCACTGTAATCCAATCAACCCCACCCCACTCAACACCACTCTACCCCACTCCACTTCAATCCATTCCAATCTATCCCACTCCAATCTAACCCAATCCAACCCACTCCACCCCAATCTACCCTCACTCCACTCCAATCTACCCCACTCCACTCCATTCTATGTGACTCAACTCCAATCTACTCAACTCTACAATCATCTAACCCAGTCCAGTCTACGCCACTCCATTCCAATGTACCCCACTCCATTCCAATGTACCCCACTCTATTCCAACCCATCCCACTCCACTACAATCTACCGACTCTACCCCCACTCCAATCTACCTCAGTCTCCCCCACTCCAAACTACCCCACTACTCTCCAGTCTACTGCACTGCACTCCACTCCAATCTACCTCCCTCCACTCTACCTCAATCTACCTCACTCCAATCTACCACATTCTACCCCACTCCAATCCATTATAACCCGGTATTTGTAAAGCGAGACCTAATCACCCCTAATGGTCTCAAGGCACTGGGGGCCATCGGGGAAATGAACAAAGCTATTGCCCAGAGTCACAGAGTGCTGGGCTGAGCTGCCACCGGCGTTGGGAATCGAACTGTGAACCCGTGCTTTGGAGTCAGCTGCCCTGGCTGCTGCGCCACACCTCTCCCCATTCTACCCCATATCATCCCAATCCACCCCTCTCCACTCCACCCTACCCCAATCTACCAAGATCCAATTTACCACACTCCAATGTACCCCAATCTCCCGCACTCCACTCCAATTTACCCAGTCCACTTCATTCTACCCAATCTACCCCACTCCATTCCAATATACCCTACTCTAATCTACCCAATCTAACTCACTTCAATTCACTCCACTCCACCCTTTCCTACTCTACCCCTCTCCACTCTACTCCAATCTAACCCATTCCACTCTAATCTATCCCACTCCACTCGACTCTAATCTACCCCACTTCACTCTTCCCCAATCTACCCCACTTAAATCCAGTCTCCGCTCCAATTTATCAAACTCCAATCCAATCTACCCCACTCCACTCCACTCTACCTCAAGTATACCACACTCCACTCCACTCTGCCCAAAACGACTTCAATCTACCACACTGCACTCAAATCTGCCTCACCCCAGTCCAATGTATCCCACTCCACCCAAATCTACTCCAATCCACCCCAATTCAATCTACTTTGCCAATATACCTCACTTCCCCACTCCAATCTATCACATTTAATGTGCTCCACTCAACTCAAATGATCCACCCCACTAAACTCCAATCTACATCACTAAGCCCCACTCCAACCTACCCCACTCCAATCTACCTCACTCCAACCAATCTACTGCACTCCAATCCACCTTACTCCAACCCAATCTACCGCACTCCAATCTACCCATTGTACTCTACAATAACCCACTGCACTCTACCCCACTCCATTCCATGCCACTTACCTTTCACCAGGCTGAACAGCAGCCACACTGGTGTACAACATGTCTAAAACACATTGCCAGAGCCAATAGCTCTTGCATAGGCAAGACTTATTGGCTTTATCAATGCTTATTTAGTGTTTACAATCAGGGCTTCACTCACAAAGTTTTTCCTGTGAGAATGTGGGTCTTATTCCTGGCTTAGAAGTCAATTGCACAGGGATTTGTAGGCACGATTTACATAATATGTTCGATGATTAGGTGTGTGTACTCCTAGCTTAGGTGACAATTGGCCCTTTGAAGACTTACTCGCTCTCAGATATATATATATATATATATATATATATATATATATATATATATATATATATATATATATATATATATATATATTCGTTCCACGAGTTGCCCCCAATGGAGATGTCACACATCGACGAGTTAACGCACTCACATCCGTGGCGATGGCAAAGCAGCTGCTCTCGTTCCCTTCCCTCACATCACCAAACGCGTTTCGGGCGGTAAGCCCTTGTTCACTGGTATTGACTGAGACACGGAGGCAGCAGCTACGTAAGGAACTTCATTTATTCAGTTCACGAGTCCCCGCCCAAGTGGGCGTACACAAGCACAGCATTGTGGTAGATGCAGTTCATGCGCCTGGAAAGACCCTAAAGTTACCAAAATGCACCCCAGTGGGTGAAGCATGCCCCCGTTGCAAATCTGGAAGCAAGCGGGACGCAACCGCCCTGTCATCAGTAGCTCCCATGGATGAGGCCTCGTTGATTTCCCTCGGTGCTTAAAATGGCTAACACCTGGATCCGCTTGAAGTTGGCGGCGGGACATCTCCGCGGCCGGGCTGGCCGCATAACATTCGTTCCACGAGTTGCCCCCAATGGAGATGTCACACATCGACGAGTTAACGCACTCACATCCGTGGCGATGGCAAAGCAGCTGCTCTCGTTCCCTTCCCTCACATCACCAAACGCGTTTCGGGCGGTAAGCCCTTGTTCACTGGTATTGACTGAGACACGGAGGCAGCAGCTACGTAAGGAACTTCATTTATTCAGTTCACGAGTCCCCGCCCAAGTGGGCGTACACAAGCACAGCATTGTGGTAGATGCAGTTCATGCGCCTGGAAAGACCCTAAAGTTACCAAAATGCACCCCAGTGGGTGAAGCATGCCCCCGTTGCAAATCTGGAAGCAAGCGGGACGCAACCGCCCTGTCATCAGTAGCTCCCACGGATGAGGCCTCGTTGATTTCCCTCGGTGCTTAAAATGGCTAACACCTGGATCCGCTTGAAGTTGGCGGCGGGACATCTCCGCGGCCGGGCTGGCCGCATAACATTCGTTCCACGAGTTGCCCCCAATGGAGATGTCACACATCGACGAGTTAACGCACTCACATCCGTGGCGATGGCAAAGCAGCTGCTCTCGTTCCCTTCCCTCACATCACCAAACGCGTTTCGGGCGGTAAGCCCTTGTTCACTGGTATTGACTGAGACACGGAGGCAGCAGCTACGTAAGGAACTTCATTTATTCAGTTCACGAGTCCCCGCCCAAGTGGGCGTACACAAGCACAGCATTGTGGTAGATGCAGTTCATGCGCCTGGAAAGACCCTAAAGTTACCAAAATGCACCCCAGTGGGTGAAGCATGCCCCCGTTGCAAATCTGGAAGCAAGCGGGACGCAACCGCCCTGTCATCAGTAGCTCCCACGGATGAGGCCTCGTTGATTTCCCTCGGTGCTGAAAATGGCTAACACCTGGATCCGCTTGAAGTTGGCGGCGGGACATCTCCGCGGCCGGGCTGGCCGCATAACATTCGTTCCACGAGTTGCCCCTAATGGAGATGTCACACATCGACGAGTTAACGCACTCACATCCGTGGCGATGGCAAAGCAGCTGCTCTCGTTCCCTTCCCTCACATCACCAAACGCGTTTCGGGCGGTAAGCCCTTGTTCACTGGTATTGACTGAGACACGGAGGCAGCAGCTACGTAAGGAACTTCATTTATTCAGTTCACGAGTCCCCGCCCAAGTGGGCGTACACAAGCACAGCATTGTGGTAGATGCAGTTCATGCGCCTGGAAAGACCCTAAAGTTACCAAAATGCACCCCAGTGGGTGAAGCATGCCCCCGTTGCAAATCTGGAAGCAAGCGGGACGCAACCGCCCTGTCATCAGTAGCTCCCACGGATGAGGCCTCGTTGATTTCCCTCGGTGCTTAAAATGGCTAACACCTGGATCCGCTTGAAGTTGGCGGCGGGACATCTCCGCGGCCGGGCTGGCCGCATAACATTCGTTCCACGAGTTGCCCCCAATGGAGATGTCACACATCGACGAGTTAACGCACTCACATCCGTGGCGATGGCAAAGCAGCTGCTCTCGTTCCCTTCCCTCACATCACCAAACGCGTTTCGGGCGGTAAGCCCTTGTTCACTGGTATTGACTGAGACACGGAGGCAGCAGCTACGTAAGGAACTTCATTTATTCAGTTCACGAGTCCCCGCCCAAGTGGGCGTACACAAGCACAGCATTGTGGTAGATGCAGTTCATGCGCCTGGAAAGACCCTAAAGTTACCAAAATGCACCCCAGGGGGTGAAGCATGCCCCCGTTGCAAATCTGGAAGGGTCTTTCCAGGCGCATGAACTGCATCTACCACAATGCTGTGCTTGTGTACGCCCACTTGGGCGGGGACTCGTGAACTGAATAAATGAAGTTCCTTACGTAGCTGCTGCCTCCGTGTCTCAGTCAATACCAGTGAACAAGGGCTTACCGCCCGAAACGCGTTTGGTGATGTGAGGGAAGGGAACGAGAGCAGCTGCTTTGCCATCGCCACGGATGTGAGTGCGTTAACTCGTCGATGTGTGACATCTCCATTGGGGGCAACTCGTGGAACGAATATATATATATATATATATATATATATATATATATCTATATATATATATATATAGATATATTATATAGTTAGGAATTAGCATTTAAAAAAACCGTAGCAATTCACTGAAAAAAACATAGGTTTCACACATGTTATAGTTAGCTGGACATTTCACTCATAAAAAACCATTGAAATTCCCCCGTTATAGTTAGTTCAGCTAACTATAACTCGTGTGCTCGCAATCCACTGCTGATGACGTCACAGATACAGATATTTAAATATTTAAACATTATTAGCTAAGACATGTAATCACTAAGATGCACTTAATAAGTCAGTTATACAATCAATTTTACAAAAAAACATCTATTTAGACACTTATTTACCCATTTAGTCTTCCATTGACCTTTAGATATACATATAGAAAAAATATTTATTTTTCAGAAAGACACACATTAACTTGATGATGTCATCAGTGATGTCATCAGTGATGTCATTTGAGATGTCATCAGTGATGTCATGAGTGATGTCACTGACCATGTCATGAGTGATGTAATATGTGACGTCATCAGCAGTGGATTGCGGGCGCGCGAGTTATAGTTACCTGAACTAACTATAACGGGGGAATTTCAATGGTTTTGTATGAGTGAAATGTCCAGCTAACAATAACATGTGTGAAACCTTTGTTTTTTTTCAGTGAATTTTCAAAGGTTTTTTAAATGCTAATTCCTAAATATAACGTGACTGAAACCTATGGTTTTGGCAGTGAATTTGCTAAGGTTTTTTAAATGCTAATTCCTAACTATAACGTGTGTGAAACCTATGTTTTTTTCAGTGTATTTGCAAGATTTTTTAAATGCTAATTCCTAACTATAACGTGCCTAAAACCTATGGTTTTTTCAGTGAATTTCATAGGTTTTATAAATGCCAATGTTTATATCTAATAATTGTTATATTTATTTTTTTGATACTAATTTAGTACATTTTTTTAAATAATTATTTTAAGCTATTTTATTTTTTTAATTACATTACATATTTTTAATGTAAAATAATAAAAAAACAAATAGCACTAAAGCGGGCTTAATAGTGCAACAGCAGTGACAGAGTGTTTGGTGGAAGTGTAAGGATACAGACTGGGGAACTGAAGGTATAAAAGACAAGTGTGCAGGTAGATAGAAGACTGCATGCATACTGTATAAGGGTTTGAAGCAGTCCATGTCTTAAGGCCTACTTCGCTGCATAAGTACTGGCTACTGACTGAATCAATAGAATACTGTAAAGAGAGTGTCTGAGTAAATCTATAAGTGCTTGAGTTTTAGTACAGTGAATGGATAAGACCATAGTGCTCAATGCTTTATTATTATTATTAAACAATAAAAATATTCTTCAGACATCTCATATTTTAACACAGCTTCTAAGAGGAGTTCATCTGGTACTTCTTTGAGATCATACTGCTGGTTTGCCATTTCAGAGTTTATAGCTTCCAGTAACTCTACGTGATCCAGTGCTTCAAAAAAATCAGCATCATTGCTTTCATTTTCAAAATCACAGGTGATATCTGCAGTACTGATGTCCTCTAATTCAGTCTTGCTGCCTGTTATAGGTAGATTTTGTACTTCAATTAAACTGTTGCTCATTTTCAATGTGTCTTCGGTCATATTCTCCTCTTTATCCATAACAAATCTGTTATGTTCTAGGTCCTTGCACAAAAAGATAAACACTTCACTTTAACAGTTTTCATAGAACATAATGCAAAAGTAGGTTTATCAACTATTTGCTCAAAAAAAATATTATGTAAATACCATTGTCTAATAACATTCCGACAGTAGAGTTTTAGTACTTCATAAGGTTATATAAATATAATTGCTTACAAACATATCCTGTAATTAAGTTTTCGTAAAATTCGAAACCAGTCACTGCTTATGTCTATGGAAAATGACTCAGGCTCTTAAACTAAAATGCAGTACTAAAAATGTAGAATATGTCTATTCACCTTACTCCTTCCAAACTAGTAAATGTGTTTTAGTAAAATGCAAAGGATACTGTTGCTTGTCTAGAATAGCACTGTGAATCTGTGTGTATTTAGGTACCATTCACACACTAGTTTTTGAATACTTCATGTGTTTTCACACACATCAATCCTTAAAGACCTATCCAGTACTCACCTTTTAACATATTTAGAAATTAGTCATTGCTTATATAAGTAAAAAATACTCACAGCAACAGCTATAGAACGCCCCTTCAACACAAAGTATTGTGTATAATGAGGACATATTTACATAGAGAAGAAAAGCTACACACAGTAACTTATCTTGTCCTTCTACATATGAAAGAGTATTTGAAAACCCACTCTGTGACATATTTTAAGTTGAGAAATGTGGTCTCTTTTAATCCTGAAAGTCCCTGGTCTCTACTAGCCAAGCATGTCTTTCTGTTCAATACCATACAGGTGCGTTGCAGAGACCTGTTCTCAAGCCATGTCCCATTTTATACACTATGACATCTTAGCCTACCACTATCTCACTGTAAGTAATACCTTGCTTAATCTTCCCAACGCCCCAAGCGCCAGCACACCTTTCCGAGGGTAGCTTTACGATTTACAAATGCTAGCATTTTTTAAAATTAAGAAGCATAGTAATAACAAATATTAATCCGTTTCTTTTCTTCTATTGTAAATGATATATTTTTTTTTTAATGTCTTCTGTTTAGATGTTTTTAATCATGAGAATGCAAAAAACACAGTTTACTGAGTAACACTTTTTAAACTCACCAACGTATGTAGATAATAATGACCTTATACGTGTTACTATGGAAATCAAAACCTTTACAGCTTCATAGTTTGTAACTTTCCCCAACACGTGCAGAAGTAAAACAGTTAAAAAGTCAGCACGTGTAAACTGTAAAACGTGACATCTACATAGGCCGAGCAAATCTTCCTTCCATAGACTATTAAAGAACCAAAAGCTATATAAACCACACCTACTGTGCAATTAGTTTTGTTTTCGCGAGTTATTTCTGAGTCGTCAATCTGTGATGCATGTTCCCTTTTATAGCATTGGATTCTTCTTTTGCATCAACAAACATATTCCGGAGTTGTAAGTTGTTTCAATATGGCACAGGCATAGTACTTAGTTATAATTTGCGGCTATTTGTCAATATTTAAACATTTATATCTAGAAAAAAATGTTTTTGCATGTTTTTCGCTTTTTCTCTGTAATGTCAGAAGCTTGTTTTCAAAAACAGATAGATTACATCAAACATTGCTCCTTTTCTGGCTCTTTTTAGCTTATATATTGTGACTTTCTATATTATAATGTTGACACTGTACTTCGCTTGAGAGGTGTTGGTGACCCATCGAGGCAAACCCTAAACATTTACTATCAACGTCACCATCTTCCAGTTGTTACTGTTTTTTCCCTAGAGGTCAAATACTGTTAATATGTATATTATAACATCAACAGCTATGCTGATCTCAGTGGAGTTCAAGATACGTCGGCACAAAGAGTAAAGATATATAAGCAACGTCACCAGCTTTTGGTTTTTCGTCTGTTCCCCCCTTGTGATCATATACTGTGAAAATATGTATATATAAATATATATATATTATAATTCTCACAGTCATGATCTCAGAGGAGTTTATGACCCGTCGCCACGAAGATCAAACTTTTTCACCTCCCGGAAAAAAAAAGTTCAGTAAATAATTACAGCTCGAAAGTATTTCATTATGGATGTTCTGATAAATAGATAACTTTATATTCCTTTTCCTTTTACTGCAACAATAGTATCAATCGTTATATTGTAATAGATTGTCCTATTGTTACATATATATATTTTTTTTTTCAAGAAACATATTTTACGAAATTGCACAATAAAAAATTTAACTATCATTCATACTTTGTTACTGTAAATATTTGATAAACTCTACATTTCTAAATGCTATTTTATAATTTCTATTCTTACTTGCGGTTCCTATTCACCTTCTCCCTAAAGAATATATGGGACCAGTACTGTATATTATAAGAGTACCATACTATATATTCTTAAGTGAGTATGTGATTTGTTAGCGGAACAGTGTGCAAACTCTAAGCACTACAACAGAACGTTCCTGAATTCTACAGAATACAAATTTGAAAAATAATAATGCATACATTTCTATGTAATATGAAGTCACTTGTATTTAACTATTTTTTACTTGTTCTCTTGGCCTCAGATAATGTAGTGCAGGAGTGTTTGCTGTAGCACTTCTATTCTACTTTATCTAAAAGTAACTGATGCCCTCTTACATTATCAACAATATGGGGCAACATATTTACAAACTGTAGCAGAAAAAAGGAGGGTGTGGCCACGCTTAACTGATATTTTATGAAATTCCATTTTTAATTCTGACCCCTTTCATATATGCAGTGACAGATTCTGAAGAAAGTTTATTTGTATTTGCTTAATAAAAACTGTTTCAAACCTAGATTGAAATTTTTGCTGTGCAACCACACCTCCTCATCAGAAAAGTAAACACCACATTATAAGTTAATAGTACTACTAAGAAGTATGTCACCCGCAAACTTGATTAAAAAAAACAGCGCAACACACTGTCATTAGGCTTTGTAATGTCCCGCTTGGAACACGTTACCCTAATACTCTGCGAACAGGAAGGAATCGCCAACAACACTTTCATTTTCAACAGTTTACAGCCAATAAACATTAAGCTTAGGAAAGTCCTCCTTAAAACACGTCAGCCAATCAGATGTCCCTCCTACTCTGCAGAGCGGAAATGAATGGCTGACAACACTTCTACTTTCAATAGTTCGCAACCAACAAACAGAAAGCTCAGGAAAGTCCTCCATACAACATGAAAGCCAACTACATGTCCTTGCAACTCTCCGGGGCACAAATGCATTACAGAACATACTTCTACTTTCAATAGTTCACACCCAAATGAACATTAAGATTGTTGTTAGAACACGTTAGCCAATTAAATGTTAAATTTGTATCACGCACACATACATATCACGCCGTCCTACCAATTAATAAATTGCCTGTAACAAAGTGACTGTATCTGTAACAAAAGTGAACACTGCCTAATAAATAAACATTATTCCACATTATATTAAAGAAAAGACGCAATAAGCCACATTGTTGTTTTCCCGATATTATTTCCACAGCCTACTGCACCCCCCTTCCAGCGAACCCCTGCTAATATTTTGCTTATATTCTCCACTGACTTCTACGACTAACGGTTCCTATGGAAAAAATTTAAAACTCCACCAAATGACTATTTCTATTAGCAACATAGTGTGGTGAATTTCTAACCTCTGTGCTCACTAAACCGTTCCATGAACTGTTACTATGGTAACAGGCAGAAAGACGTTTGGTGGTAGAGTAGAAAGGTACTAGATGTACAAAAACTGTTATATTTACCCTGGATTCTCTACAAGACAGAAAGGAAAGCAAAGTAAAACAAAACACTGTGTTCCAGATTTACAACCCCTTGCGCCACTTTTGCGTCCAAGGCCCCCCTACAAAATGCTTTAATAAGAAAAACAAGTTTAAATAAAGCATTTTAGAAATTATATGAAAGTTAAAAAGTATGGAAAGAGGCACGTTTAGATAAACATGTGATGCACTAAAACAGTGCAGATGAGAGCACCTGTCAACTGAAAAACGTGACTTAAAAGTGGGAGGAGTGAGGGAGTTTTCTCGTAGCACTTCTAATCTACTTTATCTGAAAGCAAAAAAGCCCAAACATTTTTAAAAAATGATGGGGCAACACTTATATAATGTAAACTTAAGAAATGACTGCTTTTGATAAAATAAAAGAAATGTGGTCCAACGCGTGATACCAATGAATGAAAAATAAAAATTTGCATTTCACCCATATGATGAATATAAAAGACTCAATAAAAATATTTTGAAAACTTGTGCATATTTTTAAATGCCTTTACAGTCAACAAACTCGTAAGCAGACTACACACTTTAAGATAAAAACACCTTACTACAACTAGTTTTTGAAACGCATTGTAAAATAAAGTGCGTCACAAAATGGGCTACATACATGGTAAGTGTATCGTAACGTCATGTAGAAAAAAAAGCCAATCAAAATTACCATGAGGAAGGTACATGCAACCACACAACAGCCAATCAAATGTTTTTCAAAATCTGCGCAAGGAAAGGGATTGGTCGCTAATACATCTTCTTACAATGCTTCACAACCAATCAAAAAGAGTTGTTAAAAGTATCTTTTTTAACATACAAGCAAATCAGATAACCTTGCAAGTACACACAGCGAGAGGCAATTATTAAAGATGACTTGCTTTCGCAAGACCCCAATAGACTTCTTCCAGAATAACTACACACTTCACTGCCAGATCCCATTTAATGATTATCCAAGCTCTCAAGCCTAATCACGTCACAAATAATCTCTATCATCACTTTCTCTTCTGTTTTAGTGTATTGTGTGAGGCAGACTGCGTGTCCCTATACCTAGAGCCCTTGAAGGCCCTGGAGACTGCCACGCCCCAGGGCCAGCTCCTGCAGTGTCCCAGAGCCGCACGGCACCCCTCCAAACATATAAAAGTCCCGGGGGGTGGTGGTAAATTAATCGAGGTTGAATACGTTAGTACAGCACACTACGCTTACGCTACCAGGAAAAAACAACAACACTACATGGTACAGATTTCGATTGTAGTGATTTCTTAGTTCCAGCTCTAGTTGTCAGATCGGCACACACACACTCCCTCATGGCTGGTATACACCCACACCACACACATTCAGCACATACGTCACTACACACGTGACCCTACCTATAAAAAAGGCGGGGCGCACGTGCTGTACGCCAGTGCTGTGATGGCCCTTCATGGTGATTCGGACGCCTCATGTAGGCCCAAACTACCGAACAAAGGGGCCCACTACCACATGCCTGGCCTCTTTGGTCACTGAGTTAGTGGTACCCGAAGCACTGAGCGGGTGAAGAACCTGCGATGATGATGATGGGAGCACAAGTATGTCGTTAGCCATAGAGATATCAAGACTCGGCATCATATGTGAGACTTCTTAGTGGCAGAGCGGGACTGCATGATGTAGAAGGTGTCCTATCCACGAAAAGGTGAGCAGTGAGACCTGGGTGCGCATCGGAGGGAGTGGAAGGGCTGTAGCCCACTGGATACAAAAAAGCGAAGCAGCGATTTTGAAAAACGCAGTCCTATATAGTGTATAAAATTACATGTATATATTTCTTTTCCATTAGCAGGAATGTTTTTATAATCGCTCGAACGTCTGGAATATAAACTATAAAAAATAGTTCTTATAAATGTGAGAACGAACGTGTGCGAAAGGTCAATGTTATCCAACTCCAAATTAAGAAAGTAAAAATTACCAATCATAACATTTTTCTTTTACTATCTTTTAGATGTAGAGCTCCAGGGTGCATTATGTCCCAGCATGTGGTGAAAAACACACTGGTGACAGAAAGTTGAGCTGCGAATATTCCTTGCAGTCACTCTGTCACTTCGCCTCTCCTTTGATAAAAAAATTACACATAATGTTAACGTCCTTTTTATCTTACAGGTTGTGTTTCACAAATTGGCGTCCATCCCAACACTTCTAAAACTCAATGCTTGAGGATTCTGCGATGATGCGTGGCCATCGTAACAACTTCTGAGAAAGCTGCTTCAACACGTAGTGCACCCTCTTTGAATTAGGCCAATGGCACAAGGTGAGCTAAGAAGCTTGTTTCTGAAACAACGACAAGTCATCAGTCAAAGGAGAAAGTGGGACTATACTATTACTAACTCTTTATACTATCTTTCAGATCAGTAAATTGGAAGGTGCACTATGAACTACCACGGAGGTATGGGCGCAAAATCCGCTCTGCTCCCGGAATTTGCGGATTTTTGGCAATTTTGCGATCTGTGAATCTCGCGAAACTGCAGAAAAATCTGCAAATCCGGATACTTTTTGCACATGCCCGAGTTCAAGCTCAAATTAAGTAATGCATTATAATCAGCCCAAACAACTAGTGAGCACAGCACAGTCGAGGCTAGGCAGGTGTGCTTCCTACCTATAGCTACCATCTACAATTAGATATAATCCTTGATGGAGCTCTTTGCATCTAAGAGTTTCTCGAGCCCAATCACCATGTACTTCCTGTGACCAGGTGGCTGCTTCCTTCTCATCTGCTGCTCTGATCGGTCTCTGACCCTTTATAAAGAAGAGGCATGTGAACTCGCATAGAAGCCCCGCCCGTTTGGCCCCACCACACACACACTAGGGTATGCAACGTCTTTGCGCCCTTTCCTCACTATGATGGACAGCTCACTCGAGGGACCTCAGCGCCTTTCGGCGCTGTTGCAAAGTTACAGACACACGTGGTCACTGGAGACAAATCTTCTGTCCCTTTACGCAGCTGTAGTGTAGCAAAAGCACTATACATTTACCCAACGAGGTAGCACTTACTGATTAGCCAGTAGAAAGTACTCCAGTTGAGTAGAGGTATGGCACAACACGGTGGCATCTTCGTGGATGAATATGCAGGCAGGATTCATTCTGGCCTGATGCTCCTGTCACAAAAATTAAAGCTCAACAGGAAGCACTTACAGATATAAATAAAGCAGGTGCCCGAGTTGAAGCTCAAATTCAGCAACGCATTATAATCAGCCCAAACAACTAGTGAGCACGATCGAGGCTAGGCAGGTGTGCTTCCTCCCTATATGTACCATCTACAATTAGATGTAATCCTTGATGGGGGTCTTTGCATCCAAGAGTTTCTCGAGCCCAATCACCGTGCATTTCCTGTGACCAGGTTGCTGCTTCCTTCTCATCTGCTGCTCCGATCGGTCTCTGACCCTTTATAAACAAGAGGCATGTAAACTCGCATAGAAGCCCCGCCCGTTTGGCCCCACCCTACACACACTAGGGTGTGCAACGTCTTCGCACCCTTTCCTTACTATGATGGACAGCTCACTCGAGGGACCTCGGCGCCTTAGGGCGCAGTGGCAAAGTTACAGACACACGTGGTCACTGGAGACAAATCTTCTGGCCCTTTACGCAGCTGGGATGTATGACGTTACAACGCATACTTTTATAACGCCTACCTTTGCAACGCAATTTTTACACCACAACATCCATTACAACGCATACCATTACAACGCATGCCATTACAACGAATTCTTTGAAACTACCTTTACAACGCATTCTACTACAACGCATACTACCTTTACAACGCATACCATTACAGCACATAACATTACATTGCATGTAAGGTAAGAGTTGGATAGTGTAGGGGTTAAAATTACTATTCTAACTCCAGGGGGTGCAACAGTAGGGTAAGTATTGGATAGTGTAGGGGTAAAAATTACTATTCTAACTCCAGGGGGTGCAACAGTAGGGTAAGTGTTGGATAGTGTAGGGGTAAAAATTACTATTCTAACTCCAGGGGGTGCAACAGTAGGGTAAGTGTTGGATAGTGTAAGGGTACTATGTGTTGTAATGCTATGCGTTGTAATGGTATGCGTTGTAATGACTGTGTTGTAATGGCATGCGTTGTAGTGGTGTGCGTTGTAGTGTCATGCGTTGTAATGGTTGCGTTGTAAATGCAAGCGTTGTAATGGATGTTGGGTTGTAAAAGTTTCGTTGTAATGGTAGTGCGGTGTAAAAGTTGCGTTGTAAAGGTTGTTTCCCACACAGCTGTAGTGTAGCAAAAACACTATACATTTACCCAACGATGTAGCACTTACTGATTAGCCAGTAGAAAGTACTTCAGTTGAGTAGAGGTATGGCACAGCACGGTGGCATCTTCGTGGATAAATGTGCAGGCAGAATTTATTCTGGCACAATGCTCCTGTCACAAAAATTAAACCTCAACAGGAAGCACTTACAGATATAAATAAAGCAGGTGCCCGAGTTGAAGCTCAAATTCAGTAATGCATTATAATCAGCCCAAACAACTAGTGAGCACTGTTGAGGCTAGGCAGGCGTGCTTCCTCCCTATATATACCGTCTACAATTAGATGTAATCCTTGATGGAGGTCTTTGCATCCAAGAGTTTCTCGAGCCCAATCACTGTGTACTTCCTGTGACCAGGAGGCTGCTTCCTTCTCATCTGTTGCTCTGATCGGTCTCTGACCCTTTATAAACAAGAGGCATCTGAACTCGCATAGAAGCCCCGCCCGTTTGGCCCCACCCAACACACACTAGGGTATGCAACGTCTTTGCGCCCTTTCCTCACTATGATGGACAGCTCACTCGAGGGACCTCGGCGCCTTTCGGCGCAGTGGCAAAGTTACAGACACACGTGGTCACTGGAGACAAATCTTCTGTCCCTTTACGCAGCTGTAGTGTAGCAAAAGCACTATACATTTACCCAACGAGGTAGCACTTACTGATTAGCCAGTAGAAAGTACTCCAGTTGAGTAGAGGTATGGCAGAACACAGTGGCATCTTAGTGGATGAATATGCAGGCAGGATTCATTCTGGCACGATGCTCCTGTCACAAAAATTAAAGCTCAACAGGAAGCACTTAGATATAAATAAAGCAGGTGCCCGAGTTGAAGCTCAAATTCAGCAATGCATTATAATCAGCCCAAACAACTAGTGAGCACGATCGAGACTAGGCAGGTGTGCTTCCTCCCTATATGTACCATCTACAATTAGATGTAATCCTTGATGGGGGTCTTTGCATCCAAGAGTTTCTCGAGCCCAATCACTGTGCACTTCCTGTGACCAGGTGGCTGCTTCCTTCTCATCTGCTGCTCCGATCGGTCTCTGACCCTTTATAAACAAGAGGCATGTAAACTCGCATAGAAGCCCCGCCCGTTTGGCCCCACCCTACACACACTAGGGTATGCAACGTCTTCGCACCCTTTCCTCACTATGATGGACAGCTCACTCGAGGGACCTCGGCGCCTTAGGGCGCAGGGGCAAAGTTACAGACACAGGTGGTCACTGGAGACAAATCTTCTGGCCCTTTATGCAGCTGGGATGTATGACGTTACAACGCATACTTTTACAACGCCTACCTTTGCAACGCAATTTTTACACCGCAACATCCATTACAACGCATACCATTACAACGCATGCCATTACAACGAATCCTTTGAAACTACCTTTACAACACATTCTACTACAACGCATACTACCTTTACAACGCATACCATTACAGCACATAACATTACATTGCATGTAAGGTAAGTGTTGGATAGTGAAGGGGTTAAAATTACTATTCTAACTTCAGGGGGTGCAACAGTAGGGTAAGTATTGGATAGTGTAGGGGTAAAAATTACTATTCTAACTCCAGGGGGTGCAACAGTAGGGTAAGTGTTGGATAGTGTAGGGGTAAAAATTACTATTCTAACTCCAGGGGGTGCAACAGTAGGGTAAGTGTTGGATAGTGTAAGGGTACTATGTGTTGTAATGCTATGCGTTGTAATGGTATGCATTGTAATGACTGCGTTGTAATGGCATGCGTTGTAGTGGTGTGCGTTGTAGTGTCATGCGTTGTAATGGTTGTGTTGTAAATGCAAGCGTTGTAATGGATGTTGCGTTGTAAAAGTTTCGTTGTAATGGTAGTGCGGTGTAAAAGTTGCGTTGTAAAGGTTGTTTCCCACACAGCTGTAGTGTAGCAAAAGCACTATACATATATCCAACGATGTAGCACTTACTGATTAGCCAGTAGAAAGTACTCCAGTTGAGTAGAGGTATGGCACAGCACGGTGGCATCTTCGTGGATAAATGTGCAGGCAGAATTTATTCTGGCACAATGCTCCTGTCACAAAAATTAAACCTCAACAGGAAGCACTTACAGATATAAATAAAGCAGGTGCCCGAGTTGAAGCTCAAATTCAGTAATGCATTATAATCAGCCCAAACAACTAGTGAGCACTGTCGAGGCTAGGCAGGCGTGCTTCCTCCCTATATATACCGTCTACAATTAGATGTAATCCTTGATGGAGGTCTTTGCATCCAAGAGTTTCTCGAGCCCAATCACTGTGTACTTCCTGTGACCAGGAGGCTGCTTCCTTCTCATCTGTTGCTCTGATCGGTCTCTGACCCTTTATAAACAAGAGGCATGTGAACTCGCATAGAAGCCCCGCCCGTTTGGCCCCACCCCACACACACTAGGGTATGCAACGTCTTTGCGCCCTTTCCTCACTATGATGGACAGCTCACTCGAGGGACCTCGGCGCCTTTCGGCGCGGTGGCAAAGTTACAGACACACGTGGTCACTGGAGACAAATCTTCTGTCTCTTTACGCAGCTGTAGTGTAGCAAAAGCACTATACATTTACCCAACGAGGTAGCACTTACTGATTAGCCAGTAGAAAGTACTCCAGTTGAGTAGAGGTATGGCACAACACAGTGGCATCTTCGTGGATGAATATGCAGGCAGGATTCATTCTGGCACAATGCTCCTGCCACAAAAATTAAAGCTCAACAAGAAGCACTTACAGATATAAATAAAGCAGGTGCCCGAGTTGAAGCTCAAATTCAGCAACACATTATAATCATCCCAAACAACTAGTGAGCACGATCGAGGCTAGGCAGGTGTGCTTCCTTCCTATATGTACCGTCTACAATTAGATGTAATCCTTGATGGGGGTCTTTGCATCCAAGAGTTTCTCGAGCCCAATCACCGTGCACTTCCTGTGACCAGGTGGCTGCTTCCTTCTCATCTGCTGCTCCGATCGGTCTCTGACCCTTTATAAACAAGAGGCATGTAAACTCGCATAGAAGCCCCGCCCGTTTGGCCCCACTCTACACACACTAGGGTATGCAACGTCTTCGCACCCTTTCCTCACTATGATGGACAGCTCACTCGAGGGACCTCGGCGCCTTAGGGCCCAGTGGCAAAGTTACAGACACACGTGGTAACTGGAGACAAATCTTCTGGCCCTTTACGCAGCTGGGATGTATGACGTTACAACGCATACTTTTACAACGCCTACCTTTGCAACGCAATTTTTACACTGCAACATCCATTACAACGAATACCATTACAACGCATGCCATTACAACAAATTCTTTGAAACTACCTTTACAACGCATTCTACTACAACGCATACTACCTTTACAACGCATACCATTACAGCGCATAACATTACATTACATGTAAGGTAAGTGTTGGATAGTGTAGGGGTTAAAATTACTATTCTAACTCCAGGGGGTGCAACAGTAGGGTAAGTATTGGATAGTGTAGGGGTAAAAATTACTATTCTAACTCCAGGGGGTGCAACAGTAGGGTAAGTGTTGGATAGTGTAGGGGTAAAAATTACTATTCTAACTCCAGGGGGTGCAACAGTAGGGTAAGTGTTGTATAGTGTAAGTGTACTATGTGTTGTAATGCTATGCGTTGTAATGGTATGCGTTGTAATGACTTTGTTGTAATGGCATGCGATGTAGTGGTGTGCGTTGTAGTGTCATGCGTTGTAATGGTTGCATTGTAAATGCAAGCGTTGTAATGGATGTTGCGTTGTAAAAGTTTCGTTGTAATGGTAGTGCGGTGTAAAAGTTGCGTTGTAAAGGTTGTTTCCCACACAGCTGTAGTGTAGCAAAAGCACTATACATTTACCCAAAGATGTAGCACTTACTGATTAGCCAGAAGAAAGTACTCCAGTTGAGTAGAGGTATGGCACAGCACGGTGGCATCTTCGTGGATAAATGTGCAGGCAGAATTTATTCTGGCACAATGCTCCTGTCACAAAAATTAAACCTCAACAGGAAGCACTTACAGATATAAATAAAGCAGGTGCCCGAGTTGAAGCTCAAATTCAGTAATGCATTATAATCAGCCCAAACAACTAGTGAGCACTGTCGAGGCTAGGCAGGCGTGCTTCCTCCCTATATATACCGTCTACAATTAGATGTAATACTTGATGGAGGTCTTTGCATCCAAGAGTTTCTCGAGCCCAATCACTGTGTACTTCCTGTGACCAGGAGGCTGCTTCCTTCTCATCTGTTGCTCTGATCGGTCTCTGACCCTTTATAAACAAGAGGCATGTGAACTCGCATCGAAGCCCCGCCCGTTTGGCCCCCGCCCCAAACACACTAGGGTATGCAACGTCTTCACGCTCTTTCCTCACTATGATGGACAGCTCACTCGAGGTACCTCGGCGCCTTTCGGCGCGGTGGCAGAGTTACAGACACACGTGGTCACTGGAGACAACTCTTCTGGCCCTTTACGCAGCTGCAGTGTAGGAAAAGCACTATACATGTACCCAACGAGCTAGCACTTACTGATTAGCCAGTAGAAACAGAACTCTATACTATATATTTGTGCAAATCTGCGAGTTCGCGGATTTTCCTGCGAACTCACGGATTGTTTTGCCATTTTGCAAGATTTCGCGGACGGCAAATCCACAAAATTTGCCCATACTAACTACCACGTGCTTGGACACAACGGAGGCAAAAGGTGAGCTATGAGTATTTTCTCCAGTATTAACTGTTCCATTAATAACTTTCTCTCTCCCACTTTTTAATGTTGTTTTTTCTCTCTCTCTCTCTCACTTTTCCTCACATCGTTCCTCTTTCTCTTTTAAAGTTATGGTCGCTGCTGTCCACTCTGCCATGCACAACCTTACCTAAGTACAAGTAGTGAACTCTGTAGGCCACAGTGAAGCCTGCTTCGACTCGTAGTGCACCCTCATTGAATCACGTCAATGGCACTAGGTGAGCAAAGAAGATTGTTTCCGAAACAATAACAAGTTATCTGTGAAAGGAGAGAGTGAGTAGTGTCCAGCATATTCACTACGTAGAAATATACAATTACCTCCGAGCAGTGAGAATAGATAGGTTACAACAGCCTGACGAACAGATCTACAAGGTTCTTGCGCCACTTTTGTGTCACTTTTAACATGGGAAAAGTAGCGCAAGGAGCTTGTAAATCTGCCTCTGAGTTCTCAAGAAAAACACTCACCTCCAGACTCTGCGAGTCAATGAGATGCAACAGTCTAGGTACGCTGGGGCAGGTCTACAAGAAAGTACCGCAGCGTGGCACCGTATGCCCTTTGCTACACCACCCTACGACACTTTCAGGACGTACGAATGCGACATATTTACGAGAATATGTTGCATTCCTGTGCTCTCCCCTCCGCTGGCGCGCAAACAGTTGACATGCCCCGGTGCAGGCCCCCTTGCATCATGGTGCAAGGGTGCCTGCGCCAAGGGGAGATTGTTTTTGTGCAGGAAGAGGCACCTTCCTGCACAAAAATAATCACTAAAGGCATTTTTCCTCTTTCAATGCGTGTGTAGAATGCAGCAATCATTGAAAGAGGGAAAAAAACAAGGAGAAATAAAAAATGTGTCCTCGTTGCACCTTGCTACGCCACCTCTAGGGTGACGTAGAATTCAGATGCATCTCCAGATTTACGATTTCTCGTAAATCTGGACAATGTGTCTTGTTCCATGGGTGTTGCATGGGAAAACCCACAGCAACACCCATGAAACGCCCCTTCACCACAAAGTGCTGCGTGTGAAGGGGCCATATTTACAAGGAGAGGAAAAGTCATGCAGGGTGGCGAATCCTCTCGTGAATATAAAGGAGTCCCCTGCGCCCCCAGTACATCACAAAAATTGACGTACTGGTGGCGCAGGGAGCTTGTAATTCTGCCCTGTAATATCGAGAACTCACCGCTATGCAGTGGGAGTGTATGTAATATACTACTTTGGAAGAAAAACAGCTCACTAACACCTCCTTACAGTGGAAGTAAAAAAAATACATTATCCTGCATATACAAATAAACAAAGCAAAAATATATGTGTGCAGTTGTATGTACTATGGTATTACAAAGTCTATATTCTATCTTTCAGATCATTAAACTGGAGGGTGCACTATGAACCAGCACGTGCTTAGACACACAACAGAGGCAAAAGGTGAGCTACGAATATTTTCTCCAGTATTAACAGCTCCATTTATAACTTTCTCTCACCCACGTTTTAATGTCGTTTTTTCTCTCTTTCTCTTTCACATAATTTCTCTTCCTCTTTTAAACTTATGGACACTGCTGTCTACTCTGACGTGTAGAACCAAAGCTAAGTTGAAGTTGTGAATTCTGCTGGCCACAGTGTTTTCACAAGGTAAGCAGAGCGGCCTAGATATACAATACCTCCGATTAAATGCATTACAAATAAAAGCGCTTATTTACAAGCCCCTTGTGCCACTTTTGCATCATTTTCAACATGAAAAAAGTAACACAAAAGTGGCGCAAGACTCTTGTAAATAAGCTGTACAGAATATTGTCCTACATAATGACTTGATCTCTCACCTAATACTGTCTCATCTCTGAATCATTTAAATACCTGTTAATCTGTAATTTAAATCTGACGCAGTAGGAACTTCCATACAGACACCGCTTCAATGCGGCCCTATAACACAAGTGAAATGTACCAGGCACACTGCACACGTAAAATTCTAGTGTTACCTTGACTTGTAATGTTTGACCTCATTTAGTCACATCGATCTAATTTTAAACATTAATTTTCTTTTTTGTTTTGCAGATTACCTACCTTACGTCTATTGGAGTCCACATCACATTTTTAAAAAAAATAATACTTTTTTTGAGGCCTTGGGGGTCCTTGTGGGACCCCCTGAGCAGGCCTAGGGGGTCAGGGTGTGTCTACTCTGCCCCCTTTGCGTTTTTGCGCACTTCTTTTTCTGTTTTCTTGTGCCTCGGTTCTACCGAGACACAAGATGGCTGCCAACACTTCCTGGTTTGGAGTGTTGACAAACAGTTGAACGCCAATTAGCATGCAGCTCGTGCTTGTAGTGGTACGTGTACAATCCTCGGACGGTACTTCGTCTATAGATAGATCTATGATTTCACTTTTGATTTTCTCAGGAACTACTGCACGGATTTACACCATTTAACAAAAAGCGGCTGGGGGGACCTAAGAGCCCCCCCACACATATACATATACAATTACTGCGGGGGCCATGAGCCCCCGCCACACATATATTTAAAAAAAAGCCCCGGGGGTAGCTGTCCCCGGGGCTGCGAGGCTTCTCTGGCGCCCTCCATTATAATAAACTACATTGCCCCCGGGACTTGGCCCCCTGGGGGCTAATTAGCACTAAAGAGCGCTTCAGGTTTTCTTTTTTTTTCCATGCCATACGCGCCTCCTATTCGCATGACGCGATTTAAAAAAAAAATCATTTTTAGACCTTGGGGGTCCTTGTGGGACCCCCTGAGTAGGCCTAGGGGGGTCAGGGTGTGTCTACCCTGCCCCCTTTGCGTCTTTTGCGCACTTCTTTTTCTGTTTTCTTGCACCTCGGTTCTACAGAGACACAAGATGGCTACCAACACTTCCTGGTTTGGTGTGTTGACAAACAGTTGACAGCCAATTAGCATGCAGCTCTTGCTCGTAATGGTACGCGTATAATCCTCGGACGGTACTTCGTCTATAGATATATCTATGATTTCACTTTTGATTTTCTCAGGAACTACTGCACGGATTTACACCATTTAACAAGAAGCGTCATCTGCGAACCAAACTCTACCTCTCTGCTAAATTTGGTGTAATTCTGTTCAGCAGGTAGCCCGTCTTAAAGGTCCCTATGGAAAATTGCATGGGGAAAACACATTTTGGGACCCCTTTTTTCTCGGCCCCCGCTTGACGAATCACCCTCAAACTTTCAGGGAAGGAGCGGAGCGGAGCAGACCATCTTCTTGAAGAATTTCGCGAAGATTCATTGACCAGCGCCAAAGTTATTCCGAATTGAATGTTGTGGATTTCCTATGGAATCTAGGTCCTACTGGCGACCGCGAGTAGGTAATATGTATATATATATATATATATATATATATATATATATATATATATATGCATTTCAATGACCTCAGCTTTCCAGGGTGAACTCAACAGTGCGTTACCTCGAGGGTCATTTAACATCTCTCGCCATCATCCGGGTAGTTTCGTTCGCCTGACGCGTTTCTGTGGTCCAATTAACACTTCATCAGAGGCGTTCTCCTGCATTTAGTTGAAACGCGCTTCTTTGACGCATGCTCATTTGTTAATTTCCATATGTGGGACTGACATGATTTTTAATTGATCCACACAGCATGCTGGTCTCTGTAGTTCTTTGCGCTGCATTGTTTGTTCAACTAAAGCAGATCTTGGAGAAAATGTTTTTTTCCTTAGTAGGATCCGATTCGTGAAAGCGAGTCATTTGATATACAACGCGCTGTGCTGACAGAATGGAGAAGTTCCTTTGCCTTAGCCGCTCGGTGTTTGAGCCGGTGCATCCTGCACGGGAAGGCCCCCGTGTCTAATTTTTGCATTTCAATGGCCTCAGCTTTCCAGGGTGCACTCAACAGTGCGTTACCTCGAGGGTCATTTAACATCTCTCGCCATCATCCGGGTAGTTTCGTTCGCCTGACGCGTTTCTGTGGTCCAATTACCACTTCATCAGAGGCGTTCTCCTGCATTTAGTTGAAACGCGCTTCTTTCACGCATGCTCATTTGTTAATTTCCATATGTGGGACTGACATGATTTTTAATTGATCCACACAGCATGCTGGTCTCTGTAGTTCTTTGCGCTGCATTGTTTGTTCAACTAAAGCAGATCTTGGAGAAAATGTTTTTTTCCTTAGTAGGATCCGATTCGTGAAAGCGAGTCATTTGATATACAACGCGCTGTGCTGACAGAATGGAGAAGTTCCTTTGCCTTAGCCGCTCGGTGTTTGAGCCGGTGCATCCTGCACGGGAAGGCCCCCGTGTCTAATTTTTGCATTTCAATGGCCTCAGCTTTCCAGGGTGCACTCAACAGTGCGTTACCTCGAGGGTCATTTAACATCTCTCGCCATCATCCGGGTAGTTTCGTTCGCCTGACGCGTTTCTGTGGTCCAATTACCACTTCATCAGAGGCGTTCTCCTGCATTTAGTTGAAACGCGCTTCTTTGACGCATGCTCATTTGTTAATTTCCATATGTGGGACTGACATGATTTTTAATTGATCCACACAGCATGCTGGTCTCTGTAGTTCTTTGCGCTGCATTGTTTGTTCAACTAAAGCAGATCTTGGAGAAAATGTTTTTTTCCTTAGTAGGATCCGATTCGTGAAAACGAGTCATTTGATATACAACGCGCTGTGCTGACAGAATGGAGAAGTTCCTTTGCCTTAGCCGCTCGGTGTTTGAGCCGGTGCATCCTGCACGGGAAGGCCCCCGTGTCTAATTTTTGCATTTCAATGGCCTCAGCTTTCCAGGGTGCACTCAACAGTGCGTTACCTCGAGGGTCATTTAACATCTCTCGCCATCATCCGGGTAGTTTCGTTCGCCTGACGCGTTTCTGTGGTCCAATTACCACTTCATCAGAGGCGTTCTCCTGCATTTAGTTGAAACGCGCTTCTTTGACGCATGCTCATTTGTTAATTTCCATATGTGGGACTGACATGATTTTTAATTGATCCACACAGCATGCTGGTCTCTGTAGTTCTTTGCGCTGCATTGTTTGTTCAACTAAAGCAGATCTTGGAGAAAATGTTTTTTTCCTTAGTAGGATCCGATTCGTGAAAGCGAGTCATTTGATATACAACGCGGTGTGCTGACAGAATGGAGAAGTTCCTTTGCCTTAGCCGCTCGGTGTTTGAGCCGGTGCATCCTGCACGGGAAGGCCCCCGTGTCTAATTTTTGCATTTCAATGGCCTCAGCTTTCCAGGGTGCACTCAACAGTGCGTTACCTCGAGGGTCATTTAACATCTCTCGCCATCATCCGGGTAGTTTCGTTCGCCTGACGCGTTTCTGTGGTCCAATTACCACTTCATCAGAGGCGTTCTCCTGCATTTAGTTGAAACGCGCTTCTTTGACGCATGCTCATTTGTTAATTTCCATATGTGGGACTGACATGATTTTTAATTGATCCACACAGCATGCTGGTCTCTGTAGTTCTTTGCGCTGCATTGTTTGTTCAACTAAAGCAGATCTTGGAGAAAATGTTTTTTTCCTTAGTAGGATCCGATTCGTGAAAGCGAGTCATTTGATATACAACGCGCTGTGCTGACAGAATGGAGAAGTTCCTTTGCCTTAGCCGCTCGGTGTTTGAGCCGGTGCATCCTGCACGGGAAGGCCCCCGTGTCTAATTTTTGCATTTCAATGGCCTCAGCTTTCCAGGGTGCACTCAACAGTGCGTTACCTCGAGGGTCATTTAACATCTCTCGCCATCATCCGGGTAGTTTCGTTCGCCTGACGCGTTTCTGTGGTCCAATTACCACTTCATCAGAGGCGTTCTCCTGCATTTAGTTGAAACGCGCTTCTTTGACGCATGCTCATTTGTTAATTTCCATATGTGGGACTGACATGATTTTTAATTGATCCACACAGCATGCTGGTCTCTGTAGTTCTTTGCGCTGCATTGTTTGTTCAACTAAAGCAGATCTTGGAGAAAATGTTTTTTTCCTTAGTAGGATCCGATTCGTGAAAGCGAGTCATTTGATATACAACGCGCTGTGCTGACAGAATGGAGAAGTTCCTTTGCCTTAGCCGCTCGGTGTTTGAGCCGGTGCATCCTGCACGGGAAGGCCCCCGTGTCTAATTTTTGCATTTCAATGGCCTCAGCTTTCCAGGGTGCACTCAACAGTGCGTTACCTCGAGGGTCATTTAACATCTCTCGCCATCATCCGGGTAGTTTCGTTCGCCTGACGCGTTTCTGTGGTCCAATTACCACTTCATCAGAGGCGTTCTCTTGCATTTAGTTGAAACGCGCTTCTTTGACGCATGCTCATTTGTTAATTTCCATATGTGGGACTGACATGATTTTTAATTGATCCACACAGCATGCTGGTCTCTGTAGTTCTTTGCGCTGCATTGTTTGTTCAACTAAAGCAGATCTTGGAGAAAATGTTTTTTTCCTTAGTAGGATCCGATTCGTGAAAGCGAGTCATTTGATATACAACGCGCTGTGCTGACAGAATGGAGAAGTTCCTTTGCCTTAGCCGCTCGGTGTTTGAGCCGGTGCATCCTGCACGGGAAGGCCCCCGTGTCTAATTTTTGCATTTCAATGGCCTCAGCTTTCCAGGGTGCACTCAACAGTGCGTTACCTCGAGGGTCATTTAACATCTCTCGCCATCATCCGGGTAGTTTCGTTCGCCTGACGCGTTTCTGTGGTCCAATTACCACTTCATCAGAGGCGTTCTCCTGCATTTAGTTGAAACGCGCTTCTTTGACGCATGCTCATTTGTTAATTTCCATATGTGGACTGACATGATTTTTAATTGATCCACACAGCATGCTGGTCTCTGTAGTTCTTTGCGCTGCATTGTTTGTTCAACTAAAGCAGATCTTGGAGAAAATGTTTTTTTTCCTTAGTAGGATCCGATTCGTGAAAGCGAGTCATTTGATATACAACGCGCTGTGCTGACAGAATGGAGAAGTTCCTTTGCCTTAGCCGCTCGGTGTTTGAGCCGGTGCATCCTGCACGGGAAGGCCCCTGTGTCTAATTTTTGCATTTCAATGGCCTCAGCTTTCCAGGGTGCACACAACAGTGCGTTACCTCGAGGGTCATTTAACATCTCTCGCCATCATCCGGGTAGTTTCGTTCGCCTGACGCGTTTCTGTGGTCCAATTACCACTTCATCAGAGGCGTTCTCCTGCATTTAGTTGAAACGCGCTTCTTTGACGCATGCTCATTTGTTAGTTTCCATATGTGGGACTGACATGATTTTTAATTGATCCACACAGCATGCTGGTCTCTGTAGTTCTTTGCGCTGCATTGTTTGTTCAACTAAAGCAGATCTTGGAGAAAATGTTTTTTTCCTTAGTAGGATCCGATTCGTGAAAGCGAGTCATTTGATATACAATGCGCTGTGCTGACAGAATGGAGAAGTTCCTTTGCCTTAGCTGCTCGGTGTTTGAGCCGGTGCATCCTGCACGGGAAGGCCCCCGTGTCTAATTTTTGCATTTCAATGGCCTCAGCTTTCCAGGGTGCACTCAACAGTGCGTTACCTCGAGGGTCATTTAACATCTCTCGCCATCATCCGGGTAGTTTCGTTCGCCTGACGCGTTTCTGTGGTCCAATTACCACTTCATCAGAGGCGTTCTCCTGCATTTAGTTGAAACGCGCTTCTTTGACGCATGCTCATTTGTTAATTTCCATATGTGGGACTGACATGATTTTTAATTGATCCACACAGCATGCTGGTCTCTGTAGTTCTTTGCGCTGCATTGTTTGTTCAACTAAAGCAGATCTTGGAGAAAATGTTTTTTTCCTTAGTAGGATCCGATTCGTGAAAGCGAGTCATTTGATATACAACGCGCTGTGCTGACAGAATGGAGAAGTTCCTTTGCCTTAGCCGCTCGGTGTTTGAGCCGGTGCATCCTGCACGGGAAGGCCCCCGTGTCTAATTTTTGCATTTCAATGGCCTCAGCTTTCCAGGGTGCACTCAACAGTGCGTTACCTCGAGGGTCATTTAACATCTCTCGCCATCATCCGGGTAGTTTCGTTCGCCTGACGCGTTTCTGTGGTCCAATTACCACTTCATCAGAGGCGTTCTCCTGCATTTAGTTGAAACGCGCTTCTTTGACGCATGCTCATTTGTTAATTTCCATATGTGGGACTGACATGATTTTTAATTGATCCACACAGCATGCTGGTCTCTGTAGTTCTTTGCGCTGCATTGTTTGTTCAACTAAAGCAGATCTTGGAGAAAATGTTTTTTTCCTTAGTAGGATCCGATTCGTGAAAGCGAGTCATTTGATATACAACGCGCTGTGCTGACAGAATGGAGAAGTTCCTTTGCCTTAGCCGCTCGGTCTTTGAGCCGGTGCATCCTGCACGGGAAGGCCCCCGTGTCTAATTTTTGCATTTCAATGGCCTCAGCTTTCCAGGGTGCACTCAACAGTGCGTTACCTCGAGGGTCATTTAACATCTCTCGCCATCATCCGGGTAGTTTCGTTCGCCTGACGCGTTTCTGTGGTCCAATTACCACTTCATCAGAGGCGTTCTCCTGCATTTAGTTGAAACGCGCTTCTTTGACGCATGCTCATTTGTTAATTTCCATATGTGGGACTGACATGATTTTTAATTGATCCACACAGCATGCTGGTCTCTGTAGTTCTTTGCGCTGCATTGTTTGTTCAACTAAAGCAGATCTTGGAGAAAATGTTTTTTTCCTTAGTAGGATCCGATTCGTGAAAGCGAGTCATTTGATATACAACGCGCTGTGCTGACAGAATGGAGAAGTTCCTTTGCCTTAGCCGCTCGGTGTTTGAGCCGGTGCATCCTGCACGGGAAGGCCCCCGTGTCTAATTTTTGCATTTCAATGGCCTCAGCTTTCCAGGGTGCACTCAACAGTGCGTTACCTCGAGGGTCATTTAACATCTCTCGCCATCATCCGGGTAGTTTCGTTCGCCTGACGCGTTTCTGTGGTCCAATTACCACTTCATCAGAGGCGTTCTCCTGCATTTAGTTGAAACGCGCTTCTTTGACGCATGCTCATTTGTTAATTTCCATATGTGGGACTGACATGATTTTTAATTGATCCACACAGCATGCTGGTCTCTGTAGTTCTTTGCGCTGCATTGTTTGTTCAACTAAAGGAGATCTTGGAGAAAATGTTTTTTTTCCTTAGTAGGATCCGATTCGTGAAAGCGAGTCATTTGATATACAACGCGCTGTGCTGACAGAATGGAGAAGTTCCTTTGCCTTAGCCGCTCGGTGTTTGAGCCGGTGCATCCTGCACGGGAAGGCCCCTGTGTCTAATTTTTGCATTTCAATGGCCTCAGCTTTCCAGGGTGCACACAACAGTGCGTTACCTCGAGGGTCATTTAACATCTCTCGCCATCATCCGGGTAGTTTCGTTCGCCTGACGCGTTTCTGTGGTCCAATTACCACTTCATCAGAGGCGTTCTCCTGCATTTAGTTGAAACGCGCTTCTTTGACGCATGCTCATTTGTTAATTTCCATATGTGGGACTGACATGATTTTTAATTGATCCACACAGCATGCTGGTCTCTGTAGTTCTTTGCGCTGCATTGTTTGTTCAACTAAAGCAGATCTTGGAGAAAATGTTTTTTTCCTTAGTAGGATCCGATTCGTGAAAGCGAGTCATTTGATATACAATGCGCTGTGCTGACAGAATGGAGAAGTTCCTTTGCCTTAGCTGCTCGGTGTTTGAGCCGGTGCATCCTGCACGGGAAGGCCCCCGTGTCTAATTTTTGCATTTCAATGGCCTCAGCTTTCCAGGGTGCACTCAACAGTGCGTTACCTCGAGGGTCATTTAACATCTCTCGCCATCATCCGGGTAGTTTCGTTCGCCTGACGCGTTTCTGTGGTCCAATTACCACTTCATCAGAGGCGTTCTCCTGCATTTAGTTGAAACGCGCTTCTTTGACGCATGCTCATTTGTTAATTTCCATATGTGGGACTGACATGATTATTAATTGATCCACACAGCATGCTGGTCTCTGTAGTTCTTTGCGCTGCATTGTTTGTTCAACTAAAGCAGATCTTGGAGAAAATGTTTTTTTCCTTAGTAGGATCCGATTCGTGAAAGCGAGTCATTTGATATACAACGCGCTGTGCTGACAGAATGGAGAAGTTCCTTTGCCTTAGCCGCTCGGTGTTTGAGCCGGTGCATCCTGCACGGGAAGGCCCCCGTGTCTAATTT
Organism: Lissotriton vulgaris; assembly: GCF_964263255.1. Lineage (NCBI taxonomy): Eukaryota > Metazoa > Chordata > Amphibia > Caudata > Salamandridae > Lissotriton > Lissotriton vulgaris. The sequence goes on along the minus strand of NC_141694.1, from coordinate 1,634,006,156 downwards.
TTGCATTTCAATGGCCTCAGCTTTCCAGGGTGCACTCAACAGTGCGTTACCTCGAGGGTCATTTAACATCTCTCACCATCATCCGGGTAGTTTCGTTCGCAAAAATTAGACACGGGGGCCTTCCCGTGCAGGATGCACCGGCTCAAACACCGAGCGGCTAAGGCAAAGGAACTTCTCCATTCTGTCAGCACAGCGCGTTGTATATCAAATGACTCGCTTTCACGAATCGGATCCTACTAAGGAAAAAAACATTTTCTCCAAGATCTGCTTTAGTTGAACAAACAATGCAGCGCAAAGAACTACAGAGACCAGCATGCTGTGTGGATCAATTAAAAATCATGTCAGTCCCACATATGGAAATTAACAAATGAGCATGCGTCAAAGAAGCGCGTTTCAACTAAATGCAGGAGAACGCCTCTGATGAAGTGGTAATTGGACCACAGAAACGCGTCAGGCGAACGAAACTACCCGGATGATGGCGAGAGATGTTAAATGACCCTCGAGGTAACGCACTGTTGAGTGCACCCTGGAAAGCTGAGGCCATTGAAATGCAAAAATTAGACACGGGGGCCTTCCCGTGCAGGATGCACCGGCTCAAACACCGAGCGGCTAAGGCAAAGGAACTTCTCCATTCTGTCAGCACAGCGCGTTGTATATCAAATGACTCGCTTTCACGAATCGGATCCTACTAAGGAAAAAAACATTTTCTCCAAGATCTGCTTTAGTTGAACAAACAATGCAGCGCAAAGAACTACAGAGACCAGCATGCTGTGTGGATCAATTAAAAATCATGTCAGTCCCACATATGGAAATTAACAAATGAGCATGCGTCAAAGAAGCGCGTTTCAACTAAATGCAGGAGAACGCCTCTGATGAAGTGGTAATTGGACCACAGAAACGCGTCAGGCGAACGAAACTACCCGGATGATGGCGAGAGATGTTAAATGACCCTCGAGGTAACGCACTGTTGAGTGCACCCTGGAAAGCTGAGGCCATTGAAATGCAAAAATTAGACACGGGGGCCTTCCCGTGCAGGATGCACCGGCTCAAACACCGAGCGGCTAAGGCAAAGGAACTTCTCCATTCTGTCAGCACAGCGCGTTGTATATCAAATGACTCGCTTTCACGAATCGGATCCTACTAAGGAAAAAAACATTTTCTCCAAGATCTGCTTTAGTTGAACAAACAATGCAGCGCAAAGAACTACAGAGACCAGCATGCTGTGTGGATCAATTAAAAATCATGTCAGTCCCACATATGGAAATTAACAAATGAGCATGCGTCAAAGAAGCGCGTTTCAACTAAATGCAGGAGAACGCCTCTGATGAAGTGGTAATTGGACCACAGAAACGCGTCAGGCGAACGAAACTACCCGGATGATGGCGAGAGATGTTAAATGACCCTCGAGGTAACGCACTGTTGAGTGCACCCTGGAAAGCTGAGGCCATTGAAATGCAAAAATTAGACACAGGGGCCTTCCCGTGCAGGATGCACCGGCTCAAACACCGAGCGGCTAAGGCAAAGGAACTTCTCCATTCTGTCAGCACAGCGCGTTGTATATCAAATGACTCGCTTTCACGAATCGGATCCTACTAAGGAAAAAAACATTTTCTCCAAGATCTGCTTTAGTTGAACAAACAATGCAGCGCAAAGAACTACAGAGACCAGCATGCTGTGTGGATCAATTAAAAATCATGTCAGTCCCACATATGGAAATTAACAAATGAGCATGCGTCAAAGAAGCGCGTTTCAACTAAATGCAGGAGAACGCCTCTGATGAAGTGGTAATTGGACCACAGAAACGCGTCAGGCGAACGAAACTACCCGGATGATGGCGAGAGATGTTAAATGACCCTCGAGGTAACGCACTGTTGAGTGCACCCTGGAAAGCTGAGGCCATTGAAATGCAAAAATTAGACACGGGGGCCTTCCCGTGCAGGATGCACCGGCTCAAACACCGAGCGGATAAGGCAAAGGAACTTTTCCATTCTGTCAGCACAGCGCGTTGTATATCAAATGACTCGCTTTCACGAATCGGATCCTACTAAGGAAAAAAACATTTTCTCCAAGATCTGCTTTAGTTGAACAAACAATGCAGCGCAAAGAACTACAGAGACCAGCATGCTGTGTGGATCAATTAAAAATCATGTCAGTCCCACATATGGAAATTAACAAATGAGCATGCGTCAAAGAAGCGCGTTTCAACTAAATGCAGGAGAACGCCTCTGATGAAGTGGTAATTGGACCACAGAAACGCGTCAGGCGAACGAAACTACCCGGATGATGGCGAGAGATGTTAAATGACCCTCGAGGTAACGCACTGTTGAGTGCACCCTGGAAAGCTGAGGCCATTGAAATGCATATATATATATATATATATATATATATATATATATATATATATATATATATATATATATATATATATATATATATATATATATATATATAGGTTAATTTCTGCTTCCCAGGCTGAAACCACAGAAAATATGGACCACCACACGGCTTGCAGAGTGTTCACAGCAAAGGTTTATTTATCCATTCGCAGTTAAGGTAGGCATGATGCGTTTCGGGCAGGAACTGCCCTTGATCACATGGCGGACATGCAGTAGTGTTCACTTTAAATAGGGCACACACTCATTTTTTCATAATGACACCACGTGCTCTAATGATGGACATGGAAAATAGACTTATAGTGTGAAGTGTTTACATGTGCACAAAATTGGTGACATTGCAAAAACGACATTTTATAAACATAACAGCACGTTAAATAGGCACATATAATACTGTCAATTGTTCAAGTAACACAGGAACATTTATAACCGCATAAATGCGTTTAAATTGTGCAAAATAAGCTAGCAGCATGAAAATGTTTAGTTAATACATCTAAAAACATATATATAGCAATCTACTCCATAATGCAAATGCACTGAATAAATAACATATAAATATGTTAAAATTAATTCTTAAAACACCATATATATTAAAAAGCCCTTTAATAGTGCTAGTATTGCATATGTGTATTCATATATGCTAAAAATAAATGTGCAAATGACAATATGTATTGCCGCAGTGGAGATTATTATAGTTCTAGTGTTTTCAGATGAAAATACCTACTCGAGCTGCCTAGCTAAGATAATATGTTAGACCTCGCGTTACATGTTTATATGAACCAATGTCATTTAAAGTGCTGGTGCTGAAATGGTTAGGCATAGATAGTTAAACTGTCCTAATCCCAGGATAGAATCCTTGATTAAATTGAATAACCATTTAGTGCAAATTCGCAAACCAAGTCTAAAGTGCTGAGTGATAATAGTGCAACCAAATAAGGGGATTTAAAAAAAGTGATAATGGAGAGAGATAAAATACAGGGTTTAAAAGAAGAAGATCATAGACACTTTTAATGTTATCATAAGTTTACAAACATAGCTGTCATCAAATATTGGCCGGGAATGATTGCATAAAACATGACCGTAATTATATATATATATATCGATCAACGCTCCGACAAGCTTGCCATCCAAAACAGCACCTTATAGGAGAAATGAACACTCGACTCCGGTATGCGTGTTGCAGTAGATCTCCTTTATTGCATTTTCAAAGTGAATTCAGAGTGCCCCGATCCAGACGCGTTTCGGCGAACTCAGTCGCCTTGCTCACCAGACACAGTGATAGGAAACAAACACATATTTTAAAATGCCAATCACCAATGAAAACCTATGCCTCGATTGTCATGTGACCCCTGGCTTCCATAGAAGAAAGACCTTTGTTCCACGGTTACACATTTAAAAAGCAGACTCTCGTTTTACAGGTACCAAGATTCAATATATCACAGAATAAAAAAAACATTGTGTAATGATGAAAAGTCCACAAGTGATGTAGTATTTAAGAGATGCTTTATTCCAAAATGTATAGAGAGACCCCACCAGGAGCATCCAACATGGTGCTCAGCCCAGCCAACTGTAATCTGTCAGGCAGATCACCAACATTCTGATAGATGCATCACAAGAACATTCCAATAGAGGTAGAGAGGGATAGCATAGAGAATACCAAGATACTACATTATCCTCTCTCCTTAAACAGAAAACAAAAGCTTAAAACAGCAACGGAGAACAGGAGAAAATGAAAGCAAGTAAAATGAGCAAAAGCGGAAAAGGAAGAACAGTAAAGAGGAAACACCTTTAAAAAGAGAACAAGAGAGAAGAATGGAAAAGAACGTAAAAACCATCCAGCCTTCTTACACCATATAAACCATCCCATCCTCGTCGCCATGAATGTAATGATGAAAAGTCCACAAGTGATGTAATATTTAAGAGATGCTTTATTCCAAGATGTATAAAGAGACCCCACCAGGAGCATCCAACATGGTGCTCAGCCCAGCCAACTGTAATCTGTCAGGCAGATCACCAACATTCTGATAGATGCATCACAAGTGAAACAACAGGAGAGAAAGGGTTTTATTAGGACCACTCTTTTACCCCTTCCAAATAAATGTATTACAATCAACATAAGAGTGTCAAACAAATGAAAATGAACAACAAAGGATGAAACACAAAACCAGTTGTGCAAGTAGACAGTGTAGAAATTTACACCGACTAAGAGTTCTGAAATTTAGTAAAGAGATAGGGTGCACGTGCTTAGTGTAGAAAAAGGACCCTCAGGCAGCAACTGAAAAAGTCGGTAGCCAGTTGTCTTCATTGGGTCCCTAAGAGTTGGAAAAGAAACTGAAATGGTGATTGGAAAAGTGCTTTAAAAAGAATGTGGGCTACTCATCAAACAATCATTTTATTGAGAAGGTAGCTCTAACTCTATTAAAAACAGTGAAAAAACAATGGACTGGTGATTGGTTGAGTTAGCTTGAACCAATAAGTCCTCACAATGGTGACAAATAAACAAAGATGGTCAACATGTTTCTGCTTAGGAGCCCAAAGTCAGCTCAGCATTCGTCAGGACCAAAACACTCATTCATACTCCTTGGTGGGCACTCACTAAGGTGTCCTAGCCTAAGGTGTAGAAAAGGAAAAAATGTTTTGACTAATACAACCTGATTACTGTAAAAGTTCCTATGATGGATGAATCTCCATGAAGTCTCGCCTCATTAAGGGAGACAAAAAAATTTAAAAAGTCCGTTGTCGAACATCATGGGCTGGCGGTGGGGGGAAACCTTCACGCTCGGTCAATTTGCTCCGATGCGACTCCCCGCCTGGAAACCTGCTTAGACCTCAACCGTCGCCCGCAACAACCTGCATCACAAGAACATTCCAATAGAGGTAGAGAGGGATAGCATAGAGAATACCAAGATACTACGCATTGTTTGTTGATCATATTACAACATAAATTCTAAATTGAATAGCAAGCATTTACAAAACATGGATCAAATTACAAGTACCAATGCAATATAATTATTATAACGATGCAAAAAATTAAAGCAAAAAGTTTATTGACAAACCCTGCGTTTAATGCAAATAATGATTGTTCTGGGCATTGGATACTAGAGCTGCATCCAGGGGCTGGAATGACAATTGGTCATACCTTAATTTAATTTCTGCATAATGCATATTGATGTGACTGCCCCGGATATCAGTATCAACAAAATACTGTTAGTTGATGTTACTTCTGACAGACCCATGTGATAAGTCGTCTTAAACTTGAGCTCATAGGTACCTTACATCTTACTTATGTCACTGACAATCAAATCCGTGCTAAAAGTGTGAAGTGCTCAAAAATAAATAATTCTGTGATTAATATAGGGTTCCCAGCCGGGATCCCAATAGTCCTGTGTTTGATTCTGAGAGAAGGTAGCAGAATATAAATAATCTGGCTAATGCCTCAATGGATCTCCCCGAAAAAATACTTTTTTGGCTTTTTTGGCTTTAAAAGCCAAGAAAGCGGAGATAAAATTATCTCCCTATTACCTAGCTGTCGCTAACACCAGTTAGCGACAGCTAGTAGGAGATAGCGACCATCTCGGGCCCGCTTTGCATGTCAGAGATATTTATCACTAATGACATGCAAAGTGGGCGTGCCAAGATGTTAGCGACTGGAAACAGTCGCTAACATAGCTATCTCCTTTTATCTGCTTTTGGAGATATTCGTGTTAAGCGCAAATATCTCCAAAAGCTAACACCTGCCCTGAGCAGTTCTTAGCCATGTTATCCAATGGGAGGTGGATAACATGGCTAAGAGCATTAGCTCGTTAATGCATGAATATCGCTGAATTTTCAGCGATATTCATGCATTTCGGACGATTTTTATCGCTTAGGAGATAAACCTTGATAATAGCAAGGTTCCTAAGCAATAAAAATCGCCGCAGCTCTGCGGTAAAAATATTGCCGCTAAGCCAACATAGCGATAATTATCGCTAGTTGTTGGTAATATGCCTCACTGTATATTCGGGATCCCCATTAGAAAGTGGCTACGTGCAGACCCAACCAGGGTAAGGTCATGGGAAAAAGTGGCTAGTGCCTTATACATTCCTCTAGTAGCAAATATTACGGGATCATTATATCTGTGCAAAAGACGCCAATAAATAGTGTAAAACCATAAATTCATAAAATAAATTCATGATAAAACCCACATTCACCGAACATCAGATGGAGATATAAAAACCTATTCCCACAATATATAGCTTAAAAGCCACTATATACAGCATGGAGTATCTAAAATGATTTAAAAATGGAATCAAACTTGGAATATACATCCAAACCTGCTGCATTTGCACATTGTTTCTTGCAGAGCTCAAGAGAGAGTGTCAGTACTATTGTCACATAGTCATTTAGAGGTAATGATGTAAATCCTCACAAATATTCAATCCTTTCGGACTTTTAGTGTCGAGCTCTAAAATATATCGTGTCTCAAGTTGTCTCAGAGTTTTCTCCCGATTGCCTCCTCTCATACTAGCAGGGACACTGTCAATAACAAAATAAGTTAGAACATTCAAGTTGTTGTTGTGTTCTAATTTGACATGTCGGGCAACGGGGTAGGCTGGATCAGAATTGACCGTTGCCCTTAAGTGTTGTAATATGCAAGCGTGTACCTGAAGTTTTGTGCTCCCAACATATTTGAGGCCACATACACATGAAAGGACATACACTGCATGGTCTGTTTTGCATGTGTAATGACCACCTATCATGATCGCCTTGTCAGAAAATGCATTCTTATAAGAATTAGTGTTGGCCCCAAATCTACACGCCCTGCATGAACTACACTTAAAAAAGCCCCTTTTGGGTTAAAGCCAGTTGTCTTTATTGTAGAGCTCAGGACTGTTTCTGACCAAGTCACTCCTCATAGAGTGTGCTTTCCGATAAGTAAAATCAGGTTTGGATGGTAAAACTCCCTTAAGAACTCCATCTGTCAACACGATAGGCCATTGTGCATTTATTATCTTCCTTATAGTGTAAGATTGTTTGCTAAAAGTAGAGATAAATCTACATTGAGAGTCGGAGGTCTCATCTTGCTCGTCAGAGATTTCAGATCCAAGTTGTGTCACAGTCTGATCTACTGGCTTGGGGACCACACTAAGCAAAGCCGATCTTTCCTTTTCATTTGCTTTTTTCATTGCTTCATCCAACTTGTGTGCCTTATATCCCCGGGCCAAGAGTCTAAGTCTTGCAATTTCTTTTAATGCCTTTTATGAACTGCATGCCCTCCGTATTCTCAAAATTTCACCGTAAGGGAGACTGGCTATGGTGTGATGCGGGTGAAAACTGGTGGCGTGCAATAATGTGTTACCTGCCTTGGGTTTTTAATACAAGCTTGTTTCTATCACTCCCTCTTGCACGGTAACCTTAATGTCCAAAATGTTGGTGGTACTATCCTCGATTTGGGAAGTGAAGGAGAGGTTCAGCTCATTCACATTTATCAGCTCTAAAAATTTACCTGCTTCTTCTTTACTCCCCTTCCACCCAATAAACACATCATCTATGTATCGCCACATGTGCAAAACATGCAAATCATAAAGTGCTTTGTGCTCAATCTTGAGCACATGCTCCTCCCACCAGCCAACATGTAAACATGCATAGCTGGGGGAGAGGCATGCCCCCATAGCCACGCCTTGTTTTTGTCTATACACTTTGCCATCAAACAAAAAAAAAAAAAAATATATATATATATATATTTTTTAATTAGGCCTAATTTACAAATCATTACTCATGGAAAACCTGAAGTAATACAGAGATAGCCACAGAAACAGCTTTGTGAGCAGGTCTTACATTCCTTTGTGACTCACATTGTTTGCAGAACAATAATAATAGAGTCAATAACATGCAGTGCATAAATTCATAATCTTTCTTATTTACAATGAACGATTTCAGTAGGTCACAATGCACTCTCAAAAGGGAATGCTAGGTGGATGTTGTTTAGTGCCACTTTAAACACTGCCACGTGGCTGATAGTAAATACTGGTGAAGGCTAAAAAAGGTAGAGAAAGAGGATGTGGCACTAAGCCCAGAGCTGCCTATTTAGGAACTGGGGGACGAGGTTCGAGTCACCTCAACATTCTGTGATTCTGGGAATATTGATTAATCTCTCCGTGCCTAAAAAAATAAATGTGTCCTTGTTAAACGTGACTGGTGCTCATGTAAAGCGCTTCAATACCTTCTGGTCGAGTTCGCGCTATATGAAACTGCAGAATAGCGCTATATAAAACTTCAAAAAAAAGTGCTGTGGTATTCAGCGTGCAACTGTTATAATGAACTTCTGAAAGGACAGTAAGGCGATCCAAGTTTTGCATGTGCCACAGGGAGAAAGAGATAAAGAGGTTTCAGAAATTCATTTTCACCTCTTCATCAAATAACTGAGCAGTTAGAACTCATCACCTGCAGTGATGTAGGGCCTATTAAAACACTAATTTCAATAAACTGAAAAACTGTAATGGGGCCAACACATATGCAGGTGAAACTACAGTAGCATTTCAGATTTTCCAGCTGTGAAATTGCACGTTTGGAAGGGAAGATTAGCAGTGTGAAAGAGTTTGAAGTAGAGGCAATGAATGCTGAGGGGGCGAACATTACAGGAATGTAAAATAACAGATGATTATGAAGACAAATGACAAGAATCAATAGCACCACATAGCCAACTTCATAGAATGTAAACAGAAATACATACCTGAAAGGCATTCCTGCCTTCAGAGGTAATGGGGTGAAGGGAGGAGTGAAATGTGTAGGCGAAACACAAATATGTGAATCAACATCCTACAAGCTGTGGTATATATGTATACCAAAGCGTACATATTTGTATCTTCATCCTATTAGTAAATGTGAAAAGCAGAGCCTTAATATGTGAGTCAGTGGATTAGTTCTGAGTCGTAAAAACAAGGAGATGAAGTGCGGCATTCTATGGAACATAAAAATGAGAAATAAGTGTCAAATCCCTGTAGAATTAAAGAAAGGAAACATCATTTGAACCAGGCCGAACATAGCCATTGTGTGACCCTTGAGGATATAAGTTTAGGAGGAAGCAACCACCTATTGAAAGTATGAAAACCTGCAGGAAGGAATCCATAGTGAGACATTAGAGAAGCCAAGACAGGAAATATAAAATATAATTATCTATTGGTGATATCATGCTTTCATTTATGTTCAGAAGGGAAATTCAAGAAAACTGAGAAAGGCAGGAATACATTAGAATAATAAGCCTACAAGATGGGCTTCTACCACTACTGTTGACAGAAAAAGTATTGGTGGTATGTTGCACCTGGAACCCTTTCACCGTGCTGAAACTAGTAGAAGGGAGAAGTTGTTGTGCACTGTTCTAATGTCACAACTTTGTGGAACAAATTCCATTGTGCACTAGAGGTATGCCATATCAGTGAATTACTGCTTTCACTACTCGTGGTGGAGAAACAGGGCCTGACTGGCCATTCTGCCACTCGCATTTCCCCGGTAGGCTGTAAACTAGGGGCTTCTTTTCGTAGCTGGCTGAGCTGACATGACCCAACCATGCCCGACTCAACAGATGCCCTTGTGAAGCACGGGGCTGGTTGGAACATTTTTGATTTGGGCTAATTTGGGTTTTGAGTCTGGGCCTGTGGAGATATAGACCTCTTCGCAGCTACTTGTTAACTGGTTGAGCTCCTTCAGCCATTTACACCCCTACGCGGCTCTTGTTGCTCCAGACCATTCATGGAAAGAGAGGGCAGGAAGGCGGCTCTGTCCTTTGGCCATGAAACCGCAGCAGCTAAGATGAGGTAAGAGCTTCTACTTATCCCGAATGAACATAAGAGAACCATGCTGATCTTTCCTTGATACCTTAGCAGCCTACAGAATTGATCAATTAAATCTTCCACATGCCCTGTCACATGTGGTGTTCATCAAGGGGCATCCCTCTCATATCTGCTTTTCAACAATTATGAATCACAATTACATATGCCTTCAGGCATACCTTCTTGAACTATAGCAACCAAACTATCAAATGTATGCCAATGATACCCAAATCCATTTCACCTGGACAATGGACAGGAGACACAAATCGGCATTACTCGGCGCTTGGGTATGGTGTTCCACTGGATGAAAGTCAGTGTCCTATGTATGAACGGTGCCATGATAGATATTCCAATGGTTATAGAGCCCAAGCGTGAGGCTTGGAATACCTAATGCTCAGCGCCATAGCTATACATAGCACAGTAAGTGCAGTGACACCAGGGCAGATGGGTCTTGGAGGCACAATGCAACAAAATCAGGGCAGCATTTCACTGTCCAGCCAGCGGACGGGTGGGGAGGGGCATATACTTTATGTGACTCAGGGCATATGGCCCACCTGCTATGCGACTGCTGATGCTCAGCATACAAACCTCCCACTGCCACTAAGGAGATCACCAAAAGTGAGGAATCTATGATTTTTTTTCAACTTTGAGCTCTCTTTTCTCCCCAAGTCAATGCTGTGATAAATGACATGAACAATCAGTTCTTTTTGCTCCCAAAACTTCTCTCTCTCCTTGATACTGACCACAGAAATGAGCTAATGAGAGCTACCATCCTGGCCCATCTACATTAACATAACATCTTCTACTCTGGTCTCCCAAAAAAACTATTTATCATACTCCAAAGACTTCAGAACTAGGCAACGAGAATGTACATTATCTTCTGCAAGGCAGAGTGCATCAGACCCATTTCTGAAGCCCTGACCTGGTTCTCAGTAGATGCTAGGATCAAATGCAAGGCAGTGTGCACAATCAAGAAATCATATTTGGGAAAGGCCTAGCATACTTGCAGAAACTAACACACACCAAACATCCGAGAATCCTTTTTACTTAATGTTATAGTTATGCTGCCTTCAAAAACACCTATTGAAAGCATAAGTGAACTAAATCACTGCCCAGCAGAGACAAATAAACAGAGTCCGCTCGGGTAGGTTCTCCACTATTATCACCCCCCTGAAAGTGAAGGGGTTAAGAGGGGAGGCCACAGACAAGAAAGAAAACTTTAGGGAAACTAATAGGCGATGCAGGTAGTGACTAAGGCCTAACGGAGGTGTCTATGCCTGATGCATGCACATTCTTTTCAAGGATTGTTAAATATACTTCAGTGTGTGTGCTTCGGTGCCTTTGTTTATTTAGTAATAGGTGATTCAGCCAGGCTGTTAGAAGGGGGAGTTAGTGTCCATTTGGGGTTTAGTGGTTATCCATGTCTGATATTATTCAGCCAAGACCCCTGATCTGTGTGGATCTCAACTGGAGGCAAGTTGCAGAGTCTCATTTCTTGCAAACCCAGATAACTGCCTTTGTATTTGACCTCTTGAAAGATCATTGGTTGACCAGTTTTGCAGATCTTCAATGAGAAATGAAAACATTTATAAACATGTAACCATGATATAATAGGAATCAGGGGTAGACCAAGCAATGCAGCACGATAGAAGTATTTAAAGTAAAACGAGAACCGAAACGCCACAAAGGAAAAAAAAAACAATAAAGAGAAATAATCTAATGAAGCAAAAAAGTGTGATGGAGATTTTCTTTAGACTGTGACAAATATTGCATCAGTGACAAATCGTTAATTTGCTGTTCTCTGAGTTCAGACAATTAAAAAAATAGGCAAATAACATGTTTATATCCGCTTCAAATTATAACAGATTGCACAAGAGATTTTGTTTGTAGCATTTCTAAAATTGCTTTTCTACCCCTTGACAAGGCCCCGATGTGCTTCCTGGTTAGACCTGTTAATAGCTACTCTGTTTTGTAATGCATGACCAGTGAGGGGTTTTGGCTGAAGTTGTGCTTCTGTAAAGTGACTTTTGGTGTCATGTGTGTAGCCCTAGGATGTGCTCCAGACTTGGCACAGTGGCATGTAGCAGCGTGTTACACATGCAGCAGAATGTGAAGGGAGTGTGACGGATAGCTTCAGATGCTGAGTGTACACACTCAGTATGGCTTGTGGTCTCAGAGTCAGCTGAGTCCTGAAATGTTGGCAACAGTCCGGTTTCCGCCATCTTTCCAAGATCCAGATGGCTGTTGACGATCACTAGTCTCTGAGGGAGTTTGCTGTGGAGCTTGAATGACTGCAGAGTTGAGACGCTTCCACTAACTTGGTTTGTGGTGGGAGCCCCCTAGGAGTGGCAGAAAAACAACCTTTGGAAGCTCTTTGATGCTGCATGTACATACTATATGGGGCTCACCCATGAGCAAAAGAGCCTACTCCAGGAGGCACTGTTAAACCATCAGTAAATACTATAAGAGGTTTACCCAGGATAGGGTTTGACTGGGACAGAAAATAGGTCCTGGCACCAAAATAAATAATGGCCACCAAAAGCAAATCAGATAGATAAGAAAGAGGCCCACGTTTGCAAAGTAGCTCGTTTTGAACTTGTAAATATACATGGTGTAGGTGTTTTGCAAAGTAGTGAAGACTGCATGCATTTGCTCTTGTTGTAGGCAATATTTGTGATAATATCAGGGAAACCTACAGGAAAAACCAGAAAACCAGCGCATAAAACAGGCCCACAAACATTGTAAATGTAAATGTATAGGCATTTATATAGCGCACTACTTACCCGGAGGGTCCCAAGGCGCTTCGACCGCTGCGAAACCCTTCCTGGCTTCCCTGAGAGATGGTCCCTTAATGGGTATCTCCAGGGTGAGACCCAGGCATCCCCGGCGGTCTGGTGGGGCCGTTAGTGAAGATGAGGCAAGCTAATGCCCAGAGTTGCCGAGTGTGATCGCTGATCAGGGTGGGCACCGAGGCGAGAGAATTATCGAGTCCGCTGACCCTGGTCCCGAAACCTGCCGCGCCGGGAATCGAACCCTGGTCCCGGGCCGTCCTCTGCTCTCGGGTCTGCCGCCTCTAACCAGTGAGCCACACTACTACTATTCAAAAAGCAATCCACACACTGACCTGTCAGACCAGCCCTTCGGGCACTGTTGGCCAGTCCGACCTGCCCTGGAGTAAGATAAACGAGTCCCTAGGAGAAATATAGTCAAGTGTGGATTTTGTGAAACTGTAGCAGCCACGTCTGTGGTCAGGCTGTGGACGCCTGTAGGAGGACGGTGTTAGGCTGAGCAAAGATGGAAAGGGAAGTTCACTGAACATTCAACAAAGCCACAGGAGAAACAAGCACAGGAGGGATAAAGGCGGCGAGCATCAACCACAGAGAAGTGGGTGGGTGATGCAGAGATGCAGCTGTCAAAGAAGACAAGATTGTGTGAGCACAAAACATAGGAAACACCTATTAAAGCAGACACGACAAAAACAGAAGTTAGAACCAGACCTGCGCTTGTCTACCCGCAGAAGGGAAACATCTGCTCAGGTATCCAGGAAAACCAATATACATGTAAATAACCGCTAGTGAAATGCATTGCATGTACATTTTCTCATACATACTCATTCTGGACATTCTCAAAACCTGAATAATTTGCAATGTTTGCTTGGCTGAGAAGGAAAGGTTGCCTCAGTTACTAGATATATATTGCCGTCCTTGGAGGGCATCATTCACAGATACGTCTGCATGGAAACCCCTCTAACTCTCCTCTAGTGACCTGGAGTAGGCAGATCTCCTTAGTGAGAGCCCCATCTAGGCCAGAATACCATGGACATAAATATCATGCAAAAAAATATTGTAGCCAAGATATGAACTACCAAAAATATTTTCAAGGTAAGGATATACAGATGAGTACAAATGTACAGTTCTCTTCTCCGCATCCAGTCACTGTATATTATAGTAAATCTCTTCTTGTCTATATATACACTTACCTTTGCTATGTTTTAGTAATCAATATTTTTGCTTTAAGGTTTTTGCAGAATATTTTTTCCACAGTGAGATGGAACTACACCTGTAAAATATCTCAAGTAGCAAATATGATGTATTAAGGACCCACTACAAAATATATACCAGGCATACACTTGCCTTTGTTTTTACCCCAAAATGTAAATTTTTAGCTTTGTGCAGGAACCCCAGAAGGTCAGGCCCTGAAAGGGCTCTTGCACCTAGACGACTGTGGACAACTTGCACATTCAACACGCTGGGGCAACTACTGGCTGCTACTTTATTATCAGACTTCGCCTGAAAGAGTTAACAAATTCAAAATGGCCGATTCCCCTCCAGTCGTCGCAGTAGGTGCCTATCACACTAAAACAGGCAACCTTCTTTTATTAACAGAAATTGTATTTAGTTCAAAAAGTTTAAGGTGCCACACCTGCCCCCTGCAAAATGTGGTTTCACTCCTGATGTGCATGTTCAATTCCTAGCGCTTAGAACTCGCCAAGGACAGTGCACAGATAAAAAAGGAGTTTTTCCGCTGATTAGAGCCCTCCAACTACACAGATTCAATTATATTGGGAAGGGAGGGTCTCCCAAACTGTAAAGATATTATGCAGAAAGTGTTTGGAGAAGCTAGGCAACCCCTTAATCACGGGGTACCCTTGCACCACCAGGGAATAAAGAGCTCAAGGTTAGGCGCTTGGTTGCCAAACCGCTGTTTGATTTGGAGATAAGACAACAAACAAGTCCTCAGCAGGCTGCATCAGTGTGTTTGAAATACAGAATATTATTTCCCAGAAGAAGAGAAACATCGGTGACTCACCGGGTAATAATGCAGAGTGATAGGAAGGGCCTGGCTGAGACGCAGGTGCAGACATGCATCAGCCCTGACAGGATTTATGGCTTCCTTCTCTGGACACACCCTTCCCAGCTTTCTGATAACAAGTATACACAGAGCATAATGACAGCTACAGACAGGAGCTCAAGGAACACCACTAGCAGAACATCGAGGTACGGGCCACAATCATTATTTCCATGAATGAAAACATTGCGGCATCCCCTGCAGCCAGGGAAGTTGGACAAAACGTCACCACTGTGACTGCCTGCAGAAGTACGGGAAGTTAAATAAGTCCCAAAAGCCAGATGACGCCATGTTTAGAGACACTCTGGGAACTGATCACACCGAATTCCTGCAGAAAGGGGACTTTATTGCCACAAGACAACCCCCCCACCCCCACCAATCAAGTTGCTCCAAAACCACTACTTGAAGTTCTGTTTTATTATAATTTATTTTGTGATTTTATATAGCGCAGACATGGTTCAGATGCATCAGAGCACTTTACAAGAATACAGTTACCAACAATCATCGTTTGAATATATTTGAGACACAGAACAGGAAAAAAAATAGACATTCGAGAATTTATGGGAGATTATAGTTTTAGTGTCTTTCAAAGAGAATAGTCATAAATTAATTTGGAGAGACAGCATGGCATGGTGTCTTGCGAAAGGTCCAGATTCTTGTGGCCCTTCTGAAATGATTGGTTCATGCATTTGTCTTGTTGGAAGGTGGAAGGCTCCTGGAGAAGGCATTGGGTATTTCTTGAACCCCGTTTTGTGCTTGAGATTTTCAATTTTGCAGTTAAGTGGATGGGCAAAGAGGAGCGCAGGGCCTTGTGTGTGGTGGAGGCAGTTTTAAAATGTCACCTAAATAGGGAGCCACTGGAGGGATCGAAGGACATGTGTGATGTGGTCCAATTTATTGTGTCAATTTACAAAGCGGGCTGCAGCATTTAGAACTGTGCAGGACAGAGCCAGTGTGCTTTTAGGATGCCAGAGTGAAGTGAGTTCCTGTAGAGTAGTCTGGAGATAACCAATACCTGGAGAACTGATTTTAAGTCCTGTTCCAGAATGAGCTGTCTGATTCCACAGAGACACCTTAGCTGGAACTGGGCGCTTTTGACCATGGCAGTGATTTGAGCCGATTGTCAAAGATGAAGCCAAGCAACTTGGCATTCTGAACAATAGTTATCTGGTACTCCCAGGCAGAGAGGGATTTTATCCATTCTTGTACAGGTAGGTTGTATTTCTTTAAAGATATGAGAAGGAATTCTGTTTTTGCAGGGTTAAGTTTCAGGTGATGAGCTGACATCCATGTTTTAATTGTTGCCAAAGTGTTTGTCGAGAAGAGTAATATCATTCAAGGATGACCCTTCAGTTAGATCTAGGTATCGTCAGCATGCCGGTAAAAGATTTCACAAAGGGGCTCAAGATAGAGGTTAAATATGGTTGGGAAAGGATCAACCTTGAGGATGCCGTGTAGTAGTCTGACTAGATTAGAGACATCAGCCATATTCATCAATCTCCCGTTTTGCGAGGCCCTAATAGCGAATTATAGCGATTCGCTATTAAGGACTCGCAAAACGGGATTCATGTAGGATTAGCAAAAATTATTGCGATTCCTACTGATTCCTTATTTGCGATTAGCAAATTGCTAATCGCAAATAAGGAAAAACTCCCCATTCATTCCTATGGGCCAAAAGACCCATAGGAATGAATGGGGAGTATTCCTTATTTGCGATTAGCAATTTGCTAATCGCAAATAAGATTGCGATTTGAAGGGTGCCAGGGGTGTCCAAAGGACACCCTGTAGCACCCCTCAAATGTACATTTGAACAGGTGTTGCGCACACACATGTCCAGAGGACATGTGTGTGTGCAACATGCAAAAGTAAAAAATGCACAAAAGTGCTTTTTACTCGTTTATCGCAATTTACCACGAAGTCAGATTTCGTGGTAAATTGCGACCAAATATTGCGAATTTGCAATTTCTAATAGGGTGATGAATTGCATTTAAGGAATCTCTATTAGAGATTCCTTAAATCCAATTCCTCGCAAATATGCGAGTTCGCAAATAGCGATTTTTGCATTTGTGATGATGAATCCCAAATGCAAAAATCGCACTCGCAAACGGCCAGATACTCAGAATCTGGCCATTTGCGAGCGCAATTCAGGTTCATGAATATGGCTAGCTCTCAATTTTCAATACTTTTGAAGAGGTCATCAGATAAGGTAAAAACTAGTCAAAAACCACCCCTTAAATACCCATTCAATTGCTCAGAAACAGCAGAAAGATTGAGGAGAAGAAGTAGGCATAAGTTTCCAGTGTCAAGGATAAAGAGTGAGTCATCAACAATCTGCAGAATTGCAGTCTCATTGCTGTAGTCCTGCCTAAAGCCAGACTGGGATGTCTGTAGGAGGTTATTTGCATGGATATGTGCTCTGCATCTTTCTAACTCCTTACCTAAGAAGCGAAGGGTGGAGTGGAGATACGACAGATGTTCTTTAGGTCAACGGGGTATATATATATATTTTTTTTTTTGAAGAAAAGAGATTTGACCAACTTTTAGACAGTCTGGGAAAGTACTTTGTTCGAGGGGAGAGTTGACCAGAGTGGACCAAAAGGGTAGGACCTGTCTAGCGAGATCTTTACTGCTAGAAACAAGGATTACGTCAGATAGGATGTTAAATGGTTTCACATTAGTTGCGGTCTCCAGTAGTTCTGACTCTGAAACTGGTGTGAAAAGAGACCAGGACCACTGAGGTTTTCAAGTTGAATTATCCTTGGCTATATTGTCAGAGGTTAGCAGGCAGGAAAATGTTTATAGGTTTTACCTTTTTGTCGAGAAACTCTACAAAGTCATTGCAATGGGCCTCAGAGGACATGGGTGCAGTTTTAGAAAAAAAACTCTGTGCCTGCTTGGTTACGGTTTAGGTCTGCTCTTTCCCTGTGGTCAGGAGGGATCCGATATGCGCTGATATGGCTCTGAAAGTGGTTCTTTTGTAGATTCTTCTCACAGTTCTTAGCCTAACCTGACACAGGAGAGAGTCTGATCACTTCCATTGTTTCTCAAGCTTTCTGATGTACTTCCTTTTCTCTTTTGAGACCCAAATTACAGAAGGTTTGAGTCTGCAGTGCTTGCTCCTGTAAGCAGCAAACTCCTCTGTCAATGTTTCCATACAGTTATTAAACATGTCTGTGGCAGCACTGATGTCAAGTTGGGTAGCTGGAGGCGAGATTATATATCAAACGTAGTGCACATTCTCTGACATGGTCTCCAGTCAAGTGAAGCACACTCTTATGCACCCAGCATAGTTGTTATATTTGCCACTAGCAGTCATCAATGTTTTATGTTACCCCACATCACGGGGTTTGTAGGAATAACTAAATAAATAACTAAATATGAACACAATTAGATGCCACTTCATACGAGCATTGACCGACAGTTCATTCTTAGTTGTGCAGCAGAACTCTGTAGAACTTGTTGATACTTCACAGGGTACATGCAATAGCATTACATAATATGATGGATCTCCCTTGATGGGTATCGCATTTGTGTCACCTTCTGGCTTGCACTGTTGTTGTGAAATGATAATATTGGACACTTGCCATGAGACACCAGATGCAATGTCACCTTATTTGTTTCTTCACAATCATTAACCGTAGTGAGTCACCAGCGACTAGAATTATCTTATCGAGCTGAATCTACCATTGGAGGTTACTTTTTACCTTTTGCACACAGTTATATTGTTAAAGGGAGAAATGTTCCGTGCTTAAAGGCTATAAAGTTGTGAAATGGAGTACGAATTCAGAAGAGGTTAACCAGGCAGGTGTTGTCCTTTAACCTTGCCCTGTTTAACAGCTCTTTCTGCCCGATGGTAAAGTGTGCCTGTTCTCATTGTCTCTCTCTCCTTTTCTGTCTCTTCTTTGTAATCATTCTAAGTGTGATTATGTGGATTATTATTATATGGTGAGCTGTTAAAGGACCTTGTGGCGAGTCACACGCTACTCCGTAAACCAAGATTAGAGTTAAGTATGTGGTAGAATAGCAATATGCTCTTCCCTTTTCCTTGTGGATTAGATGCTGTGAGTGTGTTACGTTTGTGCTGTTTAAATCCCATGAATCTACTCTAGTGTTTATAAAGGGATAGATTAATTGAAGATTAATTAAAGTGGATTAGTAAAGGGAAGATGTGAGATGCTATTGGGAGTGGTGCACAAGTGCATCGGTTAGCTGGATGAAACTGGATAAAGGAGTGTAGAGTTTGGAAAGCATGTTAGTCTATAGTTGTCAGAAAAGTTGGGGTGAAACAGAGAGTGGAAAGGAATGTGTATGTATATGTATATATATATATATATATATATATATATATATATATATATATATATATATATATATATATATATATATATATATATATATATATACATATACATATATATATATACATATATATGTATATATATATATATATATGTATATATATATTTATATATATATATATATATATCCGGTAGGTAGTTATAGTTAGGACCGTGTTTCTATTCAAAAAGCGTTTTTTCTTTCCCCGATAACTTTGGTGTCGATTCACGAATTTTCGCAAAAGTTTCAAAACTAGTGAGACGCTCCGGTCAGCTCCTATCTTGAAAGTTTCAGGCTGATTACAAGATATATATCTGTAACAGCGCTCCGGGCTGCGCTCCGGTCCGCTTACTTTTCGCGAAACGGAACTTTGCGATGCGAAGCTGATTGGCTTTCCGGTGTCTGTCAACATTCTAAACAGTCCGGAGCGGCCGCCATCTTATCTCTCGGTAGGATCGAGAGAGAAGAAGAGGTGAAAAACGAAGGGGGAATTTAATGAAAGGGGGCAAGGTAGACCCCTCTTGACCCCCTAGGAATGATGTTGGGGTTATTAAAGGGTCCCGTGGGGAAAATAAAAAAAAAATGATTTTTCACGGTAGAAGCGCTTCCCGGGCCGCGAACTGGGCCGCAAACTGGTAGCGAAACGGGAATTCGCCATTTTGTGTTTCGTTTTAATTAAATTACTAGGTATAAGGGGGTGCGGGAGACGTATCCTGATCCCTTATGTTTTCTGAGGGTGGCTGAGGAGGCTCATATATGTTGATACATGTCTTCCAGCGGCTGTGCGTGAGCGTTTTTTTTTTTTTGCTGCGTGACGTCTGTTAACGTTCGATTCGATGGAAATCAGGAAGTGTTGACCGCTAATTTGTCACTGCGAGTAAATATTTTGTTATAAATGAATCCTTATTGATAAACATTGTCTGCGCCATCTTGCCTTTTTTCCAATGCCACAATTTTGTCGTGCACGGCAGCCATTTTAGATGCCTTGACCAGATCCACTCTCTGCACGCCGTCGATTCTCAGCACGGCTCCCCACCCTCGCAAGCATCTCCCCCATGCACTGGTCACCCCCGCTCTCTCTCTCATGCATGGGCCATAAACTTCCCCCCATCTGCGCTGCTCTTCCCTGAGAATCACACCCGTTGCCCGCCCGACACCTCCCTTTCACCCTATTCACTACCGCACCCTCTGACACTCCTCTTCCTCTGTGTCCGATTGTCCAGGCCGGTCCCAGGCTATCACCTAGCCCTGCGGATGTAGTTTATGGCCCCAGCTGTAGAGAATCCAGACATGCCAACCCTCCCGATTCAGGCGTGAGACTACCGTTTTCAGTGCTAGTCTCCCGCCTCCCGATTCCTGCAAGCAAAAACCCAATTCCTCGGGGGTTTCAGCTGACAGGGCTTGGTATTGTATTACGTGCTAATTCTTCCAGGAAAGGTCAGAGGGCCGATGCAGGGGCTCTAGAAGGGGTGATAAACCATTTAAGCCTCATTAACAAGCGCATGGTCTTTTAAAGATCTGTGAAGTACTCGGGGCGGCGGTGTGTGTGTGCCCTCTTTCAGGAGCGGGCGGGGGGGGCACTGCCAGCAACTTGCCAGGCCAGGCAGTGTTCAACACTTGCATCACCCTTTCTCTGCCTGCTATTGCGCTCCATGCTTCGGAAAGGTAAGAAAAAGAACGTGCATTTGAGTTTGAAATGTCCGATCCTGTAGCAGCACACTTCCAAAGCCCACACATGACAATAACCGGATTCAAGGCCCCATTCACCCGATTTTTAAAAAATATATAGCACTCCAACAAAGTAGTAGGATTATAAAACTTTATTAACTTATAAATATATAGAACGCAACAAAAACTGTAAATACATTTAAACATTTTTTGGAAAAAAGAAGCAACAATGGTCAGTAGCTGTCTTTTGTGCGAATAGTCCCAAGGCAGCACAACGTGCTGAGTTCTGGACGGCACCCAGGTGATGTCACCTGGGTGCCGCACTGGTTTTTGGTATCCTACAATGCAGCTCAGAAAAACAGTGTGGGGCGCCCCGGGGGGTGCGCGGGGAGGCCTCGTCAGTAGCGGTCTGTTGTGCGAATAGTCCCAAGGCAGCAGAACACGCTGAGATGTGGATGGCACCCAGGTGATGTCCAGTAAGTTGCCGCACTGGTTTTGGTATCCTACAATGCTGCTCCGAAAAACGCCGTGGGGCGCCCCGGGGGGGGGGGGGGGGGGGGGGGGTGGGGGAGGCGGCGTGAACGGGCCTCCCCAGGTGGAGGCTCGTCTGCTGTACTGGGGCGCCCCTTTACCGTTTCAGTTCCCATTCCGCCTGCTTTTGCTACACTGTGCCTCATCCTCCATTCAGCTGTTTATCGCCCGCTCTTGCGGCTACAGCGTCTCGCTCACCATGTACTTGAGTTGCGCCCACTCTTGCGGTGCAGCGATAGGCGGCTGCCATAGGACTCTTAAAATGGCGGACGGCTCTTCGGATTTGGGCCTGGTCCACTAAAATGGCCCTGGGACACCTTGGAACTTGGACGCTTGCCTGCTAGAGCTTGGGCTCCATTCTCGAAAGCGTCCCTTCAGTCGTGAAGATTCTACAAAAGTCTTGGGGGCCCTCGACTCCTGCAGGCTTCCGGTGGGGAGCGGCTGCCATGATTGCTCGTGGAATGACCACAACGGAGCCACGAGATGGTGGTGCTCTCATGCTGACGCCAGCTTCAGTCTGAATCATCCAGAAACAAGGTGGGGCTTTCATCGTTTGGGAAAAAAAAATGTTCTAAACCAATGAAAAGTGTTATTTTTAGGTCATATGACCAAGCCTTCCATCATTAGGAAACCAAAAGTAAAATGAACCAATGAAAAGTTTTATAAACAAGTCACATGACCTGTTATGCGGCATAGGGCTACAAAAAGCGTAGAAAATCCGTTGGCACGTGAGGCGGCGTCAGTAGCGGACCGATGTGCGAATAGGCCGAAGGCAGCACAACGCGCCGAGATCCAGATGGCACCGAGTTGGTGTCCAGCAAGTTGCTGCACTGGTGTGGCTATCCTACAATGCTGCGCCGAAAGTCGGCGTGGGGCGCCCCGTTGGCCTGTAAGGTCGCGTCAGTCAGTGGGGGCTGTGCGTCTCCCCCAAGATGGAGGCTCCTCGGCTGCAATGGGGCGCCCCTTAGCGTTTCACTCGCCGTCCAACTGAGTTGCGTCCGCACTTGCGGCTACAGTAGGCCGAAGGCAGCACAGCGCGCCGAGATCTGGATGGCACCGAGGTGGTGTCCAGCAAATTGCCGCACTGGTGTGGCCATCCTACAATGCTGCGCCGAAAGACGGCGTGTCCAGCTGAGTTTCTCCCACTCTTGCGGTACAGTGTGACTCGAACGCGCCGAGATCCGGATGGCACCGAGGTGGTGTCCAGCAAATTGCCGCACTGGTGTGGCCATCCTACAATGCTGCGCCGAAAGACGGCGTGTCCAGCTGAGTTCCGGTCACTCTTGCGGTACAGTGTGACTCGAACGCGCCGAGATCCGGATGGCACCGAGGTGGTGTCCAGCAAGTTGCCGCACTGGTGTGGCCATCCTACAATGCTGCGCCGAAAGTCGGCGTGGGGTGCCTCGTTGGCTTATGAGGTGATGTCAGTAGTGGACCGATGTGTGAATAGGTCGGAACCAGCACAAGGCGCCAAGATCCGGATGGCAAGTCCTGGATGTTGAGTGCCATAGTTGAGAGTTCTGAGCAGTGTTTGTAACACTGTCTGAAGCTTATTTGCACCTGCTGCAGCTTCACTATTGCCCTGGTGTGGCCAAAGATCGCCCATGACATAGGCGGCCGGCTCCCGGGGTCCGGCGGAACTTTTTTCCTTTTCCTTTCTGCATCTTGTCCCACAATCCGTTTGACCTGAAGACACAACCAGGTCCCTGAATGTGTGCAGGGGGACGCTATTGATTGAATCAAAATGGCGGCTTCAAACAAAGCTGAGTCAAGCGTTGCTGTTGATGCTATACAGACAAAAATTGGTTTTCAGTTTGTACATTCTTCAGGATTTTTTTTTCCATCCAAGGCTGATTGAGAGTTTGTAGAACAATGGCTTCAGATTTTCAACATACTACTCTTCAACATTCTTCCTAAATGTAACAATGTGAGACTCACTAGGAGAACGGCTGTTTATCTTTCCTTTCAAAATGCTGCCAACAATATTTTCTGAATGGAAGACACCATCTTGTAGCATAAAGGGTCGAAAGGGGTTCTGGTCTGGCCGATGGTTGGTGGAGACATTTTGACTATATCTTGGACCTGCCCGGCCTCGCCCAAAATGGCGCCGGTATAAATGGGACTCGTAACTCCTTGTTGTGTACTGGTTGAACAACCTTGATATCACGAGATATGAATGCAGTTTTGATGCTCATGGCGGGCGGGGACGAGAATTGATTGAATATTTCGACATCCCTATTGATATTAAGTTCTGATGTGTTATTGATTACTGTACTATTGAAAGTTCGAATTAACGTCACCCATGGTACTTGCCCGCAAATGTATATCTAGATAATTTTTTTGGAAGTGGCCCTGTCGTATTTTAATTACAAAATGTACGTCCACCGATTCCGCTCTTGTTAGACACCTTAGTTCTTGCAACCTAATGGCCCGCTCGTTACGTTCCTCTACAGTGTAAATGTCTCCTCATCATATACGATTTCAGTTTGCTCCGTGTCCGGCCCACGTGGTTATAGGCCCGTATTTGTATACTGACATTTTCACAATAAAGGTTTTTAAAACAAAACATGGTAGTAGTATTTATATTGGTAACGTTTTTACTTTTAGTTACTGTTTTCGAATTAGTAAAAGGCAAGTGAAATAAAGCAGTCCAATTACATGACGGATAAAAGGTATAATACGTAGGAACGCAGTAAAGATAAATGGTCAAGGGCAGTTGTGTTTTCCACTCCTGCAACATAAAGTGATCGATAAGAATCTGATAATCAGGCGTATCGGCGACTAAGACAGCAGGCCGAGCCTCTTTTACTCGATTTACAAAAAGGGGGTGGGGGGGGGGGGGGGATGAACAGAGTGTCTGAGTTAAACAGACCACTCTTACCCAGTCCAAAGATCAGGGCTTGATCCATCACCGTTATTTATCTCACTGCCCATCCCAGCTCAGAACCTGGCTATATGCAAATCAGTCTGTCCCTGGCCCAGTGCATCATGGGAACAGGGCAGACTAAACTACCAAGCCAATTCTTCACCAGAAAGGAGACAAGCTACCGGGGACCGGTTTCTGGCATTTCAGCCTTCTTCGGCCCGGCTTGCTTGAATCCTGATGGAGCAGTGAGAAAGGGACTCATGTCTGAGTATACCCTGCCACACTTATAGTGGCCAAAAACGATTTACAAAAAGGGGGTGGTGATGAACAGAGTGTCTGAGTTAAACAGACCACTCTTACCCAGTCCAAAGATCAGGGCTTGATCCATCACCGTTATTTATCTCACTGCCCCATCCCAGCTCAGAACCTGGCTATATGCAAATCAGTCTGTCCCTGGCCCAGTGCATCATGGGAACAGGGCAGACTAAACTACCAAGCCAATTCTTCACCAGAAAGGAGACAAGCTACCGGGGACCGGTTTCTGGCATTTCAGCCTTCTTCGGCCCGGCTTGCTTGAATCCTGATGGAGCAGTGAGAAAGGGACTCATGTCTGAGTATACCCTGCCACACTTATAGTGGCCAAAAACGATTTACAAAAAGGGGGTGGTGATGAACAGAGTGTCTGAGTTAAACAGACCACTCTTACCCAGTCCAAAGATCAGGGCTTGATCCATCACCGTTATTTATCTCACTGCAACATCCCAGCTCAGAACCTGGCTATATGCAAATCAGTCTGTCCCTGGCCCAGTGCATCATGGGAACAGGGCAGACTAAACTACCAAGCCAATTCTTCACCAGAAAGGAGACAAGCTACCGGGGACCGGTTTCTGGCATTTCAGCCTTCTTCGGCCCGGCTTGCTTGAATCCTGATGGAGCAGTGAGAAAGGGACTCATGTCTGAGTATACCCTGCCACACTTATAGTGGCCAAAAACGATTTACAAAAAGGGGGTGGTGATGAACAGAGTGTCTGAGTTAAACAGACCACTCTTACCCAGTCCAAAGATCAGGGCTTGATCCATCACCGTTATTTATCTCACTGCCCCATCCCAGCTCAGAACCTGGCTATATGCAAATCAGTCTGTCCCTGGCCCAGTGCATCATGGGAACAGGGCAGACTAAACTACCAAGCAAATGTCGTGTGTGAGTAACTCCATGGATGAGTGACAGTCTGTGAGTGTCTGTTTACACTGATTGTATCTAAGGTTATATTAGAGTCTGAAGAGGTTCATCGTATTATCACATGAATGATATCATCAGTGATGTGATCAGTAATGTCAAATGAGATGTCATCAGTGATGTCATCAGTGATGTCATTTGAGATGTCATCAGTGATGTCATTTGAGATGTCATCAGTGATGTCATCAGTGATGTCACTGACCATGTCATGAATGATGTAATCTGTGACATCATCAGCAGTGGATTGCGGGTGCGCGATATATAGTTAGTGCAACTAACTATATATGAAATTTCAATGGTTTTGTGTGAGTAAAATAAGGTTTTGAAAAGGCTAATCCCTAACTATATATGGTCTATAACCTATGGTTTTTCAGTGAATATATATATATATATATATATATATATATATATATATATATATATATATATATATATATATATATATATATATATATATTCCACAAAAAAAGTCCCCAGAGGCAGGATCGCACTCCACAGCAGGTCAGTTTAACAAAACTCTTTTATTTAGGCATGTGACTTCCCTTCCCCGTACATTGTCTGCAGGCCTGACGCGTTTCAAAGCTTTTTGCTTCTCTTCAGAGGCCGGTATCCAGCATGACGTTCTGTGAGGCTCTCCGAACTCCCAGCTGGAATGCTTCCAATCATCGCACAGCTTCTGGTGTGCCTCCATTAAGGGAATCCGTTTTTTGATTGCATCTTGGGAATTGGAGTTTTTTCGCCTAATTTACACCCTCCATCACTCTGGGGGCCTCTGGGGACTTTTTTTGTGGAATATATATATATATATATATATATATATATATATATATATATATATATATATATATATATATATATATATATATATATAAATATATATATACATATATATATACATATATATATATATATATATATATATATATATATATATATATATATATATATATATATATATATATATATATATATATATATATAATTTTTTGAAGAAAAGAGATTTGACCAACTTTTAGACAGTCTGGGAAAGTACTTTGTGCGAGGGGAGGGTTGACCAGGGTAGACCAAAAGGGTAGACCTGTCTAGCGAGATCTTTACTGGTAGAAACAAGGATTACGTCAGATAGGATGTTAAATGGTTTCTTATTAGTTGTGGTCTCCGGTAGTTCTGACTCTGAAACTGGTGTGAAAAGAGACCAGGACCACTGAGGTTTTCAAGTTGAATTATCCTTGGCTTTATTGTCAGGGGTCAGCAGGCAGGAAAATGTCTATAGTTTTTACCTTTTTGTCGAGAAACTGTACAAAGTCATTGCAATGGGCCTCAGAGGACATGGGTGCGGTTTTAGATAAAAAAGCTGTGTGCCTGCTCGGTTACTTCAAAGAAAGGTTTAGGTCTGCTCTTTCCCTGTGGTCAGGAGGGATCTGGTATGCGCTGATATAGCTCTGAAAATGGTTCTTTTGTAGATTCTTCTCACAGTTCTCAGCCTAACCAGACACAGGAGAGAGTCTGATCGCTTCCATTGTTTCTCAAGCTTTCTGATGTACTTCCTTTTCTCTTTTGAGACCCAAATTACAGAAGGTTTGAGTCTGCAGTGCTTGCTCCTGTAAGCAGCAAACTCCTCTGTCAATGTTTCCATACAGTTATTAAATATGTCTGTGGCAGCACTGATGTCAAGTTGGGTAGCTGGAGGCGAGATTATATATCAAACGTAGTGCACATTCTCCGACATGGTCTCCAGTCAAGTGCAGCACACTCTTATGCACCCAGCATAGTTGTTATATTTGCCACTAACAGTCATCAATGTTTTATGTTACCCCACATCACAGGGTTTGTACGAATAACTAAATAAATAACTAAATATGAACACAATTAGATGCCACTTCATACGAGCATTGACCGACAGTTCATTCTTAGTTGTGCAGCAGAACTCTGTAGAACTTGTTGATACTTCACAGGGTACATGCAATAGTATTACATAATATGATGGATGTCCCTTGTTGGGTATCCCATGTGTCACCTTCTGGCTTGCACTGTTATTGTGAAATGATAATATTGGACACTTGCCATGAGACACCAGATGCAATGTCACCTTATTTGTTTCTTCACAATCATTAACCGTAGTGAGTCACCAGCGACTAGAATTATCTTATCGAGCTGAATCTACCATTGGAGGTTACTTTTTACCTTTTGCACACAGTTATATTGTTAAAGGGAGAAATGTTCCGTGCTTAAAGGCTATAAAGTTGTGAAATGAAGTACGAATTCAGAAGAGGTTAACCAGGCAGGTGTTGTCCTTTAACCTTGCCCTGTTTAACAGCTCTTTCTGCCCGATGGTAAAGTGTGCCTGTTCTCATTGTCTCTCTCTCCTTTTCTGTCTCTTCTTTGTAATCATTCTAAGTGTGATTATGTGGATTATTATTATATGGTGAGCTGTTAAAGGACCTTGTGGCGAGTCACACGCTACTCCGTAAACCAAGATTAGAGTTAAGTATGTGGTAGAATAGCAATATGCTCTTCCCTTTTCCTTGTGGATTAGATGCTGTGAGTGTGTTACGTTTGTGCTGTTTAAATCCCATGAATCTACTCTAGTGTTTATAAAGGGATAGATTAATTGAAGATTAATTAAAGTGGATTAGTAAAGGGAAGATGTGAGATGCTATTGGGAGTGGTGCACAAGTGCATCGGTTAGCTGGATGAAACTGGATAAAGGAGTGTAGAGTTTGGAAAGCATGTTAGTCTATAGTTGTCAGAAAAGTTGGGGTGAAACAGAGAGTGGAAAGGAATGTGTATGTATATATATATATATATATATATATATATATATATATATATATATATATATATATATATATATATATATACATATACATATATATGTATACATGTATACATATATATATATATATATATATATATATATATATATATATATATATATATATATATATATATATATATATATATATATATATATATATATATATATATATATATATATATATATATATATATATATATATATATATATATTATATATATATATATCCGGTAGGTAGTTATAGTTAGGACCGTGTTTCTATTCAAAAAGCGTTTTTTCTTTCCCCGATAACTTTGGTGTCGATTCACGAATTTTGGCAAAAGTTTCAAAACTAGTGAAACGCTCCGGTCAGCTCCTATCTTGAAAGTTTCAGGCTGATTGGGCAAGTGGGGGCCGAGAAAAAAGGGGATCCCAAAACATGTTTTCTCCATGTTAATTCCCATAGGAAACTTTAGACACGGCTACAGCCCGAACTGCTGAACGGAATTACACCAAATTTGGCAAAAAGGTAGCCCTTGTTTCAGAAAGAACTCTTGTTGTTAAATGGTGTAAATCCACTCAGTAGTTCCTGAGAAATTCAAGAAAAATCGGTGAAAAAAACAATTTCCCATAGGAAACTTTAGACACGGCACAGCTCGAACTGCTGAACAGAATTACACCAAAGTTGGCAAAAAGGTAGTGCTTGGTTCAGAAAGCACTCTTTTTTAAAATGGTGTAAATCCGTTCAGCTGAGAAAATCAAAAAGTAAAAGTTTCGATATATAGAGGCACTGAGGATCCGCGCACCCTGCCGATCACAAGCTGCATTCTAATTGGCTGTCAACACATCAAACCAGGAAGTGTTGGCTGCCATTTTGTGCCTCAGTAGAACTGAGGCACAAGAAAAGAGAAAAAGAAACGTGCAAAACAATAAAAGGGGGCAGGGTAGAAACACCCTGACCCCCTAGGCCTGCTCAGGGGGCCCCACAAGGACCCCCAGCGCCCAAAAAAGCATTAAAAAAAAAGGATTACCCGAATTTGCACAGGGTGCGCGAATCCGGCTGAGAAAAGTTTTGAATCAGTGAGTAGGTGTGTAAGCACAGGTATGGGTGTGTCAATGGTTATGAGAATGCTAGTGAGAAAGTTGGAGTGGGTGTATGAAAGGTTATATTGGGGTGTGAGTGGGTATGTCAGAGATTCTGGGGATTATGTCATCAGTGATGTAATTTGAGATCTCCTCAGTGATGTCACTGACCATGTCATGAGTAATGTAATATGTGAGTCATAAGCAGTGCATTGCGGGAGCGCAGGTTATAGTTAGCTCAGCTAACTACAGCTCCTGAATTTCTCTGTTTTCTTTGTGTGTGAAATCTGAGCCTAACTATAACGTCCCTGATACCTTTGGTTTTTCCAGTGAATTTCTAAGCTTTCTTTGAATGCTAATTCCTAACTATACCTTACCTTTAACCTTTGGTTTGTTCAGTAAATTTCTATGGCTTTTTAAGTAGCATTGGTGTTTGTAGAATGGTATGGAAAGGGGGCAGGCCTCTAACCAGCTCTTAGGAATCCTGCTGTGTAGGACTTCTAGAAAGTACCAGGAGGGCTTCTTGGTCCCCAAGGTCCTTTAGCATCCAAGAGAACTTTATTCCCCACCCAGTAGTGTGCCTAGAGACATGTTTGCTGAGTGGTGCAGAAAGGGGACGTGGCCTCTGAAGACCTCTACGCAAACTGACAGTGTTGGACTTGCTGGAGGTAACAGGAGAGGTTCTTGTCCCCCAACAACCCTCAATAGCCAAGGGGACTTTATCCTCCAAATATTACTATGCCAGGAGGTACGTTTGCAGAGTAGTGTAGGAAATACATTCTTGATGATTGCACAAGTAGCGCCTGTATGATTCTATGAGTGCCATTGCCAAGGACACACTGCAAATACGGAGTGCTTTTAACATAGTGTAAAACACATGTATAGACATATTTTACATAAAGTTTCAATGTAAGTATTTAGTAACATACTAATTTAACTTACCCCTCTGTATACATTTGTCGAAATAACTACATCAAAAATACTTATTTCTTCTTCACAGCAACACCGAAGGTCGCAATGACATCAATAGTCACAAATACAAATGACAAAATATAAAAAGATATTTAAACTTATTTTACACAAAGTTTGAGTCTGGCTGTTTAGTAACATAACTGTTTAACTTTATTTTAACAACACATTTAACAAAAAACATTTTAAAAAATAACTTTCAACATCTGAACTCACAAGTAGAACATAACTACAAAACATCCATAAAACTATCCATTCTTACCCAAATTAATCACAGGAATCAACAACTGCTCCAAAACTAGTACAATGATCCAATCTAGAGAGACAAATCAAAAAATATTAATGTGGGATATCGTTCATGGTATATCATCTTAAAACCTAACATAGAAAAATAGCTCTAATCAAGTAGAGGGATGTTGGAAGACCATCTACATCAGTGGCAACAGCAATTCCCGGCCACAAAGTCTTTTCAGAGGTGCAGAATACTGCAACAGATATGGCTCCAAAGTTTTCAAGAATGGCCATGTATAACTGCTGATGAGCAGTGTATTACAGCTATTCACAATGCTGTAAAAAAATTAAAAATGCAAATTTTATTACCCTTTACATTTTTTGCATATTCCTCAGTGCACATTTTTCAAATTCTTCCTGTCCCAATTGCCATTTTTGTTACCATAAAAGAGAACAACATTTTTTTACAACTTTACAAAACCACAAAAAAGATTAAAAAAACAAAACAGAAAATCATGTCATTGGGAAATAAAGGAATGTCATTGGATAATACACTTTCAATTAAAACAGTAAGAAAAACATGCCCATTTAGCTATCTTGAACATTCTTTAAGGCAAGTTCATAGTGAGCAGATTTGGGCAATGCACAATATGTCATAAGACATTGTCAAGGGGTACAAATAAAAAATATTCTTGTAGGACTACGTCCATTCTTTACCATCTAAAAACATACCAAAGCAATAGTGTAAAGAAAGCAATGCAAGGCTGAAGGACCCTCAACTACAATAGTAGCCACAACAACACCGGGGCAGAGCGTCCATTCAGAGGTCCAATCTCAACTTCAAGATTTGGCTCCACAGTTTTCCCGAATGTCATCATACTGCATGGATTGTGGAGTTGTAGTGAGTGGTGGAGAGCACCCCATAACGGCCCGTCGCAATGCTGCAAAGAATAATAAATGTTGATTTCTTTTTTATTTTTGGCCCTTCATAGTTTTTCCACATTAGCAGGCATTTTATTATCTTACAAAATAGGTATCTAATATCCCTGTGTTGCTCATTTTATATCTTCAAATTTATTGTAAGACTACTTACATATAACTTGCCGTATAGACAAGTCAAAGTTTTCCTCTAAAAATAAATACACAGGGGGTGTTGGCTTGCAGCCGAGCAAGATGGCTGCTGCTCAAGAGACCTACGAGGGCACGGTAGACTCCCCGATAATCCACCACATAATCCGGTCACAGATCGTACACTAAAGACTAACACTGATGTCGGAGTGCAGGAGGAATCTGGAGACCTGACTCCGGTAATAATCGTTGCACGGTAGAGCAGGCATGGCGGCTCTACTGCAGCGGGGAAGTACATTTTGAGGTGAGCCCGCCTGTGGGACCGAGGCGCGGGGATCATCGTGGGACACAGCAGCCGGGGGGCCCTGGAGGCTGAGCCGCCGGCGGAGGCTTGTCCCTACTATAGCACACGAGTCGTGTGCGAGGTGCACCACTCCCCTTTGGGGCCTGATCTTGGAGACCTCCGGAGCTGCAAAGCCACCTAACGCACCCCACGGACGACGGGGGCAGCAGCGATCCTGTGACATGAGCAGATCTGGCACCTGTGGCGCAGTGGGGGAGACCTGCTGAGGCCGGTGGCTCCGCTTTGGACCCCGTCTGACACCTCAGAGACCCCACGGTGCGTAAAGGATGTGTGCGGCCTGCACACTCAAGTGAAGCCGGGTCCTCAACTGCAGTGAGGGCCCGGTTACAGGACAGGGACAAGTGGTGGAAGACGCCCGATACTGTGGTAATACCTGACTGGGAGCGGAGCACAGGCAGTCGGTCTATCGTCCTGAGGGGCATCTGGAACAGCCCCCACCATCTGGCAGGCAGGTGCCCTTGAGGTGCATAAGGAGACTTTTGGATCCTAGCAACAGTGGGGCCATAATACATACACCAGCACAGGCGGGGCTTGCAGACCCTAAAATACTAAGAAGAGCTGCAGGAGAAGGCGCACAAAGAATATCCGGCTGGCAGTCCCCGAGAACAGGGAAGTGGAACTTGTGAAGTGCACGATAAAGGGATGCTGCGTGGGAGACATTCCTGGCCTTACATCGCCAATTACAGACCTCGTAACAGCATCTAGTGGTGCAGAGGGAAAACCAACAGGCGGTGCGGGGCAGACGGTCTTGCAGCAGGCGACGTCAAGTACCGGATAGCGCCTAGTCATCCGGGCAAGGATGGGGGGCAGGGGCCCGCGCACGACCGCCCAGACCAAACTGGACAAATTCGCCTACGGAAAGGACTTCCCTCCACGTAAGGGCGCTGCGGACAAGACCCCTGGAGAGGATGGTACACACAAGGTAACATTGGAAGACATAATGACCGCCCTCACCAGTGTACAATCGACGGTGGGATCGATATCAGAGGATGTCTCCTTCCTACGAGCGGACTTTCAAAAAATGACTGCCAGGGTCACGGAAGTCGAGCAGGTGACGAAATCTCTGACGAAAGATACTACTCTGATGTAAAAGGTAAATCACCTGGAGGCAGAGAACAAACTCATAGCAGCAAAGCTGGACGACCAGGAAGAGCGTTCCCGGCGCAACAATGTCAGAATTGCTGTAATTCCTGAAAGCGAAGGGAGCCCAGCCATGGACTTGTATGTAGAGGACCTCATAAAACTAGACTCCTACCCAGGGGGCTATCAACCTTTTTTTCAGTTGAGAGGGCCCACAAAGTGCCGGGGGCTAGGCCCAAACCCAGGGCCCCCCCTAGACCTGTTCTGGCCCGCATCTTCAATTTCAGGGATAGAGATGCTATATTGCAAACAGCAAGGGTGGCTCCACCGCTACATATTCAGAATTCAGTGCTGTAATTTTTCCCGGACTATAGGCGGCGGTCTCCAACCACCGCAGGAGTTTCATGGAGGTCAAGAAAGAATTGTGAGCCAGGGAACTGCCATACTCGATGCTATTCCCAGCGAGACTGCGTGTGGTGGCAGATGGGAAAACGTGTTTTTTCGATACACCAGAAGAGGCACACAACTGGATCGAGGGATGGCGTTGGGTGGGAGGACCCAAATGGTCAGAGAGAAGCAGGCAACGTCACAGGATGGCTGGGGACCCCGGGGATCGTGGCCAGGAGCAAGAGGAAGAACACCTGCACCAGAGGGAGACCGAGGATTGAGACTGAGCGAGAACGTTGGGCTCTGAGACTGGGCGATGTGTGGGGGTGCACAGACGGACTTACCTGCACAAAGAGATGAACCATATTCTATGCAAAAGCTGTCTTTGGGGTGGGGAAGGACTGCGACCGTCCTTGGACCTCTCACCTCCCACACCCAAGTACTTTTTCGGGGGTTTGGGACTGAGCACTCTGCAAAGTTGGGGAGGCGGGTAGCTTTGAGTCCATCTGGCAGGTAGGCAGGGAGGGGGTGGGGGGATGGGACAGTTTATATTGTTTTGTGCATTATTGATTTTTATTCTCAGTGGTGATTTCAGGATTGTAGCATTCTCACACATTGGCCAACAGATAGAGTGCGTAGATAGCTCCGTAACTGCTCCCAGGCATTTCACTAGACATGGCAACACAAACCCCAGCTGATCCCGACTCGGAGTCATACTCCAAGACCCAAGTGACCCCCCCTGTCCTTGCTCACATGGAACGTGCACAGCCTGGGGGACAAAATAAAGAGTGGCCTGGTTCTACAATGTTTTAAGCTGTGCGCCCCGACGGTAGCCCTGCTACAAGAAACGCACCTCACTGGTACCGCATGTAAAGTGATGGACAGATGGGGGTATAAAATGATAGTGCACTCTGAGTTTTTTTCTGGTTCCGGAGGAGTTGGCATCCTGGTGAAAAAACAGTCCCCATTAATAGTGCATAAAACAAAAACAGATGAGCAAGGCCGATTTGCGGCCATACTGGGTCTGTGGGAGGGACGGTCTTTCAATATAGTATCTGTATACATTCCTCCTGCACTACATGCGGTACCACTCCCAGACCTTAGGGAATTCTTACTTGATCTTCCGGAAGGGGAACTCCGGATAGGAGGCGACTTCAATGCAACTATAGATGGTAATCTGGACAGTTCCCTGTAAGGGCGCACGTGCCTGGTGTGTCTCGCCGTCAAAGTTTTCTGGTGGAACTTGGGCTTACTGACGTGTGGAGATGGCACCACCCCACGACACAGCACTACATCTTGCACTCGGGGCTGCATAACAGCCTATCTAGAATAGACTACTTCCTGGCCTCAGCGGATAGTCTTAGGAACACTGATGGTATAGAAATCAGACCTAGGGGCATCTCCGCCCACTCCCCGGTACTATTAACTTATTCATATAACAACAAGACTCAGAGGCATATTTACCTCATTTACCCTGGCTATTTACAGGTCCCAAAGATCAAAAAAGCGGTTGTTACGGCGACAAAACACTACTGCAAAGAAAATGATATGTCGGTCATCTCGCTGACTACTTTGTGGGAGGCCTATAAAGCTGTCATTAGAAGGCAGGCCATAGTGCCTATTGCAGGGCACAAGAGAGAGAAGCAGCGGGAATTACATGACATTGAGCTAAAGTTGCACGAGGCTGAGACACACCACTCTCCTAACCCCACACCAGCTACATCCCAGACGCTGAGCATTAGGCAGCAACAGTACAGAGAATATCTTAGAGAGGTCACCAAGTCAAGGCTCACGGCCACTAAAGATAACATATACGAAACCGATGACAAGGCAGGAAAGCTTCTGGCATGGCTTGACAAGAGGGAGCGGGGTAATATGGGGATAGCACAGATTCAAACGGAGTAAGGACAGATGACGACGGACCCACAGACGATAGTACGCAAACTAGCACAGCCTTTTCGAAGAGTACATACATCATCTTCCACGATGACAATGAAGAATGCGTTGACTTATATTAAAGACATAGCGATGCCTAGGCTCACCCCGAGGTGGCCCTCGCGCTTTAGGCGGACCTCACGGTGGAAGAACTACAAGTGGCGATCCAGTCGTTGCAATATGGCAAAGCGATAGGACCTAACGGTATGCCTATTGAGTATACAAAAAGACGGCGGGACTATTGCCCCACAACTACTACACATGTACTCCGACAGCCTGGAGGTAGGTGAACTACTGCTTGATCAACAATTAGCTACCATAGTGGCGATTCCTAAACCGAGAAAGCCTGCTGAACCTCGTATCGCCCGATATTGCTGATCAATGCGGAGGCCAAAATTCTTGCGAAATTTTTAGGCGATTAGACTAACACAGCATCTTACGACCCTAATACACCCGGACCAGTCCGGGTTTATGCCGGGCAGAAATACGGCACTGAACCTGAGATGCCTACTTGGGATGATGGTCCGAATTCCATATCTTCAAGAGCCAGTTGTCATATTATCCTTGGATGCACGAATGGCGTTCGAAATGGTTGAGTGGCCCTTCCTATTCGCAGTGCTTCATCATTTGGGCTTTGGCGACAAATTCTGCGCTTGAATTCATCTCCTGTACACTAAACCAGTAGCACACGTTATGGCCAATGGGCACATTTCCGATGATTTTCCACTTGCGAGGGGAACGAGTCAGGGCTGTCCCTTGTCACCACTGCTCTTTGCCCTGGTGTTAGGGCCGCTGGTAGCGTGGATCAGATGGGCACCAATGATACCGGGTCTCAGGTGGACAGATGCGTGGGAAGGCCGCATCTCCCTATGCGCGGATGATGTCTTGTTATATTTGGCCTCCCCCAGGTGCTCCATACTGATTCTCCTCAATATCTGCGAGATTTTCGGAAGGGCATTGGGGTACACCATAAACTGGTCCAAATCTATCTTATACGTCCTACACAGCCGCTCACCACAACTCCCTTTTGACTGACCACTCCAGGTCACGGACAACACATTTAAATATTTAGGTATATACATTACAGTCAACCCAGATAACTTAATCTCAAGAAATCTGATGCCCCCATTGGAGCGTCTAAGGAGAGATGCAACACACTGGGAATCGTTACCGCTGACGCTGTTGGGAAAAGCAGCACTTTTCAAAATGATGGCAATTCCCCGTTTTCTATATGCACTAGAAAACACGCCGTTCCCCGTACCCCCAGGTTACTTCAAAAAGATAGCAGCCCAAGTATCCAACCTGTTATGGGGTAACAAACTGGCACGTATAGACCAGAATAAGTTGACCCGTGGGTGGTACGATGGTGGGATAGCACTCCCAAATATACAATTGTATTACTGGGCGGCGCAATTAAAGGTAATCAACCAGTGGATACATGACCCGCAGGTAGACCCCGCATACAGAGCGGACAGGTTTTTATTGGGATCCGGAAATATGCTCTCTGCACTTTCCAATAAGGGACACACCTCTGCGTTAATAGGGCCCGCAAAACACACTGTCACCATATGGCATGAGGCACAGGCAAAAATGGGCTGGCAAGGGGTTCAACTTCTAACCCAACTTACTCCTCTTTGGAACACTAAGCGGATGTGATGACTCAGGAATAGCAAGGGCTTTGAGCAATGGGACACCATAGGCATATCCACGGTGGGAGACATGTGGTCTAGGGGGTAAGTAGTCACATTCGAGCATCTTCAGCAACAATACGAACTGGCACCCTCTGAAATCTTTTGCTACATGCAGATAAAACACACACTGACCACGGCCATACCACACGGTACCGAGGTACCTGAGGCTTCCCCCTTGGAGGACATGCTACTGACGGACTGCATGCAAAAGCGGGCTATATCATTCACTTACCGGAAGTTAGTTAATAACCTTCCGGACCCCACGGCACGACTCAGGAATAAATGAACCCGTGACTTGGGCGACCTTGATGACACAGAATGGCAGGAGGCACTGGCCTCGCCGCGAGAGGTGGGCATACCCTCGGGACTCAGGCTAGTGCAGCTTGAAATCCTACATTGCACCTACTACGCTAGACATACCCTATGTAAGATGGGAAAAACATCACATCCATATTGCCTCAGAAGTTGTGGGGAGGAAGGTACCTTTTACCATATGGCACTGTCCAAAAATCGCTGACTACTGGAAGAAAATAATGAAAACAATGGTGCAAGGACATGGACACGGCTATGGTGGCTGAGAGGACAGTGTATATTAATCATGGCTGCCCCCAGGAATGGAGTAAGGTGTGGGGAGCGTGGAATAAATTCAGGGGAGACATTTGTGAGCCGCCACCGGAACTAAATGAGGACAGTTCGGAGGAGGAACATTAAAAATAGTAACATGGTCAATGTGAGGGGATTGATTGTAGACTCTGAAGATCTAGATGAGAATGTGAACATATTTTTTGTACTAATGATGTGGGAATGTGTAATGATGTGTTACAATATGGCTGTATTTCACCTGAAAATTTACGGCTACGCTGATAATGAAAAGAATGAAAAATAATTTTTAAAAAAATACAAAGCTAACTTTTGCCAGTTATCATTATTTACTTTTTCACTTTTTAAATATAATTCAACAGTCTATGTTAAAATCTTCTACTAAGTGCATTGACAACGTATACAAACATACTCTGTTTTTTGTAGATCACACTGTGTTAAGTTTTGTAATGTCTTCTTTAAAACTATCAACTGTAATATATGTGTCCTGTTCTGCAACTCCTCCACTTAACAACTCTTCTTTTTCTCTAGAATCCTGCTCAGGAGCAAAGAAACGAAACTGCACATCACCACAAACCTTTTCTACGTCTGCCGTAGTACCATGCAAAAGTGCTCTATTCATTTCTCCTGATCATAATGCTGGAGTTTTCACATAGTACAGGCTCCTTACTAAAGTTTACATTGTTGAGTGGTGTACAGCTAGCATCTTGAAATGATGAAAGGTGCTTTGGCACACTGTGTTTGATGAACAAGCTAGTGTGAGTCACTGCAAATGTTTACCCTTTCTAATTTTGCAAGGATCCAATCCTTGTAAAGTAGTTATTTTCTGTTTTAAACTTCACCTTTGAAAGATATGTAGAAATGTCCTTAATATATCAATGAATTGCTATTGAATGCTACAAACACAACTACAATTCCATTTTTATACGGGCGCCTGACTATGCCTTCGCTGTACCTGGTCTCCAATAACTTGTTCTACATTTGTGGGTACCATCACCTCTTTCATTACAGGAGTGCCATTCTTTGTTCCATAACATCGTTACTACTGATTGACACATAATACAAAAATTGTTTTAATGGTGCTGTTTTAAATCTACATATCGACCCACCGACATCTGTACAGGCACTTACTTCAATGTTAATCAACAACACCAGTCCTAGTTCTTATGGCAATATTCATTTACTGGACTGTAAACATCCATGGTCGAAATTCGTTATCCAAGGGATCTCTTTAATCTCAAGATAATCCTAAGATGTTTCAATCTACTGCCTCTTTAAAACAACAACCTCTCTGATCTATACAGACAAGACAGCACAAACAAAAAATGTGTGAAAAGCGAGATGACACCTCACGGGCGCACCACCAATGGGGCCCCTGGTTGGTACTCACCAGGATGGCCCTGTTCTCATCATCGGTGCCATCAAGCTAAAACAAAAGCGTGTCTCGAACCCCAAAAATAAAAAGACAGTGGATGGTGGTCTGCTGTCCCCCTGACTCTTGGTACCTCTCCATCTTTAATCAAAAGTAAATCACCTTTATGAATTAACATCTAAAATTATAACATCCACATTTAAGATAGAGATATGTAATACACCTTCTCTGATAAGGCTGGATATCTTCACATTAGGAGAAATGTGATATTCACCACACCTTATCTGACTAGGCTGAACATGTGATATGTCCATATTAGCTAATAACAGTTTGCCAGTTTTACTTCGCCCTTAGACCTTATTAACATGGCAACCACTCTGAGGAC
The DNA here is from genome assembly GCF_964263255.1 of Lissotriton vulgaris. Taxonomy (NCBI): domain Eukaryota; kingdom Metazoa; phylum Chordata; class Amphibia; order Caudata; family Salamandridae; genus Lissotriton; species Lissotriton vulgaris. The sequence goes on along the minus strand of NC_141694.1, from coordinate 1,633,966,505 downwards.
AGTGTGTTAGTTGGCTCTGCAATTACAATTCCTTAATATACTGTAATCTTGTAAGAATTCGTTAACATCTAAATTCTATATTAGTCAAATAAAGTGCACGTTTATTTATACCAGCATACATCGAAAGTGTAGTTATGCGCATTTTTCATTAAAATATTGGCGCATATTAAACAAAGTTACACTAGTTTGCCTTCCAGATCCTATTCAATTCCAGGCATAAGGGTCCGTTTATACATGGCCGTGTTCTTCCCCCGAAGACCGGCACCCAGTATTACAGTAGGCTAGGACCAATCATAGAACCCGAATACCGGCAGCCGGGTCCCGTGTCATCTGACACCGCGGACCAATCGTAGTGCGCGAAACCCGACCTCAGGAACCAATCAGAGAACCTGAAAACCGGCAGCCAGGTCCCGCGTCATCTGACATCGTGGACCAATCCCAGTGCGCTAAAACCCGACCCCAAAGCCGGTAAATAAGCAGAGGTGCACTCGGCCGGCATTCGAGGGTTGAGAGGACGCCGACCGCTACTCTGACACCGGTAACCTCTAGCTTAACTAGGTATAGGCTGTATACACTGCGCAAGGTAGGAGAAGGCTCCAATACTAAAATAATTGATTGCACTGTGATTTTTGCATTGCAGTAACTTTCTCTAATGGGGAGTAAGGACCATGCTCACCTAAGGGAGCTGGATTCCGAATTTTCATGACTTCATGACTGGTATGAGAGGCAAAACTGCATGCAGGGTAACAATGGAATTTATTTATTTACCAATACAGCATGGTGGTTTGATATATAGCTTGGTATGCAGAACACAGAGAGGGATACCAGGTGACCACACTTTTGTTTGTTTATGTTACAGCACCCAAGATTCAGTGTCTCTTGCAGTGGCATTTAAAGTGAATTGCCCTGAAGAAATTGCCTGATAGAAACCAAGGCAATGAAACATGTCGGCTGTAAGTAGAGAGTGAATCGATAGGTAGTATTCACTCTCTCCTTTTTTAGTATATGTGTGTTTACTGTTTGCAACAAAGAAAGGAACGAAAGTAAAGTTTATTGTCCTAGTTGCGCAGTGACTTATATGTTAAATGTTACATGTTGTTAGTTGCGTCACATATAAGTTGTGTCCACTGCACCATCCACTGTCTTTTTATTTTTGGGGTTCGAGACACGCTTTTGTTTTAGCTTGATGGCACCGATGATGAGAACAGGGCCATCCTGGTGAGTACCAACCAGGGGCCCCATTGGTGGTGCGCCCGTGAGGTGTCATCTCGCTTTTCACACATTTTTTGTTTGTGCTGTCTTGTCTGTATAGATCAGAGAGGTTGTTGTTTTAAAGAGGCAGTAGATTGAAACATCTTAGGATTATCTTGAGATTAAAGAGATCCCTTGGATAACGAATTTCGACCATGGATGTTTACAGTCCAGTAAATGAATATTGCCATAAGAACTAGGACTGGTGTTGTTGATTAGCTTACAGAGTGGAGGGCGTCCTAGTTCTGTTTGTCTTTCCCTCTAGACTCCTATTTTTGTAGTACTTACTTCAATGTACCAATCCCAACCCAAAACACAAAACTTCACTTATTACTTACCGTTTAATATTATAGCACTGTCTCCTACAACACAGCTGCACCACATCTCAGTTTTTACTTATACACAGTAAAAAACCACTTTAAGCCTTTTGTAGTAAATTTTACAATAAACATCAACCATAGTGTAAAAGTGCATACAGTGTGTCAATACTATTTATGTGCTTCTCTACCAATGTGTCACTGGTAGATTTAGTGTTTCAGTACTTTTCTACTTAGATGTGTCAGATTTATATTTTGGGAAACTGCATATAAAAATCTGCACATTCATCTGTATCACAGCATATAGCTCTCTAATTCTTTTGAGTACATGCAAACAGTGTGTGACAGGTTACAATTATGATTCACCAGATGGTTCTGAAAGAGTACATATTCTTTACTAAAACTTGTAAATACATGTGTTTGTGATTGGGTACAACAATTCTCCCTGGATAATTGGCTGAGTGCATAGATAGTGCTTAAGTAATTCCCTCAGAATATAAGTAGTGTCTGCATGATTCCCTGGGTATGTACAACGGATCACTGAAATAATATCGACTGCCAAAATATCGACTTGCCAAAATATCGTGGACAAAATATCGACAGTCAAAATATCGAGTTTGTATCTACAAACAGGTAAGTACAAAAATATCGAGTACAAAATATCGTTAACAAAAATATAGATGTAAAAAATATCGACTTTATTAAAAACAGTGTTAAATTAAATTCATATTAAATTTTAATTACTAAAATATACTTAAAACGACTTAAATTAAATTATAATAATAAAATAATAAATGAAAATAATAAAAATAATTTTTTAAAATCTTATTTGTTGACCCTGAACCCTAAAAATACCCCTTTACCCAAAAACCCAAAACTGACCCTGAACCCTAAAAATACCCCTTTACCCAAAAACCCAAAACTGACCCTGAACCCTAAAAATACCCCTTTACCCATGAACTGAAAACTGACCCTGAACCCTAAAAATACCCCTTTACCCATGACCTGAAAACTGACCCTGAACCCTAAAAATACCCCTTTACCCATGAACTGAAAACTGACCCTGAACCCTAAAAATACCCCTTTACCCATGACCTGAAAACTGACCCTGAACCCTAAAAATACCCCTTTACCCATGACCTGAAAACTGACCCTGAACCCTAAAAATACCCCTTTACCCATGAACTGAAAACTGACCCTGAACCCTAAAAATACCCCTTTACCCATGACCTGAAAACTGACCCTGAACCCTAAAAATACCCCTTTACCCATGACCTGAAAACTGACCCTGAACCCTAAAAATACCCCTTTACCCATTAACTGAAAACTGACCCTGAACCCTAAAAATGCTCCTTTACTTAAAATGTATCAATATTATTTAATTACCAATTAATTATTAATTAACAATAACTATAAAGTAAATATATTAGAACATTAGGTGTAATTATTTTAATAATTAATATTATTTTATCAAAATTAATTACTTAAAAATAACACAAAATTATATATATAAAAAAATGTACTCTAATTAATGTAATTAACTAATTACAATTAATTAATTAACAATTATTTACTAATACAAAATATATTCAAAATTATATTAATTAATTAACTAATTAATATTAATTAATTATCAATTAATTATTAATTAAAAATATTAACAAACATATATTAATTAATTAATTATTAATAAATTACTTCCCACCCTATTCCCCTATAAACCCACAACCCGCTACAGAATTACATTACGCAATTATTATCAAAACAAAATTCATGTAATAAAATATTTAATAACATTAATACACACTATTCACACATATTATTACATAAAAATACACTATAAAATATTATATATTATTAAAAAATCGATATTTTTGCTATCTATATTTTATACAGTCGATATTACTTAACTTACCTGAAAAACGATATTTTTGTAGTCGATATTATGTCCAGTCGATATTTTGTCCAGTCTATAATAAAAACTCGATATTATGTCCAGTCGATATTTTGGAGTCGATATTTTGTCTCTATACCATGTACAACCACATCAGTGGTCCCATATCTGCATAGATAGTACCTGAGTATTTACATAACTATGGGCCAGATGTAGGTGGTCAAATACTGATCACTAACGCTGAAATTCACAGAATTTCAGCGTTTGCGATCAGCATTTGGCTGAGAGCAATGTAGGTGAGTTTAAACCTACTAGCAAAATAAGGAATCGCAAAATTAACGAGTACTTATTTTGCTCTTGCATTTAAGTAATCGTTAATTGTGATTCCTTAAATGCAATGTAGGTAGCACAAAAGAAAGTGCCCTTTAGGCTTAAGGTATCGTTTATTACCACCAACTTCAAGTTAGTGGTATTTGGTGATTTCCTGTAAAAAAACACTTTTTTGCTTTTTTTAAAGTGCCATGTGACACACATTCATTGCCTTAGGGCATGTATGTTCGCCACAAGTGCACACATGCACACTTCAGGGGTGCAACAGGGTGTCCTTTTGACACCCTGGCACCATTGAAATAGCTCCCGCTATTTGCGATTCTTTAATACCGAATCGCAAATAGTGACTATCTTCCCATTCATTTGTATGGGCCTCCTAGCCCATAGGAATGATAGGTATTCCTTATTAACGAATCTCAACATGCGATTCGGTATTAAGAAATTTTAAGGAATCGCTAATATTTTAGCGATTCCTACCTACATTCAATTTAGCGAGTCCTTAATAGCGATTCAGTAAAAATCGCTATTAAGGACTCGCTAAATTGAATTTACCTACATCTGGCCCTATATTGCTACTATCTGGGTGATTGGAAGAATGCATGGGCGTTGCCTGTGTAGTTCAATGAGTACATAATTAGTGCCTGTGTGATCGGAAGAGTACATGAGTATTTCCTGGGTGATTGAATAAGCCTAGATATCACACCTAATATATAATTGCATACATGACTCTCCAAGAGTATACATTGCGCTATTTCTCAGTGTCCACATGCAACAATAAGTTTCAAAAACCGAAAACAACAATTCTCACCTTTTCAAGGCACAAAACTAACGGCATACCTACATAATTTCACAAATATTTCTTGTGTATTTAAAACATATATTCTGAATTTCTCAAGGAAAAGTTACATGTCAAGTAAAGCTAGCACACAAACTCTCAAAAGATATTCTTCACTATTACCCCTCCCAAATTTTAAACAGAGCATATGAAACAAATGTACCTCCCTCACTATATGCATGACATTTTCAACAGCCTTTAAGAACATAATGACCATACAAAAATATATGTGATTTCATAAAAGATATACACCTTCAGACCATCTTTCCAAAAATATAAAGTTCTCTGCATCTTTAAGTAAACCCAACAGTCTCATCGTACATATAACTATCTGCAACCAGAAAAACGTTATCTCACCATCTAAACATATGCAAACCGATCATATAAGTTAAAAAACACATTGACAAACACTTCCTAATGCATACCTAACAAGTATTACTATTTTATAATTTATATACAGGCACAGCACATTTTCTTATGTTTTATTCCTGACTACACTACTCCTGTTTTATAATGTGAATAAAAGTACTACAGTTCCCAGAATGCAAATAACATTGATCTGTCTGTTCTGCACATGATGCTTAGACATTTAACCCCTTCCACGCTAATGACGAGCTGGGCTCGTCATGGCGTAGCCTCCTCGCACGCTGATGACGAGCCCAGCTCGTCACGTAACATGCGCTTTTAAAAATCTCAGCGTACGAGCGGAATTCCGCTAGCGCGCATGAGGTTAAAACATTGTCCTTTTTAAAGGCATTGCTCATGGTAACTTTCAACAGTACTAACATCTTAAACCTTTACCCTCTGCCACATACAGTTCATCGGATATATTTTTTTCACATCACTGTAATACTCTTTTTAACAAAACTCCCATATACATCTTCATTTCTGATGTACATTTTGTTATATAATTAAAAAGTTATATACATTCCAGTGAATTGAGTTTGTATATTATATTGTTGTTTTAGCTCTTTCTGGATAGTTTTGAGATTGTTAAGATTTGTAAAAACTAAGCACAAGAATGGTACACCACTCTCATACAAACCTCTTCAACTTTCCACTCTATCATCATGAGAAAAGCAGCACATGAAATCATGTTTTCCATTTTAGACTATTACATCTCCACTTGTGAATTTTTAGTATCTGTTAATCCTTTCCCTCTCTTTCAAAATGGCATTCCTGTCTGCACGCTTTTGCGATTTTTTTGCAATGATTGCAGTGTAATCACACAAAAAACAGGAGTTTAAACCTATAGCTATCTTCATTTCATTTAAATTTAAATATTGAACAACAGTTTATTACACAGTCCTGAGTTGGAAATTAAAGCTTGCCATTACTTAAATTGTGTTTTCACTACTCAACTTTTAAAAATAAATTATCTCTTTAACACCCTTTCCCCACAATACACTCTTAGCTCAGTGTACCTAGCAACCCAGCAAAACCAGTAGGTCACAAGTTCACAGCACATTCTAGAAGGAACGTGCTATTCTATTGCAAGTGTGCTTTACTCCACAGATTCAACAGCATATCCTTGTCTGTGTTACATTTCTTTTTTTAAACAACAGCCAATAATAAGACTTCTTGCTAAGGCATCCAACTCACTTTCATGCCAAAAGCATCCAGTGAAATATATTTTTTTAAGTTCAAAATAAGTTTATTAACATGAAGGAATACAATAATGGAAAAGACAGAATAATAACAAGCAAAAAAGAGTTACACATACAATGTCAATGTAAAATGAATAAAGAAGAGAAACCTAAATAAAATACAGTCAGCTGTAGCATATACAAATAAGAGAGCAGTAATATATGGAATATCGAGTGAGAAAGAAAACTTACATGATAAATGAAAATTTTCAGTATAAAATACAATTTAGAATCAACTACATAGTAACAGCATGAGGGAAGTCATGGAGGTTTAGGTACTTCTTGTTGGCGAGGAGTACGGGACAGAGAACGATTGGCGCTTATGTCAATGAACGTTGTAACACGTGACCACAAATGCAAATGTTTCGTTGACATGTGTAACGGATATACAAATGACGTATCCAGTCTGTGATTATAACAAACAGCATACCACCATGCCTGATAAGATAATTTAGGAGAATATTTCCAATTTTTGGTGATTTGTTGGAAGGCCATTAATAAATCTATGATCTTAATATTAGAGTTACAATCTATCCAAATGGGGGACAAACTCCCTAGAAAGATATGTGGTAAAGAGAGAGAGTGAGTAGAACTAAAGATGGAGTTGATTTGAGACCATACCTTCTCCCAAAAATCTTTAACCAATTTGCAATGAAAAATCATATGGCATAGGTCAACACGTGAAGATGAGCAGGACCAACAAGTATCTGGAAGTTGAGAGTGTCGTGTATTAAGAATTAATGGAGAAAGTAAGAGCCAATTATATATAAAGAAAAGTGTCTGTGTTATGTTTGCAGCCCTAGAGGATTTCCTAATTTTGAGCCATATCGTATCCCAAAAGTCCACAGTCCAGGAAGATTCCAAATCTGTTTCCCATAACGTCTCTATTTTGGTTTTTCCTCTTGATTCACTTGAGGTATGCAGAAATTTATATATGAAGAATGCCTTAGAATTATTAATAATAAGGGATCTCAACTTGTCTCTATGGGGAGTAGATGGTGTAGAGGGTATATAATGTGTGGAAGCATCTTGAATAGCCTTCAATAAAAGAGAATATTTAGAACTGAAATTAGAAGGTAAAGTAAATAAGGTGCATAATTGTGTAAAGGATAAAGGGTGACCATTGTCATACAACTGATGCACCCAAATCAGGCCCCATTGCCTCCAGGATTTCCAGAATAAAGGTTTATTGTTAATCACAATATGTTTATTATGCCATAAAGAAAGGTTAAGAAAAGAGGGTAAGGAAGTAGGCGGACGTATTTTAGAAGTAAATTTAATTATAGGAAAAGATACAGATTGTGGTTTACGTGTGATAGACAGATATTCCTGAAATGAGAAGGGTGAAAGAAAAGATTGCTCAAGAGTAGTCCAAAGAGGGCGACTAACAGAAGGTTCAGAAATCCAGTATAATGCTTGATGCAGTAAAAATGATTTATGGTAAGTAGGAAAGTCAGGGAAGTTTGTTCCACCTTCCGTTTTTGGACAAATTAATTTTGATATGGACATACGCGATTTTTTATTTCTCCACAAGAAGGAAGATATGATAGAATTAAGCTTTCTAAAATACTTTGAAGGGATAGAAACTGGAATATTAGAAATTGTGTAGAAAGCTATGGGAGAAAGCATCATTTTTATAGTGCCCAAGCGCCCCCACCCAGAAAAATATAAGGGGTGCCATCTTGTCGTTAAAGATGAAAGCCGTTGCATACAATCATCCAAACAGCAAGATACTGTACCAGATATAGAAGAAGTAAAATTCAAACCTAAGTATTTAATATACTGAGGATTCCACGTGAACCCTAAAGTAGTAAATTCAGCTTTGAAAGTGTACTTGGTGAGGGGTAAGATCTCACACTTATCTTTGTTTAACCCCTTCCACGCTGATGACGAGCTGGGCTCGTCATGGCGTAGCCTCCTCGCACGCTGATGACGAGCCCAGCTCGTCACGTAAAGTGCGTTTTCGCAAATCTCAGCGTGCGAGCGGAATTCCGCTAGCGCGCATGGTGTTAATTTGTAGCCAGAGACAGATGCAAATGAGTCAACTTCTTCTAAGAAAGAGGGAAGGGAAATCTGAGGTTGTGAGAGGAATAAAAGGATGTCATCAGCATAAGCCGCCATTTTAACAGTAGCATCTTTAAAAGTAAAACCGTGAATGTTATCATTTTGACGAATCCGCAGCAAAAAAGGTTCCAGAGCAAGATTAAAGAGAAAAGGGAAAGAGGGCAAACTTGTCTGACGCCTCTGCCTGGATGAAAGTAAGAAGAAATTGCATTATTGCTGATATAGCTGCTCTTGGATTAGAATATAAAATAGAGATGAAAGCAGTGATTTTTTTGCCAAAGCCAAACCATTTTAGTGTGCTAAAAAGGGAAGGCCATTCAACTCTGTTGAATGCCTTTTCTGCATATAAGGCTATGGCTGCCAATGAACGGTTAGTATGTGAGACTTTAGAAAGAATATCAAAAAATAAACGGGTGTTATCTGTGATGAGTCTTCCTTTAACAAAACCCGATTGTTCGGTTCCTAACAAGTCAAGCATATGAGATTCTAAACGTAAAGCCAAAGTTTTTGAGAAAATGTTATAGTCAATATTTACCAAAGAAATGGGGCGATAATTTTTACAGAATTGAGGATCCTAGCCCTCCTTAGGTATAACAAATAAGAGCGTCTGAAAAAGAACCTTGAGATTCACCAGATTGTAAAAAAGTGAGTATGAGGGTATACAATTTAGGAATGAGTAAGTGTGCTAAGTGAGTGAAAGATTCTACAGTGAAGCCATCCGGGCCCGGTGCTTTGTCTTTTTTAAGCATTTTTAAGGCGTCACTTAGTTCCTTTTGTGACGGGTCGGATTCTAAAGGTGAGAGATCTGGGCATACACTGGAAGTATGTCGGATTTTGGAAAGAAAGTGGGTAATAATTTGATCAGATGAAGAAGTTTCAGAGGAATAGAGTATTTTGTAAAAAAGGAGAAATTCATTCAAGATATCCTCATCCTTAAACTTCAGCTGATGACTTTGATCAAAGGCAGATTCCATATTAAGTTTATTTTGTTTAACCTTTAAGTAGTTAGCTAATAGTTTCCCTGCTTTATTCTGATCACCATAATATTTTGCACTAGATTGTAGTAGATAGTTGGAAGCATTATTAGTTGTGTCCTGATTAAATTGGAATTTAAGTTTTAGAAGATCGGACATGCGTTCCTTTGATTTGGAGGAATAATAGGATTGCTCCAGCCTTTTAATTTCGGTCAATAGAGCAGCAGTAGTCTGCTGGGCTTTTGTATGTTTTTTGAGGCAAAGTTAATAATGAAATCTCTAGCTGAGGCCTTAAAAGCGTCCCAGACCACATGAAAAGGTATGTCATCCGTTTGATTAAAGAGAAAATACTCATTAAAGAAAGAGGTAAAAGACGATATAAATAGTGGATCTAAAAGTAAAGAGTTATTAAAGCGCCATTTGCGGGAGGCTGGAGGTGGCTGTAAAACATCAAGATGAATGGATATAGGAGCATGGCCTGATATTAAGATAGGCCAATATCTGCATTCACTAGCGACTGAGTGTGGTGTACTGGTGAGTAAAAAGAATACTCTCTGAGTGTGGAATTGCATAATCTCCAGGCATCTATAAATGTATGTTGTTTAATCACTTGAGTGAATGATTTGTGAGATCTATGAGGAATAAAAGGGATTGATGAGTTCCGATCAATGAAGGGATCAAAGGTTTCATTGCAATCCCCTGCAAGAATGAAATTATCATCCTGATATTGTGTGATGTTTTGGGATAGCGAGTTCCAGAAGGAAGGATCTCCAACTGTAGGTGCATAGATATTTAATAAAGAGAGTGGCACATTATCCACCAAAAGTTTTACAAAGACCCATCTACCTACTTGGTCTGTACAATGTGAGAGTATCTTAATCGAAAGGGATTTTCTAAAAAGAACAAGGACACCATTACGTTTGCCATCACCCGGGGAGAAAAGGACCTCACCTACCTAGCCTCTCTTCAACTTTGCAGATTCGTCAGCTGATAGATGAGATTCCTGTACACATGAAATATCTGTTCCTAATTTAGTTAAATGAGTCAAAACTCTCTGTTGCTTAATTGGTGAGTGTAAACCTCTAACATTCCAAGATATAATTTTTAAAGTCATAGAATAAGACTGTAGTAGTGTAATAAATATTGAAATAAGTGAAGTATTGAATACATGAAAACATTGCTATGCATTATCCAACTGTATGAATAATGAAACATTAGAAAAAAGAAGAGAAAGAAGAAAAGGAGAAAGATATATTGAGTGTGCAGTATTTGAGAATGCAGAAAATGCGGAAAGAAAAAGATAAAGTATGATGAAACTAGAAGTGTAACTGGATGACATAGAAAAAGAAAGAGAGTAAAAAAGAAATGAAGAGGAAAGAGGATGGTACAAAAGATAAAAAGAATAAATGAGAAAAGAAACTTACATAGATTCCAAACCATATGAGGGGCTGAGGAGGAGGAAGGCTACACGGAACAATGACGTGTCCCAGACCCACGAGGGGAGACGAAAAAGGAGAACAGTACCAACGGATTGTAGAGAACATGAGGAGAGAGGGAATATGCATATAACAACCTGTGAGGAGAGAAAAAGAGGTAAGTATATATTAAGAACAATGGAATCAAACAGCAGTACTATGGTTACATAGTATAATGATCAATAAAGGAGGCAAAAAGAGAAATGTATAGTGCTAAGAAACATAGAACCATAACAGTATTAAAGAACAGTCCATGAAAATCTCGATGAACATACTTGTAACTACATCTTAAGCAAAAAAAACCTTATGCAAGGAATGGATGCAAAACAGAATCAAAAATGTCTACTTGGAAGTTGACGGAGAGGAGGTATCCATTGAATCAGCCTGAAAAGAATAGAGGAAACTCTTAAGTTTTAGTGGATCCTCGTAAGTTGTAGTCTTGTTGTTAATAGTCTCTTTAAATAGGTATGGGTGAAGAAGGCCATATCTCTCGCCTATTGAGCGTAACTGAGGTCTCAATGCTAGGAATTCCTTGTGACGGTCTGCTTTTGGTTTAGCATAATCCTGAGTGAAAAATAATGAGTTCCCAGACCAAGTAATTTTATTTAATGCTTTAGCTGCAGATAGTATTTTAAATATGTCAGTGTATTCAAGAAAATATAATATCACACCTCTTGGTTTACTCGTTGAGGAAGCAGATGCTAGGTGTGACGATGAACCTAAACGATACACTCTTTGGATGTTTAAATTGGTACATTCCGGAAGTTTAGGAAGTTTGGGAATAAAGGGCTTGAAGAAAGCAGTTGAATCTGACCCTTCTGTCCCTTCTGGCAATCCATAAATTCGGAGATTATTTCTTCTATTTCTGTTTTCTAAATTTTCTATTTGTTTGTGCAAGATGGACACCTGAGAGCAAAGTGAGTCAATTTTAGAAGTAGAAGAGTTCAAAAAGTCAACATTTTGTTTCAGAGTGGTGACACGTTGTTCTACACATAACCATTTGTTAGATAATTCCTGGAGGGTAGAGGTAGTTTCCTGAAGTGTAGAAGTGGTTTCCTCAACAAATGGGCGTAAGGTTCTGATTTCCTCGAACAATAAGTCCATAGTGACATGAGAGACTTGTTTAGGAAGAGAGGGAGGGTCTTTCTTCAACCTTTTAGTTGAGGCTTTAGTGCCACCAGAAACCAAGGTAGTCAACTGCGTTGACGCACTTTTTGGTGAAGAGTTAGCTGGGTCATCCATATCCAAGCACTGGTAGCGCGAACTAGTATGTAATGAAAATTTGCGAGTTGAAGATTTAGGTTGCCATGTCTGTTTAAGTTGTTTTCCCATGAAGAGAATAAAAAACAGCAGCTGAAAAATAGTATTGGTGCAGACTCAAAGCACAGAGAATAGAGAATGAGCTTCATAGTACACTGGAAAATATGCAAATAGGGCAATAATTCACATAGGTCTAAGTGAAGTCCTGCAATAATGTAAGTATATGAAAACCTAAATAAACACACTGTAATCAATATTTGAGAAAAGATTATATGAGGTCTGAAGTAAATCAGTAGGAAACATTCTTAAAAAACATACCATAGAAAGTATCAGTAAATAATCTAATCATAATAAAAAGCAGGCACTATTTGAACATATAATGCGTAACAGATGAGGCATCTGAGGATAAGGATGTAAAAGCAAATTGAAATAATTAGGGAGTCGAGAGTTCCACATAAAAGCAGTCAGCACGTCTTATTGAATAGTTCAGAATGCGTAAAAAAACATGACAATTGGTGCAGTTAATTATTATGACATCTGTGAGGAACTCTTAAAAAACTGATGCTGTGGTAGCGCAAAGGACTCTTATTTTGCAATAGATAAAAGTTGCCAAGATGCCACATAGGGTAAAAGCTAAATCAGCGACATGTAGAGAGATTACACAAAATGGTGGATGAAAGTTCAGGAGAGCTGCTGCACATTGAAATTGTGTAAAAATGACTGCGCGTGAAGAGCAGAGTGTGCTCTGAAGAGAAATACTTTCAATGTTCTAGAAATGCTCCCAAAATAAACGAAGGGTGAGCCACACGTAGAAGAGTAAAGGTGCGTTAGGAAATCTGGTCTCTCGGCAGTCGCCCCAAAATGGCGGTCGGGAGTTCAATGGATCCACGTCAAAACTGTAACTTGAAATAAGCAAGTCACCTCGAATCCTGAAGCTTCAAAACAATCTCCATGAAGCACTCAAGGGACTCAAGCACTACATCCTCCGTTTTGGAGTCGATACATGAGGAATAGGCGTTGCGTTGGACCGTGTCCGTTCCCGTCTCCTCTTGGGAACTACGGAAACACCGCCATCACCGCCGGGTGCAAGCCACGCCCCCCCCCCAGTGAAATATATCTTTAAAAAAACACCTCCATTTTACCTGCTTTTCCTTTGGAAAACGACCTCATTCAGCTCCATCCTTTCTCTGACTACTATTGATCCTTCACTTCAAAATGCTTATTGTATGGATTGTGGGCCACAGCGATATCTATTGGGCTAAACAGGCTGCAAAAAAAGAGGTATTGACAGTGACTTGGTTTTGCCAAATGTGGAGATTGCCTGGTTTGGCCAGAGAGGTTTAAAGTTTCATCAGTTGCTGTTTTTGGTTAAAACCATTGTGGATTGCCGAGCTCCTCAGCATATGAGTGTGCACTGTGGTGGCAATGACCTAGGCACATTGACTTGGGTAGGGCTATAAATCCTAATGAAAGAAGCCTTTGCAGAACTGATGTTGCTTTTCCCTCACACTGTCTTGACGTACTCCAATATATGCAAAAGGCAGAATTGGAAGTGGTCAAATCAATTCTGTCCACAGATTGACAATGCCAGGAACCATGTTAATCAAACTGCTTCTGCATTCCTCAGAGACCGTCGCATGGACTGTATCTATAACAACAATCTGCGTTTTGACATTCATGGAATTTACAGAAATGATGCACTGCACTTTACTGATGAAGGCAACAGGGTGTTTCAAAGTACACTGAAACTTTGCATCTGGTCTTGTGTATAGCAGCTGTATACACACAACCAGCGCCACGGCTCTTGTCAGAGCCACCCTAGTACCCGAAATACTGTGAAGTTTTTTTCTGAAGGTTTTTTTTCTTTAGTTTTTGATAATCTTTGCGATGACGTGGCAATCCCCGCGGATACTTTGCGAAAATGGAAAATAAAAGCAGACATTCAATGACTTCCAACACATCCAAAAATAATATGTAAAAAAATCCATTCTGAACATTGCACTACACATATTACACACATTACAGGCAAGTATAGCAGGCTGTGTGTTTTCCGTTCCTGCTGATGATTAGATTTAGGTTACAGCCCCATATCCTGCCCCATTAACCAAGGACCTTGACATTCTTTTCATGTTCTCTAGAGCAAGTGGTGACTTCTTACAATCACGTACAACATTTGTTAATCATTATAGAAAACAGTCCTCCTCCTAGCCTATTAGGAAGCATGCAGAAATTACTGTGATGTGGTGCAGTGCAAAAGTTGCCCACCCACGATAAAATATTTATGTAATGGGTGCATTAATATTCCATGTATTTGATTTAAATGTAGTTCTCAGCCATACCTACAGCTTCTTATTTTAAAGATTTATTGAATAATACATGTTGTAGGAAACCTAAGGCATTAGAAACACATACTTATTTGTGTTTAAATGTGCACACACATAGTAATTGTGCACAATTGTAATAAAAAAAAAATTAAAAAAAAGAATTCAATCAACAAGAGAGTAAGGGTTGGAATCAACACTCCCATGCCCCTCCTCAAATCAATATTTCACAACAACAAGAGAGTGTTAGTACTAAACATCCAACTCAGTAGGCAAACAAAGAATTTATTCAGGCACTACTGAACTTTACAGAAGAGAAAGTCGTTTACCAGTGGGAGAAAAAAGGGGGGGTGCACGTGCTCAAAGAACTAGCTAAAAAAGAACCCTCAGGCCCCAGTGAAACACTGGTAGCCAGTTGTCTTCATTGGGTTCCCATTATTAGCTAGAGAAGGTGAAAGTGAATTAAAAAGAGTGTGGACTACTCCTCGAAATTAGTTTAATAGGAGGGTAGCTCTAACTCTATTAAAAACTGTGTTTGGAAAACGTGACAGTTTGCTGGACTAATACAAGGTTGTGCAATTTAGAACCAATTAGTCCCTTAGAATAGTGACAAAGAAAAAGCTAAAGAATATGGTCAACATGTTTCTGCTTTACGAGCATTACTCCGCTCAGCATTCGTCAGGACCAGGTATAAAAAATAATACCACTCACTGATGTTGCTACGGGCGGCGGATGTGGCCGCGTGTAGGTTTACTGCGGGGAGCCGTTTGGAGACAAATAACCAAACGTGAAGAATTCCTCCAGCCGCTACGCCCATGGGGCATTCCACTTGATGTTAAATAATCACTATCATCTCTCCTACAATAAGGAGTTTGTTCAAACTGAGGAAGAATTTCCTAAAGGAGTTCGACAATTACAGGTCATATTGGTCCTCATTACCACCACTGGGTCCGAGCACTTTAGCGTGCTTTGATCAGTGAGCGGTATTATTTTTTATACCTGGTCCTGACGAATGCTGAGCGGAGTAATGCTCGTAAAGCAGAAACATGTTGACCATATTCTTTAGCTTTTTCTTTGTCACTATTCTAAGGGACTAATTGGTTCTAAATTGCACAACCTTGTATTAGTCCAGCAAACTGTCACGTTTTCCAAACACAGTTTTTAATAGAGTTAGAGCTACCCTCCTATTAAACTAATTTCGAGGAGTAGTCCACACTCTTTTTAATTCACTTTCACCTTCTCTAGCTAATAATGGGAACCCAATGAAGACAACTGGCTACCAGTGTTTCACTGGGGCCTGAGGGTTCTTTTTTAGCTAGTTCTTTGAGCACGTGCACCCCCCCTTTTTTCTCCCACTGGTAAACGACTTTCTCTTCTGTAAAGTTCAGTAGTGCCTGAATAAATTCTTTGTTTGCCTACTGAGTTGGATGTTTAGTACTAACACTCTCTTGTTGTTGTGAAACGCCATTGTAATTAACCTTGAACTTATCATGAGCAGGTCTGTATATTCCCATGCTGCATAAAGCTGATTTCATTTTTCTCCTAACACAACATTTCTGCAGTTATTCGTATGTATTGTTAGTTTAGAACATATATATTCTTCTTCTAGAGATATGGGGAAAGGCCTGTGAGAAAGACCTTGATGAAGGTACATGGAGAAACAGAGAGCTAACTGAATAGACTTGTCTTACAAATGTTACAACCTACTTGTGCACGTTATAATATACCATTCCCCTGTACTTCCAGACAGATGCTTTTGCAGATCCCATCCTACATTTTGCCCCACCAGATCCCTTGGAGACATCGTCGTCAAGTCTCTACTATATTCTGAATGGACATTGGAAGGTTTTATACCTCATTGCATCCCTAATTCTTGCTTAAGTGTGGCATGGCTGACACTTATTCCTGACCCACAGAAGACTCTTGACCGACTAGGTGTCACTTTTTTAAAATTAATCATGTTACTTTGCACAGATGGGCGTCATGCCACAGTACAAAAGGTGTATTACAAATAAATAATCATGTTCAAATAGACAGCTCGCTGCTGTAAAGATGCAGAATAATGACTGGGATTCCCAGATAACGGAAGAAATGAAGGTGAATTAGTATTAAACAAACAAGCAATTCTGTAACAGCAATGCTAAACAACATCATCAAAATCTGGAGCTCAGATAATAATCTAATGCTCTCTCTCATATACATTAGTAATCTAGAATTTCAAAGTCCAGAGGACAGTCCCACTTAGCAACAAGCATTTACAATGCAACGGTCTCGCCTTTGAAAAAGTTAGAGCTATTGGCATTGTAAATGACAACATTTTTATGTATGTGTTTTGAAAACAGATAAATAAATGGCACTGTCATTTACAATGCCAATAGCTTAATCTCTCGCAAATGCCACACACAAACACACAGCCACACACAGAGTCCCACACACATACATACCTACAGGGCCACGCACAGAGCCACACACACACACACAGAGCCACACACACACATACACAGAGCCATATACACAGACACACACACATCCCCCCTCTCCCCCCGTCGGGGCACACCCTCCAGGGCCAGCATGGACGGGAAGTCCTTGCAGTTGGAGATGCCGGTGGAGTCGGTGATGCAGGTCTTCCACAAGTTGGGCCAGAAGGTGGCCGTGGTGATGACCGTGCCGTCAATGCTCGACACCTTCCAGTAGTCGGTGGGCAGCGTGGAGCAGACCAACACCCAGCCCGACAGGGCCAGCAGGAAGGCCATGATCTTCCCCGCCATGCTGGCCATGGTCACCAGCGAGGGTCACAGGGCACAGGTGTCCGAGCTGAGGGCACGGGTGAGGGCACAGGGGTAAGAGCTGAGGGCAAAGGGGTGAGAGCTGAGGGCACAGGGGTATGAACTGAGGGCACAGGTAAGAGCTGAGGGCACAGGAGTCAAAAGCGAGGGCCTAGGAAGAGCTGAGGGCACAGGGCAGGGTAAGAGCTGAGGGTAGAGGGGTAAGAGCTGAGGGCACAGGTAAGAGCTGAGGGCACAGGAGTCAGAAGCAATGGCCTAGGAAGAGCTGAGGGCACAGGGCAGGGTAAGAGCTGAGGGCAGAGGGGTAAGAGCTGAGGGCACAGGTAAGAGCTGAGGGCACAGGGGTAAGAGCTGAGGGCACGGGTAAGAGCTGAGGGCATGGGTAAGAGCTGAGGGCACAGGTAAGAGCTGAGGGTACAGGTAAGAGCTGAGGGCACAGGTAAGAGCGGAGGGCATGGGTAAGAGCTGCGGGCACAGGTAAGAGCTGAGAGTACAGGGGCAAGAAGTGAGTAAGGGCCCGGGGTGAGATCAGATGGCAGAGGAATCAGAGCTGAGGGCACCTGCGAGGGCAGAGAGCAACGCGGCTCACAACTTTAAGGAATGCCTGGAACGTTGGAGTCCCGCTCGGGGGGACTCTGAATCAGAAACTGCCCAAGAGCCTCTCACAGGCTCTAAAAGAATAATGCCCTAGGATGCTGTGGCGGAACGATTGAGCGGCCCTCTGCCCTGGAAGGGAGAAAGGAGGGATGGAAGGGTGAAAGGAGGAATGGAAAGGTAAAAGGAGGGATGGAAGGGTGAAAGGAGGGGTCGAAGGGTGAAATGATCAATCAGTGACAGGATGGACCGATAGAATTGATCGATTGATGGGAGGGTGAACGGATGGCTGGGTACATGGAGAGAAGGAATGATGAAAGGGTGAGGACACTGCTTCCAGTGAGGCCTGGGCCCGCTCGGTGTCACTTCGGGAAAGGTTGAAAGGAGGGTTCTTTGTGGCTCTGCGTTCAGAACATTCGCAATCTTGCTCATCAAAGGCAGGAACGACATTTAATAATGATATTGTTTAATAGATGAGTGTGAGGTACACACATACATAAGAAAGAGGCTGACAAAACACACACCTCTGGCAGAAGCAGGGCCGCCGGGCGGTGCCACCCTTGAGTGGTTCATTTTAAAACGTGTCACAGCGTCACACTGTCACGCTGCGAGGCAGGTGAACACTGTACACTGCCACAACATTCCTTTGGGGGTCTATGCTAGTACCGGGGCCTCTGTGGTAAAAGGAGGCATGACTCTGAAAGTGCGCTCCTCACACCGTGGGCAGGAGGCGCTAGACTGGTGCATGAGGCGCTATATGAATCAGAGCAAACCCAAGAGCACTGGGGGCGCAAACAATGGAGGGGAGTGGTGGGGTGCCGTGGCATGCACAGATGGCCCAAGAGGCGCTTTGCTTGGATCGACGGGGTTCATTCCTTTATTCATTTACTGAATTGTCTATTCAAAGATTGAACTATTGGTCCCTCACACCCGAGGGAGGGAGGGCTGGGGCTGTGTCTTGCACACACATATGCTGTACAGTCTCCTTGCCTGCCCTCTCCCTTCCCCCACCCCCATCGGGTGCAATGCACCATCACCCCGCACCCCTGGCCCCTGCGCTGGGAGCAGCGCTGCTGGAAGTCTTCAAGGCGCGGTCGGCGACCACAACCTAAGAATTAGTTACTACTATCAGCCGCCGGCCCCCGCCCGGCTGTGATTGAGATGGGAAAGAGTGGGCAAGATCTTGACCCCGGGTATGGGAGGAAACTGGAGGCTTTCTAGGGTCGGAAAGGTCAGATAAAAAAAGTGTCAGAGAAATAGGGACTGGCAGAGAGTACCCCTGAGTGATGTATCCCTGGGACTGAGAGAGCAGGGGAGGGCTAGTATTGGGGTCATGGATCCTTGTTCTTGCTCTCTGATCATGGTTTGCTCACTGATTATGCCAATGCTTGTTTTTGCTCTCTGATTATGCCAATGCTTGTTTTTACCATGTTCGTTATGACTTCATAGACTTTGAATTGGGCTTTGCCAATGCTTGTTATATACATGCTGTTATTGCATTTCGAAGCGCCTTGCCAATGCTTGTTATCCCACGTCGCTTCGGCATGGTCCGCTTTGCCAGTGCTTGTTGGCCTTTGGCTTCAGGAGTTCCTATTGCGAGTTTGCTGCCGAGGTCTTTTTTCCCTCTGCAGCCCCTGTACTTCAACAGAGACTATAAAAGCTGCCACGCCCTAAACGCCGTGCGGATTATTCCTTCCTGGTTCCTGAGATCGGAGGTCTCCTGCTTCCAGTCCGGTCTTCGTTCCCGACGACGGAGGACTTCGCTGATGTTCCAAGCAGCTCCGTTTCCTGTTCAATGGTAGTAATCTACCACGAAAATCCGCTTGCTGAAAATGCAGGTAGGATTTATCCTTTTTCTGTTTACCGGCTGGTGATACTTTCAAGAGGCTCGTAAGGAGAAACGCGAGGGGCGTTTCCTTGTAACTTTCTGGACTTATTTACCGAACATTATTACTGGACCCTAGCTTCTAGTTTTGGACTTGACCAGTTGTTTTTAGTCTCTGATTCTGTTTTAAGCGTATTAACAATATTTCTCGGCGAAATAAATAAACTCAGTGATTCAGTTCTAATTTCTTCCGGGCCTAGTATGGCTCATTGTATTTGAAAAGTTTAGCATTGAACAATGTTGTGAATCGAACTGTCATTAGCTCATGAGAACTTTTCATGTGTGTTATGCTGTGAATCAAACAGTGGTTGCTCTTTTGGGAATATTTAATGCGTGCTGAATAACTGTTGTACTGGTGTTGAAACCTTTAATGCATCTTTGAGTTAAATGTATATTTCATGTCGTTATGCAGTAACTGTGCCAACTAGCGCCAACCTGCTTATCTGAATATAAAGAGATTACATGGTGGAAAGTTACTCTTGTTTTGCTTCTATAGAAGGTTGTTTGTTAACAAGCCAAGGAAACTGGGAAGTCTCAGTGTTTCTGTACCTTAGTAGGTTTTAGGGTGATGCTCCTGAGAAACTCAAGGGGACTTAAGAAACCAAGGTCCTGACAGGTCATAGGACAGGGGCGGGGGACTCTTCTTAAGCTACAAAGGAAACAGGACTCCTGGGAAGGGTGTGGAGCGCACAATGCGGATTGTATCCTGGCAAAAGAGGTCACGTCAGAGGCGAGGTAGTCAGGACAGGAAGGGGAGGGGGGAAAACGCCAGAGGACCAGGGGTTGGGAAACGTGAGAACTCCAGGACAGAAAAAACAAAAAAACAAAGAAGAAATAAATCCAGGCAACCAAGAACAGATCAGTTTGAGGAGATCACATCCAGAAAAGACGACCCGATCCAACAGCGAACGCACAGCACAGTCAATAAACCACCAGCAAAATGCAGTGAAGTCCGCAGCTCGGACAGAACTTCTCCACGGCGCTGCCGGCTCCGGGTGTGGGATCGGAGCCCCCTCCTCCCCAGGCCCCTCTGCTCCAGCCCCTCCTCAGAGCAGCGCACTGTGGGTCACAGCGCTCCAGCCTGCGCCACGCTGATCTTAGACACTATATGCCCCTCGCCGGCTCCCCTCCGGTTGTCACTTGCTGCCCCCTGTCCCTCCTCGGAACCTTTGCTCCTCCTCGGCAGCCCTGCTCCTCTGTAGCCCCAGTGCACGAATGGTATAGCTCCTCGATACCGCTCATCCGTCTCAGTAACCAGGGGCGTAGGAGACACCATATTTCTGGGGGAGACAGGGGCAGCCTTCATTGACCCCATACAAAGTACCCGTGGTCTGAGAGCTACAGGCTCCTATGAACCTACGCACTTACTTGCATAGTTCGGAGAGGAAAAGTGAAATAAAGATAAGGGCGGACATGCAACAGGACACCGAGTAGACCTACAAAATTACAAAAACAGAAGACGGAAAGAAGCCACAGACAACGGAACACAGAGACGACAGGAAACAAAGCACAGCCCACTCCTGCAAAAGAAACGATTGAAATAACAAAAACAAGGCGTAAAAGAAAAAATAACTACCGCCCACCACCGCATGACGTTCTAAAAGGGGCGGAGAGAGAAAAAATCACCAGAACGCCCACGAATCAGCTCGGAGAATTACTGACAGATCTCTCTTCCAATGGCTAGCCTCCATTTATGGAGCTAGCCAATGGAAGAGAGAGGCGGAATAAAGCCCCGTACTGAAAAACAAAAGATTTTGCCTGCGCGACACTGCTGCGCGACACTACTGCGCAGTGGACGCCAGGCGAAACCTAAAAAGGACCGATTTCAAATTACTAAAGGAGCCCTGTCTCCTCTCTCCTACTTCTGTATTTAAGCCGTTATACACGGAACCTCATGCACGACTACCAGTAAATGGCAACATGTCAGACCCTATTAATATATGTAAGGGGACGAGGCAGGGATGCCCGCTCTCACCACTCTTATTTACACTAGCATTGGAGCCTCTACCCTGTAAGATTCGGCAGAGACATGTGGATATTGCATTGCAGTTCCAACTCCGACCAGTCAGCATATTGCTATATGCTGATGATATGGTGCTCTATGCACGACACAAAGCTTATAACTTAAATAAACTCATCAGAGAATACATCCGCTTCGAGCACTACTCATGCCTCAGCAGAAACTGGTCTAAATCCATAGTGATTCCACTCACTCCCACTGCGATACAACCTCTGCTGGATACCCACTACAATGGCAGATGGAACCAGTGAAGTACCTGGGTATGTGGCTACACCGGGACGCAGAAATAGTACTCCGTGAAAATAATGGCAGAGCTATATCAGAATTAGAGGACCAGATAGACAAGTTGATCAGATTACATCTTTGCTTGTTGACTTGATAACAATATAGAAGATAGTGGTACTTTCACGTTTTCTTTACTTGTTTATGAACAAACCGGTGAAGCCTACACAACAGTTATTTATTAAACTACGCACCTCCATGACCCGGCTGACGTGGGCAGGAAAACAGGCAAGGGTAGGTTGGAAATAACTGACCAGACCATATACTCAAGGCAGATTTGGAGCACCAGGCCTTCAACTATATTACTACTGTGCACAGGCGCAGCTCGCACACTATTGATTACACTCACATGCACATATACAGCATATAGCAGTAAAGTACGATAGCCTCAGCCTGGCCCCCCTGGCTACTTATGTATCGGAACCCAGACAGAGCACTCCAAGAGGCAAAATAAACCCAGTCTGCTGCACGTCAATGGCATGGCCTATGCTAGCAAAGAGAGCACACAAACTCCCAACATATGCCCCAGTAGGGAAACAACACTTACAACACAACTTTTAGAACGCACTACCTTTACAACAAAACTTTTACAATGCAACATCCATTACAACGCATGCCATTATAACACAAACATTACAGCGCATGTCACTACAACGCATACCACTACAACGCATGTCATTACAACGCAGTCATTACAGCACATACCATTACAACGCATACCTACACTATCCAACACTTACCCTACTGTTGCACCCCCTGGAGTTAGAATAGTAATTTTTACCCCTACACTATCCAATACTTACCCTACTGTTGCACCCCCTGGAGTTAGAATAGTAATTTTTACACCTACACAATCCAACACTTACCCTACTGTTGCACCTCCCTGGAGTTAGAATAGTAATTTTTACCCCTACACTATCCAATACTTACCATACATGCAATGTAATGGTATGCGTTGTAAATGTAGTATGTGTTTTAGTGGAATGCGTTGTAAAGGTAGTTTCAAAGAATTTGTTGTAATGGCATGCGTTGTAATGGAATGCGTTGTAATGGATGTTGCGGTGTAAAAAATGCATTGTAAAGGTATGCGTTGTAAAAGTATGCGTTGTAACGACATACATCCGCCCCAGTATTGCCCTTGAATCAGCACCCGTGAATTACGGTGACATAGGAAAAAAACATGATGACACTACTAGGAGAAATGGGCCTTCGTACTATGGGTAGTATGTTCCCCCATGGACAATTTCTATCACAAACAAACGCTTCCCTTAGTGCACATCATACACCTTTAAAGATATTTGCGTACCTTCAGCTAGGAATGGCAGTAAAGGAACTCTATCCCACATTTCCTAATGAGCCACCGACACATAACGCACTCCAACTTCTCCTGACATCCCCAACACGCCAACACCTAGTCACATCACGTTACAATGCGGCCCAGCATGAACAATTCAGAGAACGGGAAAAAACTCTACAGAGGTGGGAATAAGCACTCGGCTACATCATTGTCATAGAGGACTGGGAGTATGGATGCGCACAAACACAAATGCTCACGTTGAATTGTAATCTGCGCATTATACATTTCAAATGTATAAACCAAGTATACTATATGCCATTGCAATTACGCAAATACTGTCTAAGACCGGATGATAGATGTCATAGATGCAACACTCAACGAGCAGACTTTTTGCATATGGCATGGGCATGCTCAAAACTCGAACAATACTGGCAGGAGGAGACTAATATCCTCCCTATTATGCTGTTTGAGCAGACACCTAATGCACCCCTAGTCTGCTTACTGAGGATATACAAAATCAAACAGGCTAGATGACATAAATTCCTGGCTGTGGCACTCTTACAAGCCAAAATACGCAAAGCTCTTGTGGGCTAGTGGTTCGGGCGGACCGGAATAACAGGCGTGGAGGCCGGATATAGTGAGCTATGACGTAGCTTAGTTTATTGTTTTTCTCAAAGTCAGGGGTTTGGAAGGTAAAGAAGCAGAGGGTTGAAGTGAAGGGAATGTTCCTTGGAGTAGAGTCGTCGGGATGTCGGGAGGGGGAAGGTCCGTGAAGGACTCCGCTAGCTGGACGTCTCTGGAGTAGATCCTTCTTTTCCAGGTAGGTCCCGGTGGTCCTCGGAGGTATATAAAGGAGAGAGAAATAACAGAGCGATTAGTCCTCGAATGTAGGACTGCCTGAGTACTGTCACCAACAACAGGGGGGTGTGGAGGGTAAAGCGAGCGTGAGGGACGGGACGGTAAGGTAACGGTAGGAATTGGAATATGAAAGAGCGGGAAGGAAGAGGGTGGAAGTGGTGAGGGGTAGGTGTGGGGTTCTCTATCCTACCGGGTTCGTGACGTGGTTATACAATATATACAGTGCGAATAGTGCTCTACAAGGTGAGGGGACACCAATATACAAATCATCCTGGGAGCCAGGAGACAGGGTACTCACATGCCCTGCCGCAAATCTCCCGCGAGTTGCGGCCGCTCTCCAGCCACCTCCTGGGGACTCCACCAGTCTTCGGTCCAGATGTCCTCACTCCTGCCACGAGTCCGCCACCTTGAACACTCTTCTCTTGCTTCTCTCGGCTTTTCCGGGTTCCGGGTCGGTATCAAGGGAGGGACTTTCGGGGTCGCAACAAGGTGCTTCCGGTCTTTCGTTTGTTTCCATAGGTTCCTGCAAGGGAGGAGAAAGGGGTGGAGTCCGTGTTGCCAGGGACGCAGTAGGGTCAGGTTCAAAGACCAGGGAGCTCATGCTATGCCTTTGCTCAAAGGAGGTAGGGGATGATTCCGTTCCACATCCCCTTCCCCTAGCAGTCTTTCTTGTAGGGGTTGTTGGGGACAGATACCGGGAAAGATAATCTGCGTTTCCCTGATCTACCCCTTTTCGGTGTAGGGTTTGAACCTGTAGAACTGTAGGGACAGAAACCACCGTAGGACACGGTCATTGTGTCCCTTGTTTCGGGCCATCCATTCCAACGGGGTATGGTCTGTGTACAGGATGAATTCTCGTCCCTCCAGATAATATTGGAGGCTTTCCACTGTCCATTTGATAGCTAGTGCCTCCTTTTCGACCACCGCATAGTTCATCTCTCTAGGGAAGAGTTCTCTACTAAGGTAGAGGATTGGCTTTTCGACCCCTTTATGATCCTTCTGGGCCAGCACTGCCTGCAAGCCCTGATTCGAAGCATCGGTTTGAAGGATGAATGGCCAGGTGTAGTCGGGGCTGATGAGTACAGGTTCGGATACTATGGACTGCTTGAGACTGTTAAAGGCTTGTTACAACAGGGGAGTGGGATGTTGTAGGGCCTCTTCAGTTTTTGTGGCTTTCTTTAGGAGGTCGGTTAACAGAACAGCGGTCTGGGAGAAGTTGGGGATGTACCTCCTATAGTATCCCAAAAGGCCTAAAAAGGCACGGAGTTCTTTCCGAGTCTAAGGAAATGGTATGGGCTGTATGGCTTTTATTTTTTTATTCTTGGGTCTTATAACACCTTCGCCTAGCAAGTACCCTAAATATTTCACCGTTTGGGCTGCCAGGGTGGTCTTGGAGGGATTAATGGTGAACCCATAGCCCCCAAGTGATGAGATGACCTCCTGCAAGTGTTGCAAGTGCTGTTCCCAATCGTCGCTGTATATGATAATGTCATCCAGGTACGCTCCGGCGTATTGGGAATGGGGTTGTAGGACCTGGTTCATGGCCCTTTGGAAGGTGGCCAGGGCACCGTGAAGCCCGAAGGGCAGTATCTTAAACTGAAACAGACCATCGGGTGTTGAAAAGGCTGTTTTCTTTTTGTCTTCATTTCTTAGGGGGATTTGCCAATAACCCTTGCATAGGTCGAGGGTGCTTATGTATTTGGCCTTACCTATGCGTTCCACCATCTCGTCTACGCGGGGCAAAGGGTAGGTGTCGAAACTTGAGATTTTGTTGACCTCCCTGAAATCTATACAAAATCTTATTGAGCCATCTGGCTTCGGTACCAGGACAATGGGTGAATTCCAGCTGCTGATGGATGGCTCTATGATGCCAATTCGCAGCATTTGGTCCGTTTCTTCCTTGATAACGGCCCTGCGAGCCTCAGGGACCCGATAGGGGCGTTGTCTCACTGTTTTTCCGGGTTCAGTTTGAATGGTGTGTTCTATGACGGTGGTATGGCCTCGTAGGGAGAGGAAAAAAACGGTTGTAGGGAAGACAAGGCGTTCCGGAGGTCCTGTCTTTGTTGTTCCCTTAGGTCGGGATCAAGGCAGACCTCATAAGGGAGAGGTCTCTGGGGTTGTACACTGGATAAAACGGGTCGGGGTCCCTCCCATTTTTTTAGGAGGTTTACGTGATAGATTTGTGTGACACCTCGATTGGAGTCCAATTCCACCTCGTATGTCACGGGGGTCACTTGCCGTAGGACGGAAAACGGGCCCTGCCACTGACCCAGAAGTTTGTGGTCCGAGGATGGCATGAGTAGGAGCACGAGGTCACCAGAGACAAAGGTTTGTGGCTTGGTCCCTTTGTCGTATTGACGTTTCTGCGAGGTTTGGACAGTCATTAGGTTTTGTCTAACGATTTCTCTTATGTGTCCTAGGTGTGTTTTCAGGTTATCTACGTATTCCGGGAGGGGTTTGGTTCGATCAGGCTCGGCCTCCCAGGCTTCCCAGGCCATGTCCAACAGGGTTCGGGGGCTCGCCCAAATAAAAGCTCGTAGGGGGAATAACCGGTGCTGCTTTGGACCTTGCATCGGATAGCAAACAGAGCCAGGGGTAACATTTCTTCCCACCTCTTACTCCCTAGTGCCAATAGTTTCTTAAGGGTGGTTTTCAGGGTGGCATTGTAGCGCTCGACCAGTCCGTCGGTCTGGGGGTGGTAAGCATAGGTCCTTATCTGTTTGATACCAAGTTGGGAGCATACTTGTCGCATGAGGAAGGAGACAAAAGGGGTCCCCTGATCCGTTAGGATCTCTCTGGGGAATCCAAATCGTGAAAAGATCGAGATGAGAGCTTTAGCGACGTTCTGGTTGGTGGGTTGGCGCAGAGGAACCGCTTCAGGGAAACGTGTGGCATAGTCAACCAGGACTAGTGCGTACCTACACCCGCTTTTAGAGGGTAACATGGGGCCTATTAGGTCCATCCCTACTCTGCTGAAAGGGACATCGATGAGGGGTAGGGGTTGAAGGGATACTCTAGGGGGATGATAACAGCTGTTCTTCTGGCAGACCGGGCATTCCCGACAGTATTGTTTTATCTGTTGATACACACCCGGCCAGCAGAATCTTTCTAGGATGGTCAGTCCCGTTTTTTCATCACCAAAGTGGCCCCCCGATAGATGGCTGTGGGTCAGAAATAGCACCTTGTCCTGAAAAGGACCGGGGATTATCAACTGGGGGGACTGCTGTGGCCCGCCCTTTCTATATAATAGGCCGTTCCGTTTAAAGAAGTAAGGACCTACTTGGAGAGGGTCTTCATTATCCAGGGCACGACCCCATGCGTCCTGTAGGATGGGATCTTCTTGCTGGGTGGCGCGGAATTTCCTATCAGTCTCCCATGGATGTTCATCCAGCTGCACAGGATAGGCAGTAGCGTGGTTTCTTTTCTCTTTCTTTTTTTGGCTTTTGGTTTTGTGAGGCTTGGTTGGTGACTCCAGAGAGGGACTGGTCTGGGGAAATGGTGCTTCTGCCCACCATTTTTCCAGGGAGTCGGTTGTTTCGTGAAGGAGGTGAGGGATCCCGCTGTAATCACTACCTAGGATCACTTGCTCCGGTGGATTAGGTACTAGGCCGACTGTCAGTAGGCTTCCTTGGTCGGTAGGGTGTTGAACCCGCACTCTGGCTGTGGGATAGCATTTGGTATCGCCATGCACGCATTGTATGGCTACTGTACCGGTCACTGGTCCTACCGGGGTTGGCAGCTCCTGGGGTCGTAGTACACTCTGCCAGCATCCCGTATCGGCGAGAGCCAGCACTGGATGTCCGTCGATCCTTACTGGACAGTGGAAGCGAGGAGGGGCTGCTTCGGAGGTAACACAAACAAAGTTTCTAGCCAGTCCTACCTCCATTGGTTCCTCCTTCTGCGGGCATACCTGGGCGATGTGACCATACCCTCCACAATGGTAAAACTGAGGTTCGGGTGGTGTTGGTCGGGGCAGAACTGGGTATGGTAAAAGGGGAACGGGGTCTGGTTTCCTGGGCATGGATGGCCTTTGGGCTCGGATGTGGCTGATATGCTGGGTTCGGGGAAGGTGTTCTTCCTTCACCTTCTGGATATCCTGTGCACGACTAAAGGTGCTGGCAATTTCCACTGTGCTTTCCAGTGTCAGGCGGGCATGTTGCCGTACCCATTTCTTGGTGGAGGGATGCAAGGAAGACAAGAACTGTTCTAAGTAAATCTTTGAAAGGATGTCTTCCTTTGATGACGTGGCAGGCTTCAGCCAACGGTTCGCCAGGTCTTCGATGTGGAATGAGAGGGCCCAGGGTGTCTCCTGTGGTCCTTCTTTGGTTTGTCTTAGACGAATCCTGTAGGTTTCGTCGTCGATCCCCAGACGCTCCAGGATACAGGTCTTTATATCATTATAAGGGGTTTGTCCTTGTTTGTTGGCCTGTTGATAGGCCGCCTGCAGTTCTCCGGTCAGCAGGGGACCCAGATAGTGACCGCAGCGATCAGGTGGCCAGGCAGCGGCTTGGGCCAGTCGCTCGAAATTTGTGAAGAAGAAGTCCAGATCTTCTCCTGGGACATACTTCTGTAGGACCACCGACGGAAGGGAGGTTACTGGTCTTTGCTGTGCCAAAACATCGGTAAGCCTCCCCATGGCCTGGTCTTGGGCTGTGCCTTGGCCCTTTAGGACGTCATGTAACTGCCCCCGGTCGTCCTCGGCCGTCTTGAGGAATTGTTCCATCAGCTTCCCCAGCTGCTCCTGGGTTTCAGTCAGCTTCTTGACTGCGGCCTCCATGCTTCCGGTAGATCCCACTTCTGACACCACCTGTGGGCCAGTGGTTCGGGCGGACCGGAATAACAGGCGTGGAGGCTGGATATAGTGAGCTATGACGTAGCTTAGTTTATTGTTTTTCTCAAAGTCAGGGGTTTGGAAGGTAAAGAAGCAGGGGTTTGGGATGAAGGGAATGTTCCTTGGAGTAGAGTCGCCGGGATGTCAGGAGGGGGAAGGTCCGTGAAGGACTCCACTAGGCTGGACGTCTCTGGAGTAGATCCTTCTTTTCCAGGTAGGTCCAGGTGGTCCTCGGAGGTATACAAAGGAGAGAGAAATAACAGAGCGGTTAGTCCTCGAATGTAGGACTGCCTGAGTACTGTCACCAACACCAGGGGGGTGTGGAGGGTAAAGCGAGCGTGAGGGACGGGACGGTAAGGTAAGGGTTGGAATTGGAATATGAAAGAGCGGGAACGAAGAGGGTGGAAGTGGTGAGGGGTAGGTGTGGGGTTCTCTATACTACCAGGTTCGTGACGTGGTTATACAATATGTACAGTGCCAATAGTGCTCTACAAAGTGAGGGGACACTCTATGTACACCAATATACAAATCAACCTGGGAGCCAGGAGACAGGGTACTCACATGCCCCGCCGCAACTCTCCTGCTAGTTGCGGCAGCTCTCCAGCCACCTCCTGGGGACTCCACAAGTCTTCGGTCCAGATGTTCTCGTCTTCGCCTCTGGTCTTCTCTTCTCCTTCTAACACGCTACCTCCACTCTCCGCCTCAGGTTCTCCGCACGCTGTCTCTTGCCACGAGTCTGCCACCTTGAACGCTCTTCTCTCGCTTCTGTCGGCTTTTCCGGGTTCCGGGTCGGTATCGAGGGAGGGACTTCCGGGGTCGCAGCAAGGTGCTTCCGGTCTTTCGTTTGTTTCCATAGGTTCCTGCAAGGGAGGAGAAAGGGGTGGAGTCCGTGTTGCCAGGGACGCGGTAGGGTCGGGTTCAGAGACCAGGGAGCTCATGCTATGCCTTCGCTCAAAGGAGGTAGGGGATGATTCCGTTCCACAGCTCTACAATGGGGTAGCAGACAGATACCACGGAGCAAAGACTGGATCGCAGACATGACCTATTGTAAGGAGAGGCTAGAAACTTATGCAGAAGAAATACCGCAAGCCTCCAGACCTACAGACTTCTGGGACCAATTGGTGCAATACCTCAGATCAATACAAATAGATTAATGAACATACACCTCAGTATCTACACTAAACTCAAATTGTAATGTGTTTCACATTCTAATACTTTCTGGGTGACTTTGTTGGAGATGTCGGAGGCTACAGGGGGTGGGGGCCAGAGAACTTCACAAGTCAGGGATGGGTCCAGATCAAAATGAATTAACTGAAGTTGTGTTCAGCAATCACTTTGATATGTAAGTGAAAAGCTTAGGCATACTAATGCAAGGAATTGTAAAAAGTAATTATGCACATTCTGTGGAACTCTGTATGCTTTGATCACAAATAAATTAAATAAAAAATAATAAATAAAAAACATATGGGGAGATCAGCCACAACTGGGCCAAAAACTGAGGAGTAATAAGCTATTGGCTTTTTCTGATTAGCATGACTTTGCTCTCCAAGTGCAAATACATTTTGTTTATGACGATGCAAACTAAATGGTTTAGTGTGTTCAGGAATATCTAGAGCGGGTGCAGAGGTTAGAGCTTGTTTGATTTTCACAAATGTGTTTTTAGCTTCACTAGACAACTGCAAGAGTCAGGGTTATCTTTTCGAACATACTGTTGCATGGTTTTGCCATTCTGGCGTAGCCCAGAATCCACTCTCTAGATTTTTCAGCCATCTCCAAAAAGTGGGCCTGGGAGACATTAACAGGGTGGGGCAACTTACGGATGGCTTTAACTCACCTAGAAGACAGGTAGCGCTTGTCAGCAGAGATGGTATGACCACCGTATCGCACTCTGGAACGGCCAAACTGCAATTTTTCTTTTAAAGCCTAGTCCCTTTTTTAGTCAATTTGGTGAAGAGATAGACTGAGTCCTCCTCCAAATGATCTAGAGTAACAGATACCAAAGGTAAGTCATCTACATATTGAATTAGAATAGAAACCCAGAGGAAGATCAACATGTCCAAATCATCTGTCAGGGCTTGTAAAAAGATTGAAGGAGACTCTGTAAATTCTTTTAAAAACTTTTTTTCTGTCCTCATTCACCTTAGGCACATACCACATACTTTCCAAATGGCACCTTTTTTGCAGGGTGACCTTGCCCAAGGGATACTTGTCTTTCATCAAACTTACACCAGTATCTTAGCCAGTAGCACAAGGCAATAAGCAGGAATAGGTGTATACACTGGACAAATGTTTTCAAACCATCCAGCCATTGCCAGATGAAATTTATTGGGGCTTAAATCTATGCATTTTCCAATTGGCATTGGCTCACTTTCATCCATGTCATCGAATGGTCCCACATCTTAAATCTCGTGGTCATTGACACAATAGAGTCTAAATTTGAGGTATGTATCAATGAATTGAGCCATTCAGTCCTGTATGGATCTACATTAGTGACCCATTTCCTACAGATTTCTCTCCATGTCAACCGAACCATATAAAGTAACAATCTATTCTTATCCTTGATCAAATTCACAGAACTCTCTAAGGCACCAAAGAGGATAAGGTAGAGGTGTAACTTTATATTAACTTTCAGCATGCTCACCATCATAACCTAACCCACATTTTCCCAGAACTGCTGAATTTTCGAACACTATATCAACATATGTAGGTTGTTTGCCTTCTCAAGGTCACATTTCAAGCATTTCATTGTGCCCCCTTTTCCCATCTTTGAAATCCTATATGGTGTCCAATATGATCTGTGGAGGGAAAAGAGATGGGTTCTCCTTAAAGAAGCAGGCTTTACAGTACTGTACAATGTTCTGTACAATGCGTGCACTGATACTAGCCATAGGTAGTTTATCTGCATCCTTGGAAAGTTTCTGCCCCATTGCTCTTCTGGCAATCCAAAGTTCCCCTCTGTTATCTCCACCAATGACCAATACCATAAAGAGACATCCTTTTTTCTTGGCCCTTGGCCCTGCTATACCAAAAGTTATTCTAGTTTGCTAGTGCTCCTGGCCACATTATTTGTGCTTTGGAGCCAGCTTATTACTTGTATATACTTAAACCTCAATATGTGGAGATTCCAAATAGTGCAATAAGGTGAGGCTAAACTTGCTACAATCAATGGCTATGTTGTGGACACAAATTAGAAAGAGCACAAGGCTGTCGTATTACAGTAAATCAGCACCTATATGGGGCTCCTCGAGTACACCGGAGTAGGGCACAGTCAAGTTGGCTCTTCCTTTTAAAACGGTAGGCATACAAAGTTGGGGGTCAACTCTCACAGGATGGGATACAAAATGATTTCCAAGAGATCACAGACTGGAATATATCCAGGTTTAAGTATAAATGTGACTCTGTATATTCTTGAAGGAGTCTGGTCCATGAAAGCAGAGACCCTTGAAATGTGAATAAGATGATATATTGACTATCCTTGCGTGTAGGGATGAAATATGGCAACCCTGTCTACTTACTCTAGGAAACTCAAACTCGCACAGTTCTGTAAGTGGCTTACTCTATTTACGTTGAGGTATATTCAAGAACACCCCTTCTAGGGTATAACCCAAAATACAATCAAATTTAAACACTATGTCCCTGCCTAGAAAATTTGTTGGGGAAGTTGGGCTAAGGAAAAAGGAATACAGAGATGTACACAGGGGCAACTCACGTGTTGGAAACACTAACTGCATCAACATACATGCTGAAAAGATAAAGTAGGGAAGTCAGAGGTTTTGAGAGCCTTGTGGCTTGCCCCAGTGTCAATAAGGCAAGTAGTAAGCTTACCGTTGTTGTCACAGTTTACATAAGGATTCTTCTGATCTACTAGTATGAGTGTATAGATAACACAGTTGGAACCTTTCGGACTGTCCTAAACTTCAGTGTAAGGATTTTGAGCAATCCGATGATGCCTATTTTAGTCAGGGAGTATTGATGCATTAGATGCAGTAATGCTACAGTTGAACATAAGTGAATCACCAACCACCTGCTCCAAGAGCCTCTCCCTGGACCCCTTCCATTTCATCTCCCAAATTCTTCCACCTCCATGCCCTCCTTTGCCTTCCACCCTTTTTTGTGGCTCATCATCTCATCCCTTAAATTGCCCTGTGATTATTTTGCTGTTTCAAAGACTTCAATTTTGATTCTACGTTATCTTTCTCAATCTCATTGAATCAATCTGGATTTGTTAAACGTGGTTAATCACCCATTTTTCTTATGAGGCTATGGAGTAGTTGGAAACTATCAGCAGTTCAACTAATTTATAATACATGTGGTGGTTAGTTGGCGCTTAATATTCAGTAATATTCCCTGTGCTCAATCAGTTCCCACAAATTCCTGAGTCGTCAGTGTTGGACGGGCCGTGCCCGAATGCCTTTCAAAAAATCCTTACGTCTATCCAAATAGTCAACTGGAACCTCATCCTTGTTTTGTTTGGAATTTATGATCTTAGTCGGATCAGTTTTCACTGGGCATACCTGTGCAATTGCATTCAGCAATGCATCCTTTGCCACATTCAGTTTGCCATCATTCACAGGGGCCACTCTTAGCCAAGCCGCTTTCTCCACCAGTCTTTTTCTCACACCACTAGGCCCCACCAATCGCAATAACTGATTCACATTGGCCCATTTAGGTCTTTATTCCTCAAACACACTCTGTAACTCTTCTTGGAACTGAGTGGGATTTTCCCGAATATTGAAGATAACTGTTTCTGGATGCTCAATAAATGAGAGGGGGTCTAGGAACATGGACCTGCAGGGTTATCCCTCAAGGGGAGAAGGGTGGAAGAGGAAGGGCTCGCATCATTATTGTCAGTTGGATGGGGGAAGAGTGACACTTTCTAGATAGTCAGCATACAGTCTGTCTCAAGCTTGCTAAGGTGAAAGTGGGGTTTCGTTCTTGTCTTTATCTATGCCCCCGGTCAGAACGTGTGCTTACTCTAGACCACAAACAAAAGATGGGGGGAGATAGAGGTTGAAGTTAGGTTCACCCTCCTAACTGAATGAAGGTTCTCAAAATCTGGAACACCAGAATAAAAACCTAACCGCGGGAAAGAACAGGGTTTTCACTGAATATGTATAAAATCCCCTTTCCAGAAAGAACAATTATTTTCTATAGTCCCCTCACCCACCAGGATTTTCCCTAGGTGGCATGCGTCATTATTGTGGTCCTCTCAATCCTCTGTGGATTGAGGCGTGCTGCGACTTGCAGAACTACATAGGAGCACTAAGTTGTGGAAAATGTGTAGTGCAGTGAAAGTGGAGTGGGGAAACAAAAAGTTAAAATACCTAATTTGTGGGCTAATATTTTATTCCTGCCCCTAGTTGGTATGACTAAAATGATACACTGTAAGTCTTCACCTCATTAATTCTTAATTATAGGTTTGCTTAGGAGTGGCACGCACTGGGCTGATCCTTGTGTGATCCTTGTGTGGTCCTGAAGAAGAGCTTTGAGGGGACAGCTCGAAACATGTCGACCCAATACTAGGGACTCTATACTCATTATAGCTAGACTTTCCCTGTTATTAACCCCTGATTTTAGTCATACCAACTAGGTGCAGGAATAAAATATCAGGTATTTTTAACTTTTTGTTTTCCCACTCCACTTTCACTGCACTACACATTTTCCACAACTTAGTGCTCCTACTTAGTTCCGCAAGTTGCAGCACACCTCAATCCGCAGCGGATTGTGAGGACACCAATGATGAAGCATGCCACCTAGGGGAAACCTGGAAAGAGGATGTTCATGTACGTTCAGTGAAAACTCTGTTCTTCCCCGCGGTTAGGTTTTTATTCTGGTATTCCACATTTTGTGAAACTTAGTCTAGACCAATCAACAGTAAATGTAAATGTAAATGTACAGGAATTTATATAGCGCAAATCACCACTGGTTTCTAAGCACTTGCTTAGGGAACCCATCCTGGAATTCCCCTGTGAGATAACCCTGGCAGTGTATCCGCGGGGTGAAAGCCAGGCATCCCGCCGCGAGAGGCCGTTGTGGAGATTAAGCAAGCTATTGCCCAGAGTCGCAGAGTGTGAACCCGTGAATCGAGTAGGCACCGGAGCTAGAATTGTCGAGTCCATGGACATTTTAGGACTCAAGACCCCGCCAAGCCGGGAATTCAACCCTGGTCCCGGGCTGACCTCTGCTTCCAGGTCTGCCTCCTCTAACCAGTGATTCAGAAAAGGGGGTGGTGATGAACAGAGTGTCTGAATTAAGCAGACCACTCTTACCCAGTCCAAAGATCAGGGCTTGATCCATCACCGTTTTTTAGCTCACTGCACCATCCCAGCTCAGAACCTGGCTACATGCAAATTAGTCTGTTCCTGTCCCAGTGCATGATGGGAACAGGGCAAACCAAACTACCAAGCCAATTCTTATACTGGGAAGGAAACAAGCTTCCGGGGACCGGTTTCTGGCATTTCAGCCGTCGTCGGCCCGGCTTGCTTGAATCCTGATGGTGCAATGAGCAAGGGACTCACATCTGAGTATACCCTTCCACGCTTATGGTGGACAAAATGATTCAGAAAAGGGGGTGGTGATGAACAGAGTGTCTGAATTAAGCAGACCACTCTTACCCAGTCCAAAGATCAGGGCTTGATCCAACACCGTTTTTTAGCTCACTGCACCATCCCAGCTCAGAACCTGGCTACATGCAAATTAGTCTGTTCCTGTCCCAGTGCATGATGGGACCAGGCCAAACCTGTCACGATTCCCCAGTTCCGCCTGTCCCTTCCTATGGAAATATGCATGGTACCCATCAGTAACGTACTTCTAGTACATAACTGGCTAACTGTTTCTTTCCCATCTGAAAAAACCCACCCCTTTCCCGTGCACCAGCACCTCATATGTAATTATGTCTTTTTAAACTATTTTGTGTACTGGGTAAAATGCTTTTAACAACGTTTGCTAAAGTAGAAAGGTAATGGTGAAATAATAGTATGAATGCCATGTTTTAGGATCTCGCTTCTGCCTTGTTCATTGAACTTTTGTAATATTTAACTTGGTTTTGACATAATGCAACTGAAAGCTTTCACACGCGATAGACGCGTGTGTTGTGATTCAGCCGTCTGAAAAAAGAAAGCCTTCCGCTCGCGCAACACGCGGAAGGCTGAAGACTGTTGCCACGTGCAAGCGCACGTTGACATTTGGTGCGGAAGGTATTTAAACCGCACCCTATTCAGGAAACTCGCTTTGCCTCTGAGTTTCCGAGTCTACAGCATCGCGATCTTCGGAATCCTGGTTCCTGCGCTCAGAGAAGACTTCGAGGGAATTCCTCTCTTCAACAAAGCCTTTTTGAACAGCTTATTTCGGCGTGCCTGGAGAACTTGACAAGCTGAGCAAGAATCTATACGAACAACTTTAAAGCTAAGTTTTCTTTGGATTTTAAAGGCGCCCAACGCAAGAGAGAAACCTATTTTAGAAAATAAGGACTAGACTATTATTAGTGTCTTTTGGGGAAATTATTTGAATGCAAATATTGCTTTTCTGACTGCTGAGATTGTTGCAGAATTTAATTAGTGATTTAAGGTATTCACTTTTCCGTTTTCAATTTTGAAGGTATTCACAAGAATATTCATTGTGATTCTCTGATTATATTTTAGGACATTTGAGGATACCTACTTATCAAAGAATGTTCACTAAAGTCATAGTGAGTTGCCAGTGCTAGAGTTGTTGTTCTCTCTTGGTGAATTTTATTTTTTATTAGGAAAATTAATACTAGAGCTCATCAGAAAAGACACCCTTTAATTCGGAAGAGAGAGTTAATCAAGTAAGTGTTAGGTAACAGAAAAAGGAGAGAGTACAAGGAGAAAGGAGAATAAAAGTGAAAGGCTAGATTATTAAAATTTATTTTATTTAATTGCAGACTTCTAATCAAAGAGGACAACTCCCAAGACAGCATCCCTGACAAGACAAAGAAATACTGGACGGTGGACAGAACCAGACTGAATCGCAGGTAGGAATCAGCTTAGTGAGAACTAGTTCTTACATTGAGTTTAGGGAGAACTAACTAGTAGTAGGAATACTATAACATTAGTGTGAATACTGAGCTTTATTGTTCTTGTTAATCTGCAGGTCGACAGTCAAAGGCTAATCCTCCCGTCAACGTCCAGTACCGGCCCTCCTCCCGAAAGTTCTAGTTAATGCTTAGCTGTAAGTTTAGTCAGCAAGTTTTAGTTAGAGTTTTCTGGAAGTTGGTCCCTTGCGTCTCTGCGAAAATCTCTACACTGTCTACAAAGAATACCGGTCACTGCTAAGGTAAGAGACAGCGTACTTAGGTCTTGACAAAACCAAACTACCAAGCCAATTCTTATACTGGGAAGGAAACAAGCTTCCGGGGACCGGTTTCTGGCATTTCAGCCGTCGTCGGCCCGGCTTGCTTGAATCCTGATGGTGCAATGAGCAAGGGACTCACATCTGAGTATACCCTTCCACGCTTATGGTGGACAAAATGATTCAGAAAAGGGGGTGGTGATGAACAGAGTGTCTGAATTAAGCAGACCACTCTTACCCAGTCCAAAGATCAGGGCTTGATCCATCACCGTTTTTTAGCTCACTGCACCATCCCAGCTCAGAACCTGGCTACATGCAAATTAGTCTGTTCCTGTCCCAGTGCATGATGGGAACAGGGCAAACCAAACTACCAAGCCAATTCTTATACTGGGAAGGAAACAAGCTTCCGGGGACCGGTTTCTGGCATTTCAGCCGTCGTCGGCCCGGCTTGCTTGAATCCTGATGGTGCAATGACCAAGGGACTCACATCTGAGTATACCCTTCCACGCTTATGGTGGACAAAATGATTCAGAAAAGGGGGTGGTGATGAACAGAGTGTCTCAATTAAGCAGACCACTCTTACCCAGTCCAAAGATCAGGGCTTGATCCATCACCGTTTTTTAGCTCACTGCACCATCCCAGCTCAGAACCTGGCTACATGCAAATTAGTCTGTTCCTGTCCCAGTGCATGATGGGAACAGGGCAAACCAAACTACCAAGCCAATTCTTATACTGGGAAGGAAACAAGCTTCCGGGGACCGGTTTCTGGCATTTCAGCCATCGTCGGCCCGGCTTGCTTGAATCCTGATGGTGCAATGAGCAAGGGACTCACATCTGAGTGTACCCTTCCACGCTTATGGTGGACAATATGATTCAGAAAAGGGGGTGGTGATGAACAGAGTGTCTGAATTAAGCAGACCACTCTTACCCAGTCCAAAGATCAGGGCTTGATCCATCACCGTTTTTTAGCTCACTGCACCATCCCAGCTCAGAACCTGGCTACATGCAAATTAGTCTGTTCCTGTCCCAGTGCATGATGGGAACAGGGCAAACCAAACTACCAAGCCGATTCTTATACTGGGAAGGAAACAAGCTTCCGGGGACCGGTTTCTGGCATTTCAGCCGTCGTCGGCCCGGCTTGCTTGAATCCTGATGGTGCAATGAGCAAGGGACTCACATCTGAGTATACCCTTCCACGCTTATGGTGGACAAAATGATTCAGAAAAGGGGGTGGTGATGAACAGAGTGTCTGAATTAAGCAGACCACTCTTACCCAGTCCAAAGATCAGGGCTTGATCCATCGCCGTTTTTTAGCTCACTGCACCATCCCAGCTCAGAACCTGGCTACATGCAAATTAGTCTGTTCCTGTCCCAGTGCATGATGAGAACAGGGCAAACCAAACTACCAAGCCAATTCTTATACTGGGAAGGAAACAAGCTTCCGGGGACCGGTTTCTGGCATTTCAGCCGTCGTCGGCCCGGCTTGCTTGAATCCTGATGGTGCAATGAGCAAGGGACTCACATCTGAGTATACCCTTCCACGCTTGGTAGTTTAGTCTGCCCTGTTCCCATGATGCACTGGGCCAGGGACAGACTGATTTGCATATAGCCAGGTTCTGAGCTGGGATGGTGCAGTGAGATAAATAACGGTGATGGATCAAGCCCTGATCTTTGGACTGGGTAAGAGTGGTCTGCTTAATTCAGACACTCTGTTCATCACCACCCCCTTTTCTGTATCATTTTTGGCCACTATAGGTGTGGCAGGGTATACTCAGACATGAGTCCCTTTCTCACTGCACCATCAGGATTCAAGCAAGCCGGGCCGAAGACGGCTGAAATACCAGAAACCGGTCCCTGGTAGCTTGTCTCTTTTCTGGTGAAGAATTGGCTTGGTAGTTTAGTCTGCCCTGTTCCCATGATGCACTGGGCCAGGGACAGACTGATTTGCATATAGCCAGGTTCTGAGCTGGGATGGTGCAGTGAGATAAATAACGGTGATGGATCAAGCCCTGATCTTTGGACTGGGTAAGAGTGGTCTGCTTAATTCAGACACTCTGTTCATCACCACCCCCTTTTCTGTATCATTTTTGGCCACTATAGGTGTGGCAGGGTATACTCAGACATGAGTCCCTTTCTCACTGCACCATCAGGATTCAAGCAAGCCGGGCCGAAGACGGCTGAAATGCCAGAAACCGGTCCCTGGTAGCTTGTCTCCTTTCTGGTGAAGAATTGGCTTGGTAGTTTAGTCTGCCCTGTTCCCATGATGCACTGGGCCAGGGACAGACTGATTTGCATATAGCCAGGTTCTGAGCTGGGATGGTGCAGTGAGATAAATAACGGTGATGGATCAAGCCCTGATCTTTGGACTGGGTAAGAGTGGTCTGCTTAATTCAGACACTCTGTTCATCACCACCCCCTTTTCTGTATCATTTTTGGCCACTATAGGTGTGGCAGGGTATACTCAGACATGAGTCCCTTTCTCACTGCACCATCAGGATTCAAGCAAGCCGGGCCGAAGACGGCTGAAATGCCAGAAACCGGTCCCCGGTAGCTTGTCTCCTTTCTGGTGAAGAATTGGCTTGGTATTTTAGTCTGCCCTGTTCCCATGATGCACTGGGGCAGGGACAGACTGATTTGCATATAGCCAGGTTCTGAGCTGGGATGGTGCAGTGAGATAAATAACGGTGATGGATCAAGCCCTGATCTTTGGACTGGGTAAGAGTGGTCTGCTTAATTCAGACACTCTGTTCATCACCACCCCCTTTTCTGTATCATTTTTGGCCACTATAGGTGTGGCAGGGTATACTCAGACATGAGTCCCTTTCTCACTGCACCATCAGGATTCAAGCAAGCCGGGCCGAAGACGGTTGAAATGCCAGAAACCGGTCCCCGGAAGCTTGTCTCCTTTCTGGTGAAGAATTGGCTTGGTAGTTTAGTCTGCCCTGTTCCCATGATGCACTGGGCCAGGGACAGACTGATTTGCATATAGCCAGGTTCTGAGCTGGGATGGTGCAGTGAGATAAATAACGGTGATGGATCAAGCCCTGATCTTTGGACTGGGTAAGAGTGGTCTGCTTAATTCAGACACTCTGTTCATCACCACCCCCTTTTCTGTATCATTTTTGGCCACTATAGGTGTGGCAGGGTATACTCAGACATGAGTCCCTTTCTCACTGCACCATCAGGATTCAAGCAAGCCGGGCCGAAGACGGCTGAAATGCCAGAAACCGGTCCCCGGTAGCTTGTCTCCTTTCTGGTGAAGAATTGGCTTGGTAGTTTAGTCTGCCCTGTTCCCATGATGCACTGGGCCAGGGACAGACTCATTTGCATATAGCCAGGTTCTGAGCTGGGATGGTGCAGTGAGATAAATAACGGTGATGGATCAAGCCCTGATCTTTGGACTGGGTAAGAGTGG
Source organism: Lissotriton vulgaris (assembly GCF_964263255.1). Classification (NCBI taxonomy): domain Eukaryota; kingdom Metazoa; phylum Chordata; class Amphibia; order Caudata; family Salamandridae; genus Lissotriton; species Lissotriton vulgaris. The sequence continues at coordinate 1,633,925,860 of NC_141694.1, read as the reverse complement.
TCTGCTTAATTCAGACACTCTGTTCATCACCACCCCCTTTTCTGTATCATTTTTGGCCACTATAGGTGTGGCAGGGTATACTCAGACATGAGTCCCTTTCTCACTGCACCATCAGGATTCAAGCAAGCCGGGCCGAAGACGGCTGAAATGCCAGAAACCGGTCCCCGGTAGCTTATCTCATTTCTGGTGAAGAATTGGCTTGGTAGTTTAGTCTGCCCTGTTCCCATGATGCACTGGGCCAGGGACAGACTGATTTGCATATAGCCAGGTTCTGAGCTGGGATGGTGCAGTGAGATAAATAACGGTGATGGATCAAGCCCTGATCTTTGGACTGGGTAAGAGTGGTCTGCTTAATTCAGACACTCTGTTCATCACCACCCCCTTTTCTGTCTCCTCTAACCAGTGAGCCACACTTCTCCACTAGTGGAATCAACATCTGACCATGTCGTAGTACTGCCAGCCAATCGAATTTCAGCACTCGCTTGCGTTTTACCTCCTTGAGCTGCAACCTACGACGGGCACTCAAGTGCTGCTCTGTTTCTAGATGCTTCACCAGCTACAACCACAGCCCCAACGACTTGCATGGGGAACATGTTCAATAAATCCTCCTTTCTTGTTTTCCAGCTTTCTTTCTCCTTCTCTTGTGGTTCAGTGAGCTCTGGAAACAGATATGGAGCAGGCGGAGCACAAGACCTACTTCTGTCCTAAGGTGATTCATTTCATATTTCAACTTTTCCTGAGTGCCATGCATACTATAGACTTGGGATTCATGTTTATGTTTGTATGCCTCCTCATGCCATTATATGATGAGTGGACATTACTCAACGTCTATTTTGTTTAGGATCTTTCAGTTTCTTCTGCAAATTAACTAATCTTTCTATGTAGAAGGTACCATGTTTCAGTGAGAATTTCTCCTCATCCTCATTAGTGACTCCCAACCACTCTTTTAAATAATTGCCCAGGCATTTACCATATTTTTGGTAAACGGTATGGGCATGAGTCCCTTCAGTGGGGGCTCTCTATGTTTAGATTGTCCAGCCCCCATCTTCATTCTTGAAATTAATTCACACTCAGGTACCAGAAAATTGATCTGAAGTCCGTGTGCCTGCAGCTAATCCTGAGGAGGAAGATTGGGGAGGAAACAGAAAATGGGAGAGGGCTCCCTTCAGTTACTATTTCTTCTTACTGATCTTGTAGAGGGTGGTCGGGAAGGTATTGTTCACTCACACCCAAAGATCAACTTATGTTTGATGAACCTTCAGTCAACACCCAGAAAGGCTTGTGAAGTTGTCAGGTGGCTAGATCAGAGGGTCTCTTTCCTTCACACAATGATCGTTCATCGGTCTGCGGTCTGTGTTCTGGCACTCCTTCCTATCATCCCTCATGCTGACTACATCTAGAGCCTACTCTCTCTATATTGGGGCTTTACACTCATTCTCATTTTCTTTTCCTTCACAACTCCTCCCAATCCTACCCATCCAACCATTTTCTTTTTATATTTTCCTGTCGTATCCCACGTAGACATTTGTGCGCACCCTGTTTGACAATAAATTAGCCACACAATGGTATAAGCCAATGAAGCAACCAAGAAACAAATGGAAAGAGTAGTTAGACACTATCTAAAGTTTTGGTTTTTGGTTTTGATTTGCACTCATACTTTTAGATAAATTACCAGATCCAGCGTAGAGGTGTTCTCCACCCGAGTTGCCCTGGAGTAACTTCACCCTTCCCTCTGGCACCTTTGGTTGCTTTGTGAAGCTCGGTCCAGCACTCCCTTGTTTTCCTTCTGTTTAGGTCTTTCCCAAAGGCACATGGTCCGTCCACTAAAAAATAACACAACAGGTAGAGAAGTTTAACATCCAACTAGTATTTAATGCATAATGGCAAACAGAACAGCAAAATCAAAGACAATTATCATTTCAACCAACCATGGCTATCCCTAGAGAAGGTCAGTTAGAGTATAAGTGCTAAAACACATAGAATGTTTGACTTGTTATATATGCACACCTTTTCTCACAACAAGTAAGTAAGTAAGTAAGTAAGTTAGTCTTTATTGCTCAGTTCATTAAAACCATTGCAAATGTTAGCATATAAAAAAACATTAGTTAAATACAATATAAAATGTAAATAACTTCATATTAAAAAAAAATAGTAATTAATACAGGCGTTTATGCTTGTTTCAGGCTAAGCATAGAATTAAAATATCATAGGATTGAACCCTTTGCCATGACCAATTGAGTCTTAGGTTAGCGTCATCATATTTCTGCCCTATGTCGGTCTTGTTTCTTTTCTGTTTCCGCCAGGAATTTGACAACAAGTCAATGGAGCTTTACTACGCGACAGAAACATTATTTTCAGCAAAAACATATCTAATGAGCAGGTAGCATGATCTTCTCCCCAAGCACAGAACATACTTACGGAAAATATCGAATTCATAAGTACCATACTAGCAGCCGCGGCCTGTGCAGGTAAGAGCCATGAGGTAGTGGCGCCGGGTGGGGGGATTTCGACAGAAGATGACGAGGGGATATCAATTATTTATTTAATTTCCCTCGTCATCGTCCTTCGAAAACATGCCCCACCAGGCCCCACCGCTCTTCCCTGCATGGACCATGGCTGCATACCAGGCTCATTATTCTCCTAAAATCCTGTTTACCCTTGCCAGGTTCAAAAGTGAGGTGGCATTTCTTGAAAATAATCAAATTTACAACCTTGAATAACAAGGCTTCCAGGCCTACTTGAACCATAAAAATTAGCAAGTCTATTAAAAAAATAGAAGCTTCAAACCACTGCAAAAAACACCCATATTCAATTATAAAACGCTGGCATAATCTTAGTCGTATGGTATTTGTAATTGAATTGCAGTCATATAGCGATTACTACCCCTGAAAAGGTGTCAAAGAGCTTTTTTGGTGAATAGCAACCTACTCCGGAACCCAAAAAGGATTATTGGTGAAGTAGTATAGGGAGATATGAAATTAATTTGAGCAATGGACAAGTGAGTTTGTTATTTGTATTGAAAAAGGATAGTGGAGGGATAGAAGAGGGAAGGGTTTGCATTTACATAGCGCTTGCTACCCGTGATGAGGTGGCGAAGCACTTCTCGTCGGGTAGCACACTACTCCGGAACTCAAACAGGATTAGTGGGGAATTAGTATAGGGAAATATGAAATTAATTTGAGCAGTGGACATGTTAGTCTGTTAGGTGGATTGAACAGAATAGTGGAAGCATAGAAGAGGGAAGGATCTAGAAAGTATTTTATTTTTGGAGCCTATAGCAGTAGGAGGAGGTTTGGGATGAGTAAGGGGGAGGTGGAGGGGGCGAAGAATCAGAGAAAAAGGGTTTAGAAAGGCCGTTTTGGGAAATCTGATTACAAAAAGAGGTATGAGATGATGCAAAGGGGGAAGATGCGGGAAGAGTCTAGAAAGAGTTATTTTGGGGATCATAGCAGTAGTGGAGGTCGAGGCTATATTGTGAGAGGTATAGGGTGAGAAATAGGCTAGTGCATTGGAGAGAATATTAGAATGACTTTTGAGATGAGTCAAAGAGTGGAGGTAGAGGATATATTGAGAGATGTATAGGGTGAGATATAGGGTAGTGCATTGGAGATGCTGAATTAGAACTAAAGTAATAAATATAAAGATACATAAGTACGTTGAAGATATATATGTATAAGGAAGATAATATATGTAGATTTAAGTTGTATGTAATAAACTTGGACTTTTAAGTGTTGCTGTACTGTAAGTTAATTTATTTGTTCTTATATATACATACTTGTAATTCAATAGGAAGCAACTGTAGATAAATAGTTATGATAAAAGATTTAGTTATTTGTGCAGTCACCTATATACATGTTAAACATAGAATAATATAACTGTGAGTAATATGTACATTTGTTAAGCAGAACTAACGAATATCTATAAATTATGCATAAATATTAATACTGTAATACATATGAGTATACAAGCATGATAGATACAGGACTTAAGTTTTCATATAATTTACACACTATATAAAGCCATGAGTTTGGGTTGTCTAAGGAAAACATTATATAGCAAGAATTGGCAAAGCCAATATATTTTGCTTAGTTGACCTATTGGCTGCCGTCGGACACATCATTCTCTAGACCTGTATGTGTGATGATATATGCATCCACTTGCATCACCACACATGCACAAGCCTGCACAATGATACAGGCAACATTGTTTAAATTTATTGATCTAAGATGGCAGACATCATTTTGATTAGGATATAAAAAACATTTTTATTCCTAGTCCAAAGCACTTTTCAGCTAGTGTTACGGCCCAGAGCAAATGGCAGCTGCTTGGCCCTCCGAAAAAAATTAAACTACAAAAAATATATTGAAATATATGTGAGGGGTGGAGGAGCAACTGTGGAGCGGGTGGGGATTATACAACATAGAGTGGGTATTGTGCGACGGAGCAACAGAGGCACCCAGAAGCGCTTTTTAGAATGTGGGGCAGCCGGCAGCAAATGGTAGCTGCTGGGCCCTCCAAAAACAGTGAAATGTATTTAAAACATCTGTTTGAAGGCCTGCGAGGGTTGGGTTTCAACAGAGAATCAGGTGAAGCAAGGGAATGCAAGTATTTGAGTTGAGGTGCTATCAGAACACTAGAGTGAGCAAGAAAACACAGCCATTCTCATAGAGTGCTTAATGAAATAGAACAAAGTAGTTGCCTAAGTTTGAGCAGCGGAAGGATACAGGTCAACCAATCAAAAATATGGTAATGAAGCTATGCTCCAGGTCAGGGACAAACACAAGAAGCCACTGATTATGAAGGAAGCAAATGATAGTGAACATTAAGCTAACCAGTGGTAAGCAATGGGCGAGCTCTAAAGCCACTGTAGATGTATTGGTATGCTCCAACAAGAGGTCTTTCACGATTAGACAGCTAAAAGCTTTCTGGTTGGTGTGACCTACAAATGGTTTAACCCAAATGTGCTTATATATAGACTTACTTGCAAATGTAAACTTTATCATTAAAGACAGCAAGAATTGATGAAAATGTTTAAGAGCTATTAGAACAACAGGCCTTTTAAATCTTTTTTTAAAGCTTTCGAAAGAAGAAAAGTTTCTAATGTCCTACTTGATAGAATTGTATTTCCCAAGTGCACTTTCAGAGATGGACTGATTCAGAGTCCTTGCCTTTTTTGAATTATGAGATTTCTAGACGAATGGAGACTGCACGTCAGACTAGTTATTTGTTCTCTGTGATTGCTCATGTCTGGGCTAAGTAGATTGGAAAGTTAGAGTGAAGTGGCTTGTGAGTAATGCATGCCAGTTTATAAGTGTCTTTTTGCCTCAATTGGAGTCATCTAAGAGTCACTGGGATTTTATAGGTGCGCTCAAAGTTTTTTGTTCCATTTACTATTTTACCTGCTGCACTTTGTGCTTCTCGTTATGGGTTCTATGTGGAGATTAGGAATTGCTACAAGTAGTGAGTTTCCATAATACAGCCTATGCAGCAAAAATGCTTCAGACATTTGTTGAAAGTCAGTTTCAGGGTTCAAAGGCTTGATACTTCACTGGAGCCTGAGCTGAGGATGTGCTTTTAACCAAATAATCGATGTGTATGTAAATTGAGATTCTGGTCTAGGAAGACGGCTAGAGATTGGTGCGTCCCAGAGTGGTGGGCGGTCAGTCCAGTTCAGAGCATGTTTGTAACCAGATTAGAACCGGAATTACTGTTGGAATGGTGTGTACTAGAGTACTGTTGAAAATGCTGTGCCTGTTGCTTGGAGACAAGACTATAGTGAGAGCAATGATACCAAACTATATGATGTATCAGTGGGATGCATGTATGGTGTTTGATCTAATGTTTCCTGGTGGTGGCTTAATTTTGATGTATCGATATTCTTTGCAACCTGTTCCACTGATTGCAGGGCTGTCCCAAGGGAGAAAAGCACAGGGCATGCAACGTAAACAGTACACTCAAAGACATATAGATCCAAGAGAAGTCAACTAACAAGGGGCAAGATATAAACAAATACAGAGCAGACACCAGTTCATTCAAGTCAAGGACACCCAGCATGCAGGGAACAAATGGGCTTGTGATATCTGGTAAGCGCCTATCTCATTCCCTCTCTCCTTACCTGGGCAGTAGACCCAGTTGAAGCCCCTCATTCTCCAGGCTCTTTGCTGTTGCATTAGTGTATAGATAAGTTTTGTCTGCATACTTAGCGTACTTCTCCTTTGTTTACCTCAAGCATCTGTTTGCCCAAAGAACGCATCCTGCGTAGCCAATGTCTGGTTGACCTGAATAAGGGCACTGTCCCCTATCCTCAGACCCTGATTAACATCATATACCCGAGTCACTCCACAGCTATCTCAAGCCAACATCTCTCCTGCCTTACTGATCTAATGACATTTCTCCAACTTTATCCTCTGGTTACAAAGGTCGCTATTCTATGCATTGTTGCCTCTTGTCTGACTACCAGACATTTACAGAATTATAATAACCAACTATTTAAGACAGGGCTCAGAACCAGGAAGCACAAAAGCCGCAACTGTTTAAGTATCACATACCAGATAATCTCCCAGGTGTCATCCTATAATAAATAATGCAGCACAATACTTCCACCCTCATTGTCTGGTGATCCCCATGCAGCCTTCTCCACTCCATTCAATTCTGAGAGACTAACGCAGGTGGATGGCAAGATGGGCATGGGGTTTGGAAAAGATGTAGCACTGAAAAAGAGAATTAAACTTCGCCAACATTCTTTTTTGTGAATATTAATACGGGCTATTGTCTCCCTCATTAGAAGCCATTTATTTTCCAATAAATATATTTTCAGAATAATCTTTTTAAAATTCTGTACTTCTTTTATTTAACATCTTTTTTGGTTTAATTCCTAACCAATTGAAATTGCTAATTTTCACTTTTAAAACAAAATAGAGGAGTGACTGTAGGTCTTCTAAGCACCTGTGCTATGGGTGCCCCCTGGCATTTTTTCTTTTTCAACCTCTGAGTGGTGTCCCTGGCTATTTCTTGTATTCTGAGTTGGATGTGAGATTGGCTGGCAGCTTAAACGTTAGAAGAGTAACATGTATTGTTCCTAGGGATTGAGTCTACATCCTACCACCACCTTCCCAAGATTGATATGAAGCTCTCTCTTAGGTTCATTATCCCCAATTCTACCTTGCTGGAGAGCCATACCAGCAGGCCTCAGCCCCAGAGTACAGAACTATGATGAGAGACGGCGCCACCTCCACAATTCCTCCCATTCCATATCCTCTAATGAGACCCTCCATCTTTACATCTGCCATCCACATAAAGACATAGAAGGATCCACAGTACCACATTGGTTTTAGACCGTCTATCCAGCCTACACTCTTGTCCAAAGCATTTCCTGGAAAACAGCACATGTGGCACACCCAATTGACATGCAGGAGCTCCGCCAACATAAATCACATGTATCTTAACCCCCTCTTGGCTCTCAACTGCCCAAAGCCTCCACCTCATAAGATCCTCCTCGGTCCTTCTGTGAACCTTCTTCAACCTGGACTAACCTGAACCCCAGTTCCTAAAACATCACCCCAAAACAATTCACAAAACCCAACTGTAGCTGCACCAATCTACCCTGTAACCACCCCAAAGGTGACCAACCACCATGCAGAAGAGCAGTAACTCTCCCCAAACCATGTAGGTTCAGCCACAGCACATTAATCAAACTGCTGTATTTTGCTTTCAGTTACCTTAAGAGATGCACCTAGCCTTCCTCCATTTTCAACACACCCCACCTTGTGACCAAGAAGTTGCATGACAACTCTGCATGTCACCATATCAATACCCCTCAGCTGGGAGATGACACCTGTGATGATTGGAAGGAGGAGGATGCGGGTGGTACCATGGACAGTCTTGTACTTTGCAAGACAGTGAGCTCTGCAATCTGTTGTCTCGTGTTCCTTAAATTGCCCAAACTTCCTGGGAAATTCTTACAAAGTCTTTATTTGCCCTTCTGATGTGTCCTTCTCTTACTGGCCAGCTGATGGTAAGTGTGGACGCATGGTCATGACGTGATCCTCCCTGACACCCAGCTTAGTCATACCTGACACCATTGTTTTGCCACGTGGCTCTCAAGATGCACAAACCTTGCAATGCAGATCCAACAAGAACGTTGTGAGCTTCCACACTTCTCCGAGCCCACTGCCAACATTACATGTAGGTTAGAAGAAAACCCGGGTCAATGGAAATGGAGCAAGAGAGACAAACAGAGAAACCAGTTGTTATCGTATTTCCTAGTTTCACAGCTGGGTTTCATCTGCACTGCAGGAGTGTTGTTATCTAAAAACAAGAGAAGAGGACAATTTCCGCACCTAACCTCTTGCGCTGTATGTGATATATCTTTGAACAATCTTTTTGTTTCCTACTCTTTATTGTGGAATGAAATGTAATATTTTTCTTGAACTGAAATACATTGAACATTAATATGTTAATGGTGAACAACACTGTACAACTATATGTTATTTTCTCAAGCGAACTACCTTCCGCCGCAGGTGATAATAAATAATATTCATGTAGCTTTTGATTACATCCAATGTAATGGACTGATAACTGGAATACGAAAGGCATGTAATATTAATCAGGCCTGTCGCTAAGAGCTACTGTTAGTTTTCTATCCTCCAGCAGATTGATCATGGCCCTGGTAGTGAACTGAGAACGCAGAGAACGCAGAACTTAATTTCTGAAGGGGCTTCTGAAGGCGAAGGCCTTTATCCTGAAAGAAGCGTACAGGGTACTAACTCTAGAGTGAGTAGAGCACGGGATACAGCAGAGAAAAATATATCCTGAGTTAAGTTTAAGGGGTGGTCAATATGGACTCAGAGGAGCGTGGGATACCAAAGAGACATATGTACCAGTGACCTGTGTGTACCATGCATCCAAATCACTCTCTTTTGCCTCCTCAGCCCATCTTGGGATGAGAGCATTGGGATGAGAGGCAGGGATGACGTGCAGTTGCTGTATGCAGCATGGCTCTTTACTGTTTTTCAATACAGCCAAACTAACAGCATAGTTCACACCACCCCAAATGATCACTCCTGTCTGGCTTTGGACCCGCCTGTGGTAGCGTTTCATGCATAAAATACATCTAATTTGGATAGCAGACAGAGGAACAGCATTTTTCACAGGAAACAAGCTAGCTATGGACCAGGGTGAATATGTTAGCGTTGGCAAGATAGCCTTTAACCTGACTGTCTTTATATAACACACTACTTTTGTAACTACTGTTGACATGGGCTCCACCAGAAACAGCCTGTTAGTGGAGCACCTCAATCCAAATAACTATGTAGGACAATAACCCACTTGCAGCAGAAAAATAAATATTAAAACATTGCTTGAGGGATAAAACTGGTGATAGGAAGTCTTCAGCTAGCTAATGAAATGTGAAGTGGTTTACATACAGCAGCCGCATCAGACACTGCGTTGACCTATTTGACCTCTTTTACCTCATACTTGTGAAGTTTCCATATCTACAAATGCCATTTAAAATGGAAAAATAGTGTGAATCCTGGGACTGTGAATGACCATTTGTGATTTGCTAGTGGTGGGTGAGCTACTGAGAGCTCAAGCCAGGCTCGAGCCTGAGGCCTGGCTCTAACTCAGCTCGAGGTCCTTCCTGTTGGAGTCGAGCTTTCAAGTGACTTCTTCCTGTCACCCAACCTCTACCCAGAATGTGAACTTAGATTGGGAATGGGGAACCAGGATCGAGTCTCGAGTTTGGCCAGCATACTATGGTTCTGGGCAAGTCACCTAATATCACCATGTCTTCAAAAAATGAATGTGACCTAGTTATCTGATTCCAATGGTATCACTAATGTCTGTACCTTATTTCCTTATGTGCTCCTTCAAAATAATAAAATCTTTTGAAATGAAAAAAATGAATGTGACCTTGTGTAATGTAACCAGTGTCCACGTAGAGCACTCCAATACCTTAGGGTCGAGTTTGCGCTATATTAAAATTGCAGAAAATGCACAAAGAGGTGACAAGAAACTGTTTACGTAAACAAAAATTCAAATAGATACCCATTTAGTGGCTGATTTGTACAAAGCGAAACCGTAAAACTGGATAAATCGTGTGATTTTACACAAATATTTTATTACACCCAAACTCGATTTTCTTCATTATCGCTTGATCAATCACTTTCAAATATGTGAGTTCTGAATACCAGTTGGACAAAATCTATTGTGTTTGCTTTGATAGACTGTAATTTTGCTCTATAAATATCTGGGCCATGTACAGCATTTACATGACAACTGTCTTGTTTCTTAGTTCACTAATGGTTCATGTTTAAAGATGTCATATTTTACTTAATGCTTGTTACATGGCTTACATATCAAACATGTTCTGGGCTCGGCTCGTGAAGGGGCTCTAAGATCTGAGCCATCTCCTTGGCTCGGCTCTATTTTGGCTCTCTCTCTTAATTTGTAAGCGCAACCACCTCTAGTATTTACCCTGACAGCTGGCTTTATTTGCATACCAAAATTGAATTTAAACATGCAGCAGATAGAATTGTAAGATTAACACCAATGGATGCATAATTCAATTTACACATAAAGAGCCCTTTATGAGGGTCCCAAAGCTGCAAATAATGACATCAAACAGCCACAGCTGGACATATTCCATGTATAAAACGTATTATTTGAATATGTTATATGTTATTATTTTATCGTACCTCTTCAATGACTTATTTTCTTCTTTTTATTATAGACTGGCGTTTATGCAGTTGTTCTTCCAAGTTTCCTGTGCAGATCTCTCATTCCCCTTCGGTCTGGTTGACTGGTTCACTATATTGCTAAACCACATATAAACATATAAAGATGAATATCAAGTAATAAAGAATTTGCTTTGTCTTCTGAAAAGGTACTAAACTGAATCCGGAATTGTGACAGCAGCCGTATCAAAATGTGTTCATCTGTGTCCTTTGCGCTGTTGAGTGTAAGAGCATACTCTTCCAGGGGTCACTAGCGCATTACCTATGTCATCAAACAGTATATGTTTTTGGGGGTCACATGAAGAGTTTTCTACATCCTGCTGACCATGATCTATCATGATGGTTTATATCCCGGAAATATGTCTCCCATGCCAACCAAAGAACCGATTATCATTGAATCCAAGGAGGGTACCACATACTTGGAATCATGTTTCTAAGCTCTGGGGTCACATCCACACCAAAAGAGAAAGCTTGTCATGTTTAGAAACAAGATCTATGTAAGCAGTGCATATGAAGCGCATTGTCTTGAACAATTGTATAATCTCTGAATGCTTGATAACTTGTAAAAACGTAATAAAAGCAGATTAAAAAAAATGTTTGGAAGCAAGATAACCCGTATTACTAATTTGTTCCAAGAAATATCAATTTAGGTTGGAACAAGACAACTACTGATTAACACTGCAACCACACTGGTTGATAGTGTATGCACTACTGCCACAGGATCAGAGAGTGCCGGGACACACTTCTTAACAATTTGACTTTAGCCTTTGTCTCAAACTTCGGGACCGTACCAGAAGCATACAGTGGCACTCTCATAGTTCTCCCTCTTATCAACTCTCTCCAGAACTCTGGGCTCTACAGATAAATGTATTGAGTAGGGAGATTGAGCATAAAGTTTACAATTGCCTACAGATAAATGTACTGATTAGTGACAGGGAGCAGCAAGGTCACACTACACTTCTTCCTGGAGGGTTCTGATAACACATTAGCAGCATGACCAGGAATAAACTGTGCCCGTTCAGAGGCAGTAGCAATAGGTCAAAGGTTAACTTGTATCAAGGGCAGGTCCTTTCTGCGCCTCTGATCTTGACTTTGTCTGACCCAGATAAGGCCTGCCACCTCTTCTCTCTATACATGGCTCCAGTATGGTGACAAGGGACAAGGATAGCACCAAGAGCAATCTGGGAAATCCCAGGAACCTTTGGAGGGTAAAAACTGGAAACCAGAAAATAGCTCCAAAGGCAGTAGGCCACGAGAGGGAGTGGAGAAGCAGGAAAGGGTCTCTGTCCTAGCTTTATCTCGGGGACTCCAGGCTGCATTTTAGAAGATTTGTGCTCCTACCTGGGACTCCTAACTCTGCTATTAGCGGGATCCCCTGGGCTCCTCGTGGTCCTCCCCTGCCTTCCTGGCAGCTGATGTGGGGGTGGTGTGTCCTGGCCTCGGTGGGCTGAATCAGATGTGAGGTCCGTCCCACTGCCGGTTTTGCTATTGAGACCCCCCACCTGCGTGCCCTACCACCGAGGCTGGCGATTTCATCTGGGACCAGGAGCCCCCATAGTACTGTGGGGCTGTGGAGGCGGAGGGGCTGTCTATCCGCCTGCACTGAGCCCCGCGCATGGCTGTCGTTCTGTGAGGATCTGACGAGGGATCGCCCCCCTTGTGCATCATGTGGGGCGCGTGTGTGGATCGCTGCTGGCTGCTGGTGCACACTAGTGATCATCACACCTTCACTGCGACCTCTGCAGACTGACCCCCGCCACAGCCTTGCGCTGCACAGGGGAAGCATAACCTGGCAGGGGCACCCAATAGACGGGTGAGGAGTCACCTGCATGCGGAGGCGGCCGGGAAAGGTCCCAGTGCGGCTTGTATGCGAGTTGATTCTTCACCTGCCTCTCTGCCTGTCTCGGACTGACTGCCTGCAGTGGGGGAGCCCTCTTCATCTCTCAACCCCCCCGGGTGCTTTCACCGGCATGACTGTTGCGCTGGGGTGCAGGTGTGCCACTCATTGACTCCTACAGACCTCCATTGGCTTGTGAAGGCCTACCTGTTGCCACGCAACATGGTGCCAAACAAAGCACCCTCGATCACTATGCAGCTGCTGGGACACAATCAACGATCCAATGAGTCAGGGCTTTGCTGGTCCAGATAACGCTGCATTGATGGCAGCAATCACACAGTCCCGAGATGCGGTTGAAGCTCAGATTGGGGCGGTAGGGTGATGTTGATCCGTCAGGACCTCCATAAGGCGGTCAACAGGATAACGGAAGCCGAAACCCGGATCTCAACCACGGAAGATACAGTTGCCTCGCTACATAAGAAGGTGTTCTCCCTGGAATCTATCACTAAGGGGCTTGCACTCAGGGCCGAGGATGCCGAAGGCAGGGCCCGGAGGAACAACTTTTGCATTGTAGGTTTTCCGGAGGGATGCGAGGATAATAATGTGGAATGATTCCTTATGTCATGGATACAGGGTTGGCTCTGTGGCAGAGACATGGCGTTCGGCACCCCGTTTAATATTGGACACAAGCACTAATCCAAACCAAGTTGCGACATATGTCTCCCCCTGAGGTACTGCAAACATATAAAAAAAGAACACAGAAAATTACATAGAGAACACTGTCTCTTCTGATATAATAGCATCATATGACAAATCCTTGAAATCGGGGTAGGAGCTAATTATTACAACTTGCCTAAATGTCAATAGACTCCTAAGCTATATGACTGTGCCCTCTTAAGAACTTCAATCAACTGTTAAAACTAGGCGCCTCATCAAAGCCACAGTAGATCTTTTTCTACTGTACTGCCTTATACATTAAGACTAAAGAGAACCCCAGTGGTTGCATACATTGGTTTAGTCCAAATTGACCCTGAAGAAGGTGAATCTGAATTTAATATCACCGAAAAGTACGTAGGCTGTACGCATACAAAGACCCTCGGACACGACAAATTGAAATACCAAAAAAAACGAAATGTGAAAAGTAATTTAAATAGAGATCACTATGATCCTACATGTACTGTTTCCTGATTTATGACAGATTGATACTACATTACGAGGAGTCTTGTATTGGACAACAATAATACTTCATCATAAAGCCTGCAATCTTTTATGTATTTTGTCACTGTTGTTTGCATGTGAGAAAGTGTGTGTATGTATGCTGGAATGAATGCTTACACTTGTATATAAGGGGTTCTATCTAGAACATCAACATCAGTAAATATGATGCACTTTAACAAATGTATTTTAACATGTTATTTAACTGTATTATTTATGTTTGTCATGCAAACGAAAACTGCTGAAAAATCAAAAAAGTATATATTTTTGTATAATGAAGAACAAATAAAAAAAACAATAAATATGAGAAGTCTAATGTGACATCAGATGCACCCTATGTACAAATAACTGACTTAACTGCCAAAAAATTGTTGAATACTTTTAGGTCACTATAAGAGGTTTTGCTCCTGTTTTCTTATGCTTCTTGCTATTCCCACCTCTTGACCGCAAACAAAATTCGGAGTACCCCTGTTCCCATTACAGGGTTGGCTCCCTCAGTCGTCTCTATCTCAATGTTTTCTTATTGAATGCTTACACCACACCCTGATGCAAAAGTCTCCACCGGTGGACAGGCCTCGGCCCATTATAGCTAGATTCCTCAACTTCCGTGACCGTGATGCGGTCCTCACACAGGCCACATTGGCGGGCAAACTTGAGCATGATTACCACCATATTCTCATCTTTCCGAATTATACAAGACTGGTGCAACAGCGCCGGCAGTCATTCACTGTGGCAAAAGCCTGTCTGCAAGAACTCAAGCTCTAGTATGCATTGCTTTTCCCGCCCGGGGGCGATTCACATATGAATCAAGTACTCTCTTCTTTGACACTACCAAGGAAGTTTTTGCCTGGACGGATAAACGTTGGAAGCTCAAGCCGCATACTTCGCCATGTTTTGATTCAGAGTCACCCTCTGGTGAGGCCACACAGCAGCTTCCTAAGACTAAGTGAAAAATAAACAGAAGATCACGCTCGAGGCGTCGCTCGAAGTCCCAAGGTGCCTCCAGCACACGGGGTGTTGGGGGCTTACGTGACTCCTGGTCGGCACACAGTGGAGATTGAGGTCAGCAGTATACGTCATTGTGCGGACCAGATATGCTGGTGAACTCTAACTCATTTTTCCTAGTTTATATCTCTCATTTGGTTTTTACAATACCAGTATTGGAGTCTGAGAACACTGATTGTTTGTTTAATATGCTGTTGGTATTAAGTATGGGCCTACGCAAGGCCTTCTCCCCATCCCTTTCCTCTCAGCATCTGAGAACTTTACGTTTCTTGGGGTCTGCCTTATGGGAACCGTTGGTATGGGACCGTGCCTAGCCCCCGCTGGGGTAGTGGTACGATGCTCACCACGACAAATACTTCTATTGTTTTTTAGGTATTGGGTGGGGGAGGGGATTGGTTTCTTGTTTTTTGTTATTGCCACCAAGTATTTCGTTCTATGTACTTCAAGATTGCCAATGTCATCCACCTTATCAGATGTGTCAATGTATATCAACATCATCTATGGTGCAAGATTTAGCCGGGGTCGGGACTAGAGAGCTCCGAATCCTAAGTTGGAATGTTAATGGTCTATTGGATCAAATTAAAAGGAGTGCTGTGTTGCGCCAGGCAAAGCGGCATGTGGCGGGTGTTCTCTTCCTACAGGAGACCCACTTAGCGGGCACTAAGACACCTTGTTTGGGACAGTTTGGCTTCACACACACCTACCATGCTGGTTTCACTAGGGGCTACCGGGGAGTTGCAATACTTATACATCGCAGTGCCCTATTCGTTCATAGCCACACGTGGCTGGATCCACAGGGTATATTTATTGTTATCTATTGGACGCTCTATGGAGAGCCCATCGTTTTAGGCAGTGTCTATGCCCCTCCTCCTCCCCCTCTCTCGTGCTCCTTATTAGAAAAGCTGACAACACTCTGGACCGACCTCCCATCGGTGTTAACTAAAAGGTTAGAGAGACATATCAGTATAGCTTAAGTTGTGAACCAGATCGGTTGGGCCCTGTCTGATTTCTCAGCTGAAACGTTAATCGGTGAGCTCGTTGCACCTCAATGTTCAATGTCCATTGTGTCAGTTCCGGGAAAGCTACAGTGAGAAGTCCCACAACAAACTTCCGCAGATCGAAATCTTCGACCTTCGGGTACCCCAAGAATTCTTAAGTTATTGCGCGTTAATGACGTAGGTAATCTCTTCCATACAGTGCCAAGGGCAGAAGACATTATCCAAGCACCCGGGTCTCCTCTTCCTGGTAAGTACTACTAGCCTCATTCCACTGGCCATTTGGCGATCCTGAGGGGCCATCAGATAATTACAGTGATTCATTTCCTGATGAATTAGAGTGATCAGACATAGAAAACAATTATCTCCTGCATCAACCTCTGGCTCTTCTGCCACATCCATTATGTAGGGCTTACCACCATCCACTTTAGTGGACTCTAATTCCACAACAGCAGCCACAGACTCAGTAGTGTTTTTGTCCAAGGCATCTCCTGATGTTGTCTGCACTTGGAGTTCCTGCCCCTCCAGAGCATGTATTGCGGGGTCACACAGGGAGCTTTCCTGACCTCCCTGGGTCGTCACAGCCTCAGCCTCACCCCTGCAACCTGAGTCCTCCAACCGTCCAAGGCTCACCTCATAGACCTATGCAGTCAAGACAGCCTCCTCCATCAGGCTCGCATCCAGCTTTGCAGTCTTTCCCTTCTTGACCGACCGGAAGATTGCAGGAGTTGTTTTCTTCCCTAGAGCCAGCATGAAACTATTTCCTGATCCAGCTGCAGTATCCATAGCAGCTCTCAGTCGTTGTCTACTTTGGGCGTGTGCCGGGAGTTTCAGGGAGGCAGTTCTTTCACCGGCAGTATGCAGCTTAGCCACTCGAGCATTCCTTGGGGGCATCCTCTGGCCAATCCCATGACGAGACCCGATAGAGTCCACGCGGGGGGTGCCACAACAATTGAGCATACGGAAGTGCGAACTGGACACCGTATACCGTTAGCCATTGGGACGTAAGTAAGTCCCACAGCATCTCACATTAATCGTCAAAGTACAGCAGGCTTTAGCCGCAGGGAAAAAAACCTCATTGCCGTGCTGCTGTGCAACTGGTAGAAGGTGGGGAGCACAATCAGCAGCGAGAGCTCACTCGGCCGACCGCACAGCCGCCATCTTGCTTCCAATACCAACCAATGCTGCTCCTTTTGGGTGGGACCAATAGTCAGATCTGTTTTCCTGCCCACTTCACTTTCGGCAGGAAAACAGAAGTCTGCTCGCTGTTGGCAGAAGCATTTTCAAAGCTTGTGCCAGCTGGGAGCCAGACTTTGTGTTTGTTCTTGTTGGCGGGAGCATCAAAATTGCTCCTGCCAAGGGATAGCAAGCACAGGTTCCCTGTCTGTGCCAGTGTGGGCAGGCAAACCGCTAAGTTCTGGGGGTGGGCACCCCAGGCATACAGGAGCCAGCCCTGGGCCATTAATAGCTCCGGGAGGGGGGTCAATACCATCTCCTTGACGAGGCTGGTTGACCGTCTTCAGTAAATTGGAGTGTCTGACTCTGCCTTGGAGCTCCTGGCCTCATTCCTGACAGATAGGTCACAGAAAGTAAAGATGGAACAATTTTACTCTAATCCCATACCTACTTGCTGTGGAGTCCTGCAGGGCTCCTCTCTGAGTCCTACTTTATTTAATATATGGTTTACCCGCTGCCTAAGGTGATCCGATCCTTTGTTTTAGAGGCCTTATCCTGTGATGATGATACATCAACAATTGTGTCCATTACAAAGAACATAGAGCCCTCTGCAGCCAGTTTTAACAGCTGCAAGCAGGCTGTTGCCTCCTGGATGGCAAACAACTTTTGTTGACTCAATGGGGACAAAACCGAAGTTCTGGTCTTTGGCAACCAACAAACTATATGGACCCACTCATGGTGGCCAGAAATGCTTGGGCCATGCCCTTATCCTGCTGCCTTGGCAAAGAATCTCGGTGTCATAGTTGACAACCTGCTGTCTTTTAATCTCCAGGTCAACAGACCTGTCTCATCCTGTTTCTGGGTTATTAGGACCCTGAGGAAGATCTTCCCATTTCTCTCTCTCTCATCGCAAAAACACCCAGCGATTGCCCTGATTCTGTCCAGATTGGATCATTGTAATGATCTTTACCAGGACATTAACAGGGGATCTATTCATAAGCTGCAACTTGTCCAGAATGCTGCTGCAAGACTTATTTTGGACCTTCCGAAATCTCACTCGATCTCTGCTACCATTCGAAAATTGCATTGGCTTCCAACAGAGAAGCAAATTCTGTTTAAGGCCCTATGTATTGTTCATAAAGCACTTCATAACTCAGGTCCAGAAGGAATCAAATACCTCTTCCAACGCTACGTCCCTGCCAAGCAGCTGCGATCTGCCAACAACAATTGGCTGGTTGTGCCCAGGTTTAGGAGGGCAAGTTGGGGAGGAAGAGCCTTTGCTGTGGCTGCATCTAAACTATGGAACACCCTACCTATATCGATCTCCTGTCTCAAATCACAACTTCTCTTCCGTAAATCTTTAAAGATCTGGCTCTTTGCCCTCTAATTTCTTTAGAGGGTTGATACTTCCCTCCTTCTAACCAGGGTTCCGTTTTTAGCGCCTTGATGCCCTTGGGCATTCGTCCACGCTTTAGAAGTTGATAATTCATTCATTCATTCCCCATTAAATTGGGTCGAGGGGGGATAGGCTGCATGCCCTGTCCCCCTTTTTAGGTCTCGCCTTGGCAGCGCAAGCGCTGCATGCGCTGTCTAGCGAGAACTAAAGTAATCTGTATGTTGCCTTAAACTTCATGTGATCTGTTTTTCCACTTCCTATTGGCTTGTTTGTGGTAGTGTTGTTGTTATCTCCCTTTCTGTTGACTCTTGATCATTTGCTAACTTCCTTGTAGTCCCGATACAGTGGTGCCTAACTACAGTGTTAGTTCGCTCTGCTTGTACTTCTTTTAATTGAAGTGAAGTGTACCATCTGTTTTTCACGCTGTAGCCTGCCTTTGTAATTGGAGACGTTTGAGCAGCTGGCTAGTTTTTGCTGTGTGATTCCTATGCTCCTCCACCCCACCGTCTCTGCTTTCACTCCCCCTCTGTCACAGAGGGGAGTTGTGCTGCTATATGAGGCATTTTTATCAGCACGGCTCCCTTTCATGAGTGCCGCGCTGGTTCTACTTTCATTCTTGTATTCTGCTCCTCTACGCCACCACTCTCCTTCCCCCTCCACTGCCACCCTTCCCTTGAGCCACGAAACGTAAGCCCAAGATATTAGCTAATCAGTCGTGTTGCTGCTCCAGTAAGAACAGTTCAGGCAGAACTGCCAATCCATGTCCTCTCTGAACTACAACACAAGCAACCCAAGACTGATTTGGGCTTCTTCAGTCGGGCGCTGATTGGTTCACGTGGCAGAGTGACCACAGGTTCCACTTCTGGGCGTACCCATGGCCACTTAGGGAGTTACAACTCTTGCAACTATTTTAACAATTGATAATCACTTGGTGTAGCATTCCAACCCATTGTTCATTTGCCCACCCTGTCACCTTAGATTGGACCCTTTGTGGGACCCCCTGAGCAGGCCTAGGGGGTCAGGGTGCATCTACCCTGCCCCCTTTTTCAGTTCTACACATTTGTTTTTCTGCTTTCTTGTGCCTCAGTCTACTGAGGCACAAGATGGCTACCATCAATTTCTGTTTTGGGGTGTTGACAGACAGTGGCAGCCAATCAGCATGAAGCTCGTGCACGGCAAGGTGCGCGCACGGTGCACGCTTATAGATATATAACTGATTTCAACTTTAATTTTCTCAGCAACTACTGGAGGGATTTACACCATTTAAACAAAAGCGTGATCTGCGTACCAGACCCTACCATTTTCCCAAATTTGGTGTAATTCTGTTCAGCGGTTCGAGCTGTAGCCATGTCTAATCGTCCTATGGAAATTAACATGGGGAAAACACATTTTGGGACCCCCCTTTTTTCTCGTCCCCTGCTTCACGAATCTTCCTGAGACTTTCAGGGAAGGAGCGGAGCGGAGCGGGCCATCTTCTTTGAGAAATTCGCAGAGATTCATCAACCGGCGCCAAAGTTATTCCCAATAGAATGTTGCGGATTTCCTATGGAAACTAGGTCCCAACTATAACTACCTACTGGCGACCGCCAGTGGGTAATATATATATATATTACCTACTGGCGGTCGCCAGTAGGTAGTTATAGTTAGGATTTTTTTTCAATGCAAAATCTCAAAATTCTATTTGGAATAACTTTGGCGCCGGTTGACTAATCTGCCTGAAAATTTCCTCAAATTTGCCTCGCGGAGCTCTGGTCCTTCCTTGAAAGTTTGGGGGGGATTCTTCAAGCAGGGCCGAGATAAAAGGGGGGTCCCAAAACTTGTTTTCCCCATGTTAATTTCCATAGGGCGGTCAAACTCACTTTTAGCCGAACGGCTGAATGGATTTCCACCAAACTTGGCAAAATTGTAGGGACTGGTAGCCCGATGTGCCTTTGCTATGTCTCAAGATATGTGCTCCTGTGGATTTTGAGTAATTTAGGTTCAAAAAAATATATATATCCATGGCCGCGCCCCGGTACGCGCACCGGGGAGTGCAGCGGGCGCGACACGCGAGGTGCGCACGGAAAGCTGATTGGCTCTCGGGTGTCTGTAAACATTCGAAAAAGTCCGGACCGGCCGCCATCTTGTGTCTCGGTAGGATAGAGACACAAGAGGTGGAAAAAAAAACAGGGGAAAATGACCATAAGGGGGCAGGGTAGACCCCCCTGACCCCCTAGGTTTGATGTGGGGGCTATAAAAGGCCGGTACGCGCACCGGGGTGCGGCCCATGGGGAAAGAAGAATGACAGAGTTATTAAAAGATTTAGCCTTTTTTTATAAATTGGAGGTAGTTCTAAAAAGAACTGTTTTTTCTTCTTTTTGTTGTTTTATATTTTTTTGTGTTTTTGGAACATTTTGTACTTTTTTTGGCTTTTATGAACTATTTTATATATTTTTTGGTATTTTTATGGGGATAAACGAAAAAACAGGGAATTGAAAATGGCTCAACTGGAGCAGAAAAAAAAACAAGAAAAAAATAGGGTTTTTTGGGGCATTTGTGGTTGTCCCCAGCAAGGACGATGAGCTTTATGCTAAGTTCACCATAGGAGATGGTCTTACCACAATGTATACATGTTATACGGAAATCCCCAAACCGTGGCTGAATGCAAGGGATCGTCTCCCTTGCCTCTGGTCCCGTTGGAGTGGGTTGATTTCTTTGGGAGGTGGAGCTTGAAGATTGGGGAAGGTTACTGGCCAGTTCCCTCATCTCTGCAGCAGAATAGTTGATTGGATGCCTGCGCTGCATGTGGCGAATCATGGTGTTGTTTCCGAAAGAGTATTTCTTATTAGGGTTTCCCCTGGAAAGTTCCACGCCACAGATTCGGCAAGTCACCTTGGCCTCATTTACTTTTTTCTTGCCCTCTGGGATCGAAAAAAACACCCATACAATGTGTGGTTTTGGCTGGTATGGGGTATTGTGTTCTTGCAGCCATCTTCTCCTCCCCTCCTCCTCCTCCTCCTCCTCCTCCTCCTCCTCCTCCTCCTTCTCCTCCTCCTCCTCCTCCTCTTGTTGACCACCAATGTAATCTTGTGGTGGTCCTCTTGGTGGTTGTGGTGGTCGTGGTGGTGCAGATGCTCCAGCTGCTGCTGCTATTGAAGCCATTTCAAAGTACAAAATATACCTGAAAGATTGCAAAACAGGTCTTCCTAAGTCATAGGACAAAGTCAGAATAAGGAAAAAAGGTGGGGTCTTTCATCATTTGGAAAAAAAAAGGCCTGAACCAATGAGAAGTGTTATTTTCAGGTCACAAGACCAGGGATTTCATCATTATGAAACCAAAACTGTTCTGCACCAATAAAAAGTGTTATTTTCAGGTCACATGACCGACGCGCTTACGCGGCGCGCCCCCGGGCGCGTCGCGTGAGAGCGTCACATGTTTACGTTGCGCGATCGTATTCGCTCGAGTGCTTCCGGGTGCGCCTACGCCGTGCGTATCACGTGGACGCGGCTACGCGATACGTCACGATGATGTTTTCGTTCGCGGCAATAGCGCTAACGGGACGCTCTCCGGAGCGCGCCCTGGGGCGCTTCAAAAGACTACGCTTTCCGGGGCGCTCACCGGGGCGCGCCCCGGGAGCGCTCCAGGGTAAAAAATATATATATATATATACATACATTAAAAAAATTGTTTTACAAATAAAATATAGGATTCATTCTTTTTCAAAAATATTACATTTTATAGCTATAGACATTTGCTATTAACAAAATTTTGAAATTCAAAGAAAAAATATATAGGTTTGGGGCCTTATATATAGTTAGGAATTAGCATTTAAAAAACCTATGAAGTTCACTGAAAAAACCATAGGTTTCACATCCGTTATAGTTAGGAATTAGCATTTAAAAAACCTATGAAATTCACTGAAAAAACCATAGGTTTCACACCAGTTATAGTTAGGAATTAGCATTTAAAAAACCTATTAAATTCACTGAAAAAACATAGGTTTCACACCAGTTATAGTTAACTGGAAATTTTACTGACATAAAACCATTAAAATTCCACGTTATAGTTAGTTGGACTCACTATAACTTGCGCGTGTAATGCACTGCTGATGATGTCACATATTACATCACTCATGACATGGTCAGTGACATCACTCATGACATCACTGATGACACCATTCTTGTGACAGAGTGACAGACCTCCTTTCACTGTAACCCTTGAAACACATATTCAAAAATAGAAACTAACATTTTTAAAAAAACGGAGATACCCATACCAGTTACAACAACCAATTCAGTAATTCCACCATTTATATACACATCCACTAATTCACCAGCAGTTCTATGTAGTCACTCATATATATACTCACTCATCATATGTAGTGATACACCTATACATCCTGTAACACATCGACAGTCTTACAAAAGTTGCTCACACACATACTCACACATGCAAATAAACTATTGAACATCCATTTCTTTGCATATACAGCTATACACACACTACCACCATACTTCTAAGGAAACTTACACATACTTACTCTCTTAAACAATCACTTATCGAAACACATACTTATTTAAACAGGAACTCTTACAATCTCTCACTCTCACATATACTCACTTATATACATCAATACTCACATATACTAGATTAAAACATATGTAGTTACTGATAAGGACACTAGTGAGACAGTCATTCACTCACTAACACACACATATACACACTCATCCATCCATACAGTCCTGCACATATGCCGTCTTCCAAACACATACAAACAGTGAGTCAGTCATTGATGCATCTATGTGCTAAGTAATACCCCCACCAAACCATACAGACACTCATACTGATACTAAAAAAACATCTAATAACCCATATACACACACATGTAGCTACTCCCCAACCCATGCAGCCACTTATACACAAAGTGAAACACTGATACAAACATTTAAATATTTAAACAATATTCGCTAATATATGTATTCACTAAAATACACTTAATAAGCCAGTTAACCAATCAATTAAAAAAAAAAACATCCATTAAGACACTTATTTAAACATTTATTCTTCCATTGACCTTTACATATACATATATAAAACATATTTATTTTTCAGAAAGGCACAAATTCACTGGATGGTGTCATCAGTGATGTCATGAGTGATGTCACTGACCATGTCATGAGTGATGTAATATGTCACGTCATCAGCAGTGCATTACATGTGCAAGTTATAGTGAGTCCAACTAACTATAACGTGGAATTTCAATGGTTTTATGTCAGTAGAATTTCCAGCTAACTATAACTGGTGTGAAACCTATGGTTTGTGAATTTAATAGGTTTTTAAAATGCTAATTCCTAACTATAACTGGTGTGAAACCTATCGTTTTCTCAGTGAATATATATATATATATATATATATATATATATATATATATATATATATATTCACTGAAAAAACCATTATATATATTGCACAACAAAAGCCCAGAGCTTGAAGTCGCACTTGCATGCTAATTCTTCCTAGGCAGCTGAAAAAATGTGTGACACGAATTTGCATGCACTTTTGTATCCTGCCATCAGTGGGCCTTCGTGATGCATGCAGGGAATTGTGGTCCTTATAAAAATTATTTTCATCCTCAGTGGATTCTGTGTAACAATTTATTTAATTACAGCATTGTTCTTACATTCGAAAAACCCTCCAGTGGGCCCCTCAATGCCAGGCAGGCTCAGTGACTCCATATTAGCAGCGCTGGTCCCAAAATCGGCATAGTTCCTTCTCCGGGCAGCCTCTTCCTCTCCAAGATGGTGCGACTTCCACAGCAGGGCGCCGTGAAATTCAATTGTACAACAAAATCCCAGAGCTTGAAGTCGCACTCGCATGCTAATTCTGCCTAAACAGTTCATTTACAGGAAAGCCTGCCTCTTCATACCAGGTAAAGCTTATTCTCCATTGCCAACGCGTTTCGATGCAGCAGCCTCTTCCTCCTAGGCAGCTGAAAAAATGTGTGACACGAATTTGCATGCGCTTTTGTATCCTGCCGTCAGTGGGCCTTCGTGATGCATGCAGGGACTTGTAGTCCTTATAAAAATTATTTTCATTCTCAGTGGATTCCGTGTCACAATTTATTTAATACAGCATTGTTCTTACATTTGAAAAACCCTCCAGTGGGCCCCTCGATGCCAGGCAGGCTCAGTGATTCCATATCAGCAGCGCTGGTCCCAAAATCGCATGGTTTCTTCTCCGGGCAGCCTCTTCCTCTCCAAGATGGTGCGACTTCCACAGCAGGGCGCCGTGAAATTCAATTGTACAACAAAAGCCCAGAGCTTGAAGTCGCACTCGCATGCTAATTCTGCCTAAACAGTTCATTTACAGGAAAGCCTGCCTCTGCATACCAGGTAAAGCTTATTCTCCATTGCCAACGCGTTTCGAGGCAGCAGCCTCTTCTTCCTAGGCAGCTGAAAACATTTCCTGTAAATGAACTGTTTAGGCAGAATTAGCATGCGAGTGCGACTTCAAGCTCTGGGCTTTTGTTGTACAATATATATATATATTCACTTAAAAAACCATAGGTTTCAGGCCTTATATAGTTATGAATTAGCATTTAAAAAACCATTGAAATTGCTCCTATATAGTTAGTTGTACTAACTATATTTCGCGCACCCGCAAACCACTGCTGATGATATCACATATTACATCATTCATGACATGGTCAGTGACATCACTGATGACATCACTGATGACATCTCAAATGACATCACTGATGACATCACTGATGACATCTCATTTGACATCACTGGTCACATCACACCACCAGCCATCAGTTCACAATTTCCACAGGCACACACACCACCATCCATCAGTGCACACATCAATTGTTAACGCATCCACAATTAACTATTGTAAAAAACGCAGTATGGCGCACTTTACTTTTAAACATATTCATCTAAAGCGCAGCATGCCACCATTGCTACCAAAAAATTTTTTTTTAAATTTGCCCTACAATTTATAGACTTTATTTGCAATTGGTGTTGCCATATTTAGCAATGCCAATAGCTCAAACGTAATAATTGCGAGACCTATTGCATTGTAAATACTTGTTTTTGTAATGTTACTAACAAATGTCTAATATTGGTACAGTTAACGGTACTGGAGTGGAGTATTATAAAGTGGAGTATGGTACAATATAGTGGTGGATAGTGTTATAAAGTCTACTGCGAGACAGTATATTCCGTATACTGGACTGGAATAAAGTGGAATGAGGTTGATTGAAGAGGCATACACTGGAATGGCAGACAGTGGAGTGACGTAGAGTGGACTTGCATACATTGCAGTGGCATACACTGAAGTCAGATACAGTAGAGTAGTGTACAGTGGGCTTGTGTAAAGTGTAGTTACATATATCTCAGTCCGTACAGTGCAGTAGTGCAGAGTGAGATAGCATACTCTACAGAGTGGGGTACAGTGTAACAGGGTGCAGTGCACTGGCAAATAGTGGAGTACCATAAAGTGCAGTGCCGTACAGTGGAGTAAGGTACAATTAAGAAGTGTTTACTGTAATAATGTAGAGTTTACTAGCATTAAGTCTTGAGACGTACATTGCAGTGGCATATAGTAGAGTAGTGTACAATAGAGTGTTGTCGAATTAAATAGGGTTAAATATGGGAGCGTTGACTTCAGTAACATAGACTGAAGTGTCGTTGACTGGAATGGTCTTTTTTAACTGCAATAGCTCACAGTATATTGTGGTCAACTGCAGTGGTGTACACTGCATTTTAGTAGAATTGATTTGCGTAGAGTGGAGTAGCGTGCACTGAAATCGCATGCACTCCAGTAGTGTACCATAAAGTGGGGCATACTGGAGTAGGATGTAGTGGAATAGCGTAAAGTGGAATTGCGTATAGTGGAATAGCATACATTTTGGAGCAAGATAATATGTGTAGGTGCAACAAGTAAAATGGCACACACGAAAGTGTGATGGAATTCAGTAATGAGCAGTATAATAGCATACAGTATAGTGATGTAGACTGGAATGGCATGCAGTGTAGTTGGGAGTACACTGGAGTAACGTACAGTGGTTTAACGTAGAATGGAGTGGCGTATGGTGGAGTGTCGTAAAGTGTCTTGGTATCCTGTAGATAGCGTAGAGTGCAGTGGTGTACAGTCAACTCTTATAGACTGGAGTGGTGTAAAGTGGAGTGTGTACATTAAATAAAAGGTACCGTAAAATTATATGAAAACATCTCAATGTTATATCTCCAAAATATCAATCATAATACATAAATGTGAATTTTATGGCTGTATATATAAATATTGTAAGTATTTGTAAACCTATAAGTTCTATAAAACACACATATATTGTGTTATAGTATTCTGTGTACTGTTCGTGGTATACCACTATAAATTGGGCTTAAAACTGATGATGTGATTGGATGATGGCTGTGTTTACCAAAGATAACAATCAACCATGCAGTTTTATATTTTGCGTACTGCCAAAACCTGGAGTAATATTTAGTTTAAATGTAGCAGGATTAAATATTATGTTGGGTAAACGTTCATTTTGTGTAGTGGAGTTAAGTAATGTAATTATTTTGTAATATGTAATGTATTTAAATGTATTGTTTTGTGTTATCGCAATTGCATTGTTCCAAATTTGTGAGTGACATTTTGTTTAAATTTGTCCAGATTAGATATTATGGTGTGCAGATGTTTATTTTGTGTAGTGCATGTAAGTAATGTATTTAAAGTTAGTGATATCTCTTGTGGTATTTTTGTGAACTGTGGGGTTAGGGCTAGTAGCACGGTACATATTTATCACAAGTCATCAGCTGATTAGGTAATCATTGGCTTTCCAAACGTAAAATGGGCCATGTTGTTTTTAGGTACACATTTTCTGTGTTGTTCGTTATGACTGCTGATATAGGTAAGTATAAGGTTTGGTATTTTTGCCCTATTACCACTTTAGTAAAGTGGTAATAGCTAGAGCAAAGTAATTAGAATGTTCTATATAGATTCATTTAAAATATGGAGTAGCGCTGGAGTACTGATGTACCCCAAAACTGTTTCAAAGGTTGATATTTTTTTTTCTACTTTTTTCAACATTTTTATACTACTGTGCGGTAAAGCATGTTTTTTTATTAAGTAGCGCCGTAATTTCTAATTTTCTAATTTTCTTTTTTATACAGTGGTACTCCTGTGAAACTCTGTATTTTTTTTATCAACATATATATAAACTTATAAGTATTTTTCCATACCTATTACCACTTCAGATAAGTGGTAATAGGTATGGGGAAATAAAGCAAACCTAATACTTACCCACATAGAATAGCGTAACACAGAACACAGGGAAAATCAGGGTCAAAACATGATGGCTGCCCTTAACTTTGGTAAAGTCAGTCATTAGCCAATCAGCTAATGACTTGTCATCGCTTTATACCTCTAGAGTGCCGCAGTACTACCATGGTACTACTGTGGCCATAGATATACCTAAATGAAAAACACTGAAAACGTGTGAAATACTTACCCTATTTACCTGCAGTACCCCAAAGAATCATCAGCGCCAAAGGCAAGCCCGTCTGTGCCCATCTGCACATGGACCATACCCGGCACCAGGAATTCAGGCCCTTTGGCCATCCACAGTTACACTGCCTCAGAACTCTGAGCCCTGGTCCCCACTCACCGCAACAACTGCTGCCTCGCATCTCCTCAATCAACAGCAGGACTGTTCACCTGCCACCGGTGTCACTTCACCTGCAAGTCAGGACCTCCCACCATCACAGAACACACTTCGCTGACCGCAACCGCCCCGGATTTACTCTGATGCTTTCTGCTCAACACCCAATCTCTCTGCAAACCCTTCACCAAAGTCTGGAACACCATCTCCTCCCTTGCCACCAATGTGATCTTCATCACAGAGACCTGGCTCAACCTCTCCTCTGCCGACATCACCACCGCAATGCCCAACCGCTACAAGCTGACACAGTAAGACTGCACCAACAAACATGGAGAAGGGATAGCCATCATCCACAAAGAAAAAATCTGGTGCTTCACCACCGAAGATGACGCCACATCGATCATGGAACGCCTCAACTTCCAACTCTAGACCCACGACAGAATGACCATCAGAGCCACCCTCACCTACAGACCACTAGGACAATGCCCTGGCTTCTGCGAGGCCATCACCAACTTCATCACACCACTAGCCTCAAGTTCAGGCCCTACATCTTCCTTGGAGACCTCAACTTCCAGCTGGACGACCCCACAGACACTAACTACGCCAACCTCCTGGAACACATGGGCCACACTGGCCTCACCCAGCTGGTCACCGATCTCACACACAGATCTGGACACACACTAATCCCAATGTTCATGGCCACTGACAGAGTCAAATACAGCCATGCCACAGAACTCACCTGGACTGACCACTCCATCATCCACTTCAGCATCGCAGGATCACCATGCAACGCCACATACCACCCTAATGCCTCCTTCCACCACTGAAACAAAGTGACACACGCCATCAAGTCCACCCAATCCAACTTTGCAACCAACCTGGAACATGCAATCCAGATCTTCACCACCTGGATCACCAATGCTGCCGACCTAGTCACCCCATCAAGCAATTCAAGACATGCTGATCCACCAAATAAGCCAGCTGGTACACACCAGAACTCAGGACAATGAAACACAGTTGTAGGCAATTGGATAGATGATGGGGCACCAGCAAACACACCAGAGACTGAGCCACCTTCCAGTCATCCCTCAACAAGTACCACCAACAACTCAAAGATGTGAAAAGGCGCCCTAGCAAACCCCATCAAATCAAGAGCCAACCACCCCAAGGAATTCTTCAGCATTGTCAGAGAGATCTCCTGCCCTATGGCCACTGAGAACACGATCCCTCCTACACAGGAACTCTGAGACGCTCTAGTGGACCATTTCCTCAACAAGATATCCACCATCAACCGAAACTTCAAGCTGCAACCCTCTGACCCCACATCCTCCTCACTTCAACAGAAGCATCCCCCAACCATCCTCTCACCACATGGGAACAGTTCACCACACAGAACACCACAGTCATTATAAACTCCATCCACTCGGGAGTACCCACGGATTGCTGTTCCCACTGCCTCTTCAACCTTGGAGGCAAGGATATCAGAAGCCAACTCACCACCATCCTCAATGCATCCATTGCCTCAGCCACCTTGCCTGACGCATGGAAACACGCAGAAGTCAGATATCTCCTCACTTCCATCCTTGTTATATCAATTCCTAAGTCTTAAGAGATTTCCTTTCTTAACACAAAATTAGGGTCCGTGTTGCTTACTGGTTGGATATATGTACTTCGCCTGTAATATCAACCTTTTAGAAGACTTCTTATAGTTGGTGTCATCACACTCTGAAAGAACCACATTAGATCAGTGGTCTCAAGCAGCCAGTAGCATGCATCTTCTTTTTCTTTCCACCCACAGATTGAAATCACTCCTGGTTATTTATCGACCAGGTTGCAAACTTTTTCCAGGCTGAAGGTGTTGCATCTTGGAGGAGGATACATATTTGCCATGGTTAGTGAGACCAGAAGCATTATGAGCTTTTGGATGTTGGAAGGTAGTGCCTGTTATTCCTTTTATCCTTGTACAGCTAGGCCTTACCATGCAGTTTAGGGTACTTTACTGGCTGACCTATTCTTCAGTTTTCTTTTTTTTTAAAGAAGCTTGTTGTAATTTGACCAAAATAGGTGTTAAGTTCCCTTAACTGCATTTGAGTAATAAGTGGGTCAGGTTTAAATTCTTCGTTAATGTTGTCAAGCCAGTTCTGCTGGGCTATTGTAACTTAGACAGGCAATTCTTTTGACAAGTTTTTGGGGAGAGGATGTAGCCTTACGGCTAGAGTGGTCAACCTCGACGCTGGGGAACCGGGCTCGAGTCTCGGCAACTACGCTCAACATCTTGTGATTCTGTGCAAATCACATAATCTACCCAGGCGTAACAAAAATGAATGTGTCCTTGTATAGCGAAACTGGTGCTCATGTAAAGCGCTCTGATACCAAATATCTCGGGTCTACTTTGCGCTATATAAAACTCTTTAAAAAAATAAAAATAGAAAAAATAAACCCTTAGCCGACCCCAGTAAACTCCAGAACTACCACCCCATCTCGCTGCTCTAGTTCCCCGCCAAAGTCCTCGAGTAGGCCATCGACCAGCAGCTCACTGAACACCTGTTGAAAACAACCTGCTCAATGCCTTCCAATCCGGTTTCCACACCAACCTCAGCACTGAGATCGCCCTGATCGTCATCACTGATGACATTCAAACCATCCTCGACAGAGGAGAATCCTTGGCCCTGATCCTCCTCGACCTCTCCGCAGCATTCAACACTGCATCCCACCACACACTCATCAAGAGACTGCACTACATTGCGATCCAGGGAGACGCCCTCAGATGGATCGCATTGTTTCTCATGGGACGAACCCAGAGACTCAGTATACCTCCCTTTGTCTCAGAACCCAAGAGCGCCATCTGTTGCATCCCTCACGGCTCATCCCTCGGCCCAACCCTCTTCAACACCTACTTGACACCTCTAACTGACATTGTCAGAAGAACCCATGACCTCAACATCATATCCAATGCCGACAAAACTCAGCTCATCCTCTCGCTCTCAGCAGACCCTACCACTATGAAGACCAACTTCCACAACTGCATAAAGAACATCGCTGACTGAATGAAGACCTACTGTCTGAAGGTTAACACTGACAAGACCGAAGTGCTGATCTTTGGCAACAATGCCTCTCCTTAGAACAATACCTGGTGGGCCCCTGAACTTGGACTCACTACCTCACTGACAGACCATGCCTGCAACCTCAGCATCATCCCAGACAGCAAACTCACCATGAAATGACAGATCAATGCAAACTCCCCTACTTGCCTTCACACTTTCCACATGCTCCAATGAATCTTCAACTGGCTCCCCATTGGCATGAGGAAAACATTCACTCACGACCTTGTTACCAGCCGGCTGGACTACGGCAATGCACTGTACATAGGAACCACCACCAAACTCATGAGGAGATGACAGACGATACAGAACTCAGCGGCCAGACTCATCCTCAACCTGCCCAAATGGATCCTCATCACCCTGCACCTTAGAAACCTCCATTGGCTACCCGTCCAGATAAGATGACAATTCAAGATATAGACACACGCCTAAAGCCATCCATGACCTAGGACCAGCATATATCAACCATCGCCTGAACTTCTACAGACCATCCAAACATCTCCACTCCGCCTCCCTTGCCCTTGCACAGACAATGTGCATCAGCCAAAGCCACAGTGGAGACCATTCCTTCTCCTACCTTGCTGTCAGGTCCTGGAACGGCCACGCACTCCATCTCCAGACATTACCCTTGCTGGCCGAATTCAGGTAGAGACTCAAGACCTGGGTTTTCAACTGAGCCCCGCAACACAGCACCTGGATACCCTCACGGGTGATTAGCAGTGCTATAAAAATAGTATTTTATTGATTAATTGATCTGCACACCATAATATATAATCCTTCCAAATTTCCCCAAACTCCGACTTTACCCTCATTTTGGGACCCCCTCCATTTTTCTTTGCACCCCCTTGACAAAACGCTGAAATTTTTTTAATAACTCAAAATTTTTAACAGAGCCAACAGAATACTGTAATACCAAAAAAGAAAATTACAAAAACACTGTAACACACTATATATATATATCTATATATATATATATATCTATATATATATATATATATATATATATATATATATATATATATATATTACCTACTGGCGGTCGCCAGTAGGTAGTTATAGTTAGGACCTAGTTTCCATAGGAAATGCTCAACATTCTATTTGGAATAACTTTGGCCCTAGTTGAAGAATCTTAGCGAATTTCTCAAAGAAGATGGCTCAGTCCGCTGCGCTCCTTCCCTAAATGTTTGGGGGGGATTGGTCAAGTGGGGGCTGAGATAAAAGGGGGGTCCCAAAACGTGTTTTCTCCATGTTATTTTCCATAGGACCTTTAGACTCGGCTACAGGTCGAACGGGTGAATGGATTTATAAGAAATTTGGCAAAACTGTACAGTCCGGCTCGCAGATTACGCTTTTTTTGGAATGGTGTAAATCCGTTCAGTAGTTGTTGAGAAAATTAAAGTTAAAGTCAATTATATATCTATAGGCGCGCATGCGTGCGCGCACCCAATTGGCTGCGCGTGAGCGGAATTTTTTTCTGCTGCGTGACGTCTGTTAACGTTCGATTCGAAGGAAATCAGGAAGTGTTGACCGCCATTTTGTCACTGCGAGTAAATATATTGTCATTTCAAAGCGTTGGAACATGGAAAGGGGAGAAGGTAGAGATTGTTTTGCTGCGTAGGTTTTCTCAGGGTGTGCAGTAAGGTCCTTAAAAGCGAAAATATATATATTTTTTTCTCGAAAAAGTTGCGGGGTGCGCGCACTCGGGCGCGCACACCTATTTACAAAAGTGTGAAAATGGAGATAAATCAGAAGTTTGAGTGCTTTGATATTAGGTGGCTCTGAAAAGAGCCCTTGTGTTAATTGAGTTGTTTCTGCATTTATAAGTAAGTACCGATGCAGAGTTTGATATAATATTGTTGGCAGCATTTTGAAAGGAAACACAGGGGCCCATTTTCTGGTTAACAGGTGACCAGGCCAACTTTTCACGCCAGGCCCATTCCTGCAAAGTCGACCGCCATTTTTAGGAGATCTGCAACCACCGGCAGTCACTGGGTTGCAGGAGCAGATGGACTCAAGCCTGTCGGGCGAAGCATCGTTGCACCGCCACAGTGGACGAGACCCTGCTGGGCTCCCGGAACGTCGCTGTACCGCAACAGTGGGCGAGTCCTTTGCTAGGCTCGTGGAGCGTCCCTATACCGCCACAGTATGCAAACGCTTTGCTGGGCTCGTGGAGTGTCCCTATATCGCCACAGAGTACGAACCCTTTGCCGGGTGCATGGATCGTTGGGGGTGCAGCTGAGGGGCCTCCATCTGGGGAGGCTCGTCCGCGCCGCCTCTCCCTCCCAGTGGACCCCACGGCGTCTTGCTGACATTTGTTATGGCCGGACCAGGCGATGAAGAGAGGGGGAGGTCGGATATATATGAGTTATACTATTAGGTATGTCACATCCCCCTTGTGGCCTGCAAGGCACCGAAAAAAGAAGAGAATGGGAAGACAACTACATCTCGGGTCGGGCCCATGCCTTCTCTGGACGATGGCGGCCGGCCGCTCTTTGCCATGGCCCCAGGAACGGATCCCTTGGTTCATCCTGGGGACAGGCCTTGGCGTGTGGTGTCTCCTCCGGACTATTCGCGTAATGGTTCTCCACCCCAGGCCGTTGCCGACGGCTTTTGTAGATTTTCTGACGCTCAAAAACCCTACTAGAAAGCAGCCCAAGAGTAGCCCAACATTGCTACTTTGGGGAAGGAGGGGCTGCGCGCGAGCGGAATTTTTTTTTGCTGCGTGACGTCTGTTAACGTTCGATTCGAAGGAAATCAGGAAGTGTTGACCGCCATTTTGTCACTGCGAGTAAATATATTGTCATTTCAAGCGTTGGAACATGGAAAGGGGAGAAGGTAGAGATTGTTTTGCTGCGTAGGTTTTCTCAGGGTGTGCAGTAAGGTTCTTAAAAGCGAAAATATATATATTTTTTTCTCGAAAAAGTTGCGGGGTGCGCGCACTCGGGCGCGCACACCTATTTACAAAAGTGTGAAAATGGAGATAAATCAGAAGTTTGAGTACTTTGATATAAGGTGGCTCTGAAAAGAGCCCTTGTGTTAATTGAGTTGTTTCTGCATTTATAAGTAAGTACCGATGCAGAGTTTGATATAATATTGTTGGCAGCATTTTGAAAGGAAAGACAGGGGCCCATTTTCTGGTTAACAGGTGACCAGGCCAACTTTTCACGCCAGGCCCATTCCTGCAAAGTCGACCGCCATTTTTAGGAGATCTGCAACCACCGGCAGTCACTGGGTTGCAGGAGCAGATGGACTCAAGCCTGTCGGGCGAAGCATCGTTGCACCGCCACAGTGGACGAGACCCTGCTGGGTGAGTGGAGCGTCGCTGTACCGCAACAGTGGGCGAGTCCTTTGCTGGGCTCGTGGAGCGTCCCTATACCGCCACAGTATGCGAACGCTTTGCTGGGCTCGTGGAGTGTCCCTATATCGCCACAGAGTACGAACCCTTTGCCGGGTGCATGGATCGTTGGGGGTGCAGCTGAGGGGCCTCCATCTGGGGAGGCTCGTCCGCGCCGCCTCTCCCTCCCAGTGGACCCCACGGCGTCTTGCTGACATTTGTTATGGCCGGACCAGGCGATGAAGAGAGGGGGAGGTCGGATATATATGAGTTATACTATTAGGTATGTCACATCCCCCTTGTGGCCTGCAAGGCACCGAAAAAAGAAGAGAATGGGAAGACAACTACATCTCGGGTCGGGCCCATGCCTTCTCTGGCCGATGGCGGCCGGCCGCTCTTTGCCACGGCCCCAGGAACGGATCCCTTGGTTCATCCTGGGGACAGGCCTTGGCGTGTGGTGTCTCCTCCGGACTATTCGCGTAATGGTTCTCCACCCCAGGCCGTTGCCGACGGCTTTTGTAGACTTTCTGACGCTCAAAAACCCTACTAGAAAGCAGCCCAAAAGTAGCCCAACATTGCTACTTTGGGGAAGGAGGGGCTGCGCGCGTGCGGAATTTTTTTTGCTGCGTGACGTCTGTTAACGTTCGATTCGAAGGAAATCAGGAAGTGTTGACCGCCATTTTGTTACTGCGAGTAAATGGTGCTCCACATTGTAAATGCGGCACACCATGGGTGGCAGAGCAGCGGTGCACATTAACTGGTGCATCTCTGGGGATGCGCCAGTTAACATAAATCTGCTCCTTTACATTTAAGTATGAGCAGGGGACACAGAGTTGGTGAAGCTTATCGAAGGTTAAAAAGAGATGAGTCCTGTTCACTGAAAACTTGGACATAGGACTCACCTCCTCAGCATCGCTGGACATGGCTAAATAATAGCTGCAAAATGTTACTGTTGTTGAACAATTTTACTATTATAGTGTCTGAGATTTGTCTCTTACTCTGCAACTTCTCATTGTTGTTCTCTTTCTTTAAAGATAAGGACATTAACCATGAGTGATAATGAGCAATCCGTTGGTCTCGATCTTATTGTTGAACATGTCATTGAAACGTCAGTGGAAGTGGAACCCTTAGATGATTTAAATCCTGAGGATGATGAAGAACATGATGAGGATGCCGATTTGTCAGAATTGTATGACATAGGGTGGGAAGCTGACGTGCTTCAGCATATGGAACTATAAACATTTATTTTTCAAATTTACTGGAAATAAAAAGTGAAAATGTAAACCGTTTCATTTAAAATTAAACATAACTTGAAAAACAGGTTATGTGTAGTGTCTTTAATAAAATAGTCAAATATGCTCATAAAAATATTTCTAAACCAATGAAAAGCCTTAACAAGTCACATGACCTGTTATGCTTACGTTACGCGCTCCGCGCCGCGCCCCGGATTGTTGGTCATTCAAACTGAGGCTGGCGTCAGCATGAGAGCGCCAACGTCTCGTGGCTACGCCATTCAGAAAATATTGTTGGCAGCATTTTGAAAGGAAAGATCTGCAACCACCGGCAGTCACTGGGTTGCAGGAGCTGATGGACTCAAGCCTGTCGGGCGAAGCATCGTTGCACCGCCACAGTGGACGAGTCCTTTGCCAGGTGCATGGAGCGTCGCTGCACCGCAAGAGTGGACGAGTCCTTTGACGGGTGCGTGGAGCGTTGGGGGTGCAGGTGAGGGGCCTGCACGTGGGGAGGCGGGAGAGGCTCGTCCGCGCCGCCTGTCCCTCCCAGTGCACCCCACGGCGTCTTGCTGACATTTGTTATGGCCGGACTAGGCGATGAAGAGAGGGGGGGGGTCGGAGGCATATGCAAGACATCCCCCCTCGTGGCCTGCAAGGCGCCGAAAGATTATCGTCCGCGCCGTCTCTCCCTCCCAGTGTACCCCACGGCGTTTTGCTGACATTTGTTATGGCCGGACCAGGCGATGAAGAGAGGGGGGGGGGGGGTCGGAGGCATATGCAAGACATCCCCCCCTCGTGGCCTGCAAGGCGCCGAAAGAGGAAGAGAATGGGAAGACAACTACATCTCGGGTCGGGCCCATGCCTTCTCTGGCCGATGGCGACCGGCTGCTCTTTGCCACGGTCCCAGGAACGGATTCCTTGGTTCATCCTGGGGACAGGCCTTGGCGCATGGTGTCGCTTCCGGACTATTCGCGTAATGGTTCTCCATAGTTGTTTTAATATATTTTTGTTCAAGAATAAAAACGTTTTAATCCGTTAGTTTGCTGTTGTGTGGTATATTTCTAATATTTGTCGCTCTGATGTCGTTTCCCCTCCCAAATGGAACATGTGATTGTAATCTACAGCCGGACATTCCGACAGGACATGAGAGCAAAAGGGGGGGGTCAGATCTGAAGTTGGGCAGGCGATAAGATCACGTTTTGCTATGTAGGGCTATCTATGTTCGTGATGGGGCCTAAAAGGGGGCAAGATGGCGTCGAGCTCGGTTTCTCTCACTAGTTTCACTAGTTTCATATTTCTCATGAGGGGTTGTTCCTAATGTTTCTATTTTAGCAAGGTCAAAAAGAGATCCTATCAGTGGCCTATTGATTTTGTTCGATTCCTTTTGTTTTCTCTAACGAGTTTTAAGTTAAAGTTTGCTAGTACGATACAGCGGCTAGTCCCCATTTTATATATATGTCTTTTTTATTAGGGGTGTTTTCCGGTGGAGTCGGACGATCTACCTCTAATAAACGGTAAGTGTTCCTCTGAAGGAATGCGTCTTGAAAGTGGCTGACTGTAATGTATGATATTTCACTCAGTGACTTTCAGGCCCATGCTGTTTCAAAACTGTGCATGTGTTTGAAGCAGGCGTAAGTATTGACGCAGCATAGAAACTACTAGGAACCAATTGGAAGTGCTGTTTTCAAGTCACATGACTTCACATGCGCGTCTCAGGACGTGTACGCGGTGATAGTATCTGGTTGGAAGTAGCGGTCCAATTTCAAAACGTGAAAAGGAGTAAATCGAAACATATCTGGATTTAATATATCTTCTGAGTAGTATAAGTTCTATGGTGGGTGTATGAAGAAATTTAATAAGTTGCAATCGCGAACTTTTCCCGAAATATATATATAGGCGGTTGCGCGCACACGGTCGCGCACGATCGAAAGCCGATAAACGCCCTTTATAATATGCTCCTGGAGCTGTTTTTGGAAAGTTCAAATTGCAAAGTTTTCACGAAATATATAGGCAGGTGCGCGCACTCGGTCGCGCACGAAAGCCTGGAAATGCGATATCCATTTTATTGACAACTGTTGCCGAGAGTGCGCACACCGGGTCGCGCACGAAAGTTTAGTAAGGCTATTTTTATTTACAGACAAATTTTAATGTGTTTAAAAAAAGGCAAGGTACAGACTTTCGAATTCTGTATCGCTTTACAAGGAGTCTCTATGTAACTTGAACAGTGAAGAAAACGGCTTTTTTCGAAAAAAATATTGCCAGAACTTTATTGCCAAAAGTATAGGTTGCATACACGACATTTTTCTGAATTAGCATTTTAAAAACCAATGAAATTCACAGAAAAAACCATAGGTTTTACACACGTTATAGTTAGGAAGTAGCATTTAAAAAACCTATGAAATTCACTGAAAAAACCATAGGTTTGACACATTTTATAGTTAGCTGGAAATTCTACTGACATAAAACCAATGAAATTCCACGTTATAGTTAGTTGGACTCACTATAACTTGCGCGTGCAATGCACTGCTGATGACGTCACATATTACATCACTCATGACATGGTCAGTGACATCACTCATGACATCACTGATGACACCATCCAGTGAATATGTGTCTTTCTGAAAAATAAATATTAGTGAGTTATGTTTAAATATTTAAATATATATATTAGTGTTTCACTTTGTGTATAAGTGGCTACATGTGTTGGTAAGTAGCTACATGCGTATGTATATGGGTTATTAGATATTTTTATTAGTATCAGTATGAGTGTCTATATGGTTTGGTGGGGGTATTACTTAGCACATAGATGCATGAGTGACTGACTCTCTGTTTGTATGTGTTTTGAAGACAGCATATGTACAGGACTGTATGGGTGGATGAGTGTCTATATGTGTTTGTTAGTGAGTGAATGACTGTCTCACTAGTGTCTTTATCAGTAACTACATATGTTTTAATCTAGTATATATGAATATTGATGTATATAAGTGAGTATATGTGAGAGTAAGAGATTGTAAGAGTTCCTGTTTAAATAAGTATGTGTTTCTATAAGTGATTGTTTAAGAGAATAAATATGTGTAATTTTCAATAGAAGTAAGGTGGAAGTGTGTGTATAACTCTATATTCAAATAAATGGATGTTCAATAGTTTATTTGCACGTGTGAATATGTGTGTGAGTAACTTTTGGATGACTGTCGGTGTGTAACAGGATGTATAGGTGTATCACTTCATATGATGAGTGAGTATATGTATGAGTGACTATATAGAACTGTTGGTGAATGAGTGGATGTGTATATAGATAGTGGAATTACTGAATTGCTTGTTGTAACTGATATAGGTATCTCCATTTTTTTTTTAAATTTCAGTTTCTATTTTTGAATATGTGTCTCAAGGGTTACATTACAGTGAAAGGAGGTCTGTCACTATGTCACAAGGATGGTGTCATCAGTGATGTCACTGACCATGTCATGAGTGATGTAATATGTGACGTCATCAGCAGTGCATTGCACGCGCAAGTTATAGTGAGTCCAACTAACTATAACGTGGAATTTCATTGGTTTTATGTCAGTAAAATTTCCAGCTAACTATAACATGTGTCAAACCTATGGTTTTTTCAGTGAATATATATATATATATATATATATATATATATATATATATATATATATATATATATATATATATATATATATATATATATATATATATATATATATATATATATATATATATATTTTTTTTTTTAACAGAGTTTTATATAGTGTGAACTTGACCCAATACCAGGTATCAGAGTGCTTTACATAGCACCAGTTGCGTTACATGAAGACACATTCATTTTTTTAAGCACAGGGAGATTAGGTGATTTGCCCAGAATCACACGATGTTCAGCGTCATTGCCGAGACGCGAACCTGGTTCCCCAAATTCGAGGTCAACCACCCTAGCCGTTGGGCCAAAACCTCTCTCCATATTTAGTAACTATAGTATGCTAAAGTGTGTTTTCCAATTTTAACATGTTAATATTTGCTGAAAAAAGGGTACATAATAGCCCATTAATTACTAAAAATCAACACACTAATTAAAATAAAATGCCTTTGCTATAAAAATATCGAGAAATTTGGAAATAGCACTGGTAACCATACAAAATTAATTTGTGTTACAGCGCAACTCCCTATTTATTAAAAAAAACATAAACAAACTTATAAATATTTTGCAAAACCTAATACCAAGAGTTAATAAGTAGGACAAAAATACCAACCCAATTACTTACCTATATCTGAAGCCGTAATGCAGAACAAGGAAAAAGTGTACCTTAAAACAATATGCCTGCCTGTAAAGTCATTAGGCAATTAGCTAATGATCAGGCATCACTATGTACCCTGATAGTACGGAGTAATACACCCATATTTTGCAAACATACCCTAAGTCTTTTGCCCTATCTACAGCAAAGCCTTTCAGCATAGGACGTTGCTGTAACTGGTGTTGATAGTGCTCTATACGGGAGCTGCTTTCCACCTCAACTTGAAAACTACCCAGAGTTCTCTGCTTCTTTATATATATATATATATATATATATATATATATATATATATATATATATTACCTACTGGCGGTCGGTAGGTAGTTATAGTTAGGATTTTTTTCAATGTTAAATCTCAAAATTCTATTTGGAATAACTTTGGCGCCGGTTGACGAATCTGCCTGAAAATTTCCTCAAAATGGCCTCGTTGAGCTCCGGTCCCTCCCTGAAAGTTTGGGGGGGGATACATCAAGGGGAGGCCGAGATAAAAGGGGGGTCCCAAATCGTGTTTTCCCCATGTTAATTTCCATAGGGCGGTCAACCTCACTTTTAGCCCGAACGGCTGAATGGATTTACACCAAACTTGGCAAAATTGTAGGGACTGGTAGCCCGATGTGCCTTTGCTATGTCTCAAGATATGTGCTCCAGTGGATTTTGAGTAATTTA
The DNA here is from genome assembly GCF_964263255.1 of Lissotriton vulgaris. NCBI lineage: Eukaryota > Metazoa > Chordata > Amphibia > Caudata > Salamandridae > Lissotriton > Lissotriton vulgaris. The sequence goes on along the minus strand of NC_141694.1, from coordinate 1,633,885,225 downwards.
GGTTCAAAAAAATATATATATCTATAGGCACGCCCCGGTACGCACACCGGGGAGCGCACCGGGCGTGCTATGCGACTTGCGCATGGAAAGCTGATTGGCTCACGGGTGTCTGTAAACATTCAAAACAGTCCGGAGCGGCCGCCATCTTGTGTCTCGGTAGGATCGAGACACAAGAGGTGGCATAAAAAAAAGGGGGAAATGACTATAAGAGGGCAGGGTAGACCCCCCCCCCCCTGACCCCCTAGGTTTGATGTGGGGGCTAAAATAGGGTCCCGCGGGGCATTTATAAAAAAAAAAAATCAATTTGCGCGGGGGAGCACCCGGTACACGCCCCGGGGAGCGCACCAGGGAGCGAAGCATGGGGAAAATCCAGGGCCTTATTTATGAAGGCCTTGCGACAGTTTTGCGCCGCCGGTGCGTCACTTTTTGTGACGCACCAGCGGTGTAAAAAATGCGCCTTGTTGCGCTATATTTAAAAAGTGACGCATCTAGGTAGATGGGTCACTTTTTTAAAACCCTGCGCCACATTATACCTGCGTCAGGTATAATGTATGCAGAGGGGGCGTTCCCCCGCAAAAAGCCTCGTAATAGTGACGCAGTGAAATCTATGAGATTTCACTGCGTCACTTTTAGGACGCTGTTGCGTCAAAATCTTGCGCCTGCTTTACAGCAGGCGTAAGACTGACGCAAGACCTTTCACATGGGGCTTTGCCCATGTGAAAGGTCGCATTACTGGAGTTGCGTCACTTTTGTGACACACTCCAGCAATGCGTCACTTTTGCGCTTACAGATACGTCAGAAATACTGACGTATCTGTAACTCCTTGCGACATGATTCGTCATACATTAAATATGACACATCAGGAATGTCGTAAGGAGTGCGCACTGAAAAGTGACGCATTGCTGTTTTCACGCAGCGATGCATCACTTTTCAGAAATGAGGCCCCCAGTTTATTCACTGTGTCACCTCTACGACCCTTTCTTGCGTCAATACGTCCCTTTTGCATACATTACACCTGACGTAGGAATAATGTGGCGCAGGGGCTTACAAAGTGACGCAACTACCTAGATGCGTCACTTTGTAAATATGACTGAATAAGGTGCATTTTTTACAGCACTGGTGCGTCACAAAAAGTGACGCTCCGGTGACGTTAAAGTGACGCATGGCCTCATAAATGAGTCCTTCAGTCTTCTACTCATGCGTCATATTAAATTTATGACGTATTATGTTGGAAGTTCTTTTAGATACGTTAGTATTTCAGACGTATCTGTAAGCGCAAAAGTGAAGCATTGCTGGAGTGTGTCACAAAAATGAAGCTACTCCAGCAATGCATCCTTTCACATAGGGCCAAGCCCCATGTGAAAGGGCCTGCACGCCTGCTGTGAAACAGGCGTAATATTTGGAAGCAACAGCGTCATAAAAGTGACGCGGTGATATGTCATAGATTTCACTGCGTCACTTGTACGACCCTTTCTTGCGTCAATACGTCCCTTTTGCATACATTACACCTGACATAGGAATAATGTGGCGCAGGTGCTTACAAAGTGACGCAACTACCTAGATGCGTCACTTTGTAAATATGACTGAATAAGGTGCATTTTTTACAGCACTGGTGCGTCACAAAAAGTGACGCTCTGGTGGTGTTAAAGTGACGCATGGCCTCATAAATGAGTCCTTCAGTTCTCTACTCATGCTTCATATTAAATTTATGACGTATTATGTTGGAAGCTCTTACAGATACGTCAGTATTTTAGACGTATCTGTTAGCGCAAAAGTGATGCATTGCTGGAGTGTGTCTCAAAAATAAAGCAACTCCAGCAATGTATCCTTTCACATGGGGCCAAGCCCCATGTGAAAGGGCCTGCACGCCTGCTGTGAAACAGGCGTAAGATTTGGACGCAACAGCGTCATAAAAGTGACGCAGTGATATCTCATAGATTTCACTGCGTCACCTCTACGACCCTTTCTTGCGTCAATACGTCCCTTTTGCATACATTACACCTGACGTAGGAATAATGTGGCGCAGGGGCTTACAAAGTGACGCATCTACCTTGATGCGCCACTTTGTAAATATGACTAAATAAGGTGCATTTTTGATGTCATGAGTGATGTCACTGACCATGTCATGAGTGATGTAATATGTGACGTCATCAGCAGTGCATTGCAGGCGTGCAAGTTATAGTGAGTCCAACTAACTATAACGTGCCCCTCCTGGGAATACGGACTGACCTGCGGGCGTTGTTACTCTGCTGCTGTTTGTTGTCTCCTGCGCCGGACCCACGCCTCGCGGCCCCCGCTCCGCGGGAGCCGCTCGAGAATACTGGACTGCTTGCACCGGGAACCCTGCTGACCAGGGAGTGAAGCCGCATTACATCAAAAGGCTTGCAGCGGGACTGCGAGGACCAGCGGGCAGTGCGCTAATCTGCCACAGCTGGTCCTCTTCCCGCCGCTTCCTCCCTGCACTAGAAATTAGGGGCAGGACTTGGGCTCTGCGTGCCCCTCCTGGGAATACAGACTGACCTGCGGGCGTTGTTACTCTGCTGCTGTTTGTTGTCTCCTGCGCCGGACCCATGCCTCGCGGCCCCCGCTCCGCGGGAGCCGCTCGAGAATACTGGACTGCTTGCACCGGGAACCCTGCTGACCAGGGAGTGAAGCCGCATTACATCAAAAGGCTTGCAGCGGGACTGCGAGGACCAGCGGGCAGTGCGCTAATCTGCCACAGCTGGTCCTCTTCCCGCCGCTTCCTCCCTGCACTAGAAATTAGGGGCAGGACTTGGGCTCTGCGTGCCCCTCCTGGGAATACGGACTGACCTGCGGGCGTTGTTACTCTGCTGCTGTTTGTTGCTCCTGCGCCGGACCCACGCCTCGCGGCCCCCGCTCCGCGGGAGCCGCTCGAGAATACTGGACTGCTTGCACCGGGAACCCTGCTGACCAGGCAGTGAAGCCGCATTACATCAAAAGGCTTGCAGCGGGACTGCGAGGACCAGCGGGCAGTGCGCTAATCTGCCACAGCTGGTCCTCTTCCCGCCGCTTCCTCCCTGCACTAGAAATTAGGGGCAGGACTTGGGCTCTGCGTGCCCCTCCTGGGGCGTGGTTTTATCAGGAAGCATACATTACTGGACGTCATCTCCCTGCCCGCGGGACGCGCGGACGCGCACGGGCGAAGACCGGGCCAAGAGCGGGCCCGTTTGTGCCCGTTCGTGAACGGCAGTGACCGGAACGGGCTACCCCCCTAAGACTCTTGTCTTTTGATACTGCCTGGACCATGGTCGGACGGGAAACCAGGAGTAAATCTCTGATGGTGGGAGGACCTCCTTCTGCTGCGGGAGGTATGGAGAAATTTCTTACTAGGGCTAACAACATTATTGATAAAGAAATTGTCACCCTGGAGAAACGGCTATCTAAAAAACTAATGACTCTTAAACGATCAAGCATTGGCCCTCTAGCTAACGCTAAAACACCAGAAAGACTAATTGATTGTTTGTCTGTGGCGGACGCCCAACTTTTATCTTCAGAGTCAGACCTTCTGCTAAGTGTAGATCCTGTTGCCATACTAAATACATCTACCATTGTAGCTGAAACTAACCATGTCTCTGATTGTCATAATATTTCCACTTCCTCTGTAATTGATGAAAGTACCACCTGCCTTAATACTCAAGGGGAGAAAAAAGGTGCTATTAGGAAACGGAAAAGACAATATACTAAAAAGGGTAAAAACACTGGGAGGGCCTCCAAAACAGCCACACTACATGGTGAACCCATACTGTCTAATACTAACCATGAAGTGAGTACCTCTAGTTATGAAATCCATATGGACAAGATTGCTACCCTATTTAAATCTATTATATTCCCACTGGAGGCTAAGTTAGACAGGCTGGATTTCAGAATGTCAAATATTGAGAAATCGACTGCTATTATTCTTGCTAATTCCAATAAGCCTAATAGTACCTGCGCTCCTTCCAGTATGCCCATTCCACAAGTTATTCACCCAACTATTGTGACCCAAACTCCTGCCTTGACGGCTGTAAGTTCCCAAACTGCCCCCCAAGTTTCTAATATAGCCAACCCAGTGACCCTCCAGCATACTATAAGCCCCCAACCAGGTCTGCACAACCCACCTGGACTTATGACCATTGAGACCAAAGGGCCCCTTTCTAACGATCCCAAAACTCCAAGAACTAGACGGCCTGATCTCCCACCGGAAGCCAACCGGTTTATGGTAATCTTGGCAGGAGTACCTCCATTAGAAAGGGGAGAAACTGAAACCTTTAGTTCCCTTAAAAATCAAATTATTAAATGGCTTAATTGGAACAGACCATTACCGGCACACCTCCACAACGAAATCATTATGGTGAGGAGGGTACCCTGGATTGGTAAGACTCCTAAAACCATTAATGGAGACTGCATCACTGTCAGTTTTAGAGATCCCCGTACTGTGTCCCACATATGTGCAGGTTTTAACAGGTCACCTGATTCCACTATTCAGACTCTTCCAGTTTCTTTCTTTTTCCCACCTAATAATGACACGTAATATTCTGGAAGTAATGACTGGACTAGGGTTGAACGTAGAGGAAGGTCGAGACCACATCATCTAAGACCCCCCAGATTGTTACAATTTCAGACCCCGCAAAACCCCTTTTGGGACCCTAATCGATATAGCTGTTTATACGGACTTGAGGGAGTCGACTGACTACCCAGAGTGTATACCCCTGCTTCCCCCCCATTTAAACAGGCTAACCTGTATGACAACGGGGATACCATGGACTCGACTCCCTTAATTCCAGCCAAACTTAAGGAAGTCCATCCTATACCGCCAGTCGGGGATCCTTCAGATAGGGGATGTATAAGTACATTGCCGACCCCCAAGATAATTCTTCTAGAACAGATGTCTACTTCTAATGACCAAGGTTATTCCATGGCGAGCTGGAATATAGCTGGGTGGCGTCAGAGAGTTTCAGCTCTGGGGTGGAGGGAACTTATTCTTGGGTTTGATATCTTATGTTTACAGGAAACATGGTCTACTATAGATATTTATTGTGATGGTTTTGTTTCTTATAACTGTCATGCTCAAGAATCTGTTATGGGGAGGGCAAAAGGGGGCCTGCTGGTATTAATATCTGTAGATCTTCTGGTAACAGTAAAATCTTGCTCCATTGTTGGCTCACATTCACAAATTCTGGAACTGCAAGTTAAAAAGGGCAGGAACACCTTAGTGATTAATCACTATAATAATACCAGTACCTTAGTTGTGGATGAACTGGAAGCTACCCTGCAGAAAATTTGTAATAAATCTCACAAATCTTATGACATTATATGGGGGGGTGATTTCAATATCAGAACGTGCCCGCACTCTTACACCCCAGTTTGTGGGTTTGATGGAGACTTGGGGGAGAATTTAGCACACTTTCAACACTCCGCATACGGGGCTTCCCTCAACAGTCTTCTGTTACAATTTGATCTAGTCATCCATCAACCAGCTCTTGATATGATGGGCAATATTGTACCTACTTTTAAAGGGAGGGATACAGAGTCTGTTATTGATCATTTGGTGATTTCAACTGCAATGGTGCCGCTCTGTACAGTGCCGATCATTAAGGACTACTGTTTGAGTGACCACAATGCCTTAACAATGTCCATCCTTACATGGGGCCCTAGAAACACGCCTACCGGAAGGGTTATAGATGATATTATTCCAAGTAGGCCAAATGGAACACGGATAAAGTGGTGTTTGGAAAAATCAGAGAAATTACATAGTACAGCCGTGGCAGCTGGTTCCAGACCGATACTCCGTTGTCTCGAAACTAATGTTCCCCCCGCGGGTATTATAGCGGATTTTGAGGAACTTGGTATTATTATTAATAAAATTTTCACTAACAACAAGATTAATACCAGACGGGAAAATGTGGGTTGGTTTGACCAAGCATGCACAAAGGCGCTAAAAACCCTTAAGAATGCGTTATCCAATCTCCCAAGAGATAGGGAAGTGGTTAAAACTTTGAGGTCCAATTACAACATAGAATTAAAGCGTGGGAAAAATGAACTCAGAGAACAAGCCTGGGACAACCTGGATAGTGTCGCAGCCCTACGGGATTGCAAATTGTTTTGGAGTACAATTAACGCCCCATTCCGCCAGAAGGAAGAATTCCCAGTCCTTACTGCTCAAGTAAGTGAAGATAGCTGGGTTCAACACTTCACTGGAATTTTTGATCCACACGGGGAGTCTTATGATAACACCTGTACTAATCCCTTTTTGACACCACAGCCATTGGGAATTACCATCCGAGAAGTAGTTACGGCAATTAATTCCAGCAAAGGAGGTAAAGCTCCAGGACCCAATGGGGTCCCGATAGGTCTCTATAAATACGATCCGGCCCTGTGGAGCCCATTATTGACCCAAGTCTTTAATGCTGCCGCAGATTACTCCACCCCGGCAACATGGAGTGAATCATTTATTATCCCTATCTATAAGAAGGGAGATAGAGGAGAGGCTAAAAACTACCGCCCTATCTCCCTTTTGGATTCCTCCCTTAAAATCAAGAGCCGGGTTCTACTGCTACGCTTGGAAGAGTGGGCGGCTGATAATAACATTCTGGCACAATCCCAATATGGCTTTAGAAAGGGCCTCGGCACAATTGATCAGTGCATTAACCTTAACCTTTTAATAGGGAAATACACCAAGGTTAAATCTGGTTCTTTGTTCCTTTGTTTTGCAGACCTCTCTAGTGCCTTTGACCTGGTGAACCACTCCCTGTTGTGGACAACCCTTCTTGACATGGGTGCACCTCCAGCTATTATCCACTTCTTAGCAAGGTTATACTCTAATCTTTCAGCCCAGATTCGATATGGCCCAGCAGGAGAATGTACAAAAAAGATTATGGTCAAATCAGGTATTAGGCAGGGGTGCGTACTGGCCCCCTTGCTTTTTTCTCTTTTTAATAATTCTATGGAACAGGAACTAAAATATATCCAAGCAGATGCACCGCAAGCAGGAGGCCAACCTATCCCAGTGTTGCTATATGCGGACGATACTGTCCTATTATCTAGAAATCCAATCGGCCTTCAGAGGCTGATGAACTGTTTCTATGATTTCATACAGGGTAAGAAACTTAAAATCAACAACTCCAAAACATTTATAATGGTATGCGGCAAAAAGTTAAACAATCTTAAGCCTTTTTATTTTAAAGAAAACCGAATTGAGGTTGTGGATAATTTCTGCTACCTGGGCATCACTTTTAATAACAAGGGCTCATGGACCCCTGAACAAATTAATATAAAAGCTAGGATGGGGAAGGCTTCCTTAGGTGTCTTTCGTTTTGCCACTAAATTGGGTAGTCGGCGGATCCCAGCAATGCTTAATATTTATAGACACAGATGCACGTCAATAGCGCTCTACGGATCAGGGGTATGGGGGCACTGTTCCACTAGGGAATTGCAAACCTCGGAAAATCTGTTTTTGAAACGGTTACTTTGCTTACCATCATCGGCATCTACCTACCTGGTTCACGAGGAACTAGGGTTGGATTATATAGCCAACTTAATTGAACTGAGACCTCTCTTGGCATGGAGATCTATATGGTTGAAGGACGAAACAAGCTTTACTAAGGGTATTATCAAAGATTGCCTGCATTTGGAAAAAGCCCATAATATCCCTTGGATAAAGTATGTGATTACTACTTATAAAGATCTCTTTGATATGGATATATGTAGTGACCCTGCAATTGTTATTACTTTATCCAAAAGGGAGGAGAAAGAAGAATTTTTGAGGGCAAAATCTAATAAACGCAAAGTTGACACAAGCAATTACTCAACCCATGCCTTCTATTCCTCCAATGTAAATGAGTGTTCTGGGCTACCTACGTATCTTAAAATCATCTGCAGACAATCCCATCAATTTGTCCTATCCAGACTCAGACTTGGTATTGTCCACAACCTTGTGGCGTTTCCAAAGATGAAAAATCATTCTACTTCTCCATGTCCATGTGATGGATTAACCAAACAAAGTACCCTGCATTTTATGTTAATTTGCCCTCTGTATAAATCCCTACGTATTGTTTATTTGAAACCGTTGTTTAAAAAATATTCAGTGTCTTCTACATCAAATGCCATGAACCTTTTATTCTCACTTGCTAGTCCGGATTTATGTTTTTTTACCGCAACCTTTATCTTGAAATCTGTTGCTGCAAGAAAAAGTATGGTTTTTTAGTCACTATTACTTTCTCTATTTATTAGCTGGTAGTTGTGTGTTTTGACATCAAGTAATGATATGATATGTACCTTCCCTGTGCAACACTATATGATTGTTTTAACCTGTGTACTTTTATGATGTTTTTTTTAACAATCGAATAAAGTTTATAAATGAATAAATGAATGAACTATAACGTGGGAATTTCAATGGTTTTATGTCAGTAAAATTTCCAGCTAACTATAACTGGTGTGAAACCTATGGTTTTTTCAGTGAATATATATATATAAATATATACTTTTTTGTTTTCTAGCTCCAAAACCGACTTACTGTGAACGAAAGCATTTGGAACTGGTCTAATGAAACGTAAACCCCTGTGAGGGGACCTGCCTGTTATTCTGCGTTTTCTATAGAATTCGCGGAGACAAAGCTGAGGTGTACATGAGACTCTTTATGGGGAAGGAACAGGAACTCTGCAGAGACTTGCTCCTCAAATGGACTTGTCAGAGCCTGCTGAGTCGTTGACGAGCTCTGAACTGTGCAAATTACTGAATGACATGTTGTCACCTAGGGTAGAAACTTTAAACGTCCACCCCGGCCTGTCTCCACCTGATACAGCAGTCAAAGTTGTGCAAGACAGCAGGAAATAAATAATGTGTAATTTTACTGCCCGTCACTCTGAAAATGTATTTGAGGTTTACGGAATACTTCATACCAAAAAACTGCTACTCGTGTTTTTTTATTGCACTAAAATCGTTTTTTTTTTTTTAATTCTTTTAGAAAAAGGAAACCCAAAGTTAGTCTTTCAGAGGCTCGTGACTTCGTGCTGTTGCCCTTAGATTGTCCACTAAAGATCACGTCTTCTGAGCCGTGACCTTCAACACTCAGGAAGCTTAGATATTTGAAGCAGGAAGACTAATCTTCACCCCAACGCTGGAAAATGAATTTCCCACTAACAGAGAGCTCCTGAAGTTTCTGGTGTGAGCAGCACTTCCCGTCTGTGGAATACTGCGACGTGCCGCCGAGCGGCTTTGCTGCGCCTGACCTTTGTGGGCCAGGAGTGAACTCTGCGTGGAGAGTCGGGCGTGCCTAGCGCAGGCACGGTTTTACAAGACTGACTCAGCAGCTGGGACAACTATTATCACGTGACGGCGACGCTCTACAAACACCGACCAAAGGCCAAGTTAAAGATGTCAACTAGAGCCCACCAGCCCCCTTTGAAGTGCCCCATTCAGAGCAGCCATGTGGCTCTCTGGGTGTGTCGCGTCTGTCTGTCGCTGCTGCCCATATCAGCGAGGCCATGTGTGCGACAGATATGAGACAGCAGTATTTTTTTTTTTTTAAGGAAAACAAGCTTAAGGCCTCCCCCTTGTTTAAATAACTTTTCTGTGAGTAATGTTGTTGCAGCTTCAAAGTTGGAAAACTCTCAATCCAACCTTGCAGTGAGTGGGCTACCAGTCTTTCGGAATTCCCATGGGGGCGAGGAGCTAGGTTTTCTTACACATGAAGTGTGGAAATGTATTTTTATCTGAAAAATTTGCAAATATGCCACAATATTTGGTTTAGAAATACCGAGATCACCTGTCAGACAGAGCAACGTGCCAAGAACGCTGTGCACTTGATTTTTTTTTTTATAGAATGTGAGTTGACCAAATATTTTTCTCATCTGGAAAGTCATCAGTCTGATGATGTAAACTGGCCACGAAGAGCTTGGTGATCTCTGCCGGTTCTGTGTACTGCGATGTTTCTTTATATACCTCACCCACAAAAATAACACCACCAGCCTAAAGTATTGTGTGTGTGACACCTACATTATTTTCTCTCACCCGTGGCCCTAGCAGGGCATGCATGGCCGCTCTAACAGTGTGGAGTTTGCACACAGGTGTAGGGAGTGTGTGCAAAATAAGAAAGCTATCTAGGGTGTACCTGTAGCACCCCTGAAATTTAACAGCGTCTCTCACTAGCACGTGGAACTTAGCAAATGAGCATTATAGCTCATAAATAAGGTGAATGGTTCAATGAGCTAGAAATCTGTCTTACTGTGAGCTCAAGCGGGAATGTCATTTTGAAATGCAATTATTTCCCAGGGATAAAATGTGCAACTATTATTATTACACGAAACTTACATGCTGCTTAATTGGGTATGAAAGTGCTCACTGTCACAGATTGCAAATCACATTTCTCACGAATAACTTATTGATGTCTGTGTCGTGGAAATGTTTTCCAAAGTGTCACTGACCATCCAGACAACGTACAGGAAGGAGCCCACAGCGGGACATTCTTCCTTCAAAATTAACAGTAAGGGCACAAACCTCTTTTACAAACAGAAAGGACACTATACAACCAACAACAAGGAGCATCATGGTTAACAGCAGAACCAGGTGTCTCTACTGAAAGTAAAGTACATCACAGTCAGCCAAAGTAAAGGTACTTCACACAGGATAGGCACGGCTCAGGCAACTGCAGTATGGGTTCCTTGCAAGGAATGAGCATAAAACCAGAAGAAACCATGCAGGAAACACACACTTCATGCTTTCCTCCTATGCAATAGAGGTAGGGGGGAGAAAAGCAGAAGGGAGTGTGCACATAGAGAAAGGTGTACTGAGAGAAAGGGGTACAGGAAATGGCAGCAGAGTAAATTTGGTACAAACGGGAGACTAAAGGGGCAAAGCCAGAGAGAAGGGCATATGTAGAGAGAAGAAGGACTTCTGACAAGGGCCACCCAGGCCAGTGACGCCAGAGATTAGCCCACAAACTTCCATTCAGCGGAGAGACTGCATGGGCGCCATATTGAAAAGAGAAAAATATCCCAGCTGACAGACATATCATGTTTATAGATTAGTAATGGAAAAAGGTCAAAATGTAATCTGTAATACTTGTTAGGCCTAATGGACGTTTGTTTAATTTTATTCACTTGTACCCTTGCTTCGGATTGGTTTTATATTGAAACTGCTAATATATATATATTTTTTTATAATAGTATCTTCCACGAGACTGAGAAATATGCACCCATCACTTAGCAGTTAAGCCCTAGGAGATTTAACAGAGTGAGGAAAATACGTTTAAAAAAGGGTCCACTCCACTATCCTCTTCCAAAATATCCATAGAATGCTCCAATTCCTTCAAAATCATATTCCCACCCTGCCAGGGCTGGATTGGCCGTAGTGGGCAATGGGCGTTTTCCCTGTGGGCTGGAAGCACGAGGTATGGTTTTTGGGTGGTGTGGCCGTTTTTGTCGCTGGGGGCCGATTTTAAAGCAGTGCACAATATCGGCCCAGTGTAACGAAAGCAGCAGCAGTGCTTCCTACTAGCCCACCCCCTCCCCATCCCCTATGCCAGTCCATATGGATTGCCAGGGCTGGTTTGTGTACCCAGTCCCTGCACCCAAACTCTCAACAAATGCAGGCAAAAATGTCCAATGTTTAACTGTTAAAGTAACAACTTCAGAATTACAGTCCAGAATATTGCAAATCACTATCATCCCCTGACTGATAATCCAGCACTGCCAAATGCCACGCATCTTGGGTTAGACTAACACATTTGGTGATTTCTTTCACCTTAACGCAAGCACTCGAGAACGTCCTCCAGTTATGTGTCACTGCATGTTGAATCTTGGTGTGCTGGCAGTTCCTCTGGTGTATTTTCTTCCCCGGCTGAGAGCTAGCGCTGGGGCCCGCCGTAGAGATGCAGGTGTCACAGTTAAGACATAGTTTGTAATGTATCATGTAGTCAGAGATTTTGTTGTGTACGGGGGGCTTGGCCTGCACTCGGACCTTCTCTCATGGTAGTGTCTTATTCAACTAAGCAATTGAAACGCACATGTTCTGTACAGCCTGTCAGCCTGGAACCATAAACTATCTGAGAATGGTCTTGGAGAAAGAAACAGATATCCCAAATCTGGGTGACTCTGGTGCCCTGGCACAACTAACAGCCAAAGCTAGCCATGGAGCGGCACAGGCCAGGTTCAAACAGATACAGTGCGCCTCTTGGCTGGGTGGCAGTGGCCTCCATCCGCTAGACAAATGGGTATATTAGCCTCAGTACTGGACTGACTTGACCTCATAAAGATCTTCTGTTAAGACAGCCAAGTATAAATGCAATTCATTTGAGGTCCAAGGATATGGGTGCACAGCTTATCTATTCTGTAGTTGTGCCCCATGGTCTGCCTGATCTATGATCTGGTCCAATATCCTCCTGTAGCCCCAGAAAGACCCGCCGCACTTGACAATCTACAGGGCCCTGGTGGGTGCGCCAGCTACCTGGGAAAGGTAGAGTGCGGGGTAAACAGTGTTGCAGACTGCCCATACACTGTTACAATATGCATGAAGCAGATGGTTAATGGCAAAGGTAAATAACCAGGCAAAAACAACATAAATATCTGGCAAAGAATATAGTCTGATACAATAAGACATACACAAGAAGAAAATAAGAGCAACCACATACTATGATAACATAGAAAATGTTATTATAATGATAAAAGTTGATATGGACATGTTCAATCATTACATTTTCTATGTTATCATAGTATGTGGTTACTCTTATTTTCTTCTTGTGTATGTCTTATTGTATCACACTATATCTTTGCCGGATATTTATGTTGTTTTTGCCTGGGTATTTACCTTTGCCATAAACTGCTTTGCCCTGACCCAGGAAATTTATTCTATTCAGGGGGTCCCTGTTCAACTGCATGAAGCAGGTGGTTAGCCATAGCGCCCCGTAGGAATTACCTGCAATCAGTCTTCTAACCAGTCAAGGCCATTTCGGGTCGGCTCTTCATCTTAGGCTCCAGTCTCTCTCTGCTCCTGGCTGCCCTTCTTACTCTCTCTCTCACTCTCTCTTTTTGACTAGGACGTCTGTGCCTGTTCCTCACTTTACTCTGATGGTGGCTCCTTTCACTCTTGTGCCTTATCATCTCACTCTGTGCATCTTTCAGACTCGATTTTGTGCGTATTATTTCTCTTCTGTATCTTTCAGCTCTCCATGTGCATATTTTTATACTTGTTTGGTGCCTCACTTACTGCCCCTTTTTAGTTTTGTGCCTCTTTCACCTCTTTGCATCTTTTTATACTCTGTACTCTACCTCTTTTTGTGCCTCTTTTTCACCTTGCTTCTCTTTCAATCCCTCTCTGCGCATCTTTCAACCTCGTCCATGAACCTCTTTTCAGCCTCTTAGCCTCTTTTTCCCTCCCTTTTTGTGCCCCTTCTGTCGCTTTTCAAACTAATTTGGCCCTTTTTGCCTCTGTCTAAATCACATGCCACTTTTGTGCATCCTTTTTAAAAATGTCTCATTTGTTTCTCTGCTTTTTGTGCCTGTATCAATCGCATCCCTTGTTGTATTTGTGTGTACTTCTGTTCCTGTTTCTCTTTTTCCTTATAGACCTCTACCATACTCCACCCCCAAGCACCACTTTCCTATTACCGTGCTCTCCTGCTTTGAGCCTTTTACCTCTCGTGCCCTCTCTGCCCCACCCATTGCCCCATGTTCTCTTCACCCCTTCCAGTACTTACTTAATGGCAGACCGTGAGCGGACATGTGCAGCAGGCACCAAAGGTATGCCAAAGGCAAACCCATCTGCGACTAGGCCCTGCCCAGCGTCAGGAACTCTGATTCATCCAGATCCACCACTACACCACTGCACTCCTCCCCATTTTCAATTCCTGCTGCCACCTGCTACACTGTTGCTGCGCTTCAACGCACAACATGGAAAGGGCCTTCACCAGCTCCACCTGCAACCACACCTGCATCCCCACACTCAGTACTCCAACACTTACCATGACCACGCAAACAACTCCCAAAACCCACCCCGCTCAAGCACACTCTAACCATCCTCAAAACACACCCCACATCTCACTCATGCATGTTCCTCAACACCCGCCCGCTCAGCAAACACGTCATAGAAATTACAGACCAACTAGACAACTCCGTCCCAGATCTATTCTTCCTCACAGAAACAAGCTTGATCCCAGCATCAGCTCCAGACATCGCAATAATGATCGCCACTTAATAGAAGATATCCCAGTAAGACTGCCAACACAGGCCCAGCAGAGAAATCGCCATCATCTTCAAGGACACCATCAGCTGCAAAACCTTCTCGGACAGCAAAACTAACTACATGGAGCACCTCACCTCCAAACTGCAAATCACTGCCAATTTCAAGGTTTGCAGCTCCCTGGTCTCCCAGCCCCCAAGACCAATCGCCAACTTCACCAGCAACTTCAGGAACTTCATTGCTCCACTAGTCATTGACTCTAGAGCCTTCATCCTCCTAGGAGACCTCAAATTCCATCAAGGTGATCTCCAGGACCTCAACTCTGCCCTCCTCGAAAGCCTTGGAAACCCTAGTCTCACCCAGCACATATCCAATTCCACCCACACCACTGGGCACATTCTGGACCCCTTTTTCACCTCATTCAAAAACATCATGATCAACAAACCAACACCCATCTTTTGGACCAACCACACTCTTGTGGGCTTCAAAACCAACATCCCACACCACAGAAGACCTACCACTGCAGGGTTGATCTGTCATTTTTGGGAGAACATAGCAGAAAAGGACTGGGTTTCTGCACTCTCCAAAACCCACCCCAAGCACGCAGCCAGACTACCTGCAGAAGTTAAGAACTTTAACAACTGGATCACTGACAGCACTAACACTGTGGCCCCTCTCATAAAAAGCCAACCAGCAAGAACACAACTGCAGGCCAGTTGGTACACAAAAGAATTCAGCTTGATCACATGGCACAGCAAGCAACTGGAATGCAGGCAGAGCCTGAGTCGAAAAGCCACAGACAGAGACAACTTCAACTCTGCTTTGAGATGCCCCCACCAACAAATCCAGAACACTGAGCAGTAGTGCCTAACAGACAGCATCGACACCAGCTCCAACAGCAGTAAATACGTTTTCTCCAGCATCAAAGACTTCCCTACTCACGCAGCCATCATCAGCAACATCACTACCACTCGAACTGTATAACATTTCAGATTTTCATTTACAGAATCACAGCCATGTACATCTACTTTGACCGTCAAACTGTCCCCATCCACCTTGCAGCCAATCTGCTAATCTCAGGTGAAGAATGCACCATGACCACATGGAACAGCATTACCACAGAGGAAACCTTCAGCAGAACTGATCAAGCTCTCAATCTACCAACTTATTTCCCTCCTACTCTACCCTAGCTAGCCAAGGTCTTGGGGAAAGCCATCAACAAACACCTCACTGAACACCAAACACCACCAGCTCCTCAATGCCATGCAGTCAGGGTCCAGACCCAACCACAGCACATAAACTGCTCTCATCACAGTGACAGACAACATATTGATCATCCTACACAGAGAAAAAAACTGCAGCACTCATTCTAATGGACATCTCCTTGACACGGTCTCCCACCCCATTCTGGCCAGACAACTGAACAGGGCTGGCATTCAGCGACCTATCCTCCAATGGATCTACACATTCCTAACTCAAGGAACTCATTCATTTAACCTGCTGCTTAAATTCCTCTGTAGTCAGGGGAACTCATCTACAGCATACCTCAGGGCTCTTCTCTCAGTTCCATCCTCCTCAACATCTACATGGCCCTACTGGCTGCCGTCATCAATGCCCACAACATCAACATCTTGTCCAACGCAGATGAAATGCAACTTATACTGTCTCTCTCTGACGAATCCCCCAACGCAAAGAACAAATTTGTGCCTTTATAACTGAAGTGGCCACATAGAGGAAGTCCAACTATCTCAAGATGAACACCGTCAAGACAGAGATGGTGATTTTTGGAGAGGATTCATCACTGTGGGACTCCACATGTTGGCCTAGAGACCTTGGACCCATCTCCAGCCCTCATGCACGAAACCTCTGAATCATCATTGACAAAATGCTGGACGTCTACCTAGGTCAAATAAAACACAACACATGATTTTCATGAGAGGAATTGCCAAACCTTCCAAAAGACCTGTGTTAGTTGGTAGTAACCAACTGGAGCTAGTTGATGCTTTTGATTACTAAGGTATTCGCTTGACCTCGACAATACACTGGGCCGCCCACATCGAGAAAGTGAAATTACAATTAATTCAACAGACTGCCCATATTTCTAATATTCAAAGGAAAACCCTGTCCATGCAGCTAGCATCAGCTTTGGAAATCTATAATACCAATGATCTAGGGGAGGTCCTCTATGGAGCAGAACTCTGGGGTACGGGTAATACTAATTGTTTGTCTACCACTGAAAAAACACTTTCTTAGATCCTTGGTAGACCTAATTTCTAGTACCCCCTCTGACACACCTTTAACTGGACCTTGCTCACAGACAGCTGGTCCATAAAGTGAATTACCAACTTCTTATGTTCTGGCACTGGCTGTGGTCCGTGGAAGAGCGTGTGTCCTATTGAGAGACACTAATTTGCCTCATGAAGTTCCCCAAGGTCATTTTGATCCCATGGTTTAGATCTTTGAGGGATTTACTGAGATGCTTGGGATGAAGGGGTTTCGGTCAAACCCTGAAAGTCTTGCCATCACACCAAGGGCCAGGCTAAAAGTGATGTTTTGAGAAGCTATATCAGAAAAGATCTTGGCAAAAACTAAGGGATGCTTGACTCATAAATTGCTCAACTTTAAACCTGTCTCCCGTTTTGAGGATACCATTGATGAAATTGTCCCCCGTCTGGCACGTAAATTATTTCTTCGGTTTTGCTACAATACCTACCCACAAAACTGTTTTGGTATAAAGTGGTGCTGCGATTCTTTTAATGATGATCTCCGTCCTGCGTGCAACGTTAGCTCAGAATCCATTGTGTATTTGCTTTTTTTCTGTCCATACTAAAAATCCTTGAGGAAAAAATTGATAATTCCACTATGTAGACTGGTCGGCCCCGGCTATTACCTTGAGGTGCTGAGAATTTTGACTACCGATACACGTAGAGTAATAGTCTACGGCCTCTCCAGATACTGACATGCATTGTGGATGATGAAGCGCTCCAAATGCATTGTATGACGCTTTGTACATTTTATCTGTTTTTAACATTCCCGTTTTCAAACTATTTTATGTTACTTATGTTATTTAAAACCCATAATTTATACTTTGCATCTTATCTCTCATGTGATGTGTACTTTTATGATCTTTGTGATCGAAATAAAGTTATGTGAATGAATGAACGAGTACTACCCCTGTACAAGCCTGGCTTAATACAACTAGTTAACTAAATTGTAAGATATCCATTGTCGACATCCCCAAACCACAGAAATTAACCTACAACAACAACAAAAACATTCATGCACACATTAATGCTTTAGAAAACAGAGCCCAAAATCAAATGGATTTTTTTGAGAAATCAAATCCCTCACCCAAATAAAAATTTTGAATCAGTAGTGCAGTTAGTTGTCTTTTGGAGGCTCTGCTACTGCAATTTCCTAGTGACCGCTCTAACCAGAGCTCATTTGGGTCCTTTAAAAACAGCCCTCAATATGCAGCTCAGCTGATATTTGCCTCCTGAAGATCAGATCACATTAATCCTATCGGTATGACTCTAAACTGGCTAGATATTGAGGCCAGAATGTTATTCGAGTCAGTCTGTATAGTGAACCAAACAAAGGCCCCCTGAACCATAAAGAATAAACAATTCCTAGATCAAGGTAAAATCATGTGTGGAAGTAAACATCTAGGCAACTGTAATCGCTTGTCATACAGAGAAAATTAATTAGAGGCTAAAGGCTATTCTCAGAGTTGTGGTACCAAAATATTTTATTAGCATTACAACAAATAAAGTTCTAAATTAAAAATAAACATGTAATAGCAACATTGATTAAAAATGACCCTGACGGGATACATTGCATAGACATCAATATTTATACACATACAACAAATTCAAAAATTAAAAGTAAAACATAATATATATATGTGCCACAATTCCTTTTTTATATATTATGTTTTACTTTTAATTTTTGAAGTTGTTGTATGTATATATATTGATATAGATGTTTACTTCCACACATTCAAGTCAGTCTGTACAGTTCAAAGGACCTTGCATGGATGGACCTGAATGCACTTAACTCACAAATTAGTTATGTTAGGAGGTTCCTACTCTTATAGTAACTCGTGCTGCCTAGGAAACTCCATTCTTCAAGAAAGGAAGACTTTTGAAGTAACCTTCTTATGGAGTTCTCCATGAACCTGGAACTCCACCACTCCTCCCCAGGCTTTAAAAAACTCCCATGGATCAGAGCCCCTCTTTTCCAGTAACTCTAACAGCTGTGACTAGGCGAAAACTAGCTGACAATGGTGGTCAAAGTTTTAGTGATCCAGAAAAATCAGTTTCAGAACTAATATTTGTATCATTCAGATGCTATTCTGTATGTGGAGACTCTCATCTTCAGTTTGCATTCTCTTTGAACCTCCTATAGTCACCATTTTCCCAACATAATATTCCTTTATTCATTTTCATTGTTTATTTTCGAATGTTTATCTTATGTATGTAAAGTAATGCTTATGCTACCTACTCACTGTATTGAACCTCGTGTATAATTTAAAGCTCTGCTAGCCTGGCCCAGTCTGCACTATTCAAAGTTATAACATAAAATATTAAATCAAGAGCAAGGAGGTTGTAGCACTTTCAGTATGAAGATTATGGAGGGACGAAGGAGGGTGGGGAGGCAGTGAAGTAAGGGTATTTGTACCGTGTCCAGCAGCATCCATTTAAATGATTGTGGTCACGGTGGTCTCTGAGAACTGCTGACAATCCTCTGGAGTTCTATCCAACGTGTTTGGAGTCGCTGCCACCAAGCAGCAGCCAGGTATCACAGTTTTTGGAGACAGTGCCATTTATTAAATGAAAGGCAGATACAGTGGATACGAAAGTGCAGCAGAAAGTGGGGAATCTTTTAGACCCAAATCAACCAAGCATTTGCAATGCAATAGGTCTCGCATCAGGAATGTTTGAGCTATTGGTCTTGTAAATGACACATTTTTTACTTATGTGTTAGTTTTGAAAATAGCGAAATTAATAGCTTTGTCATTTACTATGCCAATAGTTTTAACTTTCGCAAATGTGACACCTATAGCATTTGTAATGCAATATGTGCTGTATTTAAGTGACTTAGATGTATTGATATTACAAATAACAATGGCTTTTATTTTTTTTAAAATAATTAATACTTAACTAAAAGGTATTGTAATTTATAATGGCAATAGCTTAATAGCTTAAACTTTTGTAAATAACTTTTGTGAACATTATGTTCAGTGTATTTTATTGTAACAAAATCCAAGAACAGAAGTGAAATATCGACATCTTTTTGTGACATTTGTAATAAAGCTTGAAACGTTGAGAGAACATATTTGAATCAGTTGTTGTTGAATGGTTGCACAGATTGATGCTGTGGTGGCTCTGAATGATGTTGTG